>NC_050076.1:6407095-7017879 GCF_009764565.3 Dermochelys coriacea
TGCTACACCCCCTCTGCGTGTGAGATGCATCCATTTTGCTCACCCACTGCATCCCGGATCACTTCAGGTTGTTTTATCATCTACACCTGTTTTACACCCAGGTTACACCTCATCTGGATACTCCCTCAGTCAATCCAAAATGCTGTGGCCTAAATCAATCTTTTTTGCCGATCCGCATGACCCCATCACCTCCATCTTTAAACACCTCCATTTGTGATAGGAAGTATCAGGTCCAAGCTCCTTGTCCTTGCATTCAAGGCCCTACATCACACAGTCCTAGCTGTATCTTTGACCTTGTCTCTTGTTCCCCCGACCCCTCTGTTCTACTAACAAAACCTACTTTGACATCCTTTTGTTTCCTTCTCCCATTCCTGGCCTCATTATCTCCTACTGTCTCTGCCTAGATCCTGCTCACCATGCCCCTTCCCTCTTCTCATTGCAATCCCTCAACACTGCCAATAACTCCAATGGAAAGAAATGTTCACCATGCCTGTGGTTTATTTCCTCTTTGCCTTTCACTAGGACAGTGAAACCCGCTCCCTTTCATGTCCATTTCACTTCCTGGTGCTGGTGGAGAATGCTGATGATGTCTCTGGGTTTTCTACATGGCTTTGCCAACTCTCACGATTGTCTTGCGAGTCTCATTATATTTCCTGGCTTTTTTTAGAGCCTCCGGCTCCTGGAACTCAAGTGACTGTGAGAATCTCAGCTTTCCACATTTTTTAAGAAAATGTTTTTGTCCTCAAAGCTGGGCAGAAAAACCTGAATATGGAATCCCCTAAGGGCTCAGACCTAATAACCTCACTAAATGTATTATTTTAATTTGTAATTTATAATTCTATTAATAATAATTTAATAATTGTCATTATTTTGAAATGCTTAGGGTTGGCAGGACTGTGCTAGAGTGCAGGAGAATGCTTAAATCCCAAATTTATTTTTACTGACAGAAAGAAAGAAAAACAAATCCATACAAACACTTTTATTCACTTTAGGTTTTGTAACTTTCCCCATGTTATACTCTTTTTCCCACCCCTGCCCCCTTGCAAACATAAATACTAAATGTTGACTCTAAACCAGGAGGACACTGTCCCTTTAAAAACACAGTTTGTCATTTGTATGTTATAATAATAATTCCTAGCTCTTGTCATCAGCAGATCTCAAAATACATTACAAAGGAAGTTGGTATTTCCCCCCATTTTAGAGTTGGGGAAACTGAGGCACAGGGAAGGCCAGAGTCACCCAGCAGCAGAACTAGGAAGAGAACCCAGGTCTTCTGAGGCCCCATCCAGTGTTCTGTCCACTAGGCCACACTACCCAGTATGAAGCCCATTTGCTATGGCTAAAATCCAAGCCAGGGTCCTCCCTGGGAGGCCTGAATCCACTTTTATGGGGACATAGTAACCTGGGGTATTTTCATCATAAACACTGTGTACTAGCAGGGAGTGAAAAAGCACAGGGGAATATAATGATGGCTAAAGCAAATACATCGCCTTCCTCTGCAAGGCCCTGTCTCTGCCAGCCATGTGAACATCTTTTCCTCCTCTTCTCTGTCCTGACAGCTAACCCTCATTCCCTAATTCCCTCCCCCCCCCGACCACTAACCTTCAGCCTCACAGTATGGCAATTTGCTTTGTAGCAGCCTGTGGTTTGCCTGGCAGCACGCTCCCAGCCCTGCGCCGGCTGTAGGCCATGGTACGAAACCCTCCTACAGTTTATATAAGAGACGCAGCGCCCATTACTCACGGATTCCCACTCCCTCTGGACGAACTGCAGCTCCCTGTTTCTGCAGACTCTCCCCAGTTTGGCACGTCCGACATATGTTTGGATCGACGCAGGGAATGAGAAAGGAAAGAGGGGGCCAGTTTTTATGTTGCATTTCTATTCATGTTTTTATACTGAGCACCTTCCAGTGGGGCAGTAAGTGTGGGAAGAACATCTGTCACATGGTTCATTCTCTCATTCATCTTCTCCCCAGGGAGAGAACTGGGTGTGTTGTGTAGTTTTAGTAGGGATCTTTTTAACATCTACCTGCTACTTTGTGTTTACCTCAGAGAAGGCTGGTTGAAGCAGCATGCCTGGCACTGGCAGTGGAAAGTGGGGAAATTTGTGCCGGTCCTTAGTGCTTGGGGAGGTTTGTTCCATTGGGACTGGCCCCTGAGAAAGCTCGGTCCCCTGCTCAAATGAGCTTCACCTTGATGGTGGAGAATTCCACTGGCCAAAGGAACAAAGTTGGTCCGTGTTGCTGAGATGAGCACCAGCGTTCTGGACAAGTTGGAATTTCCTAAGGCCCAGGTGTATGGCTTAGCATTGCTGTAAGTCCGGAGAGGACATGATGAACATGTGTACAACCAAAACCAGGAGAGAAACTGAGTCTGCTAGCCAACTGGAGATGGCAGAAAGTGTTACTTACGGATGCTGGGCTTGCCCATCCCCAAAACTCATGTGCATCAGATCTGATAACAGGCTCTGCTTAGGGAGTGAGTGCTCTAGACCAGTGGTCCGCGGACTGGTGTCGGTCCGTGAGCCATCGGCTGCCGGTCTGTGTGCACGTTGGAAAAAAAAAATGCCGGTCCCACACATCAGATAGCTTGAGAAGCACTGCTCTAGACCTTTGCAATTGAGAAAAGGGGCTAAGCTCACAGTGAAACTCCCAGCTCTCCTTGTATCTTAATGGAGACAACTGTTACAGGGAAGCCAGGGTCATGATTAGTCCAATGGATCTGTTCCAGGCTCAGAACTGTCGTTTTCCCCACAGGCTAAAAGTCTTTATAGTATCAGAACTGTTTAACAATTTTATTACTGAAATAACTTTCAGCCGGTGGGGTATCACTTTGGGATAGGTGGGAGGAAATGGTTGCACAGAGTTCGAAGCTGGATGGAGTTGGGTCTGTGAAATAAGCCAGTCCAGCCCGCAAGGTTGAGATGGTCTGAATAAATGAACCACGTTGCATAAAATGTATCATTGTCCTCCTTTTATTGTTATAATTTGTATTACCGTAGCACACAGAGGCCCCAATTCCCATTGTCCTTGGTGCTGTACAGACACAGAAGAAGATACAGTCCTTTCCCCAAAGAGTTCAGTCTAAATAGACAACCTGAGAGAAAGAGTTCTTTCCATTTTAAAGATGGGGAACTGAGCCACAGAGAGAGAGACTGCCCACGGTCACAGTGGGTCTGTGGAAAGCCAGGAATTGTTCTCCTGGGTTTCACACTGCTCTAACCTTAAAACCATCCAGCCTCCTGAAATAGGAAGTGAGTTTAAAAAGCTTAAAATAATTAATTCAAGTTTTGCATTGTTTAGACAGTCACAAATTTAGGATAACCTTTTTTTGCTACCAATGAGAATAGTGTTGTTACCATTAATTTTGCATCCACTGAAGCTGTTATCTTTGCAGCTACCCAAGAATGACAGAGCTAGAGTGATCATTATTGAAGTACCTGTCGTTTCTATATTATAGATTTCAAACCAGACCCAGAAATTATACAGAATGGGGCATTCCCACAAACATGAAATAGGTGAGCCATAGATAAAAAATGTTTTGGGGTGGTGTATGATAGTTTTAGCCATATTTTTTACAATTATGTGGGATTAGTACAGTCTATTGGTAACAAAATATTATGTGTGTGTGTGTATGTGTGCACGTGAATGTCATGATGTTTCTAGCTCTAGCTCAATCTTATTCTTAGGAGAATTCTGCACCAAAAAATTAAAAATTCTGTGCACAATATTTTAAAATTCTACAAAATTATGCATGTTTTATTTGTCAAAATAACACAGTATAATCACACCAGTTTCAATTACAGTAACTCCTTACTTAAAGTCGTTCCAGTTAACATTGTTTCATTATTAGGTTGCTGATCTATTAGAGAACATACTCATTTAAAGTCATGCAATGTTCCGTTATAAGGTTGTTTGGCTTGCCCCGTTCTGCCCGCCTGGCGTTCCAGCCGGGGAGTGGGGTCTGGGTGTGGGGGCTTACCCTGTTTCGCCTGCCTGGCATTCCAGCTGGGGAGTGGTCAAGCCCCCGACCCCACTCCCAGGAAGGAGCGCCAGGTGGGCAGAGTGGGGCAAGCCCCGCACCCTGACCTCGCTGTGACCCTGCCTCAACCATGCTTCACAATCATCATTGGTGAGTACACTATTAAATTGTTTGTTTAAAATAATTTAAAACTTATACTGTATATGTATATAATGTCTTTTGCCTGGTGAAAATTTTTTCCCAGGAACCTAACCCCCCTATTTACATTAATTCTTATGGGGCAATTGGATTTGCTTAACATTGTTTGCTTAAAGTCACATTTTTCAGGAACATAACTACAACATTAAGAAAGGAGTTACTGTATTTAGGTAATTTATTTCAAAATACCTGTTAGCAACTATGTCTGTAACATTACAGACAACAAAAAAATTCCCCCAGTAGAGAGTTAAAGAAATCCCTATGACAACCCAGTTTTTGTTTCTCTTCCCCTTTCCCCCCAGAGCCCAGCCGGAGGGCCAGACACCCCACTCCCTCCCACCTAGAGCTCAGCCGTGGCAACCCCCCGGTCCAGACACCCACACCCGCTCCTCCCAGAGCCTAGCTGTGGGGTGCCCCCCAGCCCAGACAGCCTCATCCTGTCCCAGACCCAGACACCATACTCTCTCCCTCCCAGAGCCCAGTTGTTGGGCACTCCCGGCCCAGACACCCACCCCCTTCTCCCCCATGGACGCAGAGGGATGATAAACAGCCTGATGCAGAGTCCTGGGCTTGTACAGCGTTTCCTGCATGCTGGGAACTGCAGCTGCTGGGAACCCTCCAGCTTCTGCCTCCCTCCCCACAGCAGTGTGTTCTATTTGTGGGCTGGAGAGCTGGGCTCTGCCAGGTCCAGCAGCCCCTATTGGCGGGCAGCAGTTCTGCAGGGCGGGAAAAGGAAATTCTGTGCAGAACATTAATTCTGCACCAATTCTGCATTGCGCAGTGGTCCAGAATTCCCCCAGAAGTACCCACTCAACCTCCATTATGTCTGGGCCCAGGTGTGTGTTTTAAGTGTGGGGTGTAGAATTATATTTTTCATCCAAAATATTCCACAGCATTGTGTGAAATGTTTAGGATTAATTGACCAATTTGATTAAGGCAGTGGAGTCTAGTGGTTAGAACAGTACTCTGGCTGTCAAGAAACCTGGCTTCTTATCTGCATTCTGGCACTGACTCATGAGTAAGGCCCTACTTGAATCGTGGGATGATTGTCAAAAAATTGCAACTGAGTTGCGGACAAGCCATGGAAAATCGCAGGGGACCTTATTAGTTGAAGCAGTAAGATCCATTATTACTTTTCTGTGACTTTCCGCTGTCGACCGCCTAGGGCTAAGAGCAGAGGCTCCTGCTGTTGGCAGTTTGGGCTCCTAATTAAATGTACTATAGAAGTGCTATGTGTTATCACTATAAGCAGTTCAGTAAGTTGGAAGTGTCATCTCTGGTTTTTGCTCAGTTACTTTGATTTCTTCTTACATATTTGGGCAGGGAAGGAACTTGCAGGACTTTTATTTATGGGCCGTTTTCTGCCTTTGTCTAACCAAGTGATTTCATGTTCTCTGGCTTTGAACTATAGATTTGTGTATGACTTGTGTATACTTCAATAAACAGATTGAGCACGGAGATTGTTTGGGCATGGAGGGGGCTGAAGAAATCACACAATACACTATCAAAGCAAACCTTTATTCCTTTTATATGCTGTGTAGCATACCACAAACTAATGCAGCTTCAACACCTGCAACATTCCAGAGTACAGGAGATTATATGGCAGGTGCTGAAAAATATGAGGTCACTTTGCAAAGAACACCCCCCTTCTGTAGCTGACTACGCATCTTTTTCCTTTGAGTCCTATAGATGGCTGACTTCATTACATTTTTAGTTTCCTTCAAAAATGCATTTAGTAGGTTCAAAAAGACAACAGCAACAGAGCAAACACCATCTCAACACATTATCTGCCTTCTGTCTTTTCTCTCTGATATGAATTTAGTTTCCCCAAGTCATGGTATTTAGCACATCAGGTAGACAGTTTCCTCAATGCACCCAAAAGTGCACTCCTTTTCTTTAAAGGCTGTGCAAATATTATCAATGTAAAAGAAACTCCATGGTTTCAACATGCTCCAAAAAGCCAGAGGGTTATAGAGATTTCTCTGTTTACAGCAGGAAGCATCTGCTTTTAGAATAAACAGAAGGGGACCTACAGTAATTTTAGCTTTGAACAGCAACACAGCAGTATAACCCACAAGTATCAACAATCCTTTCAGCCTTTTGCGGATTTGCCAGGAGAGGCAGATGCTTCTAGTTTCTGGAATTTCTGAACTCTGAATAAATTCAGGGATATTAAAAAGCACACAGTATTTACACAAGAGATAGCTGTTAAAACAGCCATAAAAAGGTGGCTGAGTGCTACGGTGAGTGAAGTTGTTGCTCGTAAAGGTGAGGCACTAGCACTAGCTTGAGGAAGGAATGGTGAAGGCCGACACTGGGCAAGTTGTCTCCACATCTTTGTGACTGTATTTTAATATTGACCTGCAGAATATTGTGCTATTCCAGTCCTCCCTCCTTCCCCAGCCGCGCTGCCTGACTCGCAACATCCCCAGCTAATCTGTTCCAGGTCCCTTCACTGAACTCTGCCAATGCACCTCCCTCCTGACCCATAGCAATCCCTACTGTTCCAGCCTTGGGTACCTCCTAGATTCTATCCAAAGATTTTATTCTGCTGTCTATCACTACAGTATCTGAGGGCCTTCCATGTAAAATCAATAGCAATAGTGAAATTTCTAGGGGGACTTCATGTAATTTCTGGTTTCTCTCTCTCGTATAAAATCTGTGCTGGAGGTATATTTTTGGGTTGGCTGTTGATTTGTTTTAGGTTATTTGTTTTGTTATGAGGGGGAGGATTTGGGGAAGATGGGGGTGTCAGTGTTGTGAGTCTCATTCTTTCTATGGTGAAGAGGCTTTTTTTTTAAAAAGAGGAGGATTTTGCAGCATTTCCTAGAGAAGATCAGACTCCAGGTTTATCTAATTTCCCCTGGAAGTTCATTCCATTACTCAGTCCCCTTGACTGAAAATGGTTGTCAAATGTGATTATTGTGCAGTAATTTTTGATATGGTTATTCCACCCATACGTTGGGGATTTTCTAATGTGCCCATCTGCCATAATGGAATTTATATCCATTAATCCCACAGGTTCTAACAGCAGAAAAGTTCCCAATATGTATTTATACTTTTAAAGTGAGATGTTAACAGCGAAGTGATGATGAGTTTACCTAGTAAATGTGCCATTTTCTCTAGCAGCTGATACACAGGATATATATAATAGTTCACAGTATTGCAGTGCTGGCTGGCGGAGTTTTCCACTGACAATCTACCACAGAGTTTTATATTGCCACCCATCACCACAGTTATCTTTTGTCTATTTAAAACCCCAGTGAAGGGGCAGCTGACTGCTTTGCAAAGACAAAGTGTATTACAAAAAACTGTAAGCTGTATTAATTCTTAGTTGATCACACCACCCTTGGCACCAGCTCTTGCGCACAACTGTCCTAGTTGTCCATATCCTTGGAGTGTTCCCAATAGCTTGATCCGTCACTGAGATACTGGTAGTCATTTCAAGACATGTCAAACTTATCTATAAATACCTGAAAATTCTTTGTGGGACCTGGATCAAGTGATGCCTATAGGAGTTTGGTGGCACAGATTCTAGTCACAATAGCTTTATACCTGAGAACTCCATGACTCTTGACCTTAGTTGAACTGGAACCCAGTTAAGTGATCCCTTCCTTGCACTGATTCATTCCGGGTTTATTCAGACAAGGTCTTGACTACGCTATGTGGTTGTTAAACATCCTGTGGCCTTTTCCCTAAGAGAGGGGATTTGCCCCAATTCCTTGCTCCAGTTTCTTTCCATTGCAGAGATGGTGGCTTTTTAATGGTGGTATAGCGATCCTGGTATGCTGTTGCTGGAATGTTAGCAATAGCTATCCTGAATGTTGTGTGGGTCTATTATAACCCAGTCTCTGGTTGCTCCTAACTTTCCATACATTTCACCTATCAGCTGATATTTTTAGATCTGGTGTCTGCTCAAGTGTGATTTTTTTTTCTCCTGTTTGTGTGATGTCTGATCAAAAATGAGAAGAAAAGAATACACATAGATCATTAATTAAAAGTCCTCTTACTGTTTTGAATAGCTTAAGGCTAGCAAGCTGAAGGCTGGACGGGAAATAGCTCTTATTGAGGAAAAGTACCCTTGAGATTTCCCATGAAAGTAGGTTTTGAATTTTGCATAGTTGTTAGTATTTGAAACTTGCATTTTGGGCATGCGTAAAACTTTAGGTTCAGTTCTGGAGCCATTTTTACTAGCATTTTAAAGGAAGCGAGGCCAGGGAATCAGTGCTAGGCTAGGAGTCAGTGACTCTGTGTGTCTCAAGCACTCTCAATGAGCCAGGCTGTACAGAAAGCAAGTGTGCATGCAGTGAGACAGGCCTCTCTGAACAGGACAGAGCATACCAGTGGTATCTGGCCCATTAGTTTGAGATAGCGTAATGTCTTATTCCCAAACAATCCACTGTGAGCTACATTAACAGAACTTTAACAGTGGCTTTTTCTGATTTTTTTTTGAATGTGCAATATTAAGGTTGCATGCACAACCCTTCATGCTGCATGTTGTGTGTATGCTCTGAGATTCTAACTGCATATTCACATGCTATTTCTCAAATAATAAAATATCATCCAACTTATTTTCTATAGCTTTCTAAAATGCAACTTGTAAGGTATACAGTGAACAAGGCAGGGAGTTCTTGCCCTATTTATACTATATAAATGACTTTTATGGTTTCCAGCTGTTTGGCACCAATAGCATATTACTCAGTGGCAGATGTTATACATGTATATGTTATGAAGTTTATTATATTTTATAAACTGTCTGTGTAATTAAAAGCTGTATCTGCAAGGCATATGCATTAGAAAACAGAGAAAGCTGTGTATGCAGTTTGCAGATTTTAACTGGAAAGGTCCAAAAGCAAGGGGTTACAGACATGTGCCATATTATAGATTTTTCTAAAAAACTAATTCCAACCCCCAATTAAATTTCATGTAATGTTAGAGACAGAATTAAAGGAACAGTCTCATTACAGAGGGTCAGCAAAAAAAACCCCAACATTAATTTTTATGGTAGCAGATAATGTTAATGTGGGAAAATAACTTGTATTCAAAAAAACCTGTCTGTGCCGGAGCCTTCTTAGTTAATGCAAAGCATGAATTCCACATGGAGCATTGCTGTATAGGATATCAGAAAGCTCTGGAGCAAACATAAAGATGTCATTCAGGCCTGCAGCTCTGGTGGTTTCAGAGGTTGGAGAGCAGCAAATGTGAAGTGAGTCTGTAATCACTGTGTATACTTAAAAGGGCTTGTCTACGCTGGCAATTTACAGCACTGCAACTTTCTCGCTCGGGGGGGGGGGGGTGGTGAGAAAACACCCCCCCGAGCGGAGCGCAAGTTTCTGCGCTGTAACGCGCCCGTGTAGACAGTGCACCAGCCTGGGAGCTACGCCCCTGGTGGAGGTGCTTTGTTTAGAGTATGGGGAGAGCTCTCTGTCACGACCACCCCCGTTAAAGAGCTGCCAGTGTAGACTAGCCCTGAGTTAGGCGCCCACGTTCAAAGTTGGAGATTCATAAAATAGCTAAAAATGTCACGGTGCTGGCAGGGGTGAGAATGTGATGGAGTCAGGGGAAGCACCTGGTTCCATTCTCAGAATTGACCCTGCTCCCAGCCCTTTGCTCCCTCTCTGCCTCAGTTTCCCTATCTGTGCAAGGGGGGGCTCTTGCTTACCATGCGGGGTAAGGGGAAAGGGCTGTTTCCGAATGGCTCGAGTTTCAGAAGCACTGGGCCCGCAGCACCAGGGGGAGGGGAGGGGCACCGAACTGGGGGTGAAACCCCCCCCCCTCTTCTCTTCCCAGCCGGCCAGCTGTGTAGCCTGGGGCAAGTCCCTTCCCCTCTCCTCAGCTGTCCCCCGGAGTTGTCCAGTCAGTGAGCTCTGAGGGCGGGGCTGCGCACACGGCCAGCGCCGGGCGCCTCTGAACCCCCGCCTCAGCCGTGCTAGGCGCTGTACGCCCGCTGCGACAGGCGCCGCCCGGCCCGGCGCTCCCCCGCCCCCCTCGGCTAGGGGGAGCTGCGCGGGGCGGGGCCTCCCCGGCCACAGGCGTCCAGCCCCCTCCCGCCCGCGCCCCTCTCTGTCACATGATCCCGGCCAACGCCCCCTACCTCCGGATTGGCTGCGCGGTATCACGTGAGCCCGGCCTCCGCACGGGAGGGGAAGCCGCTGTCGCCAGGCAACGCCGCAGCGGGCCGGGGAGCGGCCTGGTCGGACCCGAAGCGGAGCAGGTAGGAGGCTCCGGCGCCCGGGTAGCGAGACCTCCCCGCCTACAGGGCATGGGGGGGGGGACGCTCTCCTCCCCCACCCGGGGACTCCCCGCCCTGGGCGGGCTCCCCGCACCAGCCCTTGGGGAGGGGGCTTCCCCCACCCATCCTGGGCGGGATTAATGGGAGGCCCGGCCCCCCCCCCCCCCCCTTTCCGGGGATGAGGGTCTGGCTGTGATGGGGTTTCCCCCGCCAGCCTTGGTGGTGAGGGGTTCCCTACCCAAGGTGGGGGGGTCCCCTTCCTTCCCGCCCCGGGAAGGTTCAGGCCCAGCCCTTAGCCAAACTGGGGGTGCAGCAGGAATGGGGCTTCTCCCCCCTGCACAGTGGCAGGGCAGGAGCTGCCGGTTCTAATCTGCACCCGCTCCTCCGTCCGGTCTCTTCCCAGGCTCTAGCTCTGCGGCCCTGCCTGTGGGAAAGGGGGTGACTAATAATGGCCAGGCTGAGGGGTAGGTGGGTCTAGCTCGTATTCTGCTTTGTAGCTCATCAGCACCAGCAGGGGCACCACAATGTCCCTGGCCGCAGGTGACCACAAGCCAAGCCAGCCTAGAATATCAAATCTGGCTTTACTCTTCCATGACCAGCCGGCTACGGCATCTGTGCCTTTCCCTGTGCACATGAACATTTACATTTACATTACAACAGGAACCAGTAAAGATTCTCGCTACTGTGCCGTTGACAAAACCGCCACCTGTGTTCTTATGCCGTCATTTATCGATGGTGATGTTGATTTACTAGCACCTGCTAGTTTCCAGTTATGCAGTTGAACCTGCTCTGCTGATGTAAGCTGATCTAATTTCGTATGAAGGTCTTTAATGGAGATTTAGGCCCCCCAATCTGCTAAAATGCTGGCCAGGCATCTCCCTGCATTTGTGAGACTCTCCATTGGAGTCAGTGGGTCTCCAAGGAGACGGGCTAGCTTGTTCTTTGCAGGATTGGGGCTGAAATGTGGAGCACCAAGAAGATATATTTACAGAATTCCTTTTTGGAGCATTACTGGAAATAAGATGGACCAGTGTTCCCAAACTTTTTACTAAGGTGACCCACCAACTGGACTTTGTCTTTTTATGCGACCCACCCAGTGTCCAAATTCATGGCAGGGCTGGGGGTGAAAATCATAGGCCAGCATCCTTTTCCTTCCCATCTGCTGCCTCCTCCTTGCCTTGCCTTGCCAATGGGGCACTGACAGGTCACCCAAAGCACATAGATGCTGGAACTAGGGGTGCAGGGGGTGTTGCCACTTCAAGTGGTTGCAGTGCAGGGTGGGGGTTTCCCTGGCTTGAAGTGGTTTCCATTATGCACAGGATTTATAGTTTGGTTCAATGGCTCTCAGCACCCCCACTATAAAAATTGTTCCAGCACCCCTGCCACAGCATCATCCTTCAACCCATTACCACAAGCCTAATCATGGCCTGGTCCAGAAAGGAGGCTGCGGGGTGGTGGTGGGTGGATTGGTTGGTTGGAGAGCAAGCCTGTCCTGCGCTCAGACACTCAGCCCATGGTGGCAGTTTCTGTTCCATGAAGCTAGGCTCAGCTCCTTGCTCCTGGCTTTAGGACCTGGCATACAGGGTTTCAGTGACGCTTAGGTGTGGCTGAGCCAAATCAGTGTCGATGCAACCCTGTGTACCAGGTCTCAATGCCTGGAGTGGGGAGCCAGGCCAAGCTCCAGGAGACAGGAGCCTCTGCTTCCTGATGATTGGGGGGATGGGCGCTTTCTCCACAAACCCCCTTTCCTGGGGCCTCCCCTCTGCATTGGGCTTGTAACCCATCTAGAACCTTCTGGTGACCCACTGGGCCGGGACCCACTGTTTGGGAAACACTCTGATAGATAATGTGTGAATGATAGATAACCAGTGGTGTTAATAATTCAATGTGTTTTGATGACTTGCAGGTCTTTCTTCAGCGAGACTCAGCAGTAACCTTTAATGATGGGAGAGGTCCTAGCTTATGAAGCCGAGTTACTTGGGCTGGTGAAAGAGGTAGATGTTTACTATGGAACAGAAAAGAGGAAATCATTTGGTGCCTGCATTTAGGGATGGAGGAAGGGGCAAATTTGTAACTGTTAGGCATTGATCCTGCCATTACTCTATGTGAGTAGATGCTTGCAGCTGCATGGAGTTCCACTGATGGGGCACTCACTGCTTGCATGGAGCTCATGGCAAAATCAGGACCTAAGTTAAAGGAACACTATCAACTAACTTTGGACCCAAAAGGTTTCATTTTAAAAAGGATTTGCAAAACATAATATAAATAGAATTGTGTTAATGAAATTTTTAAAATAAACATTGAAAACATTTGTTTAATCCTTCGCTGTGGTGTTAGACTCACAGACCAAATATACTAGTACCTGAGAATTAGAAAGTGAAATGTACCAGTCCCCTGTTATTGTCTACAAAGAATTAAAATATATACTTAACATTATGCACTGTGATTAGTGCCGTTGTCTTCAGTGGGACTATTCGCAGTGTATGAAGTTGAATAACATGTGTAACTCTTTATAGGTTTGGGGTATATTCAAAATGTAAAAAAAAAAGAAAACGGCATGAATGGTGAAACATCAACATTATTTAAATTTTAATCTTCTTGGTATCAATAACACAGATAAGAATTTTCTCTTTTAAATTAGTTTTAAGTTAAGGCTTTGCTGTGGTACAGCCACCTGTTTAGGACTATGCCACAAACAGTACATATAACTTGCTTTGTCACGTAATTGACATATCTTTTCTCCTTACTCTGGTGACAGAGGCTCCGCTCTTGTGATTTCGTTTCTCTCTCTTTACACTTTCATACCAATAGTTTTTAGCCTATATTTGTACTTTATGAATTTCTCATGAAATGGTAAAGCCAAACACAGAATTTTTCCATAATTGGAAGCACCAGATTGTTGGTCCACCCAAATTTGCATCCTGCCTCTAACACTGGCTAATACTTCAGAGGCAGGCAAATCTCTCCCCCTGTAATGTGATCTAGTTTTGTACATTTTGGATGGAGGAGGGAGAAATCTTTCTGGATCTTTTGTAGCTTGGCCTGAAGAATGTGGTTTGCTTAAGTTAAGATATTATTAGTGATGGTAAAATTATCAGATCTTTTAAAATTCAGCCACAACGTTTGTCTGATTCTCCTGAAGCTAGAGGTCCAATTACCTGTAGATGATGATACCTTCAGAAAGTGTTAGTCACATAACTTTCTTGTAATTATCTATCTGTTCAACCAAGGTTAAAAAAACTGTTGCATTACTGGTAATTAGTTGCTTTTCTTGATTTAAAAAAATCAACTGACAATAGTAAAGCTTTGTAGCAAACCTTTAAATAAGTTTGCCTATTCATTGGTCACTGTTTTAAACATTAAAAAGCTTAGAATTTGTTATCTATGTGTGTTCTTGTGTCTTTAGTATTTAGACTTTGCAGAGTTTGAAGACACAGTGAAAATGTTTACAAAGGAATGTAAAATAAAAGGGAAGCCATTACCTAAAACAGCAGGTGGTTCCTTGGGAGATTCAAAGGCTTTGATTATCCAGGTAACAAATTTTTTATATTTGGTTTGACTAGCTAATGATCAGAACAGGTAGAGCCACTGTACTATTACATCAGTTGAAATAATCTGAAATGCTTAAGCTAACTTTTGGTTTAAACAGGAGTAGGCTGATAGCAGGTATTTTCAGTGAAAGATCTCAACTCAAATTCACCCCATGAGGAACCAGAGTCCTACAGAATTCAAGGTCTAAATTTTCAAACGCGACTCATGAATTTGGGTGGCTCAGTTTTTGGTTTTCCAGATTGACGCTCATTGGAAGGGTCTGATTTTCATTAGAGCTGGGTGAAACTTTTCATACAAAACTTTTGTTCGGCAAATAATGAGTCAGCGACACCTAAATGTTTCATGAATTCCTGTCAATTTTGTCAAATTATTTTGGGGTTTAAAAAAAAAAATTCTGAAAAAATCAAAACATTTAGGTTTTTTTCAGTTCAAAATTACTTTTTGTTCCAAAATTCTCTTGTAATTTAATTTAATTTAATTCGTTTCAAGATTTGGAAAATGTTTGGTTTTGGTTTGACCAACATTGAAATTCTTTCCTGTGTTTTCGGAATTGCCAGCGAATCAAAACATCTGCTTTTTTTCTGTGCTCCGCTATTGAACTCCCACCTTCATAAAACCAGGCATCTTTAAGACGAGTCAAATAGGATGCCCAAAGTTGAGGCACCCAAAATCATGAGACACTATGGTCTGGCTTCAGGCCTTGATGGTCATGTTATGTCTCAAGTTGTTGAGGAGGGTAGGAGTGGGTTATTGCAAAGTTGTTATTCCTAATGGTTAGGAGGATGTTATTAATATTTTGAAATGTTCTAAATGTTTCTGGATAAAATTATCTGTAAATGTGCTCTAGAATATAGGATAGGCACACTTTACAAAACAAAATACATTCATCCATCATGTTAACTTATTAAAATATACCCAGGAATTATCTACTCCCTCTGCTCCTGGGACTCTACCTCATTATTATGAAAACATGGATGAACTGATAAGTCTGGATCTAATGTTTCTTCCTGTACCTCCCATATTATTTTCTTGCACACTAATCATAGTTAGAGAAGGAAAGGGGAAGGATAAATGATGAGTGAGTGAAAGTTGGGCAGAGTTTCATATCCATCTTAGAGAGATTTTAAGGTGTGATTATTATTATTTTTTTGAGTGAGATAGGACAACGAAAGTAATGTCAAGGCCTCCCAACTATGGAGGGTTGTGGAAAGGAGATGAAGAAGAAGCAGTGAGTGATTGGAGGTGTAGGATAATGTGAAGGCCAAGAGGTTGAATGAAGGAAGTTAATAAATAATTTTGAAAACCAGGAGGGCATTTTTTAATTGGATCTGGAGATGGCTGGGAAACCAGTGAAGGTGATGGAGGAAAGAGGTTGTTATGACAGTTTTCTAGAACAATAGAGAGGCTTGCAGTGTTCTGAACTCTCTGAGGTTTGGTAAATAGGGATTTAAGAAGACCATAAATTTAATTAATTGTGATGAGGAGTAATCGAACCATGAATGTGGATTATTTTTCAGAGACTGGGAGATGGTAAGGGTGAATTCTAGCTAAGTTGTGTTCTAGAGGTGGGGATAGACAAATTTATTCATCAGGGAGAGCAGAGAAATACGGGAAATTTTGGAATCTAGGATGACTCCCAAGGTTTCTAACTGTAGTAGGGTAGGGGGTCTAAGGTAAGGTGAGTGTACATGAAAAACAGAGGACTCCAGTACAGGGGTCAGCAACCTTTCAGAAGTGACAGGTTTCAGAGTAGCAATCGTGTTAGTCTGTATCCACAAAAAGAATAGGACTTGTGGCACCTTAGCTCATCTTAATTAATTAGCCTCTTACAGTTGATATGGCTACTTCCACCTTTTCATGTTCTCTGTATGTATGTATATACATATCTTCTTATTATATGTTCCATTCTATGCATCCAATGAAGTGGGCTGTAGCCCACGAAAGCTTATGCTCGAATAAATGTGTTAGTCTCTAAGGTGCCACAAGTACTCCTGTCTTTTCAGAAGTGGTGTGCCAAGTCTTCTTCCTTCATTCATTCATTTATTCACTCTAATTTAAGGTTTCACATGCTAGTAATACATTTTAACATTTTTAGAAGGTCTTTTTCTATAAGTCTATAATATATAAGTAAACTATTGTTGTATGTAAAGTAAATAAGATTGTTAAAATTAAATTAAAATGCAGAGCCCCCCGGACTGGTGGCCAGGACCCGGGCAGTGTGAGTGCCACTGAAAATCAGCTTGTGTGCTGCCTTTGGCACGCATGCCATAGGTTCCCTACCCCTGCTCAATACTTTAGAAATATTTCATAGTGGGTAGTTACCATACAGCCAGTAGCTGATAGTGAAGACATGAAGATAGCTGGGGGAAAAGGAGAGTCAGAGAGAAAGTCCAGGGACATATACATTTGTGGATCACTTCTATAGAAGTGACGAGAGAGGCTGATGTTAAGAAAAACAAACCCCTGAAGGAGAAGCTACCAAAAAAGAAAATTTAATGAAAAGAGCCATATCTGAGGAGGAGGCAAGTTTAATAAGATGCAGACACACTTGCATTGGCTGACGTCACAAGATCAGAAGCTGTTGAAGTGGGTTTTGTGTCTGCCATGCAGGCATTGATTCCTTGGTGATCTCTAGAGCGCTGACACAGCACTGAATTATATCTAATTCATGCTGGCTGGTGGGCAGGGAAGAGCAGTAGTTGCTGCCGGGTGGCATGGAGAGTTAGGAGAAGAAGCTGCATGTGGAGCTAAAATATCCAAATGTTGATATAGGTTGAAATATGGTTAATGTAATTAGTCTATAATTGGTGAATTGTGAGAGGCTTTGTGTAAAATTTTGAAAAACAGCTAAGAGATTTAAGTGGATTTAAATGGAACTTAAGCTCCTAAGTCAGGTACTTTTGGAAATGTTGCCCATCTATATGTGGGGTTGAATGACCTCTCTTTTTGCAGAAGGATCTGCTTACAGCATTTGAAGATGGAGAGCAGAAAGTTTTCTTTGAACTTTGGGAGGAGCATATTTCCTCTTCACTCCGAGACAATGAGCCTCTTGCCCAGAAGCTGGAATTTTATCTTCATATCCACTTTGCCATCTACCTCTTGAAGCACTCCGTGGGCAAGCCTGTAGGTTTGCTTTTCAGTTTGGACTTATTTTGATTTTTGTGTGTATCTTCTCCAATCTTGGTGTTTGCCAAAACAAAATGGATTAGAATGGATTGGTCTTTAGGTATCCCCAGGCAAATCCATTCCTTCAACAGCAGCCTATATCTGAGTTTATCCTGAAAGCAGACCCTTGAGCTAGTGAAGTGTGGAGATGAAATTATTCATTTGAACCTGATCCTATAAGGTACTGAGTACTGTCAAGTTCCAAAGAGTTCAAAGGGAGGTCTACCTTTAAAATCTTGCCCTTGAATTCATGGGAGTTTATTTTATTCCAGTGGACATTCAGTAACCTACAAGGCAAATAAGATATGACCACCAAATTAATGAGCAGAATCTACCAAACAGGAAAAAACACCTCATTATTTCAAACTTCCATATTTCAAGATTGATTGACACCTCAGTTTTTTTTTGGTGAAAGTCTTTTTTTAGCCTTATTTACCATTTCTGTTGTTTTGGGTTCAGATGACCTTTTCTGCAGCTTTTAGATTGTGGTCCAAAATCCAGTTTTGTATTGTAAACATGATTTGTAACCTTAATTATGTAGTACCTCACCATAATATAGTAGAATTAATTTATTTTGGACCCTAGTAATGATACTTTATAACGGGACTAGCTTCAGGGAAATGTATAGTAACTACACAATAGAAAAGTAGCACATCAAATTGTGAAAAGTCAGTTTAAATGGGCCACCTAGTGTTAACAAAGCTGTCCACAGTGTTTAATAGGTGAGAATTGGTATCTGCTAGAATAAATGTCCCACTGTGTGAGCCTTTGCATTCTCTCTTGTTTCTTCTCTGCTTTATTATGACTGGCAACAAAAAGGGACGCTGTCAGGTAAAATTTGATCCAAAATGTAAGTGTTTAAAAAATGCTTAATTCTAATAGAGATGTTCCCAAGAATTTAAAATATATTCATCTGGAAAAAATGTATAAAAAGCAAAGAGTATGTTCACACTGCAATTGAACACCCAAAGCAGCCCGTGTCAGCTGACTCGGGCTTTGGCTGGAGCCTGGACTCTGGGACCGCAATAAAACAGCCCCGTAATTCAAGCCCCATGTACCTGAGTCGGCTGACATGGATCCGCCATGGGTGTTTGTTTATAGTGTAGACATCCCCAAATAGTCTCAAGCACTGTGTATGATCTATTCTAAACAATGCACTAGTGCAACGGTACAAGCAGCCAGCAGATGAAACTGAGTAGTCTTTTTTTATTTTTTTTATTTTTAATTGTCCAATCAATCTGAGAGAAGTCCATGAAAAGTAAATTATATTTTAAAAATTCTGTCAGTAACTAATGTGGTGGTTAGTGGCTTAAGTGAGAATGATTGTTAGTAAAAATGATTTTTTTTTTTTAATCAACAGTTATCTCTTCTAGGTTTAGCACAATGCTTCTTTTTAAAGAAGTTTATGAAATAAATATCTACCAGCAAAATATATTCCATGTGATATTGAGGATGATTTTTTGACCCATTGATTTTGTTCCTGTGTGGCTTTCGCTATACTATGCTTGCCAGAGATACAAGAGATGGCTTATTTAACCTATTTAAAATCAAGTAGTGACTTCCTCTCCACTTGCTGAATGCGGATATGGCACTTGACCTGCAGAAATCTGCTCCAAGTGCTCAAGACTGTTTTGCTTATAAAGCAAGTGGCCCTCCCTTATTTCTCTTGGCTCCGTTGTCCTAACATGGAAGAACCCTTCTGCCTTTTCCTTTTGGATAAGTGACCAGGTGAAATGCTCTCTGACTAGCTAGAATGAGTGCTGTTCCCTGGGCTGGCCACTGAGAAGCACTTAGCAGTACTTGCTCAGCAGGTATTGTGGGATGGAGAATTAGTGCTTGATGTTGAATTTAAGTCTTCACTTGCAGCTGCCAGCCCCATTAAACACCCACAGAAGTTGTCTTCTAAATAATGATGCCTGTTTCTTTGTTTCCTAGGACAAAGCTGACTTTGATGAAAGGATTTCTCACTTTAAAACATATCTGGAGACGAAAGGGGCTGCACTGAGCCAGACCACAGAATTTCTCCCCTTCTATGCTTTGCCTTTTGTTCCCAACCCCATGGTCCATCCATCATTTAAAGAACTCTTTCAGGTAAATATTTGTTTTGCACGGATTTTGTTAATAATGATTTTTCTCACAGGGTGGATGGATGCTGAGTACTGTTTAGTATGGTAATGCTTTTTATTTTTTCCTTCTGCTGAAATTGTAAATCATAAAAAGAATATTTGTGGTGAGATGCAGTATAAGTGCTGTTAATAACATAGTAATGTTTTCCAGTCACTTGCATACGCTTGTGTACTGAATGATCCCAAAGTGTTTTACAGATAGTGTGTTCATAAATAGGATCACTGTCCCACTTGCCTCTGAAATGCAGATACCTGTGGGGAACAATGTGGCAATACTGATCTATGTTTCATACTGCTTTTGCGTTGCTGCTCAACAAAACCCACTGTTTCTGGGTCCCAAAGCTCAGTGAAAAGCCTGATAACTAAGGCATTGTCTACACTAGTGAGCTTACAGTAGCACACTGATACAGCTGCGCTGCTGTAAGATAGCTTGTGTAGCTGCTCTATGCCGATGGGAGAGAACTCTCCTGTAGACCTCCTAAAACAACGAGCGGCAGTAGCTGTGTTGGCAGGAGAAGCTCTCCCGCCATCGTAGCACTGTGCACACTACCACTTATGCTGGCTAAACTTATGTTGCTCAGGGGTATGGTTTTTTTTTTTTTGTTTTTGTTTGTTTTTCAGACCCCTGAGCGACATAAGCGGTAGTCAAGTATCGGGGGGGGGGGTAGCAGTGTTAGTCGGTATCCACAAAAACAACAAGGAGTCCGGTGGCACCTTAAAGACTGACAGATTTATTTGAGCATAAGCTTTTGTGGGTAAAAACCTCACTTCTATGCCATGCATCTGAAGAAGTGAGGTTTTTACTCACGAAAGCTTATGCTCAAATAAATCTGTTCGTCTTTAAGGTGCCACCAGATTCCTTATAAATGGTAGTGTAGACATGGCTTATGTGTAAGGAGCCTGTTGGAAATACATTTTGAGAAACGAACCCAAGCCTCCTTAGTTAATGGGGAGAAGAGGGAAAACTCTATTTCATAAGTAGTCCTCCCTCCAGTAAATGATGAGAATGCAACTGTCCCCCAACATATCCATCCAACATTTCCTATGACTTTTGTAGCAGCATTACATGGAACTTCCTTTCCAAAAAATTGAGACTCTATAGCTATGTTTAACAGCTTTGTCATACCCATGTTGTTCCTGAGAGTGCTTTGTCAGCTAGACATATTTGGCCTTTGCCCTTGTATGGCTGTTTCAGAATTTACATCTTCTGTCACTGCAGAGGCAAGGTGGGAAGAAAATAAGAATGAGATTAAGGTTAAACTTCATAGATAGATTTGATCTTTCTGCATCTCTTTTAGTTTGGAGCTTTTACAGCAATTACCCCATTGACTTAATAGTGGGGGGGGGGGAACGGCCTATATGTAAACCCACTTCCAGGTACCTGCCCAGCTTGATGGTTAGGAAAGGATGTCTAGATGACGCTAGTGGTGCTAGGTTAACCCTTGGTCAGACTGCATGTATTTGGCAACTTGCTATCCGCTGGTAAGTCAGATTGAAACCAGAAAAGGAACATTCTGCCGCTTCCTTTTGGACTTGCAAATAATGAGAAAAGGCAAAGGGCTAGTTGGTTTCAGAGGTGGGATCTGATTACTTTCTGAATTCTGTTCAGCAGCCTTTTTGCATGCTATTCTAGGAGAAATATTTCATTTATCTCCAGGATCTCTGTGTCCAAGATCTTAATGCTTAGTCACTCACAGCTTCTGTGGAATCATACAATTCACATGCCTCCTTGAAAACAAGTCAGTTGCTCAATTCCAAAGTTAAAACAAACAAAAACAAAAAAGAGTCACTAAGTATTGTTAATGATAGAGACCAGATTTTTTTTTAAACAGAATCCTATTGTTCTAGAAAAGGACTAAATGTATTGTCTAAAGTGCTCGCAGAGGCGACATGCAAGTGTTAAGAGCAGGGGGGCCCAATTCAAAGGTTGGGGGGGGGCATGTGAATGCCCAGTGCATTGCCTCTGGGTACAGGAACCTTCCAGCCTCACTTCCCTGAGCCAGGGCAGCCAATTCCGCTGGCTTTTGGGGGC
The DNA here is from genome assembly GCF_009764565.3 of Dermochelys coriacea. NCBI lineage: Eukaryota > Metazoa > Chordata > Testudines > Dermochelyidae > Dermochelys > Dermochelys coriacea. The sequence goes on from NC_050076.1 coordinate 6,428,381, forward strand.
TGGGGCCGCAAGAGTGGGGAGCATGTGTTGCTGGGCCAGACTGGGCCCTGGGCGGGGAACTCGCAGCAATAAATTTTTTCCCCGGAGCTTTCACGCCCTCACGGGCACCTCAGCAGGGGGAGGAGAATGAGCAATGCCCCTACTCTGGCTGAACACAGGGAACCTGTTCCCGATGCTATCTCCAATGACCACCCTCCAGCCCCTGCCACCGCCTTCCCAGCTGGGCTCTTGCATGCTGCACAGAAGCAGTAACCTGGAGTGGCCACCCTCACCTGGCAGAAATGGCTCTGTCCCGCTCCCTCTGCTTCCTACCTGGGTCTGGCTGCCGGGGAGAGGAGCCGAGCAAGCTGGAACCTAGCGGGGTGTAGTGTGAGAAGAACAAAGCCCTCCTCCCCGCAGCAGGCTGAGCAGAGCAAGCTTCGGAGAGGTCCACTGAGCTGCGGTAAAGGGCCAGAAGCTGAAGGGGGTGCATTGGGCCTCCGTGGCATTTCATACAGCGCCCGGCCATGGACTTCTTGTGGGGCAACAGGGTCAGTTCACCCTGAGCCCTGCAAGGGCAGCTTGGTGCTCACAGCAATCTGGGGGGGCATGTGACCCTGCATGCACCCCCGCATGTTGCCTCAGGTGTGAGATATATTGAAATGTGATAGGGCGAAAGGTATGTAAGCACATATAGTATACCTGGCAATACTGTATAGTATTCAATGGTGCATCATTGTCTTGAGTTCAGACTCGCAAACCTGGCAAATGTGAATCCTGTATCATTTCCAACCTGGTGAAACCCAGGGAAACTTGAGATGTAAGAGCAGCTCTGAACACATAGAACAGCAAAATTCAGGAAGTTTTTGCTGCTTGTTGAAAAATATCAACTGTTCGCCTGTTAGGTACCTTTTCAGCAAGCAAAAACCAGATTGGATGGAGGGTGATGACTGAGGAAATGGATAGTTGGTATGGAATTTTTAAGAGCAAAGACTGTTTTTTTTCCCCCGATTCACGGTGTTTTCTGGTGTTTAGGGGAAGATGTATCTGTCAGATAGTTAGAAAGAAAACTGCATTCCAAACAGCAGATTCAAGGATTAGTCCATTTTTCTTACAAGTTCCTGGAATCCAAACCTCTTATAGAAATGTTGTATTCTGATTCACTGACATAAGGCCATGGCCTATGATAGTCTAATGACAAAACATAAACTTAAATTCCAGATTGAGTTAACTATGAAAAATTAATACAATGATTTCTATAGCTTTGTTCATTAAAGCTGAAGAATTAGCAGGGGTTCATTATTATGTTCCATTACAAATGAACTTTTCTCATTTGGCTTTAATTTTTTGGCCTGATTTGTTTTCATTTTTGCAACTTAATGCCTTGTGTTCCATGCACATTCAGTATGCCTATTTTTGTGTAGCTATTTTAAAATTGAAATAAAATATTATATATGACTTAATAAAATATTATAAATGAAATGTTTAGGATTATTGTTGAGTTGACTTGTCATTCTCTTGCATGCGTATGAGCCACTCTTCAAGCAGGCTAGCTTTCATAATATTTGAGGTACAATTTTTCACTGCAGTGCTGGCTGTGTTGCTTGCTGCTGGAAGTTGCTATGACTCCAGCTGTAATTTTTTGTTTTTTTCTTTTCAAGGATTCTTGGATGCCGGAGTTAAAGATGAAGTTGGAAAAGTTCCTGTCTCTGACTCTCAAAGCCAGTCATGCCCCAAGGCTTCTCACTTTATATGTATCCTTTTGAAAAATGTTTTAAAGATCATTAAATTAGACTGCCCTTTTTATAGTAATTTTATTGAAGCAGCATGCTGCTTGTTTGCTGTGTAATCACCGTAATGTTACTAAGTTGTATTACTTACCCTGGGAAATGTTGACACATCACATTCAGAAAAGTCATTTTAAAAAAAGTTGTACCAAATGTTAGGACAGCAGTATAAATATTAGGTATCTACTGACCTGCTTGTTTACCAGATCATCATTATTTAATATAATGTGGATAGTATATCATTGTCTGAGGCACAATTCTGACATGACCTCTCTCTGGGCAACCACTAAAACCTCGGTCTTTCTCAGAAGCCCACTTCAGTGGAATTTTTTCAGAGCTTTCAGGAGTCCCAGAGATAATTATTTTACTAAACAAATTGTGCTACGTGCTTTATTTTATTTAAAAAAGCATCCATCATTTCTCTAACCATGTCATTTAAGCCGCAGTGGGAGGCCTAATCTGCATAGTAACAGAGGTCTGACAAGATTACTGGCCCTATTTTTGCTCAGCACAGCTCACTCATGGCTAGACTGGTACCTCTTAGCCTTTCGTAAGGGGCAGCACCTATTTGCGTAGCCCCAGGAACAAAACAGGGACCAAATTCTGACTCTACAAATCATAGTTTCAATGGACACGAGTTGCACCATCCCTTTTCCTAGTACAGCTTCCTTTCCCCCAGCACACCAACGTGGCTCCACTGGCCCTTGTAGTGGGGGCATGGAGGTAGTACCCCTTCTGTTCTGGTAATGCCCCTTCACTCTCTGCCTGCTTGGCTGGATGGAGAGCTGTGATCACTGCTCTCCTTTCCATGTTATGACTCTTCAAGTGGCAAGCCCACACAGAGGAGTAAGTGGGCATCTTATGCTTGCTTCTTCCTCTGCATGGGTGCATAGGCTGACTCATGACTTAGTCCTATGAGTTTCTTTGGTAGGAAACATTTCTTTCTATAAAACAGTTGCACAACTTATGTCATCGACTCATATTTGATACAGTTTTTGTTTCATAACGAGAGTTTCAAGCCTTTTCCTGGTGTCTGCATGCTAAGATTAGGGTTATCAAAGCTCATGCTTCAGAGCATAAAATGATGTCTGCGGGAATAAGAAAAGAGGCTCTCGCGTGTTTCTGTGCAACATTACACATCAGGGCTTGGTGCTTTGTGGGGTTTTTCTTTTTCCCCAAAGCATTAGGCAGTAATGCCAAAAGCAGTATGGACACTGGACTTAATAGATTGTGCCATACTGATCAGTTCATTGGTCTATGTCCCTATCCTGAATACCCCTTAAATGGAGATATGTTTTCCTGAACTACTCTCTCTCTTACAACAGAAGGAGAATGGACAGTGCAGCAAAGGTAAATGATCAGATTTGCTAGGAAAGGCTTATACTACCAGCAGCTGTAACTCTGAGAGGAGGATAGGCCTTGGGTGAGAGGAAAGCTAATGAAATTGGGCAAAAAATGGCTTAAAATTAAGGCCCCAGTCCTACAACTTCTTATTGGAAGGACTGCATTGAAGTTAGTGGGACATTCCATTGGCAGTTTGCCAAAGGGCCTAATGGCAGAGGTTGTATTTCCAGCTTTTTTTTAGTGACATTTGTACTTAAAAACAGATCATATGGAGGATTTGGTAAAAGGTGCATATTTAAGCAAATGTTGCAATCCTGATTAGATACAATTTTCCTAGAATTCCTCTCCAATATGTGTTTATAGCTGTATATATATAGATCCTCTGCTCTCAAATCTTAAGTCAATTATTCTGGAAGTTGCAGGGGTTTGCAGAGAAACAATGAGTTTTATTGTCTTTAATTCCCCTTCAGGTTTTTTCCTTTAGATTCCTAATATTGAAGCAATTGGTTTAACCCTGATAAAAATGTGTTAATTTTGGATTAATTTTCTTGTCATATTTTGTTTATAAATGTTCAAAAGCATCCGAGTGTATGTCTACATTGCATCGGGGAGCAAGCCTGGGTTAACAGACTTGGTTTACCAGGGTTTGTGCTAGTGTGCTACAGATAACTGTGTAGACATTGTGGCTCAGGCTGGAGTTTGGGCTCTCAAGGTCCTCTCAAGGAGGAGGTGGTCTTAAGAGTCTAAGATCCAGGTCAAATTACAGCGTCAAAGCTATGACCTGCCCGGGGTACAGTCTGGACTGTTGGATGGTTGTGCACCCTTAACTCTCCAGTCGGGTGTGCCCTATCTCCTGCTTTGCTGTGTGAGTGGCCACTCTGCTCACTCACCCCAGCCTCTAGCACACAGGTCATCCCTGGACATATTCCAGAGTGCTATGCCAAGCCATTCTTGAATTACATATAGGGCGACACTCATATATCCCTAGTCCCAGCCTTGCACCCCAAAAATGTGCACCTGACACTGCTCAAGACCCCCTAGGTCAGAGTAAGCTCATTAGTTTCTCATGCCATCAAAGGGTACAGATATGCACCAGCCTTTATAACCCCAGTAGACTCCCCAAACTTCAACCAAAAATGCACTGGCTTAGGTAAAACACTGAAATAAGTTTATTAACTATAGAAAGATAGGTTTTAAGAGACTTAAGTGGTATAGGCATAGAAATTCAGAATTGATTACAAAAAGAAATAAAATTAGGGCTGTCAAATTAACTGCCGTTAACGTGTGCGATTAACGCACAGCACGATTAATGTATTAATTTTTTTAATGTGTGTTAATCGCAGACCCTCTGGGCGGGAGGGGAGCATGAGCTGCTCTGGAGAACCTGTCTGGTCAGGTTCTCATCCTGGCGTTTTTAAAGTAAAAAGAGGATGGCTGGGGCTCGCCCGAGCCTCCCTGCCCCGAGCTCCACACCCCCTAAGCTGAGGCTGATCCTCTTCCCCCCACCCCACTGTCTCAAGGTCTGCACTGCCCGTGGTCAGCTCTGAAGCCAGCTCCACTTTCTCCACTTTCCTGCTGCTGGGCAGTGCTGCCTTTAGCTGATCCCTGGGCAGCCACGTCTCTCTGCTCTGCCTTGCAGCCAGGACAGATAACCAGGTTTGGCAAAGAAGTAGGGACAGCAGGGAGAGAGCTGGAAATGATTCATAGATACTAAGGTCAGAAGGGACCATTCTGATCATCTAGTCCGACCTCCTGCACAGCGCAGGCCACAGAATCTCACCCACCCACTCCTATGAAAAACCTCACCTATGTCTAAGCTATGAAGTCCTTAAATCATGGTTCAAAGACTTCAAGGAGCAGAGAAGCCTCCCTCAAGTCAACCATGCCCCATGCTACAGAGGAAGGCGAAAAACCTCCAGGGCCTCTCCAATCTGCCCTGGAGGAAAATTCCTTCCCGACCCCAAATATGGCGATCAGCTAAACCCTGAGCAAGATTCACCAGCCAGATACTACAGAAAATTCTTTCCTGGGTAACTCAGATCCCATCCATCTAATATCCCATCTCAGGGGATTAGTCCTATTTACCCTGAATATTTAAAGATCAATTACTTACCAAAATCCCGTTATCCCATCATATCATCTCCTCCATAAACTTATCGAGTAGAATCTTAAAACCAGATAGATCTTTTGCCCCCACTGCTTCCCTTGGAAGGCTATTCCAAAACTTCACTCCTCTGATGGTTTAAAACCTTCGTCTGATTTCAAGTCTAAACTTCCTGGTGGCCAGTTTATACCCATTTGTTCTTGTGTCCACATTGGTGCTGAGCTGAAATAATTCCTCTCCCTCTCCTGTATTTATCCCTCTGATATATTTATAGAGAGCAATCATATCTCCCCTCAACCTTCTTTTAGTTAGGCTAAACAAGCCAAGCTCCTTAAGTCTCCTTTCATAAGACAAGTTTTCCATTCCTCGGATCATCCTAGTAGCCCTTCTCTGTACCTGCTCCAGTTTGAATTCATCCTTTTTAAACATGGGAGACCAGAACTGCACACAGTATTCTAGGTGAGGTCTCACCTGTGCCTTGTATAATGGTACTAAAACCTCCTTATGTACTAAAACCTCCTTATGGAAATGGGGACTGTCCTGGCCAAAACGGGACATATTGGCACCCTAGCCAGCCTGGGCCCTATTGTTTCCAGCTGGCCCCTCACTCCTGGGACCAACCCCCCTGCGTTGTGCCCCATTCCCCTTAACCAGCCATTTGCTCCGGAGGTACCCCATAGAGAACATGGGCCTGGTGAGCTCAGCCTCCCTGTACCAGCCTCTCCTCCCCTGCTGTATGATGAGTCCCCGAGGTAAAATCCACCCTCCCTTGCAAAGAAGGACTCACTTAGCTGAAGGGAGCCCACCTAGCTCAGTAAAAGGAGGAGAGCCTGACGAGCCCAGTACTATAAACCACCCTTCCAGAAGCAGCAGCAAGACACCTCCCTCACCCTCCTCTTGCGCCAAGTCATTGCTTGCTCCCCTGCCCGCATCGTTACCCCTGTCCTCCCAGAACCTTCTCCTGCACAAGTCATTGCTTACTTTCCCCCTCCCCTGTCCTCTCCCAACACTGAATGCTTGTTTGTCTGAGTGACTGGCTGAGCAAGAAGTAGGACTGAGTGGACTTGTAGGCTCTACAGTTTTACATAGTTTTATTGTTAAGTGCAGTTATTCTTTTTTACATAATTCTACATTTGTAAGTTCAACTTCCATGATAGAGATTGCACTACAGTACTTCAATGTGGTGAATTAGTTTCTTTTTTTACAGTGCAAGTGTTTGTAATCAAAAATAAAGTGAGCACTGTACACTTTGTATTCTGTGTTGTAATTGAAATCAATATATTTTAAAATGTAGAAAACATCCAAAAATATTAAAATAAATGGTATTCTATTATTGTTTAACTGTGCGATTAATCCCGATTAATTTTTTTAATTGCTTGACAGCCCTAAATAAAAGATAAAATCCCAATCTAATTCCTAAACTTTATCAAGCTAAGTCAAATTTGAAGTGGATAGTTTCTCTTATGCAAAAACTTACAGCAGTCTGTGCTAACTGGAAACCACTCCCCCCACTTCAAATGTTTTTATCTTCCAAAAGATCTTATTGCATTCAGTGTACGTGAGGGAGAAGAGGTGACACGGTGATGTTGTTGTCCCTTATTTATACTCTCCTCCAGGTTCTGGAAAGATCCTTGCTGTATCCTGAGGTTTAGGCAGCTCTATGGTGTACGTGTTCCAGCAGCTGTCTTGTGTGTGAATTGTAAATCTCATGTTTTCAACTCCCCTGCTGGTGAATGGCTGGTGATGGTACTCTGACACCTGGCTGGGTGTTGGTCACTCCTAGAGTGCTACTGAAGAGCTAGTCTCTGGGTGTTTCCCAGACTTTTAACATGTTTCAGTAACAAACATGTAGCAAAATCCCCTAATGATACATAACATTTTGACAGAACAATGATGCTCAACCGATTATAACTTTCCAAATGATACCTCACAAGGCATACTTTGTACAAAACATATCGTAATAGCAGTGAATATGGGGGTTTTGGGGTGCTATTTTGAGATACAGTGCCTCACAAAATCAGCCTCTACACAGCTACTTTTAGTGCATTAGTGTAAGCTCTGCTAGCACAAGTCTGTGGACCCGGGTTGGGAGGCTCACTCCCAGGTGCAGTGCAGACGTACCCTAAGGGAGTGGAGCCTAGGTTTCCCTGAATGTCAGTGGGACCTAAGTACTTGACTGCTTAAGTCACTTCAGAAAATGGAACTTAGGCTTCTAAATCACTTAGTTGCATCTGAACATTTTCCCTATGTTCTCTTATATTATGTTGGTTTATTTTATTCTGAGGATTTATTTTTTGTACTCTGCTAATTTTGGTTTATTAAAACAAATGAGGTTTGTCTTCTAATGTTGTACGTTTCTGTCATTTGCTTCATTATTTTGTGTTCTATGTTGCATTTGATTTTATTAAGTAATAGAGGCATCTTTCTAGCTTGTACTTTTTCCAAAAGTGAGAGTACTGAGGAAATTACTCCTTTCTGAAATATTAATTTGTTCTCCTGACTTCGGCCATGAGTCTGCATGGGTGTGCCTGTGTAGCTCTGATGGCAGTTTCAGGCCTTAATACGTAGCTCTGTTTTATTCCTCAAAATTTAGGTCTGTTTAGACTTTAAAAAAGATTGTTTTGAGGCCTGCCTCATCTAAAGGGAATTGGGTCTGAGGTGTGAGCTTTGTGATGTGCTTCCAAAATCTCCTGCAGAAGACTCACAGTGAGATCCATAGTACAGGCTCACTGTTGGAGACGTGAGTGAGTGTTTGCTTTATCAATGAAGTAGAAATGAAAACAAAATTAATAAGGAACACGTGAATGAAATGTAGCATGGCAAAGAGTTCTGAACACAGCCTTTTGTAAATCGTTGCCGGTCATTAGTCTCTGACATGCTGAAGCCTTTGAGGTTAGACGAGATGGTGTAAATGCTCTGGAGGATGTGCAGGAGAGTTTAGAGTGTTTACCTTTCCTGATTAACCTGCTAGATGCTCTGGCTCCTCACCTGATTGCCACAAGACTTTTTTTACCTGTATGATTTTAAAAGCTGTCTGGGTGGTGTGCTTACCTTACAACTTCCCCTGTAGGTTTTTTTTTTGATTAGGCAGATCTGAAGAACTACAAAATGCTGGTGCTGTACAAGCAAAGCCCCAGGAATAGGCACTGACTCTATAGGTGCTCCAGGGCTGAAGCACCACCGAAAAAAACAGTGGGTGCTCAGCACCCACCAGACACAGCTGTTTGGCGGCACCCCGATCAGCTAATCGGGGGTGCCGCCAAACAGCTGTTCAACGATGCCTCCAAAGAGCTGATCAGCGGCTTAAGTGGGGCATAGAGCAGCGAATGGGTGGGGGCCTTGGGGAGGGGATGGAGTGGGAACAGAAAAAGGTGGAGCAGAGTAGGGGCAGGAACAGTCGGGGCCTTTGGGGAAGGGGTGGCATGGGGGTGGGGCCTCAGGACAGAGGAGGGGTGGAGCACCCCCAGGGAAAACGAAAAGTCAGCATCTATGGCCCCCAGGCTTTGCTTGTATCCTGGGTACTTAAAGGAGAATCGAGGAAATAGCAACTTTGGAGGTTGACCAGCAGCTTTCTTTTGTATTTCCTGATGACAAAAACAGTGGCAAGGTTCACCCATGAATCCATTTTTATAATCTCATAGCATAGATTTTTCTTGTGATGTATTGTGTTTTATTCTGTGATGTGAAGGCTATGTGGGGCTTTCTGAAATGGAGATTTAGTTTGACAAATGAAAAACAAAAACAACTGAACTTGGAAGGCTACCAAGATATCCAGGTTCCTAGTTTGAAAGCTAGTAAACCTTTCAGCAAATGACAATGGTTAATTCCTAAAAAATGAGATCTACGGGTAGTACAAAGCAGCACAGTGCAAAGTGTATAAAATAAAATTTCTGTAGCATCGTGTGGTCTGCATGTGTGGAAAGAATTCTTAAATATTGAGATGCTTAAATACGTTCAGTAGGATGTACAGGCATTTGGGTGTGTAGTTTTTCCTGCTGACCATAGTTCCAAGAATTATTCTCATCACTGTAAATGTTCCCCATCAAACTTACGAAAAGCAAATGAACAATGAGTGGATATATGTTTCATGAGTAATATGTTGCAAAGTTTTCTCTATGTGAACATCCATCTTTGGATACGTCCAGTGGAAATGGTCTTAAATAGGAATCTTCATCATTGGAGGTTAAGAATAGGGTGGACAAACACACCTGTCCAGGATGGTCTAGGTTTTTTTTTGTCCTGCCTCAACGTGTGGGGGCTGGACTTGATGGCTTCTCGAGGGCCCTTCCAGCCCTAAATTTTTGTGATTCTATGAATATTTTATAGTTTAGGCAATTGTGTAATTAGATTCCTTCAGTAAGTTTGCTTACCTTGTTGTCAGGAGCTGTAATTTTGTCCATTTCAAAGTTTTTAACTACCCAGACATCTGCTGGGAAAATAACACAGCAGGGCACGGATTATCCAATAAGTTCTTGGAATGTATTGGAGAAAATTTTTTATTTCAGAAGGTGGAGACAGCTATCAGGGGAGAGGCTGTTCTAGATTTGATTTTGACAAATAGGGAGGAACTGGTTGAGAATTTGAAAGTGGAAGGCAGTTTGGGTGAAAGTGATTCTGAAATAATAGAGTTCATGGTTCTAAGGAATGGTAGGAGGGAAAACGGCAAAATAAAGACAATGGATTTCAAGAAGGCAGATTTTAGCAAACTCAAGGAGTTGGCAGGTATCACCCCATGGGAAGCAAGTCTAAGGGAAAAAACAATAGAAGACAGTTGGCAGTTTTTCAGAGAGACATTATTAAGGGCACAAGAGTAAACCATCCTACTGCATAGAAAAGACAGGAAGTATGGCAAGAGGCCACCCTGGCTTAACCAGGAGATCTTCAATTATCTAAAAATCAAAAAAAGAGTCCTACAAGAAGTGGAAATTAGGTCAAATTACAAAGGATGAATATGAACAAATAACACAAGTATGTAGGGACAAAATTAGAAAGGTCAAGGCACAGAACGAGATCAAACCAGCTAGAGACCTAAAGTCTAACAAGACAATATTCTACAAATACATCTGAAGCATGAGGAAGACTAAGGACAGGTTAGGCCCATTACTCAATGTGGGGAGTGGGGTGAATAATAACAGAAAATGTGGAAATGGTAGAAGTGTTTAATGACTTCCTTGTTTCGGTTTTCACCCAGAAGGTTGGTGGTGATTGGATGTCTAATGTAATGAATACCAGTGAAAATGATGTCGGATCAGAAGAGGCTAAAATAAGGAAAGAACAAGTTAAAATTACTTGGACAAATTAGATGTCTTCAAGTCACCAGGGCCTGATGAAATGCATCCTAGAATACTCGAGCTGACTGAGGAGATATCTGAGCCATTAGCAATTATCTTTGAGAAGTCATGGAAGACGGGAGAGATTCCAGAAGACTGGAAAAGGGCAAATATAGTGCCCATCTATAAAAAGGGAAATAAGGACAACCCAGGGGATTACAGACCAGTCAACTTAACTTCTGTACCTGGAAAGATAATGGAGCAAATAATTAAGCAATCAGTTTGAAAACATCTAGAAGATAATAAGGTGATAAGTAACAGTCAGCACGGATTTGTCAAAAACAAATCATGTCAAACCAACCTGATAGCTTTCTTTGACTGGGTAACAAGCATTGTGGATGGGGGAAGCAGTTGAGTGGTATATTTTGACTTTAGTAAAGCTTTTGCTATTGTCCCGCATGACCTTATCATAAATAAACTAGGGAAATGCAACCTAGACGGAGCTACTATAAGGTGGGTGCAAAACTGGTTGGAAAACCGTTCCCAGAGAGTAATCATCAGTGGTTCACAATCATGCTGGAAGGGCATAACGTGTGGGGTCTTGCAGGGATCAGTTCTGGGTCAATATCTTCATCAATTATTTTGATAATGACATACAGCGTATACTTATAAAGTTTGCAGATGATACTGAGCTAGGAGGGGTTGCAAGTGCTTTGGAGGATAGGATTAAAATCCAAAATGACCTGGACAAACTGAAGAAGTGGTCTGAAGTAAATAGGATGAAATTCAATAAGGACAAACGCAAAGTACTCCACTTAAGAAGGAACAATCAGCTGCACACATACAAAATGGGCAATGACTGCCTAGGAAGGAGTACTGCAGAAAGGGATCTGGGGGTCATAGTAGACCACAAGCTAAATATGAGTCAACAGTGTAATGCTGTTGTGTGTAAAAAAAAAAAAAAAAAAAAAAAAAAAAAAAAAGCGAACATCATTCTGGGATGTGTTAGCAGGAGTGTTGTAACCCAGACACGAGAAGTAATTCTTCTGCTCTACTCCCCTCTGATTAGGCCTCAGCTGGAGTATTGGGTCCAGTTCTGGGCAGCACATTTCAGGAAGGAGTGGACTAATTGGAGAGAGTCCGTAGAAGAGCGACAAAAATGATTAAAGGTCTAGAAAACATGACCTCTGAGGGAAGATTGAAAAAGTTGGGTTTGTTTAGTCTGGAAAAGAGAGGACTGAGCAGGGACATAAGTTTTCAAGTATGTAAAAGGTTGTTACAAGGAGGAGGAAGAAAAATTGTTTTTCTTAACCTTTGAGGATAGGACAAGAAGCAATGGGCTTAAATTGCAGCAAGGGAGATTTAGGTTGGATATTAGGAAAAACTTCCTAACTGTCAGGGTGGTTAAGCACTGGAATAAATTGCCTAGGGAGATGTGGAATCTCCATCATTGGAGATTTTAAAGAACAGGTTAGACAAACACCTGTCAGGAATGGTCTAGATAATTAGTCTTGCCATGAGTGCAGGGGATTGAACTAGATGACCTCTTGAGGTCCCTTCCAATTCTATGATTCTTTATTTTGCCAGATATATATTTGATCTATGATTTGCTCAAAGATCAGCTGTTGTTGGTTCCCACTGAGTTTCTGGCTATCTACTCTAGAAAAAAATCCCTGAAATGGCTTGACTTGCAGTTGGATGCAAAGATGCAGTCACAAATTGCAGCCTTCTGCATCTGCAGGATTCATTATAAGTGACTTTCAGAAAGAGGCAATTCTTTGGGGAGAGGGGAAAGAGAACTGTGAGCATACTATAATTGTCCTTTTATTCACAAATTACAGAAAACACAGCTTAGAAGTAAGAGAATGCAGCTTCGGTGCATGCTCCACTTCTTTTTCATCATTATCTGTGTATATCAAAAAGTTTTTGAATGACTTTTTAAAAAAGATTACATAGTGACTTGTATTTTTTTTCATTGATAGTGAAAGTTTTATGGAGTAGTTCAGTTTTAGTATTGTCCTTCTGGACAGTTTAATGTAGTTTATGTTTGGTGAAATAGTTTTGTCAGAAAATAATTTACTATACAATGATCTGATAGTTTTGTTCACAACTGGCCCATAACACCTCAAAATTTAACTGGTCTGGGGCTACAAAGGATGGCTTCGAAGGTACTTAGATCAGGTGTCACAGTAACTGTAGTGTTCTGAACTTCCTAAGAATTTGTGCTTGGGATATGTAGTGTAGGTATGTACCACCCTCCGAATGAGGATCTCAAAGCACTTTAGAAACAACAGTTCACGTTCACAACACCCCTGTGAGGGAGGGTGGTATTATCCCATTTTACAAAGTGGGAAACTGAGGCAAAAGGCGGCAAAGTTATTTACTCAAGATCACAGAACAAGTCTCTTATCAAGTAGGGAATAGGATCTAGTTCTTCTGACTCCTGGTCTTGTGTTTTAAGCACTTGTGTGTGCTTTTTCCCAAGCGTTCATTTAAAGCTGCATTGTTTCATACTGGGGGAGGGATTGAATGCATTCCTGCCACTCCATAAAACTTTGACATCTGATAAAAGAAGTCCTAGTTCTCTTAAATGTGCTGTAGTAAAGTTGATCCTTGGAAATTTTTCACCAGCTAGTTCCACAGTAAGTATTCAGTCTTGTTTTACAGATAAGTCAGATGCCATCTTCATACTATAGGAGCAAAGATGGCTGAATGTCTAGCTACTTTAAAACATACATTCTAGCTAATAAAAACATCAGCAATAATTATAGAGTTCCTCTGCTTCCCTTTATAGCAGTGGTGGGCAACCTGTGGTCTGTCAGGATAATCCACTGGTGGGCCGCAAGACAGTGTTTACATTGATTGTCCACAGGCACCGCCACCCGCAGCTTCCAGTGGCCATGGTTCGCTGTTCCCAGCCAATGGGAGCTGCGGGAAGTGGCACGGGCTGCAGGAACGTGCTGTCCGCCGTTTCCCGCAGCTCCCATTGGTGGGCAACGGTGAACCGCAGCCACTGGGAGCTGCGGGCGGTCGTGCCTGCTAATGGTCAATGTAAGCAAACTGTCTCGTGGCCCGCCAGCAGATTTTATAGCTTTTGTTGGCTCGTGTCCCTGTCCACTATGCCATGCAATTTCAAATTCCCATCTTCTGTTTGTATGTTTATGCCATTATTGGTAGTCAGTAATGTGATACAGATTGCTGCTGTTCTTTGAGAGCAGGGATCTAGGGATTAGGCTTGAAAACTAAAATTTAAAATAACATTGTTGTTTAGTTTGTATTGGTGTTCTGTTTACCCCAAAAGCAATGGGATGTGAAAGAACAAAATGTAACAGAAATATAACCCATTAATGTACCTTATTATCCCTTTTGTTATAGAAGGAGTGTAAATAAAAGAAAAAGTGGAATTATTTTCTGTGGTCAATATGGGTACAATATACAGTTGAACCTCAGAATTATGAACACCAGAGTTACGAACTGACTGGTCTACCACACAGCTCATTTGGAACTGGAAGTATGCAATCAAGCATCAGCAGAGACCAAAAAAAAAAAAAAAAAGCAAATACAGTACAGTACTGTGTTAAATGTAAACTACTAAAAAAAAGAAAGGGAAAGTTTAAAAAAAGATTTGACAACGTAAGGAAATTTTTTCTGTGCTTGTTTCATTTTAATTAAGATGGTTAAAAGCATCATTTTTCTTCTGCATAATACCGCTATGAAACTTTACTATGTCAATGTCTAGTTGTAAACTTTTGAAAGAACAACCATAACATTTTGTTCAGAGTTACAAACATATCAGAGTTACAAACAACCTCCATTCCCAAGGTGTTCATAACTCTGAGGTTCTACTGTAATTGCAAATTCTGCTAATTGCCAAGTCCATTAGACAGAAGAATTATCTGCCAAAGTACATGGTGAAATTGCCCCCCCCAGGGGATTCTAAGGCAGAAGATGCAGGGAATTCTTGGGGAATTGGTAAAATTCCATGAATGTTGTAATGTAGAAGGATGGCTAGATATCTTGAGAGGGCTTTTAAAATTATAGTTTGTACAATTAATTTTTTCTTTAAGTCTAAAATGCATAGTGATTTAGGACAGAGAAGAAGCATTGCACATCTGTATTTACAAAAATAGTCATCACAAATTTTACTACAGGAAATGCTTAGTTAATTCATGTTACTGCCAAAGCACCATGGCTCTCCATGAGTTAGCAATTAAGGGTCCTCCTTCACATCTTGCTGGTTTTGTCTTTGAAGTGACAGCTCCAACTTCAGAATAACCCTTCTGTTAGAAAATGTTTTACCTCTTGTTGTTTCAAGTAACTTGAATTACACATTGTAGTCTAAGCCAATGCTACTCAAAGTGGTGGTCCGCAGACCGGTACCGGTCCGCGAGCCATCAGCTGCAAGTTTGTGCGCACATTGGGAAAAAAAATTGCTGGTCCCCATATCAGATACTTCAAGCTTAGACCAGTGCTTCTCAAGCTAACAAAGGGTCACATCCTTTGGGATTAAACTGTATTTTGAGTCTGCCTCTGCTCTGAATTCTTGAACCCTGGCTGCATGGACCAGATGCTGGCTGGATGCAATGGGACCATGGTAGTTGAAGCCAGCTGGAAGCCTCTTCACTGTGCCATGGGATTGGAGAGCGCAGCACGCAGATGCAAATTATAAAACAATCCAAACAGAGATTCCAGACAACTGGAAAAGGGCAAATATAGTGCCCATCTATAAAAAGGGAAATAAGGACTACCTGGGGAATTACAGACCAGTCAGCTTAACTTCTGTACCCACAAAGATAATGGAGCAAATAATTAAGCAATCAGTTTGCAAACATCTAGAAGATAAGGTGATAAGTAAACATAGATTTAAGAACAAATCATGTCAAACCAACCTGATAGCTTTCTTTGGCAGGGTAACAAGCCTTGCAGATGGGGTGAAGTGGTAGACATATTATATCTTGACTTTAGTAAAGCTTTTGACACTCTCGCATGACCTCAAAACAAACTAGGGAAATGCAACCTAGATAGAGCTACTATAAGGTAGGTGCAAAACTGGTTGGAAAACCGTTCCCAGAGAGTAGTTATCAGTGGTTCACAGTCTGCTGGAAGGGCATAATGAGTGGGGTCTTGTAGGGATCAGTTCTGGGTCAATATCTTCATCAACAATTTCGATAATGGCATAGAGAGTACACTTATAAATTTGCAGACGAAACCAAGCTGGGAGGTGTTGCAAGTGCTGTGGAGCATAGGATTAAAATCCGAAATGAACTGGACAAACTGGAGAAATGGTCTGAATTAAATAGGATGAAATTCAATAAGGAAAAATGCAAAGTGTTTCTTCCAAAATGGAGTAATCAGTTGCACACATACAAAATGGGAAATGACTGCCTAGGAAGGAGTACTGCCCTGAGTGCAGGGGATTGGACTAGATGAAACTCTCGATATTCCTTCTAGTCCTGTGATTTTTTGATAACCAGAGTTCAGTGAATCAAGTTTGTGCTGTACTTTGTCATGCATTTTGTTCTGAATTTCCTTTCCTTTCTGACTATTTGGAGGTTTTACATAGAAACGGGTTCCCTCTCTCTTCGCCTCTATTTTAAGCAGCATCCTCTGGCCTGATGCTTCCAGGGCATTACAATGCCTTATTTGTGAAGACAGAACTTGTAACTGTAGAAGTAATTGTGATTGTAGTTTCATTGAATGGATAGAACAAGAGGGAATTGCCCACAGCTACAAGTGAATTTGTTCTAACTCCATCTTGGGACTAAAAAAATTCTATGGCAGCAGGCAAAGTTGTTGTCCTGCAAAACAATAAAACTGTGTTTCTGCCTTTTTTGATCAGAAGAATAAGTTGTTTTATTTTTTAACCTCTTCATAGAAATGTTGCAGCAGCTTCATCAGCAGCTAGTGGAGGCTGAGCGCAGGAGCATGACCTACCTTAAACGGTTTAATAAAATCCAGGTAGACTATCACAATCTCATCGGGGTCACTGCTGAGCTGGTGGATTCCCTCGAGGCCACAGTCAATGGCAAGATGGTAAGATGAGCCCCAAGTGTGTACGTTCTGCTTTAGGAAATGGAAGTAGAATCATTTTTTTGGTTCTGCTTTAGGAAATGGAAGTAGAATCTGCCTGAAGTGCAAGTTAAGATTAACGGTAGCTCAGTGGTTCTGTAAGTACAGCATGCATTTAATAGACAAACGGAAATCTTGGGGAGAGATTCTCCCTTCGTCCCTGCATGCTGCTTTGGTAGGATAAAGGCGCCACAAAGGGCTGGACTAGAATTACCCCAGCTCGGGACCAGTATACTGCAAGCATAATTGTTTCTATGCAGCTCCCCTCGTGGGCTCTGGTATAAGGGTAGGAAGGGGGAAATCTCCATAGCGCACAGTGGTATGGAGATTATGGACTATGGTACAGCACATGACAACCCTTGGGAGGCTGCTTTAAATTAGAGACACCCCCTGAGCGTTTCTAGTTTATACCAGTCTCCCGGCTAACCCAGGATCTGGCTGGTAAAGGGTGTTTGCCCTCCATCCCCCAAGCTGAACTTTGTGTTATGTTAACTTAGTTAGTAAAGAAAAATTCCCACAAAGAAGGGGAGTTGTCTTTGTGCGAAGAGGCTCAGATCACTATCTGGAACTCAGGAATCTACAGCCCAACTTTGGGTGGAGGCATTGCAAAGATGTCCTTGAAAGTCTGTCTCTGTCTTTAAGCCTGGCCTAAGGCCTGATCTATACTACAAAGTTAGGTCAATCTAAAGCAGCTTACCTCGACCTAACTCTGTAAGCGTCTGCGCTACAGTGTTGCTCCCACTGATGTAACTCGCCCACTACCCCAACCTAATAACTCCACCTCCGTGAGAGGCGTAGCACTTAGGTCAATGTAATTAGAGTGAGGCAGTGTCTGTTTAGACACTACTTTACTTACATTGCCTGTTGCCTGTCAGCCATGTGTGGGGCTCATGGCTGTCAGAGCCCCACAGTACCCTACAAAGTTAAGTTGGTAGAAGTGCTTCTGGAAAGGATGCACACCACCAACAGAAGGGGCATTATGTGGACATGAACCACTGTAGTAATGACTGAGGTAGACATACAGCCACCAAACTTAGGTCGACTTAATTATGTAGTATAGACAAGGCCTGACTCTGTGCTGGTCTAGTCTTCCAGTATAACTTGGAACAGCCTGAAGGTTTTTCTTAATTATGCTGGCTACCAGTAGCTTCCAAGGGCTGTTAAGGTAACCATGGATTGCTGGCTGTAGGAGAGCGGAGGTTGGAGTCACTACACTTGCTCTGTGCCACTGAAGGATCCCCCTACACTAGGGTGAACATCTTGTGGCTGGTGACCAGGGCTGGATTAATGCAGGGGTTTTAGGGGCTGCAGCCCAGGGTCTCAGGCTAAGGGTGGCCTCTGCGAAAATAAATCCATAATTATGTACAATTCAGAGGTCACCAACCCATTGATCGCAATCAACTGGTTGATCCTGGAGCTTCTGCCAGTCGATCGCGATCTCCAGGCCCCTAAAAGTCCAGTGGCGCAGCAGGGCTCAGGCAGGCTGCCTGCCAGCCACGGCCCCACACCACTCCCGGAAGCGGCCGGCTGCTGGCACGTCTTTGCGGCCCTGGTAGGGAGGTGGCTCCATGCGCTGCCCCTGCCCCCCAGTACCATCCCTGCAGCTCCCATTGGCCAGGAACTAGCCAATGGGAGCTGCTGGGGTGGCGCTTGTGGTGCAGGCAGCGCTTGGAGACATGCTTCCCCCCAGGGGCTCACGGAGCCTGTCGTAAGTGCCTCCTGGATGGAGCCTGCACATTGCACCCCCTCTGGCACCCTAAACCCCTGCCCCAGGTCAGAATCCCCTCCTGCACCCAAACTCCCTCCCAGAGCCCACACTCCTCACCCTCTCCTTCACCCCAACACTCTGCCCCAGCCTGGAGCCTCCTTCTGTACCCAAACTCCCTCCCAGAAAGAAACTCATATAACAGCTGTTCTAAGGTAAGA
The DNA here is from genome assembly GCF_009764565.3 of Dermochelys coriacea. Classification (NCBI taxonomy): domain Eukaryota; kingdom Metazoa; phylum Chordata; order Testudines; family Dermochelyidae; genus Dermochelys; species Dermochelys coriacea. The sequence goes on from NC_050076.1 coordinate 6,446,860, forward strand.
AATAGGCTATTTTGAATTAATTTAACTATATTCTACATGTTTTAAGATTGAAATATAACCACAAACTGGCTTTGTTAATCAAAAGACAAGTTTAGTATAGCGTTAAGAGCCTTAGTGTCATTATTGTGATCATTTTGTTTTAAATTAGGAAAAAGACTTGTATACAGGAGCCCCACAAAATCTAATAGCCCGGGCCCACAAGAGAGTTAATCCGGTGCTGTGGTGACTCTGAGTTTAGGGATGTTTTCTCCTGATGAAGCACAGTGAAAGCAGCACCATGAAAGGAATTTATAATCTGCCACAGCGTGTGGACTTTGCTTTAGAACAGGATGGGAAAGGTGCCTGCTCACACTAGCTTTGAAAATAGTTGGGAGTAAACGTCTAGTCATTCATTGCTCCCATTCCCTAACTTGGTGCAGTGCTGTCCAAAGTGATATTCCCTGTGTTTTTACATAGAGCTGGGTCAGGAACGCCAGGCTAAGGAGCTATTATTTTGACTTTTGTTTTCCTTTGCACTCAAAGCTCAGTAAAGTGCATCATCTGATCCTTCCCAAATGTGTCCAGCTGGTGGTGCTCCTGAGTTGTAGATCAATGTTTCTACCCTGGCTCTGACTTCAAGGTGGTTTTGGGACACATCATAGGGCCTAATCGCATCATCCACACTATCAGAGGCTCGTTCACCTGCACATCTACCAATGTGATGTATGCCATCATGTGCCAGCAGTGCCCCTCTGCCATGTACATTGGTCAAACTGGACAGTCTCTACGTAAAAGAATAAATGGACACAAATCGGACATCAAGAATTATAACATTCAAAAACCAGTCGGAGAACACTTCAGTCTCTTTGGTCACTCGATTACAGACCTGAAAGTGGCAATTCTTCAACAAAAAAAACTTCAAAAACAGACTCCAACGAGAGACTGCTGAATTGGAATTAATTTGCAAACTGGATACAATTAACTTTGGCTTGAATAGAGACTGGGAATGGATAAGTCATTACGCAAAGTAAAACTATTTCCCCATGTTTATTCCCCCACACTCCCCCCACTGTTCCTCACACGTTCTTGTCAACTGCTGGAAATGGCCCACCTTGATTATCACTACAAAAGGTTTTTTCCCCCCTGCTCTCCTGCTAGTAATAGCTCACCTTAAGTGACAGGTTTCAGAGTATCAGCCGTGTTAGTCTGTATTTGCAAAAAGAAAAGGAGTACTTGTTGCACCTTAGAGACTAACAAATTTATTTGAGCATAAGCTTTCGTGAGCTACAGCTCACTTCATCGGATGCATCCGATGAAGTGAGCTGTAGCTCACGAAAGCTTATGCTCAAATAAATTTGTTAGTCTCTAAGGTGCAACAAGTACTCCTTTTCTTTTCACCTTAAGTGATCGCTCTGGTTACAGTGTGTATGGTAACACCCATTGTTTCATGTTCTCTATGTATATAAATCTCCCCACTGTATTTTCCACTAAATGCATCCGATGAAGTGATTTGTGGCTCACGAAGGCTTATGATCAAATAAATTTGTTAGTCTTTAAGGTGCCACAAGTACTCCTTTTCTTTTTAAGGTGGTTTTGAACTTTGAATAGAATCATGTTGGAAGTATATTAGTTCTGATTGAAAGTATTGGTGTATCCCTGCCCATCACTTTGTAAAGAAAAAAAAAAAAGTTGTGGCCCCAAACTGGACTATTTAAAAGAATGTTTTACACTTTGAGGGCTTCAGGAACCTTGCTACTGCTGCTGTTGGGGGGGCGGGGGGGGGTCCAAGAGATATCACGAATTGGGGTTCCCTGGATAGGAAAGAATAGGCTTCTCAGCTACTGAAGAGCTTTCAGCTGCTTTGAGGCAGGTAGATCCCCATCCAGGAGCCCCTATACTCAGCAAGGGGGAATGAAGTGTGAACATCCCAACCCTCAAATCCTCCGATATCCAGGAAGCATATGGCCATTTCCCTGGGAGGCAGAGCTGCTGTGATTTTATTTTCACAAAACCCTAAAGCTCACTGTAAACAACATTAGAATTGTATGAAATGAAGCATTAAAGTGTATACCTACGTGACATGCGCTTACTCTCTCTCCTGGATAGCTGTCTGTGGAGGCTTTGAGCTCTACCATTTGTTTAGGCAGGGTTATGGTGAGGTGTTACCTCATAATTCTCAGCAATATTGCCATTTTAGTATTTATTCTTGGTTTAACTTCCCTTTTAACAAAAGAAAACTTGTATATAGACTTTAATGTGATGAATTTTCATTTTCGGCATTTCCTTGTAAAACTACTTACTGCAGTGGTTTCCCAAAACATTTTACTAAGGTGACCCACCAACTCCATTTTGTCTTTTTTTTTTTTTTTTTTTTTTTTAGTGACACCCCCTTCCCCGCACCAGGATCCAAATAGTCAGGAGGCCCCAAATTCATAGGCCAGTATCCTTTGCTGCCTCCTGCATCAGCCATCCACACTGGCCACCTTGGTACTGCAGCCCTAATCCCAGCCTAGTGCAGAGAGGAAGCCCCAGGGTAGGGTTGAAGAGTGGAGAGTGAACCTAACCTTGCAGAGACAGCTCCAATCCCATGTAGCTGGGCTCAGCTCTCTGCTCTGGGCATTGTGACCTGGTCACAGAGTCACAGTGCCATTCAGGTTTGCCGTCATGGAGGGGCAGCGAGTCCAAAGTTGAGTGAGTGGTGCTGCAATTTGGCGCAAAGGGTCGCAGCACCATTCAAGTTTGTCCTGTCCATCCCCCTTCTTGAATGGCGGCTGGGACAAACCTGGGTGGGCTGCAACTCCATGTGCCAGGTCACAAAACCCAGAATCAGGCTCAGCACCAGGGGAGAAAAGCCACTGTTGCAGGGTGATTATGGGGTGGGTTTGTTCCCCCTTCCCACCCTCTCCTCCGCATGCAGAGTCTCACCTCCACACCGGGCGCAAGACCCATCTAGAACTTTCCTGTGACCCACTGATAGGTTGGGAAACATTGACTTCTTGTACAAGTACCTGGCTGAAGTCAAATGGAAATGTTATGTAATTCCATGTGCTTGGTTTCTTTCTTTATTTTAGATCACACCAGAATATCTTCAAAGTGTCTGTGTTCGTTTGTTTAGCAATCAGATGAGACAAAGTATAGCACATAGTATTGACTTCACAAGGCCTGGAACTGTAAGTACAATCAATTTGCTCTTATCTCTGTAGCCATTTTAAAATAGAATACTCATTAAGCTGTATATTTAGGCTTGGAAGGATTAGATGTTCACTGGTAAATATCGATTTTGCCATACATACACACCAATGAAAAATATTTCCATCAATGACAGAAATATGCAGATGGACAAAATAAGAAAAATGCTGCTTGAGAACTTAGTAGAGTTCAATTTATGGATATTTACTTTGTGTATTTTGACATGTGATGTTGACAGTTTGTGTTCTGGTTATAAAGCTTTAACTTTTTAAATCTCAGTGTCTATTGTCATTAAATTTATGGGGTGGGTCAGACAATTATTTAATTAAAATGATTTAAAAAATTGCTTAAAAATATATATCAAAATTATCCATTGAATTCTTTAAAAAAATCAGATTCTGTCAAGCCTACGTATATTGCACCAGGGTCATAAGATCATGACCCTATGTGTAAAATGTAAGGAGTAATGTACACCAAGCTTACATAAGGTTATGATTATATCTTGGGCTTCTGATGACCATGGTTATATTGCCATTTCCATGAGATGGAATTGCAGCCTCATATATAGGCTTCTGAGGCATCTTTATCTTATAATACATGATGAACCACATTGCTGTTAAGCATCTACAGACATACTTTGTCTCATTTAGTTCCATTGTAGGCCTGCATCCAGGTCGTATCGGTAAATACCTTAGCTCCTGTCGATGGACTCGCTGGAAGGCCTGATGGTTCTTTCCCAACTCATTCTCTCAGTCATACTCTGTCAGATGGCTGCACTGGAGCTACAGTGCTGTTTTCCCATTCTGTCCCTCTCTATGATGAGTCGGGGCTAGATTTGCAGAGGTATTTAGGCACCTAAAGATGCAGATAGGCGCCTAGTGGAATTTATAAAAGCACCGAAGAAGGTTAGGCATGTACCTCCCATTGAAATGTTGGCTCTCTAAATATCTAAGACACTGAAGTGTGAGGTATTTAATTATCGTGTAAATATTATTGAATGGCTTTAAACTTTAACTGTACATTTGTTTTATGTACTTGAATTTTCTCGTTCCTTGTGACAACTTTAATATTAATTAAAATATTGTGTGCCATGACTTTCTTTCATAAACTAAAATGATGACTTTTCCCATTTTTTTGCCCATGACCGCACCAAGCCTTCCTCACGGTATAGTGATAGTTTGTGATATGTAAAAGGAACAACAAAAAGAAGCAAGAATTTTTGCTGATCTGTTTCATTTGCCATTCCAGCTGATCTTTATAATGACAATATATAGATTAGTTGGTTGTACAAAGAGGAGAGGATTGTTTACATGTTCCATACCCGTTTTTATGTAGGAGAATGGAGTACACCTCACAGATCACCATGCTCAATTAGATGCCCTTGCTTCAGTGTACCACAGTGGTCAGGATTGCTTTCTCTGACTTACAATATAAAACGTTGTGCCTCCACTAGCCTTTTTCAAAAAAAAATCTTCCACTGTCATAGTTTCACTGGTGCAGCTCATTTAGTGGTATCAACAGTGAGGAGTGCTAACGTGAACAGGCAAATATTTACTATCCTGTCATTGTGGACATACTCTGAGCTGGGTTAGATGACAGTTATAAAATGCAGGTGTCTTTTCTACACTTGTGCTCCCTTGTTACTGCTATTGGCACAGATCCACGAACAGCAGTGCAACAGTGGATAACTTGCCATACAAGACTAGCATAGACCCAACCTGAAAGGCAAATGATTCCTTTCTCTGTCCATTCTTTAGATGATTTAAACCCTGGTTTTGACACCATGATGCCCGAGGACAGTATGGACACTTGGAATGCTACTGTACAGATGTTGTTTTTGTTTGTTACAATATTTTTTTATTCCGTGTGTTCTCCACAGTGAAAACACTGTATCTCTGGTGGATCCCACTACTTTCCTCCTGCTCTGCTCCTCACTCTCTAGTTCCTGAACTGTGACTATGACCACAGCTATAAGAGAGCCAGTTACAACACATTTGTCACGTGGCCTGATTACAAGAGGATTAAAATTTGTAGTGTGGGTGGGATCTAATCATATTGTCAGCCAAGGTTTGGGGACAGGGTTAACTAGAGTCTGCCAGGAAGATCTTAACCACATAGCAAGCAGCTCCTCTGACTCAGTCCTTTCGTCCTTCTGAATAGTTAGAAACTCAAACAAGAATAGTAATGTCAAAAAATGAAAACCTGCCCAGCCTACTTCCTTAGATAAAGCTGAAATAACTTGGCATTTCACAAAATCAGGGACTTCTTCCTTGTCCATCTCTATGATATGCTGCAGCACTCCCAATCTTTGCTGACCCAGAAAGCAGAAGAGACTAGGACTAGAAATCAAATCCAGGTCTCCAGCATGGCAGTGCAGATTACTCACAAGGCTGCTGTGAAAAGAAAAGGAGTACTTGCGGCACCTTAGAGACTAACAAATTTATTAGAGCATAAGTTTTCGTGAGCTACAGCTCACTTCATCGGATGCATACAGTGGAAAATATAGTGGGGAGATTTTATATACACAGAGAACATGAAACAAAGGCTACTATAGTAGCCTATCACTCTTTCTTTCAAAATTTCCAAATAACTGGTTATTATGCAACTACATGTTTTATCTGTCCTTAAGTGGTTTCAGCTTTTCACATAAGCTTTGGAGTAAAGCTGGAGGCACTGTGTCCCAAGTGACATAGGTCAGAATCAGCCATCGGAATCTGAACCTGTAACATCTGTGCTGGGTATGTGTTGGAAGGTCACTTCACTGTTTACTTTAAACCAGTCAAAGAGACCAAAATATGGTCTCTCCAGCTACTCTAGGGTCTTTTCTACATGGTGTGTTAGTGCACACCTCTGGGGTGTCAGTTGTAGTCCACATCAGTGTGCCATGTGCTGACGCACCCAGTGTGGTCCCTGCTGGTGGCGTGGCATGCTAGTGTGTGTAAATGTAGTTCTGGGTACTCTGTTAACAGGCACTAGGGAACAGATAGTTCACACCAGCAAGGTCCACATGGGCCAGTTAATGCATGATACGCTGATGCTGACTAGAATTTACATCCCCACTGGGATGCACTAACTGAAAATGTAGACAAAGCATCAGTAACTGTCTCCCCACTTATAAAGCTCTCTCTGACCTCTCCTTTGTCACAAAGGGCTCAGTCCTGCCCTCAAATACACTGCAGTGCCTTGTGTTTTTGTCAAATAAGTTACTCCACACAGCATGCCTGAATGAACTCAAGTGTCAGAGCAGAATTGAGTCTTAATGCTGTAGACAACAGTTCTCTGTTGTACAAAAGAAATAAGGCTGTATACCTTGGAGTACATTCTTAAAAAAGGATTTCCTTTGTTTGTTCTATTTTGTTCCCTGCTCATTGAGTGTTGTTCTCAGTTTGGACATAAGAATGTAAGAATGGCCCTACTGGGTCAGACCAAGGGTCCATCTAGCCCAGTATCCTGTCTTCCAACAGTGGCCAGTGCCAGGTGTCCCAGAGGAAATGAACAGAACAAGTAATCATCAAGTGATCCATTCCCTGTCGCTCATTCCCAGCTTCTGGCAAACAGAGGCTAGGGATACCATCCCTGCCCATCCTGGCTAATAGCCATTGATAGACCTATCCTCCATGAATTTATCTCGTTCTTTTTTTAACCCTTTTATGGTCTTGGCCTTCACAACGTCCTCTGGCAAAGAGTTCCACAGGTTGACTGTGCGTTGTGTAAAGAAATACTTCCTTTTGTTTGTTGCCTATTAATTTCATTTGGTGACCCCTAGTTCTTGTGTTCTGAGAAGTAGTAAACAACACTTCCTTATCTACTTTCTCTACAACAGTCATGATTGTATAGACCTCAATCATATCTCCCCTTAGCCATCTCTTTTCCAAGCTGAAAAGTCCCAGTCTTATTAATCTCTCCTTATAGGGAAGCTGTTCCATCCCCCTCATCATTTTTGTTGCCCTTTTCTGAACCTTTTCCAATTTCACTGTATCTTTTTTGAGATGGGGTGACCACATCTGCACAAGTATTCAAGTATGGTGGGCATACCATGGAGTTATATAGAGGCAAAATGATATTTTTAAATGAGTCATTTTATGGGTTGGGAAAGTGTTGTGGTGGAATACAAAATTCTGAGATCTCTGGTTGGTCATATAATTTTAATCAAAGGCAGAGTGCGTCAGCTTGTTGAGTGTACTGTTATCACACAAGAATACACATCTTAATGTATCCTAGTGTGGTTAGAAGCCTATCCTTCCATCACTGAAAGGAGTTCAAAGCAGAAGAGTAAACCTAAAAGCTAGATGTTCCCACTGGACTGACTTCCAGGATTCAGGCATGGATGTCTCGACAAACATAAGACTTAGGCCAGGGCAATGCTGTGGATGAAGGGGTCTGGATCTGAGAATGGGAAGTCAAAGCAGCAGCACTGGCAGTTCTGAAAAAGCAATAATGGATCTGAAGCATTTAAAGAGATGATCAAATTCCTAACTTTCTGAAGTTCAGTAAGCTGGTGGGTAAGTTTAAAAATAATGTATTTGACTTCAAAATATATAGTCCCGCCCCAGGGCTGGTTGTGCTGTGACCTGTCTGCCAAATGCTGCCCAGAGAGTTCCATAATAAGGCTCTCATCTTTTTAATATAGAGCGTGGATCAAACGGGGGCGTTAGGTGTTCCCTGGGTAACAACTGTCTTTCATCGATACTAAAGTACACCGTGAATAATGGACTAGGACTGGTAGGGTATATCTACACTGCAATAAAGACCCTAAGCACAGCCATGGTTGGCTCAGTTCAACTTACTTGGGCTGTGGGGCTAAAACTTGCGGTGTAGACATTTGGGCTTGGGATGGAGCCTGGGGTCTGAAGCTTTGCAAGGGCGTGGGGGTTCCAGCCCATGCTTGAACGTCTACTCTGCAGTTTTTAGCCTGAGCCCCGTGAGCCTAAGTAAAATGACCCAGGCTCTGAGAATCAGTGTCGGTTTTTTTGTTGTTTTTTTTTTTATTGCAATGTAGATGTACCCCTGGTCGCCATCTCTGAAGTCATATCTGTTTAATGCAAGCTAGGTATGGCTAACAGGCTTCTGGCTACTTGGCAATGTGGGGCTTGATCCTTCAAAGTGGTGAACACTCTGACCTAGTCCAGCACAGCTCCTAAGCACATGCTTAACTTTAAGCACATGAATAGCCCCTTTAACTTTATTAGGACTATTGACGTGCTTAAAGTTAGGTATATGCTGAAGGGTTTTGCTAGGTTGGAGCCAGTGTGCTTAGCATCTTGCAGGATCAAGCTCATGGTCTTCAGCTGCATAAAACTCGTTGCCCCTGTACTACTTTCAATATTGCAGTATGGAGTATGCTTCCTGTTTGTGAGATTGATAGCCTTTGCATAATAAATGCATATTAATCCTTTATAATTCAGATGTAAATATTTGTTTTGGATTGAAACTTGACGTTCAAGGTGTCAGCCTCATGAACACTTTAAAACATTTTCTCAGTTGAAGGAATAATTTTACAAGTTTAAATACATTTGTTTTTAAAGCTTTTCAGACCATAGTCCCCTCAACAGTTATTTGGCAGAAGAAAACTAAGGTCTCTAACTAAAATGTTTAATTATAAATGCAGACTGTATTTTAATTTGCACACTAAGGACCCAGTCCTGCAAAGATTCAAGCATGAGTAGTCTCAAATAAGATTATGCATGAGTAAATTACTCTCATACTTAAGTCTCTGCAGGATTGGCCTCTAAATTTTAGCCCACTTGACTGTATTTTAGACCACTGGTTATCTTCTGTTTCAATCCTAGGTTAGTCTGATGAAAAATATTCTTCCAGTTATTTGAAAATAAAAATACCCTTAAAAATCAAGGCAATTCATGCAACAAAACTAGGAGAAGCCTAGCATTTATATTGACCAGCTACCCTGAGTTAGAATTGTAATAGCTTTGTCTTGAGGATTTAATCACGTTATTTGCCACATGCTAGTAAATACATTGTAAAAAAATTTTTTTTAATCCAATTTTTTTCCATGTGAAGACGAGGCTGAGGGAGAAGCCTCAACTTTCAAAAGACCTTAAGATATGTCTACACTGTAGCTGGAGTGTAATTTCCATTTTAGATAGATGCATTGGTGCTAGTTTTGGTCAAGTTGGTGCACTAAAAGTAGTAGTGTAGCTATGACATGGCAGTACAGACTAGCTGCCCTGAGTACAACCCTGGCCAAGATTCTAGGTAAGTACTCAGCTGACTAGCCTGTGCCACTGTTTGTAAGGTTCTTGCTCTTTGTAACGTGCCAATTCAATTCGAGCTACACAGATCTCCCCTCTGTTTTTTCCACCAAATGCATACGATGAAGTGAGCTGTAGCTCACGAAAGCTTATGCTCAAATAAATTTGTTAGTCTTTAAGGTGCCACAAGTACTCCTTTTCTTTTTGCGAATACAGACTAACACGGCTGCTACTCTGAAACAGATATGTCTGTCACCTCCAGCTCCTTTAGCACTTGTTAGCTAATGCATGCTTACAATATTCCTTTTATCCTTGTCTAGACAAAACTGAAAACTTTTTTTAAAACCTCCTTTTATCTTATTCTAGACAGGGACTTTATCATGGCAGTTTGGAGCATTTAGCCCTTATTGTTGTTTTTTTCTTTTTCAGGTCATATTTTAAAATATGTTAATGCTGAAACACAAACCCATAGAAGCCAATGAGGCACCTAAAATACAAAATATTAACAATGAAATACAAAATACTCAGTCAGTGAAACTTCTAAGTATAAAGGTGAAGAGAAATTACTTCCTTGATGGAGCCTGTTGTATCTAGAGTCCTGGGTGTGTCTCAGTTATTGCCCTTTTAATGGGATTGCATTATGACTAAGAATCCAAATAGTTGACAGCACATGTTGAATCTATATTAAATTGTAAAGTCCTTCATCTTTTATTTACTAAAAGCTTATTACATTCTTTCTCTGCCATTGGCTATTTGCTGTTCCCTTGTGTTCTGTTTACCTTTTTGGGGACTAAACCATAATTCCACTTATGTTATACTTGTCCATTTGGCAAATGGTAGATATCCTTTATCATAGCTCATAAAGGTCTGTGAGGAAAAACCTTTGGGGTTTTTTATGTTGACACTCTTGTCAGACGTCAGCTTTTGCTTAATGTGCTTATTAAATAACTGCGTATAGGTCATTTTATTGTCTTGACCCTCTGGGATTTTGGGTTTTGTTTGTTTTCTTTACTGTGTAACCTAGCATAGTATGTTCCCTTTTCTTGTGGTTTTCCACTGTTTCCTTTCCTTAATAAGCACACCTTCCTTGCTCATGTAAATGTGCCATTAACTACTTTTTAGCGAGTGTTCTTTTCTTGTTTGTAAAATGCTCTCTACAGCAGGTTACTGGAGCAAACCCAGGCGGTACAATAGAAGAATTCTTGTTTTTAGCTTTCCAGAATGTACTCATTAAATTTTCTGCGGGTGTACTTCTGTCATTTTAAAAACAAAAAGAAAAGGAATACTTGTGGCACCTTCGAGACAAACAAATTTATTTGAGCATAAGCTTTCGTGAGCTACACTTTATCGGATGCATCTCATGAAGTGAGCTGTAGCTCACGAAAGCTTATGCTCAAATAAATTTGTTTGTCTCTAAGGTGCCACAAGTATTCCTTTACTTTTTGCGAATACAGACTAACAGGGCTGCTAATTTAAAAATAAAAACACCTATTATGTCAACTAATAGCCTTCTTTAGACTTGTCCCAGGACAAAATAGACCTTTTCCTGTCTTCTCCACTCCTGTGCAGAAAAAAATGCTCATATGTGATCTTGGATAATGCAGAAACAAAACTGCTCTATATTCTAAACAAGGACAGGTTATGCTTTCCAGCTGATGATGCAGAGTATGGTGTGCATTTCCTGTGTAACTACCCTCTGCGCTGAGGATAGGGGAGATGTTTCATGTTTGAATAAAATCTCTTAATTATGGAGGGAAGAGGAAACATGGACTCCTACATTTTATTCCCCTCTCTCCTCCCTCAAATGGTCTAGTATTGGTTTCACAGGCAAACGCAACAAATTCTATTTCCCAAATCCCAATCCTGATGGAGAGTAGCAAAATTCCTGTCTCCTTACTTAAATTGAAGGAATAGTACAGTATGGATGCTACTTAAATGAGGGACTTGCAGATTGTAGCATTTTCCTATGTACTTATTTGTCTGCAAAGGCGGTTAGGGTGACAAGACAGCAAGTGTGAAAAGTGGGGACAGGGGCTGAGAAGTACTAGGTCCTATAAAAGACAAAGCCCTGAATATCCAGACTGTCTCTATAAAATCGGGACATCTGGTTACCCTAAGGCAGGAGTAACTAAATACCGAGGGCTCCTCTACACACAAACTAAAACCAAAATAAACCAAGTGGTTGCATTTTGTATCATTAGTTATATTGGTGCCAGTCTGTCTGTGAACACTCTTATTTTGGATTCAGAATGTCCTATTTAAATTTAAAAACAACTTAAGTTTAAATTGAAAAAGGACACTCTTAATTTGAAATGAGCACAAGCAGATTTGTACTGAAATAGCTTAGGGCTGGTCTACACTACCTCAGTAAATTGATCTCACTTATGCAACTTAAGTTATGTGAATAACGTAACTGAAGTTGACGTAGTTAGATCCACTTACCGTGGTGGCTACACTGTGCTGTGTCGACAGGAGACCTCCCTTATGCTTCTCAGGGAGGTGGAGTACACAAATGGATGGGAGAGTGTTCTCCCATCAATTAAGCGTGTCTTCACCAGACCTGCTAAATGGACATTCGCTGCATCGATTGCAGCAGTGCCGATCTACCAGTAAATGTAGACATGCCCTGAAGGTTGGAATTGCAACTAATTTAGGCTATGTCTATACTTGCCATTTAAAGCGCAAAATGTCCCTTTTTTGTGCTAAAACCATGGGAGCGTCTACACTTGTTAATGACTTTTTACAGTGAAACTCAGAAGTTTCACTGCAAAAAGAAAACCACCTTCACGAGAGGTGCAGACTTCTTTCCACTGTTCTTTTTGCGCTGTTGCGAAAGTGAAGACACGTTCTACCTGTGTAAAAAGAAAAGGAGTACTTGTGGCACCTTAGAGACTAACAAATTTATTAGAGCATAAGCTTTCGTGAGCTACAGCTCACTTCATCGGATGCATCCGATGAAGTGAGCTGTAGCTCACGAAAGCTTATGCTCTAATAAATTTGTTAGTCTCTAAGGTGCCACAAGTACTCCTTTTCTTTTTGCGAATACTGACTAACATGGCTGCTACTCTGAAATCTACCTGTGTAAACACCTTTTGACCTCTGGAAGATATCCCACAGTTCCAAAAGTGATCATTCTGGCAAGCATCTCCGCTGCTCTGACGCCAGGTAAATGGACATCCGCCCCTCCCCCTGTAAGCCCCTGGAAGTTTGAAACTCCCTTTCCCTTTGCTTGTAGATGTGGTGGGGAAAGCAGCCAGACAGCAGGGGGTTTTAAAAAAACTTGTGGGATAGCTGCCCTACAGCGCTGCTTCCATCAGCGATGGAAGTGCTGCTAGTGTAAACACTCTCTGATGCCTGAGGAATTAAGTGAGTACACAAACCAGCGCTTTTCTTTCACCGGTTCCCTATCACCGGTAAAACTTACAGCACAAAAACTCTGTAAGTGTAGACATACCTTTAGTTAGTTTGATTCCAGTTTGTGTATATCTATGCTCTGACTTTTACCTCTGGGAACTCACCTCAGTTCAACTCTGAAGCTGCCTTTAGTAGGAAATTGCTTATAGACTAATCCCGCCCCTCCCACCCCCTGTATTATTTCTCACAGTTGTCACTCTGCACTTGTGAGAAGTCCCAAGCAGTGCAAGTGAAAGCATTGTGGTGTCATCCAGTCACGAGTAGGCTCACTGGTATCTCTTGCTCTAAGTATAGCTACAGCAATACAATCCCCCTAGTACGAATGCAGTTATACCAGTGTGAAGGTGTTAATACCCGTATAGCTATTCCTGTACAGGAAGAAATATTGGCAGAAGGCACTTTTATACCAGTGTGACTGCATCCACATTAGGGGTTTCATTGGTACAAAAATATATTGGTTAAAAAAATCACATCCATAATCAAACTAATTATACCTGCACAAAAAGTGTGTGTAGACCAGGTGTGTCTGTAGCAAGCCTAACAATGCAAATGGTAGCGAGAGGCCTACCCCTGTTCTCAGTTCCACAGCCATAGGTACTAATAATTTTATTGCAGATTTAGAGAAGGAGGAGGAATTTGCATTATGCTCTTCAAACTCAACAGTCTGTAGTCTTCAACTAATTTGATTTGTTTGGGGGTTTTTTACTTGTTTTCTCTGTGAGTTATTTCTGTTAACTTATTTTTTTAATCTTCTTTATTTTAATGTGTGCCTGTTTGTCCATAAAGGGATATTACTCTCTGAGCCCTTGTGATGACAGATATGTAAGTTTCTATATCTTCTTTATATCTTTCACATTGCCTGCTGCAGCCTGTCACATTTTGTATTTCTCTTCTTGCTCTGTGTTTGATAATTTCACTTGCTCTATTTTCATTCATACCGAGTCACTGACTGTTACGGACACTACAGTTATTTTTTTTAAACCTGTATAAGGGTTTGGGGAATCCTTGCATGGAGAGCAAGATATACATTCCAATGGAACTCATTCTGTGTAAGGCATTTGACACAAAGCACCTCAACTCAAGAGCTGCTACATTATAAAGAAGCTACCTTCCGGTAAGAGCTGTATTAAAGTGTAGGAGAAGTTTGTTTGATCTGTGAGCCTTAATACTTAGCACTTGAATAACACATTGCATCTTCAAAGTTCAGTGCAAACGTTAGTGAATCCCCGCAACACCCTGTTAAGTAAGTCAATAAACTAATTAAGATAACATGGCAGAGATTTGCAAAAAAGAAAAGGACTACTTGTGGCACCTTAGAGACTAACAAATTTATTTGAGCATAAGCTTTCGTGAGCTACAGCTCATTTTATCGGATGCATTCAGAGATTCACATTCTTTTCCCCAGAAGAGCTACTTGTATTTTTTTTTTTTTTATCACCAGTTGAGATCTGGTACTCTAAACATGATCAAATACCACATCATTTTTGTTTAAAAAAACAAAAACAAAATAGTTCAGGGAGTGCTGATTGTGCCTTCTGCACCCCAGATGGGCATTCGTATTCTGACAACATTCACCGTAAGCATCTGATATTGCCCAGAGACAGTGCATTCTTTGTAGAGAAAGGATATTAGTCTGCTAAACAATCTAGTACAAAATCAAACCATAAAGAGCTACTGACACCTCCTTTTAAAATGTCAAGCAATGTTCTGTTTAGAAAATTGTGTGTATTTTCCCCCTGCACTACTCCTGTCTTTACTAAGAATGTTTGCATAAAACATGATTTTTTTTCTCCTCCATTTGCTTTTTTTACGTATTCCTCCTCTGAAAATACAGTGAAACCTGTAGAACCCACCTTTAGTAGATAACTTATTGTTTTAGGAAACTGCCCCAAAGTATCCCTGAATGCACGGGGCAAAGTGTAACGTTGGTTTACCTCCTTTGATCTTCACCCACTGAGTAGAAGCCAGGCCCACCTGTACTAAAAGATTATCTCCATTAAGCAACTAATTTCTGCTGATCCTTTGAATGGTTGTTTATCATGATCTTCACTTGATGTTTGACATTCCACTCACTTCTGCAGCAGCCAGTGAGATCTGCAGTGAGATTTTAACAAGGATTGATTTCAGGTGAGGAATTAACAGGAGTGAAAGGACCCTTGGAGAAACACATATTGCTTTTTATGCTGATGATCTTAGTTTAAAATAGATGGAAAGATGCAAATTAAAAAAGAATCAACTTATTTTCAAATCCATCTACAAAGCATTATTGTCCTCCAGCTAGACGGCATTTTTTAAGGTCATAGGGCTGGTTCTTTTTTTCTCTCTCACTGTTACCACACAATATTTCAATTCTTTACTCATGTGTTGTATACATTCTAATATGCTGGTACCTGAGGCTGCCTTTTAGTGGGATCACACTAATGCACCATGATAATCTGCACTGCACTTTGATTCATTTATAAGCGATCTATTTTAGAGGATGTATTTTGTATGAGAAAAGAGAAATTTGCATAAGACCAAATACATGAAAATATCTGTAGTATTATAGGAACTGACCATGGGCCAGATCTTCAGATCATGTAAATTGGCCTAGTTCCAGTTACTTCAGTGGAGCTATGTGATTTACCCAGGCTCAGAATCTGGCCCATTACAGGTTGAATCTGACTTTTTAGTTGGCACCAGCATATTGTGAATAATGAACAAGTTCAGCATCCAAACTGTAGGTATATTGTTTATATTTCGGGGTGCTAGTGAGCTGTACAAATTAGCCCAGAGATGGGCAAACTTTGGCCTGAGGGCCACATTGGGGTTCCAAAACTGTATGGAGGGCCGGGTAGGGAAGGCTATGCCTCCCCAAATCCTAACCCTATCCGCCCCCTCCCACTTCTCACCCCCTGACTGCCCCCTCTCAGAACCTCTGACCCATCCAACCCCCGCTACTCCTTGTCCCCTGACCACCCCCTCCTGGGATCCCCTGCCCCTAACTGCCCCCCTGGGATCCCACCTCTAAAGCCCCTTTCAGAATGCAGCCCTGCGAGCATGGACGGAGGACTCAGGAGGAGAAGGTGCAGCCAGAGAGACGGTTTCCCCTTCAAAGTGCCACTTCTCTCCGGCTGGCTGCGCTGCCACCCAGTGCTCCTCCTGAGTCCTCTGCCTGCATTCGCCGCACTCCCGTCACCCGCACCACCTGCCTGCTCCCCTGAGGCTGCAAGTGAGCCTCCCTTCCTGCTCTCCCCTGCCCCTGCAGTGCAGCTCCCTCCCGCGCTGGTGGCGTGGCGTGCTGAGGCTATAGGGGAAGGGGGACAGCAGGGGAGGGGCCAGGGGCTAGCCTCCCCAGCTGGGAGCTCAAAGGCCGGGCAGGATGGTCCTGAGGGCTGGATGTGGCCCGCGGGCTGTAGTTTGCCCACCTCTGAATTAGCCTGAACTTTGATCTTGTAATTTACATCTTTACCAGGCACCTACGTTTTTATTTCTGACCTCCTTTACACCTCTGTAAACTTAGAGAACCTGCAAGTTTTACACTGGCTTTTCACTCTAGTAAATGAGATTAGAATCTGACTTTCAGCTGTATGCTTACTACATAAAATAATATAGATGAGCCAGTTGGATGGATGCAGAGCTACAGTATTTGCATTTGGCTCTCACATGACGTGCCTGTTTTCTTTTATAAACATTGATTTCCCTTTAAACATATTTTTTTTTTCTATTCAACCCTGGTCACATTCATGCTTCGCTTCTTTCTGAAATGAAGGGCTGCCATCTGTAGCTGCTTTGCATTGTGACAGAATTACTTGAATATGGCAACTGGATCAGCTTTGGCAAGACCTAACGCAGCTACATTAGTCATAGGCCTATGACCCTGCCAGATTGAGCTGTGCTTGGGCTATTGGTTTTTTATTTCCTTATTTAAAGATATCTGGTCTCTCCATTCACTGTGTAGGTTTGAAAAATTGGCTGGCTGCAAGACATATTTTGTGTGGGATTTTGTACAGAATGAACCCTTATGATATCACAGATACATTTATATACTGTATGTTCCTCTTAATCATTTAACTGGCAGCCTGAAAATACTATTATTCATAAGGTTAAAATATATCAGAGCCTGTCTCATGCAAAGAAAGATCAGGTGCATGGTGTCAGGGTGAGTAGATGGCTGTTAAAATGGCCTGGTGAGTCCTTTTAATGTTAGCTAATTGTAACTAAAGAGCAATGTTACACTGGGTAAACTTGAAAGCCTAAGGGGAAACATTGTCTAGAACAGTGGTTTTCAACCTATGGTCCGCAGACCCTAGAAGTCTGCAGACTGTCCAAGATTTCCAAAGGAGTCTGTATCTCCATTTGAAATTTTTTAGGTGTCCGCAAATGAAAAAAGGTTGAAAACCACTGATCTAGAATTTAAGTTATAGGGACTGTGAGTCAGGCAGTTTTTGTTTTCCCCTCTCTGCACCTCAGTGTCCCTAGCTGCAAAGTGGGGATTTACTTACCAGCATCACAGGGGTTTTATGAGACTTAGTTTATTATAAGATACTCTGAGATCCTTGAATGGAAGGGCAACGTATTTATAGAATACTTGGCATGATGTTTTTGCTGTTTCTCCTACAATTATTTCTGATATCTGTTTTTAAATAAGTCCAGTGCTCCTCCAGAATCCAGTTTCCCCTTCTGCTAGACCCATGATACATTTAAAATCCCTGTGCTTATGATATCCGAGTTTGCTCTGTTGCTATAGAAATAACTGTGATTGTCAATAGTTCAGTATTACAACTTGAGTATAAGAATCAAGAAAGAGGATTCAATAGACTGTAAGGGATCAAAAATCTTAGTGGCAAATTAGGCTCCAGTACCCCTTATAGTTCCATTGAGTGCATTCATGCAAAGCAGTCCACACTGGGATCCATACATACTATAAGTAGATCCAGTTACCTTTTCCAGGTTTATACTAAATTCTCATGTCACTTTATATGTATAAGGAAAGGGGCATCGAATGTTAAATGCTTTCCCAGTGTGAAAGTCCATATTTAAAGTGCTTTGTGGAAACCGTGATTACAGTGAGTATTTTATTTGTTACTAAATTTTTAATGGGATCAGTTTCTTTCAGATCTCTTCTTTTTCCCGCTGTGATAGTGGATGTTGTGCTATGCTATTGTATGTAGAATGTGCTGTTCATGAACCATAAGGGGTTTATTATGGCTAGAGATGGGTTGATGTGAAAGATATCTCAGTCGTCAGTCTTACCCACAGGAATTGCTAACATGCCTTATTATCTGTGAGTCCTTGAGCCCTTGTTCTGTGACATTCCTCCTGAAAAGGAAGCTTCATTGTGTCAGTCAGTCAATGTGCCTAATGTTGCTGATCTCTCCCAGATGTACTGCTCTCAGGGCTACTATATTCAGGAGTGACAGTGGAGGAAATGGGATTGTGCCACTGTCCAGAGCGTATTCAAAGTACATAACTTAATCACGAGTAGGTGAATGCCTGAATTAGATACACCCACAGGCGACTTTATAGGACCCAGATGAGCTCAGGACTATTTGACCCTGATATCAAAGGGAGAGAGCTAAAACCAGTTTTTATAGTTTATGTAAACATATCTAACTAGGCAGATATCCTGAGACTGGAACATCTCCGATCAATACCAAACAGAATTAATCGAAGTAAGCAAACAAACAAAAACATTGTGAAATTTACAGGATATTTGATTTGGCAGGCTTAGTTTATAGGAACTTTGCAAGGGGTGTGTGTGTGTGCCCGCCACTCCCAGCTTACCATGGGACAAAGTACCTTGTAGCTAAGGGAACAGCATTTTTATGGGGTTCTGAGTAATAACACAGGAGTTAAAATTGGAATATTATAACTAAAATGATTGATTGCTCTGCAGTTCTTTCTTTGGTTATAAAGCCCTATTGAAGAAGACTGCAGAGTTCTCAGTAAAGTCTGTCTTTATTCATAGAGATGGCCACAACTTTAAAAAAAAAAAAAAACCAAAAAAAACAAAAAAAAAAACGAACTGTGGTAGCCTTATACCAGAATATGTTGTTCCAAAATTGAATGTAAAACATAGAACAGTATTAAGATTTCAGTTAAGAGCTTTTCAGACCTAATCAGCTGTGGCCTGAGAACACGGTGATGTACAGCTGTCCGTCAGCATACAGTATGGAAAGGCATACAGTATGCCTCAATCAGGGTATGACTACACTACTCACTGGATCGGTGGGCAGCGATCGATCCAGCAGGGGTTGAATTATCGCATCTAGTCTAGATGCGATAAATCAACCCCCGAGCGCTCTCCTGTCAACTCCTGTAATCCACTGCTGCTAGAGGCCCAGGTGGAGTCAACTAGGGGAGCGGCAGCGGTCGACTCACTGTGGGGTCTTCACTGCGGTTAGTCGATCTAAGTAAGTCGACTTCAGCTACATTATTCACGTAGCTGAAGTTGCGTAACTTAGATCGATCCCCTCCCCAGAGTAGACCAGGGCGATGTTGCTTGTCCAAGGCCAACTGAAAGCATCATGGAAACTGAATGTATAGCTCTGTAAACCATAAGTGTCCTAGTAACAGCATTGGCTAGTTTTCAAATGGCTTTTTGTAGAAATCAAATAGCTTACTAGCAATGTTTTACTGCTATTCTTGTTCTCAAAGTTATTTAAAAATATAGGACCCAACAAGTTCCAAAAATAAAACATATTTGTTGCAAAATTATAATTTATTTTAACTCATGTTAACCTAATTTCGGTGTTGTTCTCAGGCAGAGTCAAATACTGTCTGTTTCCAGCTTGTGCATTATTTAACAGCCAAGAGCATTCATTTAATTTTATTGCAGTACCCATCCTTTACCTAGCACTTTTCATCAGTAGATCTCAAAGCAATTTACAAAGGAAGTCCAGTATCATTATCCCCATTTTACAGATGGGGAAACAGAAGCACAGAGAGGTGAAGTGACTTGCCCAAGATCACCCAGCAGTCCAGTGGCAGAGCCAGGATGAGCACCCAGGTCTCCTGAGTCCCTAGTGCTCTTTTCACTAGGCAACACTGAAATGTTGCAAATTGGCTTTTGTCTAAGTAATTATATATCTGGACACAAGGAATCCACTGTCTGTGACAAGGTTAAATTCTTCATGGTATCTTGAATGATTCCATTATTTGCCATTGATGCTTTTAAACTATGTGCAGCCAGATTCAAAAGCAAAAATCACTATGAAAGTGGTAAAAGTGAATATATAGCATTAACCCCAGAGCAGTTATGTAGAAGTGGGCATTTATTTTTGCATGAATAAAATGAGCCCATCACACTTGACCCTGAGAGCAGGTACAAGGGAAAAATGTGCATCAGTACATTAACTAGTATTGTAAACCAAATCCTGTCCCTAAAGAGCAGATTCTGCCATGCTTGCTTACCCTGAGCAATAGCTTCTTCCATGAGTAGTTCCACTGATTTCAAGGGACTACTCCTGGAGTAAGGTAATAGTCAGCGTGGTTAAGGATGGCAGAATTTGGCCCTTAATAAACTGTATACTTTGTCTACAATTATACCACAGGCAAACGCCTAAGAAAAAGAAAGTGGCCTTACAGGGAAGGCCCTAGAGATCAACAAAGCCTGGCATTGTCAGAGAAGTGAATTCTAGCATCTAGAGCCCTCCACCAAGAGTGTCCTGCCCTTGACATTCAGATATAGATAGGGAGTATCCTCAACTGTCATGGCACCACTTTGGGAATGAGGCAGAGTCTCTAGGCTGGCCAGGAGCCAGTCCAGAGCAAGCACTTTGCCAGGTCCCATCAAACTGCCTCAGGAAAAACCCCAAGTTGTTAGGTCTTTCGATGAACTGTCTTTGTCAGTTGTCTCACTTTATCAGACTAACCTTAAGAATTCCCCCCATGCAAGAATTTTCCCAACCCATAGTTTCTGTAGCTCAAAATTAAAAAATCAAAAATCTTCTAAAATCTCCCAGGGTGTCTCAGTTCTGTATCCCATTATAAATAGTGCGGATGAAAATGTGTAACTTCCTCTAGTGCAGGTCCTCTGTTTTGGTTACAGGGGACACATGGTGAGTCAAGTTTGTGCGTTCACAGCATATCAACAGAAATGCTGGAAAGGAGGCCTTTCTGGAAGGGCCAACAAGGAGAAATAGAGATGTTTTCTACACTGTGATTTACCCAGAGTACAGTTGGAACTTCTGAACAGATGTGTCCCCTCAATTCTCCAACCTGGCATGCCTTTTACACTGCTAGGCTATGACAGCAACCATTCCTTGCCTGCTCTGATACAGCCTCTAACATGTAAATTACTCCCAGCTATACTGTATGAGTGCTTAGCCAGCCACCCATTAATTACATTGTAGAGTGGTGCCAGAAAATTCCCAGTCCCAGACTTTTCCCCAGACATGTGCGTCTTGTACTGCCAAGCTCTTTCCTTCTGGACAATACAAGTTCACGGAAAGTTCGTCATTTTATTAATAGAAAATGATATTCACAACTCCTGTTATCTCAAATGAAGTTTTCCAGACACTTCAATTCAAACATGCACTGATTTAGATAAAACAATAGAACAAGTTTAATAACTACAGAAGGAAAGATTTTAAGTAATTACAAATAATGAGGCATAAAAGTCAGAATTGGTTACAAAGAAATTAAAAGGGAAAATGCCAACTAATACCTAACTTAACAAGCTAAGTGAACATAAAGCAAAAGGGTCTCTCTCACCACATGTTCTTTCGCAATCTTACTGGCTGGATGCCTTTCAGTCAGGACTCCTCCCCTAGTCCATTGTTCCTTTCCTTGTCCTTCAGATGTGGATGTCATGGGCAGAGGGAGGGAGGAGAGATTTGAGGCTTCTGTTCCTCATTTTTATCCTTTTCCTCTTCTTTGCGAATCATCTCCAGGTGGGGTTCAGGAGACAGAAAATCTGGGGAGACGGGAACTTCCAGCTACTTCTTTGCCAACATGTAAATTTTTCACTCTCACTCTTTTTCCTGCCAAAGAATGGCCACTTAACCAGATGATAGTCCATTTAATTATGCTGACACCTGTCAGAGGTGTTGGCTACTCTTTTGTTTCTGGGGAACTGGACTGAAGCTGTTTCCCTAGACTTAGAACGTGCCTTATACAGTAGAATTTTGTAACTTTACATACAAAGTTGCCATACACATTTTAGCGGGACAGTAATGTTCAGCAGATTGTGAGTTTTCAAATGATACCTCACAAGGCATACTTTGTACAACATTTATCCTAGTCTTGTAAAAAGGATGAACATAAGGGTACAGACTATCACATACCGTGCTAGTGATCTGATGTATTTCCTTTACCAACGGTGTCATTTGCCCATCCCCCTCCCCGTTCTAGCTCACCCATGTTGCTTTTCCTTTTGCTTGAACATGCAGTGCAGTCACTGTTGTGCTAGTTTATTGTCATGGAGCTGACTACGGCCTGATCTACACTAGGAAATTAGGTCAGTATAACTATGTTGCTCAGGGGTGTGAAAAATCCAGACCGACCTAACCCTGGGTGTAGACAGTGCTAGGTTGACGGGAGAATTCTCTAATGCCTCTTGGGGAGGTGGATTATCTACACTGACAGAAGAATTCCTCCCATCATCAGAGGTAGCATCTTCACTGAAGTGCTAGAGCAGTGCAGCTGCAGCATTTCAAGTGTAGACAAGCCCTAAAGTGCTAGAAATGATTTGTGATTTCATTGCCAGCTCAGGTAGGAGACAATGGCTTTAGGTCAGGGCAAAGCTTTGTTTAAACAAAACTTACCTTTAATATTTACAAAAGCATCAAGGAAAATGAATAAAAATAACTGAAAGGCAAATGGAATGAATGTTTATATATAATATGACACATTTGAAAGACCTGATCCACTGTGAAAAGTAATTCCTGCACCACGGGAGAGCTGCTGTCAAGACAGGTTAATTTTAAGGCCTAAGAACCATTAATTGGCTCTTGTGTATAGTCTTCATTGATGTAAACATAATATAAAATGATTGTCAGTGCAAATATAAGCCCATTCCATTTGTGAGAGAAATGTTCCTTGTATTAGTAAGGGATACCTCTGACCATTGTGAAACCTAAGTGTACGTGAGATAGTCATTCAATATTCTCTGTGGTGATTCCTGCCTTTTGTCTTCTAAATTTCCCAGTTTTAAATCGGACAATAGACATTGATTATATGGTCTCTCTTGAAAGAGCTTGTTATAAAAGAAGACCAATTTTAAAAGCATAAGTGGTAATGAGAGATTTTTAGAAAGTGAGCTGGAGTAATCATCATAAAAGGAAGACACTGAATATTCTGTGAATATTGCACACTGGTGACGTCAGTGGAATACATACCAAGGAACCCTCTTATGCCAGAACTGTTTCTTCCCAGGACCACCCACAGTCATCTTTAGCAAAGACCATTTATTAAAATAGATAAATAATTCTACATGCAATGCTGACATTAACCAGTCGGTCTACTGATTGGTGCTCGTCTCTGATCACTGAAAAAGGGCTGCTGAGAGGGGAGACAACGAGATTTAAAAGGAATTAAGTTGAGGCAGGACCAGAAACAAGCTTTGCTGCTATGGGGTGCTCTGCTGACAGTCATGTTTGTGGACATTGCTTGAAGCAGGGACTATGCCTTCCTCTGTGTTGTACAACAGCAAGCATAGGACAGAGCTCCTTAGATACAATTTCTATTTGTTATTTTCATATATATATATAATAATATCAGGGTTGGAAGGGACCTCAGGAGGTCATCTAGTCCAACCCCCTGCTCGCAGCAGGACCAATCCCCAATTTTTGCCCCAGATCCCTAAATGGTCCCCTCAAGGATTGAACTCACAACCCTGGGTTTAGCAGGCCAATGCGCAAACCACTGAGCTATTTTGTATCTGAATTGGAAACTATATATAGAAAAAAGGCCCTTCAACCGTAAAGGCTATTTTTAAAGTATTAGAGTCAATGAAGACCTTCCAAGTGGCTCTTCATCTCCAACAGGGGCTCTCTGACCCCAGCTGATTCTTATGAAGTACCAGTCCTCACTGCTTAGGATAGCTCACTGGCTGCAAGCCCGTTTTTCTTGCTCCCTGTTACCACTTCTTGTTTTCTTTTTGAAAAGCCTGGATCTTCATCAGGTAATTTTTGGGGTATGTCTGCAAAGAATCATAGAATCATAGAATATCAGGGTTGGAAGGGACCCCAGAAGGTCATCTAGTCCAACCCCCTGCTCAAAGCAGGACCAAGTCCCAGTTAAATCATCCTAGCCAGGGCTTTGTCAAGCCTGACCTTAAAAACCTCTAAGGAAGGAGATTCTACCACCTCCCTAGGTAACGCATTCCAGTGTTTCACCACCCTCTTAGTGAAAAAGTTTTTCCTAATATCCAATCTAAACCTCCCCCATTGCAACTTGAGACCATTACTCCTCGTTCTGTCATCTGCTACCATTGAGAACAGTCTAGAGCCATCCTCTTTGAAACCCCCTTTCAGGTAGTTGAAAGCAGCTATCAAATCCCCCCTCATTCTTCTCTTCTGCAGACTAAACAATCCCAGCTCCCTCAGCCTCTCCTCGTAAGTCATGTGCTCTAGACCCCAAATCATTTTTGTTGCCCTTCGCTGTACTCTTTCCAATTTATCCACATCCTTCTTGTAGTGTGGGGCCCAAAACTGGACACAGTACTCCAGATGAGGCCTCACCAGTGTCGAATAGAGGGGAACGATCACGTCCCTCGATCTGCTCGCTATGCCCCTACTTATACATCCCAAAATGCCATTGGCCTTCTTGGCAACAAGGGCACACTGCTGACTCATATCCAGCTTCTCGTCCACTGTCACCCCTAGGTCCTTTTCCGCAGAACTGCTGCCGAGCCATTCGGTCCCTAGTCTGTAGCGGTGCATTGGATTCTTCCATCCTAAGTGCAGGACCCTGCACTTATCCTTATTGAACCTCATTAGATTTCTTTTGGCCCAATCTTCCAATTTGTCTAGGTCCTTCTGTATCCTATCCCTCCCCTCCAGCGTATCTACCACTCCTCCCAGTTTAGTATCATCCGCAAATTTGCTGAGAGTGCAATCCACACCATCCTCCAGATCATTTATGAAGATATTGAACAAAACGGGCCCCAGGACCGACCCCTGGGGCACTCCACTTGACACCGGCTGCCAACTAGACATGGAGCCATTGATCACTACCCGTTGAGCCCGACAATCTAGCCAGCTTTCTACCCACCTTATAAGAGAAGTGTCAATCCGGAGCATAATTAAAGGCCTTTTTACTGGGGAGCTAGCATCTGATCTAACTCCCATTGAAGTAAAAGCAGTCACTTACCTCCAGCTTTAGTTATGTTTAAGTACGCCATGGTGGTGGTAGTGGTAGATGCCAAACCTCACAACCCTGATGAGCGAGAATATTGTGAATCGGATTAATAAGCACTGCCTATGTAAAATTTGGATTAACATATTGTGTTTCTTTTTTTCCAGGCATCAACAATGTTAAGAGCATCTTTAGCCCCTGGGTAAGTGTTTCTTGCTGAGCATTTCTTGGTTATCTGTAAAGAGATATGTGGGAGGAGACAGCCAGTACCCCGAAGTGCACTGCCTAACTGGTTACTAATGAAAAGGAGGACTTGTGGCACCTTAGAGACTAACAAATTTATTAGAGCATAAGCTTTCGTGAGCTACAGCTCACTTCATCGGATGCACGAAAGCTTATGTTCTAATAAATTTATTAGTCTCTAAGGTGCCACAAGTACTCCTTTTCTTTTTGCGAATACAGACTAACACGGCTGCTACTCTGAAACCTGGTTACTAATGAGAATCACTTGCCTCTCTGTATATAGTTACCAACAACTGTTGTATGTGAATGCAATGTGGCCCACGCACCTTTTGTGAATTCTTGATGTAAAGGGATCATTAACATTCTGATCTCAGCAAACTGTTTTTAGCCCTGTTAATATGGCTTGCTGCACAATATTTTACCAACTGTGATTCAGTGGCTGTTTTTTCCTTAGTTGCTATAGACACTACAGTCCTGTTGTAGTTAGCTTCCCACAAATCCAGGAGGAAAGGAAACCCCGAGTAAACTTAGTTGTGTGTTCCTAGAACCAATTTTGCAGTGTATTTAGTAACTTTGTCCCTTAAGGAATAATAATTGTATGGCAAGTTTTTCTGTGATTGAATGATTTTGTCTTAAAGGGATAATGGCCCCGATCCTCAGAGGGTTTTAGATGCCTAACTTTCATTGAAGTTAAATACCTTTGAGGATCTGGGTCTCTGTCATTTTATGGTAAATTCAGAATTTAGAAAAAAGAAAAGGAGTATTTGTGGCACCTTAGAGACTAACAAATTTATTTAATAAATTTGTTAGTCTCTAAGGTGCCACAAGTACTCCTTTTCTTTTTGCGAATACAGACTGACACGGCTGCTACTCTGAAACCTGTCAGAATTTAGAATTTGTTTGAAAAGGGAGTAGGGCAGTGTGGTGAGTGTTTGGGGAACCTAATATGAGTAGGAGTGATTTTAGCAGAAAACATATATTTTAGTACTTAAACCAAAAACAGTTTAGTGAAAGCAGCTTTTAAAAAAGTCACCATTCCCTTGCAGTGTTGTGCTAAGAAGCAGTATTGTGTTAGTGCATGAGAATAGAATGCGACCCTCGCTGACAATGCATATTACATTTAACAGTTAATTTTCACTGTCCAACCTGAGCAAAATGTACCCAGTAAACTGTATAAATGGTGAAAACCCCAGTTTTAAAAATCCTTTGAGTTCTAGTATTCTAAACTGATGTGAGTAATCGAGATAAGGAAATACGTCAAAAAATTTTGAGATTTATTTTCCTTTTAAAAGGAAGGACACATGCAAGTTGCTTTTTTGAAACCAGATTTGCTCTCTTCACTTGCCTCACTTCGGTAGCCTCAACTGCTCCTGTTGAAGGAGTTTGTTGCGATTATTAATAAATGTCTGGTTTCCTATCTGCCATGTAGGAAACTGCAGGAAGTGCCATTGTTACCCTCTTTGGATTATGAAAAGCTGAAGAAAGATCTGATCAGTGGGAGTGATCGTCTTAAAGCTTTCTTACTGCAGGCTCTGCGCTGGGTAAGTGAAATGGTCTCACTACAAGTGAAAAAGGATCTTGTGCTAGGTCCATTCAGTAGAGCTGGAGCTAAAATCTAATTTGCAGACAAGACCGCTCACATCTGGAGTGAGCTGTCTTCCTCCATAATAGGGTGTGCGGGGGGCGGAGAGAGAATGCAGAGGCTTCTCTGCTTGAGTTTCAGTCCATGACACTTGCTGAGGCTCTGGAGGTGTTGAGGAAAGTGTAGGATGTGCCTTGTGAATTACATCTGTGGCCTTTCTGGGTGGTGAAGGCCAACTGGAAGATTTTGGAACCTTCATTGGAATGATGCCTGAGGGAGGGTAAAGTGTCCTTTTGTTTCAGAGGGCATGTCTACACTACAGAATTAAGTCGACTTACATTAAGTTGATGTATAGCCACCACTGTAATCACAGCAGTGGTTCATGTCCACACTTGCTCCTTCTTTTGGTAGTATGTATCCTCACCAGGAGCACTTCCACTGATTGAAGTGGGACACTAACAGCTGGCCCCGGGCAGCCCTGGGGTTCACAGCTGGCCCCCTCTCCCCTCCCCAGTGCTGAAAGCCAGAGCTATCAGTGCTGTGGCAGGGGGTCCTAGCTGTGAGCTTGCACCTTGCTGACAGCTCAGGGTGTCAGCGCCAGTGGGGCAGGGCTCCACTTGGGGCTGACAGCCAACAGGTGATGTCAGTAATGCAGTGTCTAATCAGGTTTCAGAGTAGCAGCCGTGTTAGTCTGTATTCGCAAAAAGAAAAGGAGTACCCGTGGCACCTTAGAGACTAACAAATTTATTAGATCATAAGCTTTCGTGAGCTACAGCTCACTTCATCGGATGCATTCGAATGCATCCGATGAAGTGAGCTGTAGCTCACGAAAGCTTATGCTCTAATAAATCTGTTAGTCTCTAAGGTGCCACGGGTACTCCTTTTCTTTTAGTGTCTAATCAGACACTGTATTGCCCTAGCTCCTTCGATGTAAGCACTATCCCTCTCATGGAGGTGGAGTTATGTCGGTGTAGTGGGCCACTTACTTCCGCAGAAGCCACATTGTAGTGTACACGCTGACATAATTAGGTTGATGTAAGCTGCCTTACATTGACTTAACTATGTAATGTAGACCAATCCAAAGAAGTGGTTGTGTGTCTTTGTTCAAGAAACTATCTCTTGATAGGGCAATAATTGGAGAGAGACTGCCAAAATCTTGAATCTTCCTTTTTCGGGGAAAACTGTAAGCATATTTTAGTAAAACTTTGAAGGTGGCAACAAGAATCTTTTAACTTCATGCCATGGAGGAGGGGAAGCTAATGGAGGGATTGAAAAGGAAGCCTGACATGGGCAAAATGTCAGGCAAGAAAGATGATCATATAAACCAGCTAGATGCAGTGTAAAGTTTCACACCCTATCTTACTAATGACTTGAGCCCAGTAGTGGGTCTCTTCCCTGTCTACCTCACTAGGTGAGTCCTGTGCAGATGCTGTCAGATTCTGAATGACAGTTTTTTGGTTGCCCACTGAGCTGAGAGCGCTAAACTCATTTCACTTGCTGTCAGACCTCAAAGTTGAATTCATCCTCTATGTGAGAGGAGGATTAATTCTCCCAGATACACTCTCACATTAGCATTAATTTATGTGAATGATTAATTTCCCATCCTCCCATTTTTTATAGCGCTTGACGACGTCTCATCCCGGTGAGCAGAGAGACACCGTCCTGCAGGCTTATATCAGCAATGACCTACTGGATATCCACAACAGTAGCCAGGTCAGCAAGAGTAGATCTTACTCTTACTTTGTGTGTGATACTATTTATTTTTAAATGTGCTGATCAGAAAACTCTGTCTATTACAACATACAAATAATTAAATAGACTTGTATATGATCTGTTGGGTTCAGGTATACATTTCAGAATACATTGACCACTAATACAGATTCTCTGTCGGGGGAAGGGCTGGTTTGTCCGTTTTTGGGAGCTGACCTTTGTCATCCTAATTGCAGTGTTGTGAGATGACTTCTTAATGGGTCTCCATAAGCCAAAATGTGACATTTATCATTTATGCAGTAGGAGGGCCCAGTTCTGCTAGGCTTTTAGTGCCCTTGATTCCCACTGAGGTCAGTGGGAGTCAGGTGCACATGGTACTCACAGGAGATGCTAAGCACCTCATAGACCAGGCCCTAAAACAGTTTCTATAAGTGATTCTGTGGGATCTGCTTCAGGTTGGGGGGCTGTCTGTAAGCGAGGACTGGCCTGTCTCCCAAGATCTCTGAGAGTGAGGGATCATCCCTCAGGATAGGTTGTAGATCCTTGATGATGCGCTGGAGAGGTTTTAGTTGGGGGCTGAAGGTGACGGCTCTCCAGCGCGTCATCAAGGATCTACATCCTATCGTTAGGGACGATCTCTCGCTCTCACAGATCTTGGGAGACAGGCCAGTCCTCGCTTACAGACAGCCCCCCAACCTGAAGCAAATACCAGCAACCACACAACAAAAACACTAACCCAGGAACCTATCCTTGCAACAAAGCCCGTTGCCAACTGTGTCCACATATCTATTCAGGGAATATCATCATAGGGCCTAATCACATCAGCCACACTATCAGAGGCTCGTTCACCTGTGCATCTACCAATGTGATATATGCCATCATGTGCCAGCAATGCCCCTCTGCCATGTATATTGGCCAAACCAGATAGTCTATGCAAAAGAATAAATGGACACAAATCAGACGTCAAGACTTATAACATTCAAAAACCAGTCAGAGAACACTTCAAGCTCCTTGGACACTCAATTACAGACCTAAAAGTCACAATTCTTCAACAAAAAACTTCAAAAACAGACTCCAACGAGAAACTGCAGAACTGGAATTAATTTGCAAACTGGACACCATTAAATTAGGTTTGAATAAAGACTGGAAGTGGATGTGTCAGTACACAAACTAAAAACTATTTCCCCTTGCTAATTTTTCCCCTAGTGTTACTTATACCTTCTTGTCAACTGTTTGAAATGGGCCATCCTGATTATCACTACAAAAGTTTTTTTTTCTCCTGCTGATAATAGCCCACCTTAATTGATTAGTCTTGTTAGTGTTGGTATGGCAACCCCCATTTTTTCAGGTTCTCTGTATATATAAATCTTCCTACTGTATTTTCCACTGCATGCATCTGATGAAGTGAGTTTTAGCCCACGAAAGCTTATGCCCAAATAAATTTGTTAGTCTCTATGGTGCAACAAGTACTGTTCGTTCTTTTTGCTGATACAGACTAACATGGCTACGACTCTGAAAGCTGTGGGATCAGTTTGCTGAAATACAAGATGCGTGTCTCTGTGGTTAGTGTTGTGCTGTGTTGTGTTGTGTTGTGTTACTAGAGCTCTTAATTTAGGTTTATACTGCATGTGAGCGTGTAGTACTTGTGGAGACATGGGAGTTCATTAATGCATTGAGGGCTTGCCCCTGAGGCAGTTGAAATTGTTGACAGTGATACCATTGACTTACTTCAGTTGGAGCAGGATTGGATCTGAACACAGGAAGTTGGCTCTCACTTGTATGACTTGTCGCAGGAGAATGACTCACTTGATAAATCTTTTTGAGTAAATTATGGATTGTAAGAGGATACACTAAATTCATTTATCGTGTGACCCGGAATAAGAATTAAACTAGGATTTTGTTCTTAAGATGTTCATACAATATATCCTTTTATGCAGCACCTGCAATCACATTTTTAAAAAGCACATTTCAGTACATTCAAAACTTACTATAACTTTTTCTTTAGCAGAATGCTGTAGCCTGCATATTCATTGGAAGGGGTCTTCAGTGATTGATAATTCAACTGTGTCATTAACAAAGTCATGACTTTTATATTTATTAATAATAATTAATTTTATCCAGAGTAGCGGTTTCATTCTTTAGACGTGGGTCTAATTTTCAAGAAGTAAGTCCTGTTGTCCTCATGAGGATGCATTTGTTGCCTCTACAGGTAACCTAGTAATCATAGAAATGTAGGGTTGGAAGGGATATCAAGAGGTCATCTAATCCAGTGGTTCTCAGCCAGGGGTATGCTGAGGTCTTCCAGCGGGTACGTCGGCTCATCTAGATATTTGCCTAGTTTTACAACAGGCTGCATAAAAAGCACTAGCGAAGTCAGTACAAACTAAAATTTCATACAGATAATGACTTGTTTTATACTGCTCTATAATATTATAGGCTGAAATGTAACTATAATATGTATGTACCTTTTGGTTTATTTTATGATTCTATGGTAAAAATGAGAAAGTAAGCAATTTTTTAGTAATAGCACTTTTGTATTTTTATGTCTGATTTTGTAAGCAAGTGGTTTTTAAAAGAGGTGAAACTTGGGGTACATAAGACAAATCAGACTCCTGAAAGGGGTACAGTAGTCTGGAAAGGTTGAGAACCACTGATCTAGTCCATGTCCGCCCCACCCCCATGCTCAGGCATGATAAGTATACCTGGACCATCCCTGGTGTTTGTCTAATGTTCTTTAAAACGTCTGAGGAGAAGGATTCCATCACCTTCCTGGGTAATTTGTTCCTGTACTTACCTATCCTTATAATTTAGAAAGATTTTTCTAATATCTAACCTACATCTCCCTTTCTGCAAACTAAGCTGATTACTTCTTCTCCTACCCTTGGTGGAAATGGAGAATAATTGATCACTGTTCTCTTTATAACCACTTTTTACATATTTTTGCTTTTACATTGTGTCTCCCCTCAGTCTTCTCATCTCTAGACTAAGCATGCCCAGTTCTTTCAACCTTACCTCATAGGTCATGTTTCTAAACCTCTTACTTTGCGCTTGTCTTTATTGAATTTCATCTTGCTGATTTCAGACCAATTCTCCAGTTTATCAAGATCATTTTCAATTCTGATCATATCTTCCAAAGTGCTTGAAACCCCTCTGAGCTTAACATCTACAAATTTCATGAGTACACTCTCTATTCCTTCAGCCAAGTCACTAAGGAAAATATTGAATATTACCAGATCCAGGACAGACCTGTACGGGACCACACTTGATATGTCCTTCCAGTTCAACAGCAAACCACTGATAACTACTCAATGAGTACAGCACCTACCTTATTGTAATGTCATCTAGACCATATTCCCCTAGTTTGCTTATGAGAATATCAAAGAATTAGGAAAAAAAAACCCAAAAAACAAAACCCAAAAACAGAACAATCAAATTCTATTTTTGATATCTGAAACTTTCTGTAAAGGGTAGTGATGTATAGGAAATGCCAGAACTGAGACTAAAGTTAACAGAGACTTGCATTTGTGCTTTGTGAGCCAAGCACTGCTGTTCAGACTTTGTAAATGGTTCCCTTGCACCTAAACATGCTAATAGCTGTCAAACAGCAAATGTCCCTATTCCAAGTAGCATTATTGCTTAGTCAGAAATGAACAAACCCCCTACAGAATATTTGTTTTATTCAAAGACGCTAACTTTATTAATTTTGAGTTTAGTTAACTTAATTTCCTTTTCTAGGGTGCTGCTTTATTATGACTTTACCCTGCACATCAAAGCTTGTTCTATTTTGTTACCACACCTTTTTCACCCATACAATGGAAGATTAAAGTCAAGTTAGCAACTTGTTAATATGCTTTTGTTTGTACAATTCTGATATTTGCTCTGCATCATTTATAATGCCTTTAAACATTTCATAAGCCTGTGCTAGAATTTTCCACTTCATTTATTTTGATAAATGTTTGCTTTCTCTTGCAGAGAAATGTGCTAATATTGCTACATTCCAAGAGTGAGGTGGTCCGACAGTACGTGGCGAGGCTTATCAATGCTTTTGCTTCGCTGGCAGAAGGTAAGAGATGCACTGCAAAGGGCTGTCCTCTTAATGTACTTTGGCACATTATAGGTACTTCATTATCCTTGTGTGTGGAAATTTAAATACATCCTGCTTTTGGGCATTCATTGTCCTTTGTTCTGTTTTTCCAAGGTTGAGAATTGTCAGTGTCTGTACGCTTGCCACTTACCACTTTGACAGTTTATTTCAGCTTTTGTTATTTCAGTCCTCACCTTTTATAGTGTGTGGTCTTTGTCATGGGCAGCCAGTGAACCGGCAGCTGCGGGAGGCTAGCCCATGGCCAGCCCCCCTGCCCTCCAAGGACCCGCCCCCTCTCCCCCACCAGAAACCCCCCTTCCCACGGTCGCCAGCCCCCCCCCCCCCCCAGCCCCAGCGCCAGGTAGGCCGGTGATGCATGGCCTGCCCTATCCTCTTGGCATCCGAGCACTGGACAGGTGGGCCAGTGGAACGCGGCTCTCCCCTTGAGCACAGGGTGGGCGGCGAGCAGTCCCCCTGAGTGCCAGGCTGGTGGGCAGCCCCAGTGCTCTAGTCACCCCTCCCCCAAGCGCTGGGTGGCACGACCCCAGTGCCCGGGTGCCCCCCAGCACTGAGTGGCCCCAGCCACCCCAAGTCCTGGCCACTCTAGCCCCAGCAGGCTTTCCAAAAGAGGAGCAGCCTGCCTGAGTTGGGGCCAAGGGGGAAGGGCAAGCAGGAGCCGGAGGGGGTTTGGGGAGGAGTGTGGGTGGGGCCACGCTGGGCTGTTTTTGGGAAGGCACAGTCTTCCCCAGCCTATGTGCCACACCTCCCATGGTCTCTGTAGGCCGTTAACAGTATGTTTTCTAATTTCCACACTATATGTTATAATTATTATGTCTTCAGTCCCTTCATGGGGCACTGAAGTGTGCTCTTCAACCACAGTAATTGTGCATCTTGCAGAACCGAATCTGTAACCGTTCCCATCTTGCATCATTAATGTTGTGAAAATGCACATTTTAAAAAACTACCCAAAAAAAGTGGCCCGTGATCAGAGTCCTGCAAAGTGTCCCAGCTACTGGGCTGTGTACTAGTATTGATACAGCAGATTTTTGTGACTGGTATTGTACCCTCCTCTTCTCGACCTTGATCAACCTCTGTGTATCACTGCTCTCCAGTCCGTTGCACACTGAACTGTGATGGAGCTTTGCTCCTAACCTTAGTCTCTCGGACTGGGATTTTCAAAGGGGCCTATTAGAGCTAGGTACCCAACTGCCATTAAAAGTCAATATGAACTGGACACTTAACTTTCTTAGGCCCCTTTGGAAATCCAAAACGTAAGTGTGAGATTGCCCTGAGCAATATAGTAGAAAGTACATGGTTAAATGAGAGGTAGCGGGGGTCTGGCTAGTACGGCCAAAGTACTAGCTTGGTAAACTAGTACAATTGCCCCAAATGAGTGGAAGCTATCTTAAAAGTGATGTGTTTTGTGCAGATTGTGAGTTTCTACTGAGGGTTTCTACTGCCTTGTTAGAGAGAGAAAGTTGGCTCAAGCCATCTTTCTTTGCAAAACGGGAGGGAGGCTCTCTGTCGTGGGCTAGTATCTCACTATCTATTCTTTCTTCACTGTTTGGATCAGGTCGGCTCTACCTTTCACAGAACCCAAAGTTGCTGCGAGTGCTGGAGGAAAGGCTGAAAGCTGAAGACAAGGATTCCCTTACACGGCAGAATGTTCTGGGGGCTTTGCAGAAATTCAGCCTCAGGTGATGACAGCTCAGCAGGCAGTGGTGACAGCAGGAGGGGAAATGCAAACTAGGCAGGCTCTGTTCAGGGAGGAAAGAAGAGTACTTGATTTTCATACAACAATCATCAGAACCTACTGTGGCTGATGAAAGAAGTGCCATTGATAACTGGAGGAGGACCCTACTCTGCTGGCAGAATTAGTCTGATTTCTTAGCAGTTGTCAGACTCAAGTGAATTTATGCACATTAATGTCTGTGCATTTTAATATGTATTTTTAATTGCACAGCCTCATTGAAACTTTATCAGGGCAGAAAAGGAGAACTTGTGGCACCTCAGAGACTAACAAATTTATTTGAGCATAAGCTTTCGTGAGCTACAGCTCACTTCATCGGATGCATCTGATGAAGTGAGCTGTAGCTCACGAAAGCTTATGCTCAAATGAATTTGTTAGTCTCTGTGGTGCCACAAGTACTCCTTTTCTTTTTGCGAATACAGACTAACACGGCTGCTACTCTGAAATATATCAGGACAGCTCCCTTATCCTGAAAGTCCCAAAAATCTATATGGGGACAAGAAAACCTGTGCGTTCTCATTCAGTTATCTGCAAAGGGGGGGTCAGGGTTTGCTCTCTCTGCAGAGAATTAGCTAGTTTTCATCCTCGATCTTTGAGTCTGGAGCCATCCATTCAGACACTGTCTCTCCTTTGGCTTTTGTGAGAGCACCTCTACCGTAGAATATGTGCTGCCAGTGCCTCCTGCAGTGAATTTCTCCTGGGACTGGAGGAAGGTAGCTGATGTCACACCCTCCTGAGTCAGTCACACTCCGTCTAAGTCCCCTCTTCTCACAGGAGAGCAGCAAGGGATCAGTCTTGCATAATTACAGTCTCTCTTTTAAATCAAGATTCAAAGTTTGCCTGTGAAGATTGTGGGTTTTTTGGGTTTTTTTTTACATTTGTCTCATTTAAAGCTTGACTGGAGAAGCCATTTGCATGTACCGTGAGGGAGAGGTCCTAGCTGAGTGGAGGTAGATGAGACTCAACACATTTTCTTTCATTCTAGATTTTATGGTATCAGGCAAATTGTTGCCTGTACCATACTGCTTGGAGTCCCAGCCAGAAAAAAAAATCAGATGCCATTCTTAGAGAACAAGAGATTTCTGTAAATGCAGTTATAAAGAATACAGGGGAATGTATTAAGTATTCTTTTGGCATTAAGCATGGTATGGTGCAATAGGCTGCAGAAAATTTAAAATGATATATTATTATTAACACTAGTATTTAATCTTGTGCAAGGACTGCTACAGATAACCCTTATGAAGACATTTTTGTTTGTATCAAATGTTCCCCAGATATTGCTCCAGTCCATACCACAAACCCACTTGGCAATCCGTGAGTGCAGCAAGCTTCTTGGGGAGCGGGGGAGGAAGGGGCTATCTGGATCAATTGCCTGGCCTTTTAATAATAATAGAAATGCATCTTTTTTGTTCATTGAAGATTATTTTTGGTCGACCTGTGAATTAGGCTTAAAGTGCCATGGGTATTAGATAAAATGGAGGTAATGAGCTCTTCAGTGCAAAGTTTCCACCAGTGAAACAGCATCTTGTAGTAATCAGGCTCAGACACCAGGTAAAATGAGTTCTGCAGCCTGGTTTGAATTTCTGATGAATGTCTTGCCTTGCCAGGGAACAGACACTCTTATAGTTAACAGAACCTTAAAATATTCAGTGTGGTATTGTATAGAGGGTAACTCTGTGTGAGAAGAGAGTTAAATGAACCAAGAATCTTTCCAGGGAAAAGAGTAAATAGGATTAAGCAAAGATAATATTTGCTAAATTGGAGGTGGGCATGGGGGGGAACAACTTTCCTTGCATCTTCTCCCACAGACATAGCTACCACTGCTTGTTGGGTTGGCTTGATTAAGTCAACAGGAGAGCTCTCTCCCGTCGGCTGACAGCGACTACACTAGAGAGCTTACAGCGATGCAGCTGCAAGCTCCCTAGTGTAGCCATAAGTTTGCACCCTACAGGTGTGTCTCTCTTCACGTCTTTGGATTTTATTAATGTTCTAGTTTCTCTGCCTGTGCCAAAAAGTGTAATTTTACACTCTTTGTTGGAGGACCAACATGTAGGAGATAGGAGAAGTAGTTTTACTGCACTCTTATTTGAAATACATATAACCAGTGTAAAATGTATTTGTTTTATATCCTAGACGTGCCTTGCAGTCAGCTATGATCAATGACGGGCTCATTTTCTGGCTGGTTGATGTTCTAAAGGATACGGACTGCCTGTCAGATTACACGCTGGAATATTCTGTCGCCTTGCTCATGAATCTTTGTCTCAGGAGTTCAGGTCTCTTACAGTTACAGATGTAATTTTTCTGTTGGGAAATGAGTGGGGAAAAACCCTGACCCTGAACCTTTCATACTGATATTACTGAGGTCTTTCAAGTGATTTTGCATTATGTCTGTTTTTTATCAAGATTTATCTGTGTTAAATTGCCCCCACCACTGTAGACTCTGAGCTCCATAAATGGTGCTTTTGATCAGGTATCTTTTCCAACCTGCTCTGAAACAAAATCCACGCCTTGTGAGGAGTCAAAACTCACCTTCTCGCTAGAGTTTGGCATTGTTACCAAAGAAATTAAATTAGTGTTCAGCTCAGTCCTCCCCTGGCTTGTCTGTACCTAGGGTTGTTCCCCTCAGAACTGCTCTATCTACACCTGGGTCGTCTCTGTAGAGAGCCACTTCCACTTTCCTTTATGGGTGATGTAAGGAGCCACCCACCTGACCTCACTGAGTCAACAAAACTCATTTAACCCCTTCCCAGCATGTTCATCATCTAATAGGGTGGAGTGTTTCAAGCAAAAACAGTCTGTCTGCTACAGGGCTAGTATGAGTTACCTGATTTCTGACTGGCCAAAGCAAACAATATGCCTGTTTATAAAAGCCAGTTAGAACTGAACTATTCAATAATGCAATACGGCCCCATCCTCACCTTGCAGGATTGGACCCATAGCGATCAACAGTCCTCTTACGACACAGAGAGCCTCATGATAATATAATGATACAATTTGTGACCCTAAGGAGTTTACAATCTTAAGAGATTTTAATTAAAAAAAAAAAGGGGGGGGTGGAGTTAAACCCAGACAAGTACACAATAGCCGTCAATTGGCATCATCAAAGTAACGTCTTTGTTAAACTGTTGTGGGATCAGTGTCTCAGACTTCGAAAGTAAATATTTTAGAAGATGTAGCTGTCTAAAACCAGAGTAACTCCATTGACTTCAGTAGAGTTATTCTGAGAGCAGAATTTACAGGAGTGGGGAGCCGTCCATTGCATATTGCACTTTATTAATGTTTAGGAAAGAAAGAAGAGTTTGGTTCTTTTAATTTCCTTCTCTGTATTTGAAAAAAAAAATTATGCCTTTGCAGGGAAGAAAATGTGTGTGAAAGTTGCAAACCACGTGCTCAAAGTTCTCTCTGATCTCCTTGGCCATGAGAACCATGAGGTACTTGTACAGCAAATATTCCTCTGTTTGGGCAAGGGAAAGGTAAAGCTGATGATTTAAAAAAAAAAACAAAAACGTGTTTTGCTTGGTCCTTTGTTATTGTACCCTGGCAATAAATCACATGGAATTTCAGTAAAGTTCACAGTCCTGTAAACTCATCTGAGCTCAGTGAATGCTGTGGGGGTTTTTCCCTAAAGATTTTGTTCTCTCTCTTCAACTGTATGATTGGTAATTTGAAAATGAATGTTTGGTAGCAGTATGGTTTTCACATTCCAGACTGCAGGTTCCTGGGATTATTTTAAAGTAATCTAAAACCAAATCTTTCCAAGCCTTACTACGTCGCAAGATACAAAACTGTTTGCGATGCAGACCATATGCAAAGCATGAGGTGCAAAGAAGTCACCTCCACCAATATTTTTTTTTTTTAAGAATACTATAAAAATAGCTGGGTGGCCCTAAGCGTTCCACTCCAAATATCTCTCCATCTGCTGCTTCGTGTGGGCTGCCATTTTATGCCTTCATGATCTCAGTTCCTTTTCTTTTTCAGGGAAACACTTACATGACAGCTGCCACATCATGCAACCCTGGGGCAGAATGCTAATAATAACAGCTTACTTTTATCTAGTACCTTTCATCTCAAAGGATCCCATTATCCTATTATACACTGCCCCTTGTTATACATCATTACTTCATCCACCTCTGGGATGGACTGAGATCGCTGGTTAACTGCACACAGCAGGACAGCACAGCAGTTCAGGGCAGGAGAAAGTGGATACAGCATTTGCCTTCAGTGTGAATTTTAAAGGGAGTGTGGGGAGGCAGAATGTCATTTATCAGACTGGGGATTTCGGCGAGAACATCAGGGTTCAGTCCCTGACTCTCATGGAAAATGTCTTGGAACCTTAGATGAGCACCAATGGCTGGGCCCACAGTTTTATATCCCATTCTGCAATGGGAGCTACATTTTAAACATCTTTTTATTTTTATTACCTTATTGAAACTGAAAGTAGAGACAATTTCCCCGAGCAACTTGTGTGTTTCTTCCATGTTTTATAAAAATCCATGGTGTAATGTGGCTCAGCACCTCTGTACTACTTTATTTTAATTAAGCTTCATCTTGGGAGTCTTTTGTTGGACTGTATTGTTAGCCTTGTTTTTGTGACCAATGTGAATTTGAAGGTGGTTTGTACAGTGCATGGTGATGTCCACTTATGGCCCAGTCCTGCACCATTTAAGTCAATAGAAGTTTTGCCATTGAAGTCAATGGCAGTAGGATGAGGCCCTTAGATGACGGGAGAGTTTTCTGAAGCTTTCTCAAACTAGTAGTCACAAATCTCTTGGAGATCTAGCTATACTGTGTTATAATGTCCTGTGTTAAAGAGATTCCTCATGGATTTTTAAAGTAGATGCGTAGAACAGCGGGACTCAACCTTCTTCATCATGAGAGGCAACTTTGGATCATAGTAGGTAGTTTCCTGAATATACCTGCGCTATCTGGACCTACCTACAAAAATCCTTGTAACAAAATCAGGTGGTAGGGCTGAAGAAGAGACCTCTGGGATCATCTAGGTCACCTCTTGTCTCAAGAAATTTGATATATGACTTTAGCTTAGCTTACTTTTCCTTAAAACTATCTAATACCGCCATGACAGTAAACAGAACCAGCAAGTCTTGCCAGGAACAGTGTTTAGGACCTTCACATATTTGTTGCATTCTTGGTCTAAATCTACATGAGCCACCTTGCTTATATTCTTTAAGGGATGCAGAGAGTGCTGAAAACCGTTGAATCCACATGTAGCTAAAGTTGGCCCCCACACAAGGCTCCTGATTACCAGCTGGCCTTCTGATCACCTTCCTAAAAGTTTAGTGATCACCAAGTGGCATTATCCTAAGCAGGGAAACTTTTGTGTGAGTGGGCTGCAGGCATCAGAGTCCATGTGTGTGGCTCCTTTCCACCTACGCTTCGCCTGTTGGCAATTGGATAGAATTCAAGAGTTGTAATCATTAAAAAGTGGACTGACCATTGGCACATTTTCTTCCTTCTCAGATACAACCATATGTGAACGGAGCGCTGTACAGCATTCTTGCTATCCCTTCTATACGAGAAGAAGCCAGAGCAATGGTAAGGAACATCGGATTATACAGAGAAAAGAAATCGGAAGAAATGGATTGAGTAAGGAAGTAACATATCTACATAGTCAGTCATATTTCTGACACCCACACTTCAAACCATGCTGTAAATGCTTATTTGGAGTTCTCATTTTACTTCTGCAACCCCTCCCCATAAGTAATTTCATTATAGTAACTGTAGGTAATGTTAAATTTTCCGTTATTGTCTGGGCTGTGTCACAGAGTATGTCGTGTTATTTTGGGAAGATATTGGGCCAAATTCCACTTTGATGCAAGCCGCTGTGATGTGACTGAAGTCAGTGGAGTTGCATCCACTTATGCCCAGGCTGAGTTTGAATCACTGGTTCCTATTGACTACTACAAAGCTGTGTGGTCTAGGCTGAGCCACTCCATCCATTACGAAGTAGTCTGTGAGAAATTGTAGTCAAAATGGAACTGCTGGATGTTCTGAAAGAGGGAATTTGCCATCCCTGTAGCCGGTGATGATGAAGGAATTGAGGTGATGAATGGTCTCCTGCAGAGCTGTCACTATCATTTGGAGGAGATAACAATGCACCATCGCAAGCCAGCAGCCAGAGGCTTGTATCTGGTCTAATTTGTACTTGCTCACATTGTCTGTTTTATTATGTGAAATCAATTTAAATGTAAACCTGGGCAGCATGTCTCCTTTCCTGCCATTCTTATCTTACTAAGTCTATTCAAAAGGCATCTCTGAAGACCCTGTTTTTAAATGTTTGGATTAAAAATAGCTGTTCATTATCAGCCCTTCCAGCATTAGCTGGGGAAGGTGATACCACATTAAATAATACTTGTAATAATTAGGATGAGAGGCCACTTTCCTGCATCTGCAAGGTTCCTAAGGAATAGTGAATCTTGCCCATATGCTCAGGGTTTAGCTGATCGCCATATTTGGGGTTGGGAAGGAATTTTCCTCCAGGGCAGATTGGAGAGGCCCTGGAGGTTTTTCGCCTTCCTCTGTAGCATGGGGCCCGGGGCACTTGAGGGAGGATTCTCTGCTCCTTGAAGTCTTTAAACCACGATTTGAGGACTTCAATAGCTCAGACATAGGTGAGGTTTTTCGTAGGAGTGGGTGGGTGAGATTCTGTGGCCTGCGTTGTGCAGGAGGTCGGACTAGATGATCAGAATGGTCCCTACTGACCTTAGTATCTATGAATAGCCTGTACTGGTGATCTATTTTAAAGGACAACTTGGGGTTGATTTTTCAGAGTCAGTAAGAGTTGGGCACGCAACTGCTTTTTGTACCTTTGAAAATCTCCCCCTTAATACACACAATTTATGGGTGTGGATGTCTCCCATGTATTCACATATAAGGTGGGGTTAGCATCTTGCTAATCTTCTACCCATTGTGATATCCAACCAAGGAGGAAGGGACAGGGTCTTGGGTTTCAAGGGTTTTGCCTAAATTAGGATTTAAAGGTGTTATTTAGAACATGTTAGCTACCACGATCCAACTAACGTGTTTGAAAAAGTGAACATAGCCAAGGCGGTGTAGATTTTAACACATGCTAAGCTGATCATGTTAACCCGTAGGCTGCCTCGAGGCTTTAACTTGACAAGTTTAGCTTGTGTTGAAGACAGACTTTTCAAATGTTAGGTTTTCTCTTCGCGTACAGTGCTACAGTGGTGCAGTTGTACCGGTGCAGCTGCACCTCTTGTAATGCTTTAGTGAAGATGCTATTACCCTGATGAGAGTGCTTTTCCCATCTGCATGGTAGCTATGTCAGCTAGAGAAGCTCTCCTGTTGTTGTGCTGTTTGCACAGGGTTAGGTTGGTGTAACTGCATCACTCAGAGAGGTGGATTTTTCCTGGCCTTAGTTAGAAAGTATTAGCTAACACCTTCTAACAACACACTTTTTTATCCTAGTTTGTGTGAGTCCAAGGAGGGCATTTGGCGTGTATGAGTGCAGTAACAGAGGAGAGAAGCAGGGAGTAGGGTCTCTGAGGACAAAGAAAGTTGGTACGAGGGAGCTGAGCCACTTGCATTTCTAACTACTGATTTATTTGCAGACACAATTATTGTCATTTAGGTGCCTTGCCCTGCCCAATCCGTGAGCTGCTACCCAACATACGGAGCTGGACATTAAATGGCATTAAAAAATTACAGACACAAAACAGATCCCACAGTTGCAAAAGGAGATGATGTGGGTTTAAGGAGAGGATGAACATCAGGCCCCCTCACCTCCCACTTTCCTCTGAAGCCTGCATAAATCTTTTCACACTTTTGCCTTACAGAGAGAGGTTTTTAATGAACCAGTATGTACTGAGTTTAGAAAGCAGAGGAGTTGCTCCTGTGGAAATTTGTGACTATTGCGTGTAGTGGAGGCTTCAGTGTTCAAGTGTGGTAGCAGTTTTCCTTAATCTCTGGGCAGTTGATGGACAGAATGGAATATTTATAATTGTACATAGCAGTTTCACTATGCATTTTCTTTTCCCAACAAAACAATGATTTTAGCCAGTGAGATGACCTGTGCTGGGCTAGTGGCATGAAACACTCACCTAGCAATGTTTTCCAATGTATCCAGGGAATGGAAGAAATTCTGCGGTGCTTCATCAAGGAAGGAAACGCCGAGATGATCCGGCAAATTGAATTCATTATCAAGCAACTCAATTCAGGTCAGGGGAACAGATGCAGCTATTATCTGGGCTGTAAATCTTTCATGAAGGCCATAAAAAAGCTCATGTTTTTATATGGCACTGGGAACTTACAAAGAATGACAACGGGGTGATGGACTGGGGGAGCTCAAAGAGGGAACATGGGATTTCAGTGTCCAATGTGTTTTAAAATTTCCTGTGTGTTTCAAAAAGAAACATTTGGACCTAAATTCCAAAGCTTTCTGACCATGTGCAGCATGATGTTGGATGGTTATGTTGGGGCATTGTCCTCCCAGAAACAAACTTACAATGCTTGAATAAGCTGGCGATTTAACTGGTAGCACAGTACGGTGGCACAGGGTTCAGTCTTGCTCTTCTCTTGCTTCATAGCTCGGTAAGGACAGGAAGTTCTTGGTGTCTGTGACCTCTCCTTACCCCAATTCAAACCTGAAGTGGAATTGACAAGTTATGTTCTGGCCTTTGTGGCTGGAGGGAAGTGGTTGGAGAGAGAAGAAATAAAGATAGCAAACAAGGGTGAATTCAGGAGGCATCCTCCTGCTAACTAAAAATAATTCTAGTTCAGTTGTCTTCTTGTACTTTGGAAAGGAGTAGAGGTGGCAATGAATCTTCCTGTCTTTGGCTATGTCTAGCACTTTCGTTGGTATAACTCATGTTGCTCAGGGGTGTGAAAAAAACACCCCCCTGAACGACATAAGTTACACCGACAGAATGCCAGTGAGTACAGCGCTGCTCTTTGGGGGTGGTTTAATTATGTCAATGAGAGAGCTTTCTCCCGTCGACATAGAGAGGCTACACGGGTGATCTTACAGCAGTGCAGCTGGATGGCTACAGCGGTGCCGCTGTAAGCTCTCTAGTGTAGACATGGCCACAATGTGGAAAAGAACAAATAGATTCTCATGTAGTTAGTGTTTGACTAGGGCAGGGGTTCTCCAACTTCATTGCACCACGACCCCTGACCATGAAAATTACTACACGATCCCAGGAGGAGGGACCAAAGTTTGAGCCTGCCTGAGTCCTGCCACCCCGGGGTGGAGGGGGCAAAGCCAAAGCCTGAGCCTCACTGTCCTGGGCAGGCTGGGGGGGCCTGTTACCTGAGCGCCACCACCTAGGGCTGAAGCCCTTGGGCTTCAGCTTTGGCCCCTAGTGGTGGGGGTTGGTTTTGGCCCTGGGAAGAGAAGCTCAGGCTTCATCCCAGGCCCCAGCAAGCCTAACGCCAGCCTTGGTGATCCCATTAAAACGGGGTCATGACCCACTTTGAGGTCCCAACCCACAGTTTGAAAACTGCTAGGCTAAGGTGTTGTCGATATAGAAAAATGTTTTGCTGCTCTGTTTGTGAAAATGGCATTTTGAAAGGGGATATGTGACTGTTGGGCAACATTTCTGAGTGTGAAGATCTGCAGGAAGAGCATGTGAGTTTAGATTGTTTTCATCACCGTGGTGTATGTTTGCTCTAGTGAAATATGCCTCTCCAAAAATAACATTCATTTTGTTATTTACTAGTGGGGGCATCTTTAAATTATATCATTCAAAAACTATTTGTTTACTGCTTTGTGTGCCTGCTATCCCCTCATCATACTGTAAATATGAGGATTTAACTAGCTGGGTATAATCATGAGTAAGTAACTATTCCTGAGTATTTTTGCTTCTGCCTTCTGCAGGGAAACTAAGAGATGATTTTTGGTGATTCTAAAAATGTTGCTGTTCTCAAAATACTAGCACAAAGTTCAAGAGCTGCTGTACAAAGAACTAGCATAATAAATATTGGCAAGCTAAATTTTTCAGGATGGAGGATAATAGCTAGAGTTTCTGATGGGATGGACACCCACTAATTCACTTTTGGTCACTTACACTGATATTTTTTCTTTTGTTTCTTTCTAGAAGAGCCATTGGATGATAGTGTTGAGTCTGATGATGAAGAGGAGGATGAAGATGATGAAGTAAGTGTAAAGGCCTGCTGACATCTCCTGGGAAACTGATTAACATTCTATTCAGGAACAGTTGTGCTGATTGTGATGGATTTTGTATGCTTGTTCTTCTGTGGGGTGTGTTTTAAATTTCATTACCAAGGATATT
This sequence comes from Dermochelys coriacea, assembly GCF_009764565.3. NCBI lineage: Eukaryota > Metazoa > Chordata > Testudines > Dermochelyidae > Dermochelys > Dermochelys coriacea. Next base: position 6,491,570 of record NC_050076.1, read on the forward strand.
TGCATAAAAAGAGGACCTCTACTCTTGCTGCTTATTCCTCATTTGAAGTCCTAATCCTTTTCTTATGGCATCATAATCATCACAACAATAAACTATGATGACATAACAAAGGATTATGATTTAAAGTAAGGAATGAGCAGAGGAGCTGTTATATCTGCAGAAATCCTGTTTTCATGCAGATGTCCTTAGTAATTAGAAACAAAGGAAGCAAATGACCAAAAACACCAGCAGAAGTATGTAAACTGAATGTTTACCAGTTTATTCTTTGAGGCATCATCAGCTGTTTAAGGTGTAACTTCTTTTCTTACTTTGAAATTTTAAAATCTTTTTCATTAACTCTGTTAATGTAAAATTAGCAAACCAGTAAGTACAAATGTGGTTCTTGATTTGGAAAATCATTCCCCTTAAAAAGTTGAATCAGAATAGTGGACAGAATGTGCAGGTAGCCTGCTATTTGGGCAGATAAGAACTAATCAGCTGTGCATTTCAATCTCTGCTAATTTAAGCTTTTTCTATGCTAGTGTTTTTCAGGAAACCTCCTACACAGCAAAAGGGGGAGCCCTAATGTAGACAGCACGTAGGCCTTTTAACCATTTTATTACCTAAACAAACCAGCAGAATAGAATGGTGTGGTGGTAAAAATGGCTTTGCTGTTTGCACGCCTGCCATTGCAACATCTGTGCAAGTGCAACAGTAGGAGATTTCCTGGAAAAATACTGTAGACAGCCAGAGGGGAGTTCCTCCATAGAGCACCCTTATTACATAAAAAGTGCTGCATGCATGAGCAATTTAAAGGGACAGCTAGAAGATATTTTATAGGCTTATACTATATAGTACAATAGACTGTGTGTGTGTGTATTTGTATGTATATATGTACACATACACACACACACACACACATATATATAATGTGTTCTAAAATGGCTCTTGGCATTGCTAGCTAGCAATTGTGGTTAGCCTTTCTTTACAAATTCACTTTGTACTGTGAAAATTCCTGGAGAATAGCTATGGACAACACCTAAGTATATGACCCAAACCAGCAAAAAGTAGGAAATTCAAAGTGCAGAACGCCACTTAGTTCTGTATTCACCAGGACCAGGGACAGATGTTTTGTTATCCCTCAAGTCAGGCAGATACTGGGCTCACTTCAAGATACTCCTTTTGCTTTCTACTTGTGCTTAATTGTATAGCTATAGCATTTTAGCAGAGCTGTTTCTTTATTTTTAAATGAGAAAAAATTACCAACTTTTTTGCAAATTTTTTGTGTTAAGAAATGTAGAGTGCAATATAATTAAATCATACGGAATTTAAAGGAGAAAACAGACACCAATGAACAGGTGGGTATTCCTTGCAAAGAACTTATTTGCTACAAACCAAACTCCCCTTTATAGTCTATTTACTACAGGGTAACAACAGCTGAATGTATATTTAAAAATAATTTATTTTTAATAATAATAACGAATAATATTATTATTTATTTGTATTACCATATTGCCTATGAAACCTAGTCATTGACCAGGACCTCACTGTGCTTGGCACTGTATAGAAACAGAACAAAAAGATGGTCCCTACCCATATTTGATTCATTGTGAAGTTAGAAAATCATTGCAAAGGTCCCAATCTTGTGAGCTACTGGGCACCCTCAGAGCCCATTGACTTCAGCACCTCACAGCATCTGGCCTTTGCATAGCGTTGTTTTCTGTGGTTGGGTAGTTCTGAAGCGATTGGGTTTCTGGTAGCCAACGTCCATACCATGGATTAATGAAATGGTGATGAACATATGTCCACTGGGAACTAGATTGAACCCAGAAAACTGATTCTACCTTTGACCTTCCCCATATTTGAATCTACATTTGCAAGAATGTTAATTAATACTCTCAGCTATCTAGCCCCTAAGTGGTGCAAAGAACTGATTCATTATAGGATGAAATTACTATAACTACTTAATTTCCAGTTATCTTTAAGTACATGAATATCCAGTAATCTGCCCTCAAAGCAATGGATGTGGCACATTCAGGGTATTTCAGGATAGGGTGACCAGATGTTCTGATTTTATAGGGACAGTCCTGATATTCGGGGCTTTTTCTTATATAGGCACCTATTCCACCTCGATTTTTCACACTTGCTATCTGGTCACCCTATTTCAGGAGCTCATCTTTATGACCTCTCACTGCTACCTACATCATTTGTTTATAAAACCCCTTATTAGGGGAGCAGCTATTGATAGAGGTGAGGTTCTGTGACAGTGATTGCCTTATGTCTGCTGTGACAGCACAAGATGGTGAAATCTTCCTTTGGTCTCTGGCATTTTTGTTTCTGAGGGTTACTTTGACATGGCTTTGATGTGTTGTGATGTATACTGATGCAAAGACCACTTCAAGAATGGTGTGGCCTGAACTTCATAAGTGTTGAGCACTCTTCTTCCGAGGCCGCTCTCAGGAGTAAAAGGGGAGTTAATTTTCCATGTCCTGTTCCATCTTTGAAACAAATAAAGATCTATATTTTTGTGTTATATAAAAGAAAAAAACTCCCAAGACCACTTTTTAAAAACTTGCTTCCAGGCAAGTCAACTTTCAGGTAAATGCTAATTGTTAAGGGTAAGTTATAAATCTTTATTTCCAGGGCCTTATTGACATACTGCCAGGCCCTAGCTAGCTAGATCATTGCCATTGGATAACTGTAATTTTATTCTGTTAACAAATGGAGGCCTATTCCAGTCCCTTGATTACAAAATTGGTATCAAAGATATATGCCAAAATAAATGGCAACAAAATGATATGCTAACTTCATGCAGGTTATTGTTTTTGTAAATAACCAATGATTTGTTCACTCACTGCCTCACAGATGTAGACCTTTGTATTTATGGAATGCAGAGTGTAATTGTTCTCCATGGTGAGATGGAGTTCCATGATTATATCTGATTTTACAGAGCTGCCTGGCAAACCAACTTAAGGGAGAGTTTGGAAAAGTTTTATACACAGAAAGTCTATTAGTACACACTCAAATCAACAGTGCCAGTTGAAGTAACTTTACAAACTGTCACAAAATCGATGCATTTGTTAACACAGACTGCCTGTTTTATAATATGCTAGTGACCATCTTGTTGCAAATGTATACAACTTAGTGGCTATTTAAAAAAAACAAACACCAAAAAAAGCATTGTAGGGAAGTGGCTTTTTGGCTCACCACCCTTTTTCCTCAGCACATCCCTATCGCCTTCCATTATAGCAATATGTTTATGTAAAGATTTCCCCCAATTACCATTAGCTTTCTATATTTTGCTATTTCTATATTTAATTTTAAATAATCAGATTTTTTGTTGGCTTTTAGCAGATCTCATGGTAGTGACCACTTAAGACTAAACTACTCCGCTAAGAGTTGGTAGTTGCTACTGCAGTATGGGGGAATATCTGGGCTTTTCAGAAAAACTGGAGCTGTGTATCTGTTTCAAAGCCTTGTCTCTGATCATTTTTTTTAAAGTAGCTTTCCAGGTATTGCAGCTTTTCTGAAAGGCCTTTTTTAACAGCCCATGTCTGTGAAGCTATAATAACAATAGGCTTTAGCCTCTTGTAGCATCTTAAAGATGCTCGTGTTTCTTTAAAATAAACAAATAGAACTCCAAGCTTTTAACCAAACTGCTGGGTGTTGTCCAGCTCTTAGGAATTACATTTCTTATTAAAAAAGAAAAAAAAACAGATGGGTTTAAAAAAAAATTTTTTTTCACTGCAATAAAACCTGTTCTAATTACAGTAAATTGCACCATTGTGTTTATAGATGTGGATTCCATCACAGTCTTACACATCATAAAATGTTATAGACACTGTGAAATGTGGACATTTCAATGGTTGGAAAAGCTTTCAGTTGTGCAGGCCTCCAGTGTAATAAGCTTGGTTATTCATTTGCCAGTACATCCTCCCTGAAATCATCTGCCTATTGAGAAAAGGAAACTTTAAAAAAATATATAAATAAATAAAAATAGTAGGCAAAAGAGTCTAATTTGCATTTCCCCTCAAACTGTAAGTACAACAGATGTTAGAGTCTTCTGGGCTTCTGAATTCTGTGGTCCCTGTTGGGAGAACAGAACAGGTGGCTTTGGCTGTCTCCAGCACCTTTCGTTAAGTGGGAGTCTTACTTGTGTGCTGGCCTACTTTTTACTTTTCTCTGTGGAAGTAGACAGCGGCTCACCAGACGCAAAGCAAGGGTGAAAAAAGGTACATGGTGGCTGATCTCAAAATGTTCAGACCTTTTTTTTCCAACAATTCCATCAGCCATTTCCCATGGAAACAGAAGCTGAAAGTCCGTCACCATCTGGGAGTTAAAACTATGACTTGCCAGACTCAATAGCTGGCTACCAGCTGAGAGCAAAGAATATTGGCATGCTTTAGGAATCCAAAAGTCTGTAATTCTCCAAGAAAAAAATACGAAAAGTCTACACATCTTTAAAGTATCTTTACACAGAGCCTTTCTTGCAATACAATTATTTGGTTCATTTTATGTACATGTTTTGAAAGAACATTTACTGAAAACAACAGCGCTCTTTAATTAGTACAGATTTACCAGATAACCTAATAGGTGGTCTCACAACACACCCAAACTGTGAATTTACCCAGTTTAACTGCATACCATGTCATGTTACTTCCCACCTTATTCAGGCACAAATCATTATTTAAAAGTTTATGCCTTTAATATATCTTTAGTGCCTGCTCCTGCAGTGCACCCTCCCATCAGGACCCCCATTAAAGTCAATAGGACTCCCCACAGAAGTAAAGACTGCAGGATTTATTGCTTAAGAGACAGATTATATGCCCCTTATTATTTTAAGAACAGAGTAAATCACCTATTTCAGCAAAGCATATTCATGTCAGCACAAAAGTGTATTTGTTATGCCCTGTAGTAGCAGATATGATGTTAAAGTATTTATTTTTAAATAATTAATTTTTAAATGTGGTTTTAATTGGGTTGGGACAGTCTTTAAAAGCAGTGTGTAAAAATAAATACATGATATACTAGCTCTAATTCTAAGTTAATTTGTAAATTTGAGATTTATTAGATAACTGGACAACAGACATTTATAGGATACCTTCTGATCCACCTGTCACTCGGCACCTGGCAATAAAATCAGTTTCCTTCAGTGTGAAAATACAGCTCAGCTAGAAGTAACATCAAAAGAAAAGAGCTTAATCTTCAGGATTGTGCTACAGTGGCACAGCTGATACATTTCAGTGTAGATGCTACCTATGTAGATGGAAGAGTTTACCTAGCACTGTCTACATGGGGACTTAGGTACGCTGCTGTGTGGATTTTTCACATCCCTGACTCACGTAGTTAAACCAACCTAAATTTCCAGTGTAGACCAAGCCTTAGACTTCAAGCCATTAACACCTTCACTGCTGTGGTCTGCTGCAGCTGTTGTGTGGTGGTAAACAGGGCATCATGGTGTTGTGGTTGTAGTGGAATGATGTTAGGGTAAGGTATGTACTCCGTACAAGGGACTAGAATGTGGATATGTTTTGGATCCACATACCTCGTACATTAAGCAATATTCAGGCAGTTGTGAGATTCTGAAGATTAGAATGGAGACTAAAAGGGAGTATTTTTTCACACAACACACAGTCAACCTGTGGAACTCCTTGCCAGAGGATGTTGTGAAGGTCAAGACTACAACAGGGTTCAAAAAAAGATCTAGATAAGTTCATGGAGGATAGGTCCATCAGTAGTTATTAGCCAGGGTGGACAGAGATGATGTCCCTAACCTCTGTTTGCCTGAAGCTGGGAATGGGCGACAGGGGATGGATCACTTAATGATTACCTGTTCTGTTCATGCCCTCTGGGGCACCTGGCATTGGCCATCTGGCATTGGCCACTATTGGAAGGCAGGATACTGGGCTAGATGGACCTTTGGTCTGATCCAGTATGGCCGTTCTTATGTTCTTATGCCCACTTTCCAATAGAGCCTAGAACTTGGTGTGCAGAATGAAGTAGAAGCCTCAACTGGAGGACCTTAGATATCTAGTTAAGATAGATAACATGATGAAGAGAGCCAATCTGTGAAGAGCTTTAAAGCTTTTTAGAAGTAAAACTGTTATCAGGCCAATGGAAAAAGCAAAAAAGGATGTTATGATCATCCAGTTTAACTCCTGGCATGTGTCTAGCTGTTATGTTGTAAGCATACTAAAGAAGATGAATAAAAGGAAAGCCACTGATGGTACATTTGTCTTGCTGCTTTCATCCAGAATAATTGCAAAATTGCTTTATAGACTATGGTTGATATTTTCAATGCAGTTTAGGGGTTTTAGACATGGACTGTATCTTTCATTAAAATTAACGTATGTAGTGTTGTTGTAGCCTTGTTGGTCCCAGGGTATTACAGAGACAGGGTGTGTGAGGTACTGTCTTTTGGACCAATTTCTGTTGGTGAGAGAGGTAAGCCTTTTGAGCTTTTCATGCCTACCACTGATATGTAGTTCTTATAATACAGCAGCCATTCTATACTAGCAGTGCCATGCAACCATTTTTAGAAACGGGTAGGAAGAATAATGTCTCCAATTTGTTGAGAAAAATGACTGTGTTGGTCTTTTTTGGAATTATTTTGGGGAAATATAATTAAGAAAGAAAAATGAGTAAAGACTAAACTCACTTCCTATTTAGTGATTGCAAACTGGAATTCATCCCAGGTGATTAATTTAACAGATGCTTTCTTAATTCCCTGCATGAAACAATAATTTATTCCAAAGCTTTTCCTTTAAACCATAGAATATTTTTGAGGCATATAAGCAATATGTCTATAACCTAATGCTTGTAACATAAGCATGTTCACATGCTCCTGATGCCCATGGTAGCAGGGCTAGTAAGAAACAAAATAGCCATATCGGAGCAAAGATTATGGTTTTGTTTAAAATATTTAATAGGTGCTAAATAGATAAAGGTGCAAGCAGAAAAATATAGGGTCAGATCCTTAGCTGTTGTGAATCTATATAGCTCCATTAAGTCAAAGCCTACTGAGGGTGGTGGCAGTATCTGTAGCCAGCATGTGCCACATGAAATTTCTCCCATACGCACACGTATAAAACATATTCTTTCTGAAACTGTTTTGAGATTACATAAGCATCTGATATTTGGATGATTTTTGTAGCAAAGTGTCATAAAGTGGCTGACCCATTAAATGAAGTAGGTCCAGCTCCCCTGTGCTAGAGCAGTTGTTCCCATTTGGCCTTTTAAGGGGGATGGTAGTATCTGCTGGAGGCTATAATGGACCAGGGAGAATCTGAGAGGAGAGAGACCCAGTGAGAGAACAACCTGGTGAGTTAAGTCTGCAGACCTTCCCTGGAAAGAGGGAAGAATTACCAGGTAGTTAGTGGAGAGGCTAGCCTGATGACTTTCAAGAGTCAAAGCTGGTCCTGGGAGGCTGGAAAGAACTAAGGGCTAGGAAGTCAGGGGAGGGGTAGCCAGTTGTCCTTCCTGAGGCAGAGAACCATGGAAAAGGAGGCTGGAGAGGGCTGAAGGCTCTTGGAGCTGGAGAGCTGAAGCCAGAGGGCCAGAGAAGGAAGAAGACTGGAGAGCTGGGGTGTGATGAGGGACGCCGGGGTTCTACTTGATGTACTGGCTGGACTGTGATTGCGGGGCTTGGTATTGGGACTTATTTTATTATGGTTTATGTGCATTGGACTTCTAAAATAAATCCCCCAGTGGATTATTATAAATATATAATATATATTTATACTCAGGAAGACCATTCGGACTATTTCTGGGGCCCCTGAAAGGGAAAACTGAGGCAGACATGTCTACTGTACCATAGCCTACCCAGGAGGGTGCTCTTGTTGGGGCCATCTCACGACAGTTATTACCCAGTTTGATTGAAACCTACTCCCTCACTTTATGTCATGCTCGTGTAAAGGTGCTTGTCCTGTCCTTTTTCTCCTTTTATGCTCTTTGGGAATGATCCAAAGCCCACTGTAGTCAATAGATAGTCACCATTGACTTTAATGGGTTTTGGATCAGGCTTTTTATGTTTCATAACAGTAGCTAGTTCTTCTTCAAGTAGTGTCCCTATGGGCACTCCACTTCAGAAGCACATGTGCCTCTGATTGGAGGTTTTTGGTAGCAGGGTCTGTTTGTTCCACACATGTGCTCTAGACCTTCTGGTGCTCTGTACTGAGGATTTATGGATCTATGGATTTATGGACTGCCCTCAGTTCATTCTCAACTGCCCTATGGCCTGAGATGGAGTTTATAGTGTTCCCACTTCAAGCTTAACCTTTAGCTTTTAGCTCATTTGGGTTCTAAGTCTACTTTAGTTTGCTCCTTTTGGGTTTATAGTTTTCAGAGTAGCAGCCGTGTTAGTCTGTATTCGCAAAAAGAAAAGGAGTACTTGTGGCACATTAGAGACTAACAAATTTATTAGAGCATAAACTTTCGTGAGCTATAGCTCACTTCATCGGATGCATTTGGTGGAAAAAACAGAGGAGAGATTTATATACACACACACAGAGAACATGAAACAATGGGTTTATCATACACACTGTAAGGAGAGTGATCACTTAAGATAAGCCATCACCAACAGCAGGGGGGGGAAGGAGGAAAACCTTTCATGGTGACAAGCAGGTAGGCTAATTCCAGCAGTTAACAAGAATATCAGAGGAACAGTGGGGGGTGGGGTGGGAGGGAGAAATACCATGGGGAAATAGTTTTACTTTGTGTAATGACTCATCCATTCCCAGTCTCTATTCAAGCCTAAATTAATTGTATCCAGTTTGCAAATTAATTCCAATTCAGCAGTCTCTCGTTGGAGTCTGTTTTTGAAGCTTTTTTGTTGAAGGATAGCCATTCTTAGGTCTGTAAACGAGTGACCAGAGAGATTGAAGTGTTCTCCAACTGGTTTTTGAATGTTATAATTCTTGACTTCTGATTTGTGTCCATTCATTCTTTTACGTAGAGACTGTCCAGTTTGACCAATGTACATGGCAGAGGGGCATTGCTGGCACATGATGGAGACTGTCCAGTTTGACCAATGTACATGGCAGAGGGGCATTGCTGGCAGAGCCAGAAGAGTACCCAGAAGTCACCTACTACAGGACAGGCCCAACAAAGAAAATAACAGAACGCCTCTGGCCATCACCTTCAGCCCCCAACTAAAACCTCTCCAACGCATCATCAAGGATCTACAACCTATCCTGAAGGACGACCCATCACTCTCACAGATCTTGGGAGACAGGCCAGTCCTTGCTTACAGACAGCCCCCCAATCTGAAGCAAATACTCACCAGCAACCACACACCACACAACAGAACCACCAACCCAGGAACCTATCCTTGCAACAAAGCCCGTTGCCAACTGTGTCCACATATCTATTCAGGGGACACCATCATAGGGCCTAATCACATCAGCCACACTATCAGAGGCTCGTTCACCTGTGCATCTACCAATGTGATATATGCCATCATGTGCCAGCAATGCCCCTCTGCCATGTACAGTGGCCAAACTGGACAGTCTCTACGTAAAAGAATGAATGGACACAAATCAGACGTCAAGAATTATAACATTCTAAAACCAGTTGGAGAACACTTCAATCTCTCTGGTCACTCGATCACAGACCTAAGAGTGGCTATCCTTCAACAAAAAAGCTTCAAAAACAGACTCCAACGAGAGACTGCTGAATTGGAATTAATTTGCAAACTGGATACAATTAACTTAAGCTTGAATAGAGACTGGGAATGGATGAGTCATTAGACAAAGTAAAACTATTTCCCCATGGTATTTCTCCCCCCCACCCCACCCAACCCCGCACTGTTCCTCAGATATTCTTGTTAACTGCTGGAAATAACCTTCCTTGCTTGTCACCATGAAAGGTTTTCCTCCTTTCCCCCCCCTGCTGCTGGTGATGGCTTATCTTAAGTGATCACTCTCCTTACAGTGTGTATGATAAACCCATTGTTTCATGTTCTCTGTGTGTGTATATCAATCTCCCCTCTGTTTTTTCCACCAAATGCATCCGATGAAGTGAGCTGTAGCTCACGAAAGCTTATGCTCTAATAAATTGGTTTATAGTTTTGTAGTTCTTCTAGTTAACTAAGAGTTTGTTTCCATTAGACATCCTTTCCTCTCCCACCCCCATCTGAGGGGTTCTCCCTCAGGGATTGTCGTCTGCATGGTGTTCTGGGATCCCTGGAATTCAAGCACTGCCTCATCTGCCATTAATCTATGCCAGTCAGCAATGTCCATTGCCAGCGTATCTTGGAGACACGCACATGCTGTGTAAGTGCAAGATCTGCTCGGCCTTCAGGAGTAGAGCTAGGAAAAATAGGGAGGTTAAACTTAGGCTTCTCATGATGGATCATTCTTTGTGACCAGCCTTCGATTCAGGCCCAGATGCCTGCCTTGTACATCAGCCACTGAGTGACCAAAGTACCCCATCGACCTCAGTCACTGTAGAAATAGACTGTTTCAGAGACCCCGTGTTCCAGAAAAGGTACTGCTGAGGCTCCAGGCTTCTCCAATACCTAGAGTCTTAGTCAAAGACTTCAGGCTCTTTCAAGAATCACAGTACCAAGCATGCCTTGGTACCAAACCCATCTCCAGTACAGTCTAAGCAGATTGCACCACAGAGAGTAAGTAACCACTTTGCGTCAAGGAAGCTGGTACTATTTACAGAGCTCTCCGTGCTATGGCCAGTAGATAAGCAGGTGTCTCAGAATATTAATTAGTTCCTCCAAAGCTAGCACCATCCTCTGTACCATCTCTGTCTGCTAGACAAATATTACTGAAGCAAACAGCATCCTTGGTACCGCTGCTGACTGTTGCAGAACCTCATTCAGTTTCAGCACACAATCACCTGGTACGGCAGGAATTTAGAATCTCTACAGATTTGTCTGTCTCAGATAAGCCACAGTCTCCTTTCTGAATGGATACCAAAGGACTGTCAGTACTGCGATCTTCTAGGTCACAGAGACCTTCCCCTTCCTCAGTATCCCCTAGTCTTCCGGTACCTTCAGGATGAGACAGATAAACATTGTTTCCGCCTTCAGTCTGCTCCTCCCTTGCACTCTGCTGAAGACATCTCCTCAGATTCCCAGATTTCTGGGCAGGGATATCTGTTGTATTAATTTAGGTGGAAGATATGGACCCAAAGCCTCAAAGGTATTAACATGACCCTGTCATTGCCCAACATTAAACCGTACTAAACAAGGTTTGGGATTTGGTATACAGAGACCTCAGCCTGCTTTCAAGGAGCAAGAGGCAAGGAATTGACACCACAAACCAGTATTTCCTCATCTTCACGAGATGAGGCTGTAATGCCTTCCCCACCTTCTTATGCTGATGATTTTAAACAGTTTCAAGAACTTACGAAGCAGATTGCTAACACTCTCCAGATCCCCTTGGAGGCGGTTCAAGAGTTGCAGCATAAGCTTTTAGACATTCTGCACGTGACAACTTCTGGTCAAGTGCTCTTGCTAGTGAATAAGGTTCTAATTGAACCTGCCAAGACCATCTGGCAGACTCTAGCTACTGTACTGCCTACAGACAAACAAGTATTCTTTCTTGTTATGAGGTTGCTAATGATCAGCCCCCTTCTAGAATAATAGCCCATTTTACAAGACCCCAATGTACATCCATGGCACTGTAGAAAAATGTACCAGTTGCAGAAATTTGCGAAGCTTCAATTTGGGCATCAGTTCATATGTTTTCCAAACACTGTGCCCTGATGCACACTTCCAAGTCAGATGCTGCTGTTGGCATGGCAGTCCTATCTTCAGTCTTGGATACAACTCTGAAGCTCTGTTCTCCTTCCAGGAGTACTGCTCAGGAGTCATCTGAAGTGGAGCACCCATAGAGACACTACTTGAAGAAGAAGGAGAGGTTACTTACCTTGTACAAAAAGAAAAGGAGGACTTGTGGCACCTTAGAGACTAACAAATTTATATGAGCATAAGCTTTCGTGAGCTACGTTCAGTGGAATGCATCCGATGAAGTGAGCTATAGCTCACGAAAGCGTCTGCTCAGATAAATTTGTTAGTCTCTAAGGTGCCACAAGTCCTCCTGTACTTTTTGCGAATGCAGACTAACACGGCTGCTACTCTGAAACTTACCTTGTACAGTAACTGTAGTTCTTTGAGATGTGTCCTCCTAGGGGTGTTCCACTACATGCTCTCCTTCCTTTCTGTTTCTGAGTCTCGTCTCACGGGTCTTAGCAATAGAGAAGGAACTGAGGGTGTTTTGCCTGTACAGCTCTATATACCCTCAGTATGGGACAGGAGGAGGTCTGGTGTGTGCGCACAGGCAGAATAAGCACTGCTACCAAAAAATCTTTGATCAAAGACACCTGGGGCACATGCACATCTAATGTGGAGCACCAATAGGGGGACACATCCTTGAAGAACTGCAGTTAGTACAGAAAGTAAGTAGTCTCTTCTAGAATGATTAATTTACTTTTCCGTACAATGTTTTATTGTTGCAGCCTTTTTAAAAAGCAAAACTGCCTTTCCTTTAGTTCTAGTGTGGTGCTCATCTGTCATGTTCTTTGGAGGATGGAGTGGAACTATTCTCGTTAGAAAGTAATGAATATTAACACCATGTTCTTTATTATTGAGCCTGCATAGAATACTTGGGAATTTGAGATTTCAAGGCGACCAGCCTGTCAGGGCTATAATTTTTTTCCTCCAGCCTTGCTAAGGTTATGCAGCTGCTGGGAGGAATTATTTGTATTTATTTCCGATTGAATCAAATGCTTGGACAAGGGTGTATGTACACGCATGCGCGCACACACATATAAAAATTCACACACACATTAGTTCACATGTGCAGCCCTAGTAGCAAGAGTCATTTATGTTTTAAATGTGTATTGCACAAGTGACTGCCGGAATGAAAGTTAAATGCTTAGACTGGAACTGAAAGCTGCCCAAGGGTCTAAGTTCAAATAATAGAGGTATATTATTGTAACAGGAGGACCATCATACAATGGAGGCTGATCTGGACAAAGATGAGGTGTTACAACCTCAGCTGGGAGAGCTATCAGGAGAGAAGCTGCTGACAACAGAGTATTTGGGAGTAAGTACCAATCATTGGGATTCTAAAATACTGAATTTGTTTGGCTAGGTGTTTAATTTCAACATTTCAATCAACATATAACACCCAGAGGTTTAATTACAACAGCTACCTTTTTCTGTGTACTACGTATAACGCTGGCTGAGACTCAGCTCTGTACCTGCCTACTCGGCCCCAATCTCTTACTATTTGTTGAGGAACGTCTATCCAGCAGAAATAAGATGGGCTTGGGAAAGGCAAACTTGCATCCTTACTGAGCCAGCTCGGAACAGAAAGAGCTGTAGTGTAGACAAGCGATAAAGCATGGCAAATCCTGTTCAGTAACATTAGGATACAAATCTAGGTTGATGCTCACATAGTCTTCATATCTCGGTCCCAATGACTTCAGTTTCCCCTCTCTTTCCTCCTCTTTCTCCTTCTGTGTATTAGATAATGACCCATACACCAAAAGTGAAGAAGAAACTGTTTCCTGGTGTCCATCAGAGCATAGATGAGCCTCTTCAGAGACCAGTCACCCCAAGCTATCACAGAGCTGCATACCCAACGTAAGTCTGGGCAAAGGAGGCAGAAAGTTGGATTTTTTTGTTCTTAATTTTGAATTTTACTCCAAAATAATGTAACCTGAATATACAAAAAATAAAACCTCCATATTGGAAACTACATTGCCATTGTCATTCTTTACAGGTTTTTTTTATCTAAAATAATGGATGTTTGAAAAAGAAAGGGAGGGAAAACTGCAGTCAAAGAAGGGTCCATTGACCAAAGTCATGTACTTGGGATAATGGAATGAAAGTTTACAGAGTCATTTGGCTTAAGCTTGCAGTAAATCCTATGTGTCCATATTCTCCATCCCGATATTCAGATTCTGATATCTAAACTGTGTTGTTAAATCTGTTCACCTAAATATGGGTTATTGCTGATTATGTACTCTATGTATCGTATGACTTTAAAAACAAACTTTGTATCTGTGAATAATCTAAGCACTATACGCAGATGTACAGACACTCCTTTCTCAACCTATGTATTATATAATTTTTTTAACATTAGCTTGAATAAAAATTTTATTTCTGTGGGTGAGGTCCATGCAGCAGTTGACATACCAGTGGATCTTCCACTTCATAAACCAGAAAATGTAATCTCCTCAAGGGATAATTGCTACCCTCAAGTGAAAGCAGAAATTGAGACAGACAAAGATTACAAATGTGATAAATGCGCTAGTTACTTAAAATGATAACTAAAAGGGATCTTGTGAAAGGGAGATCTGTGACTTCTGGTTGCAGCTCTACGTGTAGCTGAAGTCAGTGGTAGGATATTGTTTTGCAATTGGAAATAAGAGACTTCCTGAACTCTAAAGACATGGTATTTATCAAGCTTTCTGTTGTTAAACAAAATAAGTCTTACCTAGTTCATTCTTGAGATGGGATTTCTCCTCTTCATCTCCATTATGGGGGGAGGTAGAGGATTTGACACTGTCCTATCACACAACAAGGAACAAGTTTAACCAATTTTTCTTCTTTCAGTTGCATGCAGTCTTGGATTGTACCAAATCCAAGTAGCCATGGTACAGGATTGAGGAGTAGTCTGTCTTGAGGATTTCTCATATCCATTTCTGTGTGCACTTTTCAAACTGAGAGACTACCAACCATTCCTATTAGGATGGAATATGGTACCTCAAAAGCCACTAGATCAACAACATAGTTAAATATCTTTTTACTTATTTTATTTTATTTAAAAATTAAAAATAAAAATGTCAAGTTGAAATCTGGGCATTTTTAAAAAATGAGTTATCTTCAGTTTCAGGTTCTATATCTGCCTTTAAGTTCTCCAGTCCGTTTTTTTTTGTTGTACTTGCGCATCTTTCTATTTCTTAAAATGCTTTTCTTTCCCATTACATGTGGAAGACCCACACAAAGAGGGAAACTGACTCTGAATGGGCAAACAGTGGAACTGATTAAACACAAAGAGCTGCCAAATGTACAAAGTAAACTAACAGAAAAATTACAGAGAAAATATTTAATTTACAGTGATCTTAGGTGTTACTTGTAAAAATAGGTAGCATTTTCAGACAAGTTGTGACCATTTCTTTTAAAGCTGCCTTTACACTCACAAAGTTTGGGGAGTAATATCAGTAGATTGACAAGTTTACATTGAGTTTCTGTATACAGAGAATGGTTTACTGCATAGTATCCAGTGAGAAAATTGCCTTTTCAATAAGCAACAAGACTATTTGCAATATCTGTACTGCACCAAGTCCAAAAGTCAAAATCACTTTGGTATGAGCTAAAGCCTCATTTTAATACAAATTATTTTTGTAGTATCCATGTGATACTTGACTATAATATGACTTTTGTATACTTTCTTTTATACAAACTGTCACAAAATGCAGTTACAAAGGTAAAATATGAAAGCAGAAAGTAGGGGAAAATGGTAGAGGACAACATTTATTGTACATGTATTGTATATCTACAAAGACACTAACAAGAACCTTGACAAAATCAGTTTCTAGTTGAGTGCATAACACTTTCCCCATTTCAGGATGTAAAAATTGAACATAGTATATAAAACAAGCAGACCCCAGTTCTGACATGAGAAATGTATGTGGTGTCCCGGGGAAGAATTTGGCCTACAAGGTCCTATTTTTGCCTATATACTATTATTGGTAAATTTATGAAGAAAATGGTTGAGGTGTTGTTATAGAATCTAGTTCCTCTTCACAACATAAGTGGGGTACAGATTTTAAAGCATATGGTCTGTTTTTCCATATCCATAAAATCCCAAATCTTAGCAAACCATCTACATATGGCAGGAGAGGAGTGACCAAGTAATAACGTGGGGCTGCTATCAGTAACACACAGATCTTTTTATTCTTGGTTTCCTTGCACTTCCCCAAAAGAGCTACAGACCCAAATAATGGAATCTATCGAATATGTTGCTGAACATCAGACCAAAGCCACTTTGCTGCTGGCCAACACCATCAAATGCCTTCAAGGGTTCCCTTTCCCCTGTAATTTCTGCTACCCGCAGGAAGCTAGAAACCTGGATTCATTCTGTGGAGTCTACAGTCATTGTAATGTAATGCTTATTTAGTGCTTTTCAACTGTAGCTCTCAAATGCCACAAAGGTGGCTGACCCTCACTATCCCATTTTATAGATGGGGAAGATGAAGCATGTAAAAGTGAAATGACTTGCCCCAAGGCCATGCAGCAAATCAGTGGCAGAGCTGGGAATAGATCTGAGGTCTCCTGACTCCATCCCACTGCATTCCTCTCGAGGCCACAGCTGTTCCCTAGATGAGGTTAAATAACTCATGTCTGTTACTCACTTCCACAAAAGTAATACCCCAGAACTGATTCCTTTCTTTCTTCCTTTCTTCCTTCCTTTCATCAAGGCTTCCCAGGCTTCTCTGCCTGATATAGAATCCACGCCATGGGCTGACTGTGACACAATGTGAATTGTGCCTTGCAGCCTGCTCCTGTCTCACAATGTAACTAAATGACTGATTGCTCAGAAACCCACTGAGTACAGGCAGCTACAATAGTTGAGGGACCTATTCCTGCACTGGAATAATGAGGAGGCAAAGCAGCCTCTGCAGATTGTTTCTTTGCCCCATGTTGCAAAACTGCAAATAATTTCTGTAGGTTTTTGCTGGTTTAAAAACTGTGAAATTTAAATTTCACTATTTTAGTCAGATGGTTGATACTTAATAGTGTTCACACTGGTTTTACCAAGTTTAAAATAGAAAAGCAGGCGTTAATAGCATGCATGAGAGGTTTGCATTTTACAGTGAAACCCTCTATAGCTAACTTCCCTGTGCCAGAAAACAACTAGAGTAGAAAGGCAATAACCAGAAAAGTGGATTTACAGAAGAAAAGGACAAGATCTAATGGAGTTTATACCCAGCTAACTTATTTTAGCAAATTAAATTGATTACTAGCGGATAAGAACTAATAGGATGCCCTTCAGTTTTATTGCTTTGCTCACAGATCACATCCTAGCAGTCCAGACATGAAGAGAAAGGCTTGAGGTATATTTATTTGATTATAAATCACTTAAGTAAACTAGTGACTGCATTGTATCAAACTGCTGTGGAATATGACAAGATTTACCCCTTGAGACTTTTCTACATGGGAAAACTCAGGACAATTAATTAAAATTAACTAAAAGTATAAATTTAAAGTGGATTAAATGGCATTAAACATGGAAAAGGAGTACTTGTAGCACCTTAGAGACTGCCACAAGTACTCCTTTTCTTTTTGCGAATACAGACTAACACGGCTGCTACTCTGAAACCTGTCATTAAACATGGACACTCTTATTCAGAATTAGAGTGGCCTTCATTCAGTTTACAGCTTAGCTGGGAGCGGGGGGCACTTAGGAAAATTACCTCCAATTAACTAAAGGTGTGAATTAAAAGTGGATTAGTTAAACTGCATTAAACGCTTGTATGGACCCTCCCATTCAGAATTAAAGTAGCCTTTGGAAGTGAATTAAACTAAACCAAGTTAAGACCACTTTAATTCTGAAAGAGAATGTCCATATAGGGACTTAATACAGTTTAACCAATCGTCCTTAATTTTACGTTTAGTTAATTTGGATTAATTTTCCTGATTGTCCCCACGTAGACAAGCCCTCAGTCTACACTGTAAGGGGATGCTTTAGTCAGGAAATACTGGAGAGCTCTTTTTAAAGACTTCCTACTTTATGAGATCACTCAGGAGGGACAAATTGTTTAATATTCCTCTGTCTGTTCCCTTAGAAACTGATTTAGTGGTCTAATTATTAACCACCTCCTTGGGAAGGACCTTTTCTAACTAGACGTCTCTTAGCCTGATCTTGCCATGAGTATTCAATGAAACTCTCAACTCAGGGTAACTTCCCTCCCAGCCCCCTGCTTTGTCCACCCAAGCTGCCCTCACAGCTTCCTCTCACCCCATCTTGAATTACCGAGCAATCTTATTCTCTCTTCTCTCTTTCAGCAAGTCTTCCCTCCTGACAACCAGCCCTATCCAAGAAGTTAAGAGAACTAGTTCTACAGCCGTTAAGTTAAAATACTATGTTTTGTTTTGATCTTGCATCGTGTGGAACCCCCATAATATTCAGAAACAAATTTTACACTCCTGAAAAAGCTTAATGTGGGGAACCTGGTAGACTCATTGGCACTGTCTCTGGTGAGGGGGCCGCTGGTATTTGTCTCTCCAAACTGTCGCATGTTGTGGGTTCCTTCCCAAGCTATTTATTACACTAGGAAAAAATGTTAATTTCAAATATATCTAACACCATCTGATTTGTGTCGTACAGAAGTTGCCCCTGGCACTAGCTTGCAACATAAAATACACTTTACTGTTTCTTCTGTACCTTTCCAGGAAATTATATGGTAATTCTCATGCAGCTTTTTTAGGCTGTAAGTATTTATCACCCTGCATTCTCATTTCTCCTCTAGGCCAGAAAATGATGCCATTTCTTCACATGGCAGGGATGGCAAATTCCAGTCTATGCAGAACAGTCGTCCTCCCACTCGGAGCGGTAGCAGGTCCAGCACTTCTGACTTTTGTATTTCCTCTGCATGTAAGGATATTCTGAGAATGCTGCTGTTAATTGTTCCTTAACCGGGTTGGACGTTTGGAGAAGGGGATGCCTTGTGGTTGGGCTGTGGAGTTCTAAAATATAGTCTGCCGCTGACTTATTCTTTGGTATGCAGGGGCAGTCTACAAGCCCCCAGCATGCAGTACTCCATCTTGATCCAAGTGGAGCAGCAACCCAAAGAGATAGGGGCCCAAAAATGCAGTATGCCGTGTGGCATCTTGAGCTGGATAAAGCTGTGGTCTACAGAGTACAGGTCCCAGAAAGCCATGCTCCATAGAGTACAGGTCCCAGAAAGCTATGCTCCATCTTGAATCAAATGGAACTGCAATCCACAGAGTCTACAGTTTCCAGCAGGCAATATTATTGTCCTCAGGTAAGCCCTTTGCTTGGGCCTAAATGAATTGTTCCTGGGACCTGTCGTCTCCTCACTAATGGAAGGCAGCTGCAGTTACCTTCACAGCTACTCTGAAATGATAAAATGTGATTGAGGATGGGAACCCATTAAGTTTATAGCTGCAGAGTGGGAGGGACATAAACAGGATAGTAAAAAAGTTTGGAAGGGGAGAGGGCAGCATATCCCCCTCATTTCCTCCCTTGTGGGTACACCTGTATGTTTGTTCCATATTATTTAAATTATCTGTGGCCCTTAGGCCCCTAGCAAGTTGCCAGAGCCGCCCTCAGCTGGGCAGCAGTTCAAGGGCCTTGGTGTAGAGAACAACAGCATGGAAGGCACTGCTAGAGATTCTTTCCTTGCAACTTGAATGAAAGCTAGCACAAACTCATCCGGACCTGCCTTTGAGAAGGGAAAGGGCATGCAGCTTACTGACCAGGGTAGTGGGGTACCAGCCTATTTGCAGGGGTAAATTCAACAGTGTAAATTAAGGACTAATAGCAAAATGTGCTGGGATCTCAGTTAAAGTGTCTTGCAGCTGGCAGTGCAGAATTTATTTAAAAAGTCACAGACTATGATGTCTTTGCTTTGCTAAAAAAAATATGCTTTGAATCAGTAAAGAAATGGCATATTTTTTTAAATTTCCAAAAGGAAATGAAAGGGATTTTGAGAAGAGTAACCAAGGTTTCACAGACAAGAATCTGCTTGCATAATGTGTGGAGCTGATATAATAGGCTTAACTCAAGGCAAGGGGTACAATAGGAGCAGATGAAGTTCCAGCTCAAGGCATGCATTTGATCACTCCGTATATTCTGCCATAATAAGAGGCATGGTCTTCAAGCCTCAGATTTCACAATAGCACATAGGAACAGAACAAAAACATTCTGAAGAGATCAGCTGGGCAGAAACAGTGGCTCAGAACATCAGAAGTTATAAGCTAATAGGAAACCTGCTGACTTGGCAGTTTTCCTATATTGAGGAAAAACCAATCTTTTAAATATTCAGACTTCATAAAGGAGATTAAGCAAATCAGACATTAAAAGTGCTGCTATTTTCTGATTTTAAATGTCTGGTAGGATAAAACCCTCTATTGGATACAGTTTCTGAGAAATAATCCATCTATTTCTAAGGGACAGTTCAGACCGAAGGAGCCCAAAGTGTCTTATAAACGGTGTGTTTAGATATTATCTCACCCCTGAAATGCAGCCACCTCTGGCGTGGAAATGCAGCAGCCATTCCTTGCCAGTGATGCTATACAGCAGTTTAATAGAGACATGTTAAACAACAGGAAATTTAGGGAAGAGCAAAATGTAAATGCTATTGTTTTAATTTGATAAGGATAATGGAATTAATGCCCCTATCCTTGGAAAAAGTGCTATTAACACTTTAATCATCACAGATAAGTATAGCCTCAGTACTATGTCTCATCTAAACCAAAATCTACTAGTAGGTTCTATCCAAATTGTGTACATGTGACTGTATTTAATATATAGCTTATCAAGAGGACTACATGAGGTGCAGCATCTCTTTTTTGTAGGAGGGGAGGTCACTAAATGGGAACGTGTTATACATATATTATAAGTATAATATACTTTTGCAGGCAAAGTAATTCCTTTTTATGTAGCAGAGACGTGGTTCTTTTTAATAGTCATGCAGTTAGTCCAGTATTGTTGTCGTAAGGGTTCCCAGTGGTTTGCCTCAGGTGTCAGATCTTGCAAAATAAATGATTGCTCATCCATTTCTCCCCTGATCTTTGGGATTCAGAATGTAGAATAATCACATGAAACAACAACCTATAAATCTTAGTGTACAAAACACTTCTGTCCCTTCCCTTGTAACACTTTTCCATGTGTGTGATAAAAATTGTGCTCCCTCTAGAAGCTTTGTTGTCACCCAATAATATTGTTCTGCAGTAGGGCATTTAGTTAGTTAAGTTTTGCCCTTGGTGTACTGGAAACCTAATCATGTTAGTTTTGGTCATTTTCCAGCTTCATTTTGAACAGCCCAGAGTTGGGGGTGTCATTGGGTTTGATGCAGTGGAGTTCTAAAATGATCAGGGATTGACCAGGAGTGAAGGGCTGGGTGAGACAAAAGCTTCAGATGAACAGTTGGATCAATGTAATCCAGCATCACAAATCAGAGTCACAAGGAAGTGCCTGCCCTTGCCCCAACAAACCTTTGCCCACTTTCTTAACCTAAAGCAGCCTCTCATGCTCTTCCATACCTGGACCTTCAGCCACGTGGGAATCCCACTCCTATCTAATTAGGATCTAGCTTGGACCATCACCCTTCCATTTAGCAATATGGCAAGGACAGGGTGGCCAGGACCTTCTGACACCTGCTTGCAACCTTCAAGCTCTCTCCATCTGGTCTGGTGCTTGTCTGAAAGTGTCCCAGTCTGTGTCCTTGTTTCAGCACATGAGAGCAGTCCACTTTTATGAGACCACCAAATGGAAATGCTTCAGGGGCATGTTTTCTAAGTGAGGGAACTTAGCCACCAGTGTCTGCTCACTCCCGTTGGATTCGCATGTCTTAGTCCTCAGTGCCCCTCTCAGGAAGCAGACTTGTCCTTTCATACACAAGTCTGATTTATACATTCTACTCTAGTGCTGGGCAGGGGGTGGGCAATCTGATCTCATGAGCAAATGTCATAACATGATACTGACAGTGGGGTCTTTGAGTGGCTGCTCTTTGTCACCAGTGACTTCCCATTGGCCTGGTTCATGATATGTGATGGGGACTCAAACAGACTAACAGCATTTACTTGTAATTTGTAAAGTGACACCTCTGCCTTGAAACGTTACCTCTTTTCAAACAGCAATTGAAACAGACTCATCCCAGGTGTTCTCAGTGGGTCTCAGAATGGATCAACATGTCCCAGAAGTTACTGAAGTCCTGTCTGCCCGATCCACTGATTTTGTCCAGGACAAAGTTAATGGGCAATCATACAGGTATGATTTTTAAAGTGCTGAATGTCAGGAAACAGGGAAGTAGTCCAGGTGGTTACCAGCTAATTCCATACTATTGTGAAGCCAATTGATGTATGATGTAGTGTGGTGTGACATAGGTGTGATGATGCTTGCCAAACAAAATACTCCTAGCTCTGCCAGTGGCAGCTATTCAGTTTTTAAAAATCTGGGCCAGAACAGAAGAAATCTAAAGCAAACAGATTTCATTAGTGAACATCACACATAAGCCTAAACACTGTCACCTGCAAAAAAAAAAAAAAAAAAAAAAAAAAAAAAAGTCCTGATCCCTTCCTTAGATGACTTACTGTGCAGAAAAACCATTTATTATATAGATCAGGAGCCAGGGCCATTGGGAGCATGACAGGGATCAAGTCCTTGAGTTATCCATTGAGTACTTCTGTGGCAAAATCTGCAGGGCATGAATTGGGCTCCTCAGCCACTTAAAAACCCACCAGTGAACCCCCTTGGCAGACACCATCCTTGCATTGAGGGATAGCCGAAGACAGCAGCAGGGCAAGTTCTTCCATCGGTGTGCTCCATCCCTAACTGGAAGGGATGGCTACTGCTTGGCCTATCCACAAGGGTTTGTCATGGAACTGCAATTGTGATGCTGTTTTGTTGGTTGAGGATCCTTGTCTACTAGGAACTGGACCCCGAGACCCACTCTTTTTTTCAGATTCCCTCAAATAACCATTGGGTGGCAACAACTTTTGCTGATGGCTGACTTGGGGTGGATTTGAAGCAGTGACTCAGAAACAAAAGAGAATATGGAGTGGATGAGGATAGGTTTCAGAGTAGCAGCTGAAAGAAAAGGAGTACTTGTGGCACCTTAGAGACTAACAAATTTATTAGAGCATAAGCTTTCGTGAGCTACAGCTCACTTCATCGGATGCATTTGGTGGAAAAAACAGAGGAGAGATTTATATACACACACACAGAGAACATGAAACAATGGGTTTATCATACACACTGTAAGGAGAGTGATCACTTAAGATAAGCCATCACCAACAGCGGGGGGGGGGGGGGGGGGGAGGAGGAAAACCTTTCATGGTGACAAGCAGGTAGGCTAATTCCAGCAGTTAACAAGAATATCAGAGGAACAGTGGGGGGTGGGGTGGGAGGGAGAAATACCATGGGGAAATAGTTTTACTTTGTGTAATGACTCATCCATTCCCAGTCTCTATTCAAGCCTAAGTTAATTGTATCCAGTTTGCAAATTAATTCCAATTCAGCAGTCTCTCCTTGGAGTCTGTTTTTGAAGCTTTTTTGTTGAAGTATAGCCACTCTTAGGTCTGTGATCGAGTGACCAGAGAGATTGAAGTGTTCTCCAACTGGTTTTTGAATGTTATAATTCTTGACGTCTGATTTGTGTCCATTCATTCTTTTACGTAGAGACTGTCCAGTTTGGCCAATGTACATGGCAGAGGGGCATTGCTGGCACATGATGGCATATATCACATTGGTAGATGCGCAGGTGAAGGAGCCTCTGATAGTGTGGCTGATGTGATTAGGCCCTATGATGGTATCCCCTGAATAGATATGTGGACAGAGTTGGCAACGGGCTTTGTTGCAAGGATAGGTTCCTGGGTTAGTGGTTCTGTTGTGTGGTGTGTGGTTGCTGGTGAGTATTTGCTTCAGATTGGGGGGCTGTCTGTAAGCAAGGACTGGTCTGTCTCCCAAGATCTGAGAGAGCGATGGCTCGTCCTTCAGGATAGGTTGTAGATCCTTGATGATGCGTTGGAGGGGTTTTAGTTGGGGGCTGAAGGTGATGGCTAGTGGCGTTCTGTTGTTTTCTTTGTTGGGCCTGTCCTGTAGTAGGTGACTTCTGGGTACTCTTCTGGCTCTGTCAATCTGTTTCTTCACTTCAGCAGGTGGGTACTGTAGTTGTAGGAATGCATGATAGAGATCTTGTAGGTGTTTGTCTCTGTCTGAGGGGTTGGAGCAAATGCGGTTATATCGTAGCGCTTGGCTGTAGACAATGGATCGAGTGGTATGATCTGGATGAAAGCTAGAGGCATGTAGGTAGGAATAGCGGTCAGTAGGTTTCCGATATAGGGTGGTGTTTATGTGACCATCGCTTATTAGCACCGTAGTGTCCAGGAAGTGGATCTCTTGTGTGGACTGGTCCAGGCTGAGGTTGATGGTGGGATGGAAATTGTTGAAATCATGGTGGAATTCCTCAAGAGCTTCTTTTCCATGGGTCCAGATGATGAAGATGTCATCAATGTAGCGCAAGTAGAGTTGGGGCATTAGGGAACGAGAGCTGAGGAAGCGTTGTTCTAAGTCAGCCATAAAAAAGCAGCTGTGTTAGTCTGTATCCGCAAAAAGAAAAGGAGGACTTGTGGCACCTTAGAGACTAACAAATTTATTTGAGCATAAGCTTTTGTGAGCTACAGATCACTTCGTCCGATGCATGCAGTGGAAAATACAGTGGGGAGATTTTATATACAGAGAACATGAAACAATGGGTGTTACCATACACACTGTAATGAGAGTGATCAGGTAAGGTGAGCTATTACCAGCAGGAGAGGAAAAAAAACAAACCTTTTGTAGTGATGATCCAGGTGGGCCATTTCCTGCAGTTGACAAGAACGTGTGAGGAAAGGTGGGGGTGGGGGCGCGGAAATAAACATGGGAAAATAGTTTTACTTTGTGTAAAAAGAAAAGGAGTACTTGTGGCACCTTAGAGACTAACAAATTTATTTGAGCATAAGCTTTCGTGAGCTACAGCTTTTCTTTTTGCGAATACAGACTAACATGGCTGCTACTCTGAAACCTTACTTTGTGTAATGACACATCCACTCCCAGTTTTTATTCAAGCCTAATTTAATGGGACCAGGTGTGGATGTGTTGGGAAGAGGATATACCAAGCCTATCTGAACCCAACTTTCAGAGGTTCTGAGGACCTTCAGGTCCCATGGACTTCAGTTGAAGCTGCGGGTACTCGCCCTTCTGGGAATTGGGCTCCATGGCTAGAGCTTTTTGTTTCTCTGTTGCATACATCTCCCTATTATTTCCAATTTCTCAATTGTACTGTCCCCATGCTGCGATATAGAAATTATGTGTTTCCTACAAGTTAGCACTTCTGGGACATGTAGTGGTCCGATTCTGTTGCCCTGCAGCAGCAGCATTATTTATATTTCTGAATTGCCCATCTCCATGGTAACTGAGCAAACATTACAAACACGAACAGTAGATCAGAAGTATGTGAGAGGATCCTTGTTTCCTCCCCTATGTCAAACAGAGCTGGCTCTTTCTCAGTCACTCTGGAGTGCAGCTAGTTGTGAACTGGCAGCATCCCCACCCCATTCTCAGCACAATGTGTACACGCACACACATGTGTATGCTCTTTGTTAATGTCCAAACTTAACCCCTTCCTGGGATTTGCATTTACTGATAAATAACCAGGGGGAAAAAAAAAAAAAAGCAAACCTCTTCCTAAGCTTCCTTCGTTTGGCTCTATGGGATACCTGGCCCCTTTTTATCCTTTTGGGTTGAAGCTAATAGGGCTTACCTGGTCTACTGAGTCACCAGAAATAACTCTCTAGCTCCGTATAGTGGCTTATGACTTGTAATACTGGGGTATTCTTCTCTTCACTGATGTACCGCTCTTGTTTTAGAGGAGTCTCTAAGTGGAGACAGGGAAGTGAAATCTCACCCAGGAGGCGATTTTTCTTTTTTCCCCATTTTTGCAGTGATTTGTATGTACAAAATCTGCCTAAAGTTACGGATATTGGAATGTAGCCATTTGCAAAGCAAACAATGTACTGGATTTTCTGCGGCAGAGGTGCTAAGTCAATATGCTGCTTCTACAGTAGCCAAGCGTGCCTTTTGTTCCAATGTCTCATTTCCTCCTTTGGATAAATACTTAAATGAACTAGTTCCGACAGTGAACAACAGAGCAAATGGACTGTTGCTTCCACCTTAGTTTTGCCCACTGTAAGCAATCTTCTCCCTGCTACGCATATGGCAAAGTATATATGGAAAGTGTGTACTGAGATGAAGCAGAATTTGTTTTGTTTCAATGCCAGAGACCCTGGGCGTGATCCCTCTCTCGCTCACAGCAATGTAAATCTGGAATAACTCCATTGAAGTCACTGAATTTACACTGGTATTAAACCAAACTGAGAAACGAATAAAGAAAAGGAGTACTTGTGGAACCTTAGAGACTAACAAATTTATTTGAGCATAAGCTTCTGTGAGCTACAGCTCACTTCATCGGATGCATTTGGTGGAAAAAAAATCTCCCCTCTGTTTTTTCCACCAAATGCATCCGATGAAGTGAGCTGTAGCTCACGGAAGCTTATGCTCAAATAAATTTGTTAGTCTCTAAGGTGCCACAAGTACTCCTTTTCTTTTTGCGAATACAGACTAACACGGCTGCTACTCTGAAACCTGAGAAACGAATGAGTCCCACTGACTCTGACAGTTCATATATTGCAATGACTTTATTTCCGTTGCAACAAATTATCATTTTAGCTAGTAAATGATGGAGTGACAATTTCCCATTGTACTTTTATTGATCTGCGGCATTCTGATTGGCTGAGTACAGGCCTGTTGTGGTTTTAGCCAATCAAAAACTAATTTATGTATAATGAAGTCTGTCTTTATTTAATAGTATACTGAACACTTGTAAATAAGCTGGCTTTTGACTGGCTGAAGTTGTATTTATATTTGGTTAAGAGCAAGTGCAGTAGTATTTTATTATCTCAGGCACTTCATTCAGCACCTGCAGAAAAGAGAGAAAGTTTGGATACTTCCCTAATGTCATGTTTTTAATTATCTAGTGAAATTATCTAAAAATTCAACTGTAGTTCCTCTGGAGAAAACAAGGCTCTAATTAATCTTCTACATTCAAACCCTATCACGTCACTTGATTGATCATTAAGTGTATTATGCAGTCTTTCTTCTCCAGTTATGTCTCTGTCTTCAGGCCACCTGCTACTGGGAAAGCAAATGGTTTTGTTTCTTCTCAGTAAAGATTTAAGTTTTGATGTAATGCTAAGGGTGATGAACACTCTCTGTGCATGGCAGCATGTTGTCATAAATAACTCCTCCTATCGGAGACAAGTTGGGCAAGGTAATATCTTTTATTGGACCAATTTCTGTTGGTGAAAGAGACAAGCTTTCTAGCTTACACAGAGCTCTTCCATATGGCACCCAGCTAAATACAAGGTGGAACAAATTGTTTAGCATAAGTAATTAACACACATTGTAAGAGACTGTTCAAGGTGAAGTGGCCAGTTAACACCTCTGGAGTTATAGGACAAAAGAGGAGGCACTGCTAAATATTTTCCCATGACATATTTGTCTCCAGCACCTCTCTAGTTAAACTCTAATTATTTTACACACAGCAGCCAGTTGCTATGCTAGACAACAGGAGATCTTTGGCCAATTCTGTTTTCATTATGTTTTGGATATTTGATACATGGCTGAGGTACATTGGTCACCTAGGGGTCTACTATCAACACTTGCCATATGCTCCATGTATTTCGCCTTCAACATGGCAGATTTTGTACCATGTTTATTCCCTGTCCTCCTGCACTTGTGCCTTTGCAAAGACATGAATTCTGATTGCTCTGTTTTGCTTCGTCTCTAAGTATGCTTTTTACAGTATAGCTATTTAGGCTCCTATAGCTAATCTTCAGGGAGATTCTTAAATAGCCATGCAATGGCTTTTTAACATGCAGAATTTTAGATCTAGACTGTTGTTATTAAGTATGTGGGACTGAGGAATAGGAAAGCTTACTTTCTGCTCAAATGGTGCAAAGCTTGTTTAAGGATTGTTTTTGGTAGTCATTAGCATTTTATCTACATCTGAGAACTGTAACAAGCACATCACTAGAATATCAAAAACTAAAGAAGTTGAAACCAAGTAATAAAATTGCAAACAGGAGATGACAGTGAAACTATTTTGTGGACAGAAACATTTAAATCGCTTTTGTTGGTTCTAAATCCCTGTGATCTTTTGTAATAGTACCATGGCTTGGAATTTTGTTTTGGCCAATCAGATTCCTCTTTTTGTAAATGCCTTTTCCCTACACTGGATATCATCTGCATGATCTTTTGAAATGATAAGGAAGGGTAATAAAAGAGAGGCAAGTAAACAACTATCTGAGAGAGATCTTGCTACAAAGATGGTTCAGAGCAGACTTTTAACTGAGTGATTCGCAAGTCTGTGTCTCTTACAGCGAGTGTTTCCAAAAGCAAAATCCTGAACAATTAATGTAATTTAAAAAATAAAAGAAATGTTTGCTAAGGTAGCTCTGCAAAAGGTGAAGCAGCAGTTAATCATTGCCGACCCAGCAGCATTCCATCCAGAGTGGAAGATTAGATGTTTTCAAATCCTCTTAATCACTCTTCCTACCGGTCACAATGACTTCTTTTGATGAAGCAAAAGAGGCCCTCTGGCTACCACTTTAATTACCTATTGCTGGTTGGCACTTTTTTGGGTCTCTTCTCTTGACTCTAATTTTTTTTCCTCCTAAAGGTGATTGTCCTTTTCATGCTGAAATTGTTTCAGTTTGGTCTTTCCTGGTTAGGAAAAGTATGGCTGGCTAGAGTAATTGAATATAGATCCAAAAGCAAGAATACTACATGGATCAACGCTTGGGTCACTGGCCAGGTGCCTCCAGAGTGTCCACCAACACTATGCATGCATCCGATGAAGTGAGCTGTAGCTCACGAAAGCTTATGCTCAAATAAATTTGTTAGTCTCTAAGGTGCCACAAGTACTCCTTTTCTTTTTTGCGAATACAGACTAACACGGCTGCTACTCTGACACCAACACTAGTTAGTATCTCCCATTCCCCTCCCAAGAATACTGATCCTGGAACGAGGGTTAAGAGAGGAAATTTTATCCTTGCATCCTTCTGACTAAACTCTAAACAAAACTGAATTTAGAGCATAGGGTAGGGGCTTTAAGTAAGGGCAGATGTTAAAGAGGCTCATGCTACAAACAAGAAATGCATGGATTACACAACAAGGGAATTTAGCTTGGCATGATCCACGTATGTGAGGGAGACCTGTGAGGCGCCAAGTGCTTACAAATCCCATTAACCTGAACGAGAGTTGAGAAATCTCTCTACACCTTTCAGGATCGACACCTGAAAAAATAATAGCAAGAAAAAATAATAGTGCAGTCTTAAACTGATGCGAGAGCCATATATTCAGGTCTTCAATAGTTTTGTAGCACTCAGATTCATTGATTCTGTGTTTGTGATCTAAGTAGTAGATAATACTAAACTGCTCAAGGTAGTTAAGACCAAAGCAGACTGTGAAGAACTTCAAAAAGATCTCAGTAAACTAAGTGATTGGGCAACAAAATATCAAATAAAATTTAATGTGGATAAATGTAAAGTAATGCACATTTGAAAAAATAACTCCAACTATATATACAATATGATGGGGGCTAATTTAGCTACAACTAATCAGGAAAGAGATCTTGGAGTCATCGTGGATAGTTCTCTGAAGACGTCCACACAGTGTGCAGCGGCAGTCAAAAAAGTAAACAGGATGTTAGGAATCCTTAAAAAGGGGATAGAAAATAAGACAGAGAATATCTTAATGCCCTTATATAAATCCATTGTACGCCCACATCTTGAATACTGCATACAGATGTGGTCCCTTCATCTCAAAAAAGATGTACTGGCATTAGAAAAGGTTCAGAAAAAGGCAACTAAAATGATTAGGGGTTTGAAACGGGTCCCATATGAGGAGAGATTAAAGAGGCTAGGACTTTTCAGCTTGGAAAAGAGGAGACTAAGGGGGGATATAATAGAGGTATACGTTTCAGAGTAGCAGTCGTGTTAGTCTGTATCTGCAAAAAGAAAAGGAGTACTTGTGGCACCTTAGAGAATAACAAATTTATTTGAGCATAAGCTTTCGTGAGCTACAATAAATTTGTTAGTCTCTAAGATGCCACAAGTACTCCTTTTCTTTTTGATAGAGGTATATAAAATCATGAGTGGTGTGGAGAAAGTGAATAAGGAAAAGTTATTTACTTGTTCCTATAATATAAGAACTAGGGATCACCAAATGAAATTAATGGGCAGCAGATTTAAAACGAATAAAAGGAAGTTCTTCTTCACTCAGCGCACAGTCAACCTGTGGAACTCCTTGCCTGAGGAGATTAGGAAGGCTAGGACTATAACAGGGTTTAAAAGAGAACTGGATAAATTCATGGAGGTTAAGTCCATTAATGACTATTAGCCAGGATGGGTAAGGAATGATGTCCCTAGCCTCTGTTTGTCAGACGGTGGAGATGGATGGCAGGAGAGAGATCACTTGATCATTACCTGTTAGGTTCACTCCCTCTGTGGCACCTGGTATTGGCCACTGTTGTCAGATAGGATACTGGGCTAGATGGACCTTTGGTCTGACCCAGTATGGCCATTCTTATGTTCTTACAATGGAGAATGTAAGAGCCACAGAAGGGAATGTTTCGGAGTAGCAGCCATGTTAGTCTGTATCCTCAAAAAGAAAAGGAGGACTTGTGGCACCTTAGAGACTAACAAATTTATTTGAGCCTAACCTTTTGTGAGCTACAGCATCCGATGAAGTGAGCTGTAGCTCACGAAAGCTTATGCTCAAATAAATTTGTTAGTCTCTAAGGTGCTACAAGTCCTCCTTTTCTTTTTTCTAGAAGGGAATGTGGCTCCTTTAATGAGGTGTGTCTTTTGTAAGGTACAGTTGAGGGGGTACAATGTTCATTTCCATCTGTGACCTCCCTAGACTTTGGCCAATGTGTCTAACACTGTGTTGGTGAGGCTGTGCAATGGGATTTGGTTGACTGTAGGTGTCCAAGGGCTGTTAGATTTCCCCCATGTTCTGCAGCCTGTTTTGTCCCTTGATGTAAAACCATGAGCACGAACATTCTAACTCTTTCTGTCTCTCTTCCAGCAGCGAGTTTTCCTCTGCCTTCATTGGCAAACGTAGGGTCCCCCGCACTCCCGAAGGGCAGAGTCCCAGCCCTCAAAAGGGAAAGATCCCAACCATTGCACCACAGTTCTCACAGTCTGGACCGCAGCAAACAAGCCGGCCTAGCTCTTCAGGATCATCTACAAGAAGCAGGCAGAGTAAGTGAAAAACTCTCACTCTTCAAGTTGTCTGTGTTAAGGGAGGAAAGAAGGAAGCTTTACAGCAGTCTCCGTAAATGGTGTTTTGTGCTGTAAATGTTCCAGCAGTATATGACTATGTAGTTTATCCACTGCTGGATATATACCCATAGAATTCTATCCTGCTGAACACACTGCTCATAATTCTAGACTCTCATGTCAGCATTTAGATCTAACATCCTTCCTGATTTTGGTGTAGAAGGTGGCCCAATTTCAGAGGTGAATCTAAGTTAGTGACACTTAAACCTTCTTCTAGCTCCCAAATTAGACTTTCGGTCTAATCCTTTAGACTTCCTTTGGCTCGCACCCACTTTATGTGTAACTTGCGAGGCCAGCTAAATGATCTCTTCTGGCTTTATAATCTGTGAATCATCGTTGAATTTGGCCTACCAAGGGTGAGCCTAACGAAGTCTAAGCTGGTGTCACTTGCTTGCCCAGGCTCTGGAAGAGAGGAGGAGAGTTAGAACAGGGGTGTGATGGCCAAGAAGGTAGAAGTGAAAGATGCTTCCAGCCTGTTATAATATTCTTAGCCCTTCTGACTCCTCAATGTGTAAGTGCCTCAGCTGACTCCCCAATACTCACACAGCAGTCAGGGCCTGTCAGCAGCTGTAAAAGAGTCCAAGGGCTGTGTCTTCACTCGGAGAAAAGGTGTGTTCTTAACTCGAGTTAGCATCCTAGTGAGGACAAGGCACTTTGTGATTTTCATACGAGTCCACAGGTTGAGTTAAAGATGGGGGATCCTTCTCTGTGTCTCCACCTGCTAACTCATGTGAAAACTACAAACTGCCTTGTCCTTGTTACGATTTTAACTCAGGAACACATCTGTCTTTTGTAGTGAAGACGAGGCCTGACATTTTTTCCAAAACTCAACTATATGCAGGCAATTTTTTTTGGAGCCAGCATGAATAAATATGAAAGCACCTGCTAGCTGTGTACTTATTACAAGCATGTCCTAATCATCATCAGAATTTGCATTTTTGTAGCACTTTATCTGAAGATCTTGGAGTGCTTTACAAGCATTAATTAGCTTCACAATGCCCCTAAGCCTCACCCACTATCAAGTACATAAGTATCATTAACCGCATTTTACAGATGTGGAAACTGAGGCCCAGAGGTGAAGTGACTTGGCTGTGGTTACATAGTAAATTGGTGACAGAGCTGGGATTCTACATGGTGAGTCAGTCAGAGCCAGGATTAGAACTGAGTTAGTTTCTGGAGAGGAGTCCCATGTTCATCCCTCCCTAGATCATGCTGCTAGGTCTGTTAGCTTGACCCCATTGTATTCCTGCTGCATACACCCTCTCTTTAGCTTTGACGCCAGTGCTTGCTGTTTCCTGTAATACGAGCACTGTCCTGACTGGATCGATAATGGTGTTAATAGCCAAGAATCCTTCCCCGGTTCCTGTTTCGCTGCCTGTTTAAAGGGAAGCGCTGCTGAAAAAGGCAAAAGTGCAGCATGCACACACAACTGGAAATGCTGTCCACATGTCCAGCTTCTCCAGGGAGCATGGAGCTGAGCGTGAATTCATGCTCCTAGGTGCATGTGTTTGATGAAAGTCCTCTCTACACTTAGTCTTGTGCTAAGTGCTTAGTGGGGGCTTTGAAGGGAGTCCCGTTTCCAGGGAAACAGTGTACAGTGCAGCTTGTATCAATATTACATTAAAACCGAATGTGATCAGAGATTTAAGTCACTTGGGTTTCTCTACAGGCTCAGTATGTGCATCCACAAGCCCAGACTCCTGGGCTACTTGAACTTTAAGACTTCACCTGGACGTAGATCTATTATTTCTGCCCTGGGTGTGCATCTTAAAATTATGTGCACAATGGATACATCTGATCACATAAACAGGCAGTTCCCTCCCCCGAGTGTTGGAAAGAGGCTCCAGGTTAGGCTTATTCCTGATTTTTTTGCATCAGTCACAGATTCCCTAGCACTCACTTTGCTATTAGTAGGAGACTCTTCACTGTTTACTGTATTATCTTGTTAGTAATGGCTGAGATTTCAAAGCAATCTAGGGGCTTTAGACAGGTGTTTTTCATAAACATTACTTTCAATATATTTGTAATTTGTACAGCATTTTGCATTCGCAAAGCACTTTGCAGATATTAATGAATTAACACCCCCACCTCACATGGGTGTTGTGATGCAGGTGTGCATCTTTGTCCCCATTTTACAGAGGGGAAAATTGAGATACATAGGTTAAGGGCCGAAGTGTCTGAAGATGCAGGCCAGTGTCTGCTGGGATTTTCCCAAGCACCTAAATACTTTAAAAATCTGTTCTTAAATGAGCAACCAAACCCACAGTGTGAGTCAGCAAGGATAAGGGCCAGCTATGCCAAACGTGTGGAAAAAAAAAAACACCGAAATTAGGCTTGTTTTTGACTTAATTGGCTTGATAGTTGCATGTTGGCTAGTTTTTGGCTTGTAGTTTGCTTGTTGTAGCTTGGTGCTTGTTGCTTCTCCTTTTTTTGATCAGCTCCCGGCAAGCAGGGGCAAGGGGGGGCAAGCAGGCGCACCACAGCCCCAGACTGCACGCTCGGGGGATCTAGTCACACAGAGTGTTGCGGCTCTTAGGGACTGGCTTGTTTTGAAATGGGATTAGCTTGATTTTTGGCTTATTGTGAAAATCGGGGTGCTTATTTACCATGTGAAAGTAGGCAACTGTGATGAGGGCATGGGAGTTCCTGAT
Organism: Dermochelys coriacea; assembly: GCF_009764565.3. NCBI lineage: Eukaryota > Metazoa > Chordata > Testudines > Dermochelyidae > Dermochelys > Dermochelys coriacea. The sequence goes on from NC_050076.1 coordinate 6,525,356, forward strand.
TCCCAGCCCTCTGCTCAGACCTCTAGGCCTGTTCATTTTTGCACGCTCAGAAGGATTATAGCTCCCCCCAACAGACACCTGTGGGTCAGGCTGATTTGTTTGTCTGTCTGTCGCAAGTTTCTGGTGACATATAGATTTTATGAGAGCCAAGTACTGGTCATGATGAGGAGCGAAAGATGATTGTTCGATACAGTTTATATAGCCAGTGTAATCCCACAGACTGGAGTCTCTAGCTTGTTGTTAACGATGTAACTAGTATTTTATAGAAAACGGCAACACATTTCAAGAAATCCAGTTTAGGCTCCAAAAAAGAAAAGGAGTACTTGTGGCACCTTAGAGACTAACAAATTTATTTGAGCATAAGCTTTCGTGAGCTACAGCTCACTTCATCAGATGCATTCCAAATTCCAGTTTAGGCTCCGTCTATGCTAGGAGCTAGGGGTGTGATTCCCAGCTCATGGAGATGCACAAAAACATAAGAACGGCCATGCTGGGTCAGACCAAAGGTCCATCCAGCCCAGTCTCCTGTCTACCTACAGTGGCCAGTGCCAAGTGCCCTGGAGGGAGTGAACCTAACAGATAATGATCAAGTGATCTCTCTCCTGCCATCTGACAGAGGCTAGGGACACCATTCCTTACCCACTGAGCTGGTGTACTAAAAATAGCAGTGTAGTCACAGTAGTCCGCACAGCAGCAAGTGGCAGCACTGGCTAGCCACCTCAAGTACAAACCCTCCTGACCCCTGCTGTGGCTACCTACTTGAGGGGGCTGGCCTGTGCCATTCTGGCTACACGACTGTTTTTAGCAATGAGAGCTAGTGCATGTGGATACACAAGCTGGGACTCCTATCCCTAGCTGAGTTCCTAGTGTAGACATACCCTTTGACTAGATAGGTTTCTTTTTTGGGGTGACTGAGGGCACATGGACTTAATGTCTTATGTATGCACAGGTAGCACGGGGGTATCTACACACCTTCGGCCAAATTCCACCCTCATTTTGAATCCTGCATCAGTAGTGAAGTCATTAGGATTGCACTGTGCAGATATAACATAAAGCAAAACTAGACCCCCTCAGAGTAAAGCCAACAGCTTTGGGGCTTTTGCTAGTTTCCCTCTTGTGCACGCTTGCACAGAGAGGACACATGGGCTTGCAGTTTGCACTGAACTGAGATTTGAGATCTGTGCTCAGTTCCCAGATCTGCCACAGACACTCTGGGTAAACTATTTAACCTAATCTGTTCTCAGCTCCATCTCTGTAAAATGAGGAGAAGAATCCTTCCTTCCTTTCTTCCGCTGTGTCTGTCATGGTTATTCTGAGTGTAAATTCCTTGGGACTGGAGCTTTCTGACTATATATATGTGCTGTACCTGATCTTGGCTGGGACAACTGGATGATACTGTACAGTAATACAAAAAGAAGACGAGGAAAAGGTTATTTTATCTGTGGAAACACCAGCCCTTAAAACAGCATCCCATTGTCCAGAAATGGTGACAGTAATATCTGGCAAATAGGTGAAAGCTCAGATAAAGTGTAAATGCCTGTGAAGACTAAACCCACATTTTCAAGTTCTAACATTTGTGATTTAAGTTTCCTTTGTGCATTTTTTGCTGTGCTGTTTGTGCTGGTGTCCAGGTTGAACAGGTGTTCCCCACAGGCAGAGACCATCCAATAATCAGTTCTACTTTCAGCTGACAGTCCCTTTCTTACTTCCCTTCTGCAGGCAGCCAATCCTCTAGGAAGTGAGAACAGTTCCTTTCTTCAGCAACCACCTGGCTTATCCTTTAAGGACACAGGTAGCATCTTGTAACAAGACTCCTGGCAGCGGCCCCAGAGGAGAGTGAGGTTATCAACACTCCACTGCATATGCCTTGGATGTGATTCAGGGATTATCTGATGGGATGTGTCCCCTCCTGGTTAAAACAAGAGACCTTCTCAGGAATCACAATTTGGGTAGCAGCACCGCTCCAGCAGCAGACGAGGACTGGTTGGGTAGATGTATGCAATCCAACTATTCCTAATAGTTTATTCTGAAGTGACATTGCTGAATAGCATTAAACTGTCTCTGTGTGTGTGCGTGCGTGCGTGCGCGCGCCTTCCCCCTACTCCCCTGAGGGACTGCCCTGGGGAGAAGGTCCATAGGGCTGATGTAATGAGCTGGTTGAAGTGTACTGTTTACATGTTGTTCACTAGACCAATTTCTGGACCTGCTTTTTAAACTGGCCCTTGGTTTATGAGCTGAGGGGATGGAACATCTACGTACAGGGAAACTTCAGCAGCCAAGAAAGACCATGTGTCTGGTTCTGCGCTGACTAACACCCATTGCAATCATGTTCACTTCATGGGACTTACATGCATGGAAGTGAGCTCTGAATTTGGCCCACTGAGATTTGTGCTAGGTGCTTGATCAACAGGGATCCTAGTCTTCCGTGATAAAAACCCCAAAATTCTCCTATTAAAAAATTTTTTTTAAATCCACCTTTTTATGAGATGAAAATGAAACATAAAACTTTTTCATTTCCCAAGTCACAATATCTATAGGTATCAATTGAACACGATGTTTTATTGGTATATTTACAATTTGTAAGCGAGTTCGAAGCCTACCAGTGCCATCAGTCCTTAAAATAAAATAAAATGAATAGAATTTCAATTTGTATTTCTTGCATATACCAGATACATCTATGTCTGTATTCTATACAGTGGAACCACATTTATCTGATCTAATTGGAATGGTGGCAGATCCGCTGAAGCCCAAGCTCTGCCACCCGGGGCTGACAACTCCAGTTTGGTTATGATGGACAGCTGGATAACAAAGAAAAGGAGTACTTGTGGCACCTTAGAGACTAACAAATTTATTGAGCATAAGCTTTCGTGAGCTACAGCTCACTTCATCATAGCTCATGAAAGCTTATGCTCAAATAAATTTGTTAGTCTCTAAGGTGCCACAAGTACTCCTTTTCTTTTTGCAAATACAGACTAACACGGCTGCTACTCTGAAACCTGGATAACAAAGGTTCCGCTAAAGTGTATGTTTTTATTTTTTCACAAAATGTAAAAGCTGAAGCTTCTCTGTAAAAACGTCAGTTGTGCGTTTTTCCGTGGCAAATGGATTTCTAGGATCCCTGTTCATCCACCTTATTTGAGAAAAGAAAAGGAGTACTTGTGGCACCTTAGAGACTAACAAAATTATTAGAGCACAAGCTTTCGTGAGCTTTTTTCTTTTTCTTTTTTCTTTTTGCGAATACAGACTAACACGGCTGCTACTCTGAAACTTATTTGAGAAGTGTGTGTCTGAGGTGTGGGGGGAATCTTTTGCAGGTATTATTTGGTGTGTACTCAGCAGGCAGTGTTCCGGCTCCTCCACTGGGAAGGTGCGTGTGGATCTGCTCCATTTTGCTGAAGAAATATAAAATGGGCAAAGGAGCGACCGGTGGCAATTGAAACAATATTTCACCATTGCCCAAACGAGTGGCAGTGCTTTCCAGTAGGGATCTGCTCAGCAGCTTCCCTGAGGGCACCGACCCCTTGTGGAGCACTCATCCTGTTTTTAAAACCTATTGAATGAATAATCCGCTTTCTCACTTGGGTTGAAGAACTGTTTTCTCCTTGTGAGTCCCTGAGCCAGTCTCAAGCAATTTTTCCTTAACACAACCCTCCAAAGTGTGCACCTGGGTATCCTTCCTTGACCCTTTGTCACCCTCTGTGACATTCCTTACCTCTGACTTTGAACAATGATCTGTTACATCTTCTTGTGAAATCTTAGCAGGAACCAGTTTTCTCAAAATAGACTTGAGCTGTTCTTCAGTAAATGTAAAGTGGAGGGTGAGTGGGCCAGTCACTGAATAAGAACTAGAGCAGTTAATCCTAGCAGTGATTTATGATGCAGAAATTTGTTTTGTTTTGTTCATTCTTTTAAATGTAGCAGCGATCAGGAAACACTGCAATAGCCACCGGGACTGGCTTTTCAGTAATATCCCGTCAGGTGTCAGCACTGATGGAAACAAAAACAAGAAGCCCTCTTCCAAATCCTGAACAATCTGCCTTTGTAGTTTGGCTGCTGATTGGGGGAGAGGGATGGGACAGCCAGTGCTTTTTCACTTTTTTACATGTTCACTTTTCAAAACCAAACATCGGGCTGCGGGGGGAGAGAGGGGAGTTGAGGCCTTTTGTGCTGGGATTACTGCATGTGAGGAAAGCAAGCCGAAAACCTTAGACATGATAAAGCAACACTGAATTGAGAGCATTTGCAAATTAGAATTAACCTGGTGGTGGTTTGAGTGGCCCACTGCCTTTGAAACAAAAATGTCATCACTTTCTCATAGGAAAGAAATGGTTGAATTGTCATTGGTGGTTTATATTGAACAGAAAGAAAGTTTTACACTTGGATTTAGACCTTGGGTGGCAAATTTCAGCCTAGAGTGATATTAAACAGTCGGGTCAGTTCTCAATTGGTGCAAATTGGCATTAGGTCCATTGAGCACAGTGAAACTGCTGGTTTACTGCAAATGGGGCTCTGACCCGTGAGGAACAAACCCAAACCCTTGGACATTAGACTTCATTTTGGAATTGGGCAAATACTGATGGGTTTGAAATATTGCAATTTACAAAGACCAAATTACTTTGTAATTTTAATTTGTCCACAGGAAGGGTAAAGTAATCAGGAAATCAGCAGTTCTTACATAATTCCATATCTGCATAGGACCAAAAGTGGTTGTGGGTCATCTTTGACCTCTGTCCTCTATCATTTTAAAACTTTCTTTAAAAATCTTTGTGCCAGAGAAAAAACTCTGGGAGGGGGAGATCCAACTCCTTATGCAGATCTCCCCATCTTTACTTGGGAGAGGCAAATGCCATCAGGTGAAAATTCCTGCTGATTCCTAAGAAGGCTGCGACAGACAGAATATTAACATCCCAAGGGTGGCTCTATGGAGGTTTGATGGGGTCAAGTGTCATTCTAGCTAGCTTTGCTTTTTCCTCTTAAGCACTGTCTTTTTCCAATGTAAAATATCAAGACTACTTGTTACAAATGGGGTGCTAGGTATGTTCATTTGCATTTCCTGATACCCAGAATTCCCTTTCAGTTCCATTTTTTTTATTATACAGCAGTGCTGGGGTTTACCTTAGAAAGAATGGGCCCGCTTCTGTGAGATGCGAGCAGCTTTTGTGAAGGGTTGAACACTCTGTATTTTATTAAACTTAACAGGCCCAATCCTTTGCTGGGGCATAAATCTAGTGTAACGCCTTTGAATTTTTAACAATGAGGCAATTAACATTGCAACAGTTTACCCAGGGTTGTGGTGGATTCTCCATCACTGGCGACTTTTAAATCAAGATTGGATGTCTTTCAAAAGTTATATGGTTTGCAGTATTGTTGTAGATGTGTTGGTCCCAGGATAGTGGAGAGACAGGGTGGATGAGGTAATATCTTTTTATTTGGATCTACTCCTGTTGGTGAAAGAGAGAAGCTTCTATCTTAATTCTGTGTAAGTTTAAAAGCTTGTCTCTCACCAGCAGACGTTAGTCCAGTAAAAGATATCACCACACTCACCTTGCGTGTCTCAGATATGCTGTAGTTCAAACAGAAAGTAACTCACAGTCCTGTGGCCTGTGTTGCGCAGGAGGTCAGAATACGGTCCCTTCTAGCTTGGAATCTGACAGTCAGTGGAGTTGCGCTGAATTATACCAACTAAGGGTCAGGATAATTGAGGGCACGGAGCACCTTGCAGAATTGGGCCCAAATCAACAAGCCAGGGAGGGGAGAAATAGTTCTTTCTTACAGGGGTCTTTACAAGTGAGGACTCTATGGAGTTTTCCCCACTTTGAGCCACTAGACATGTTGGAGAGTCAATCTATAATTTGCAGACTTTATCAGACTGTTTTTGTGCTACCCTCAGTCCACATAAGTAATTGATTAGATATGACCATTTTCCATCCACTTTTTGCAATGAACGAACCGTATGTGTGTTTAAACTACATTCTCAGCAGTGCAATTCCTATTAAAGGCTGATAAAGTACCCTTTTTCTATGGAAAAATTGGAATGTCAATCATGCATGTAGAACTTTTTCAGTCTCATAAATGTAAGTATTGCTGTTGATAAAGGGTTACAAGTAGCCAGACAGTAAAAGAGGAAACAGGATAACATGTATGCAATAAATTCTGCACCTCATTCCTAAAGGAAGTTAGTCACTTTCACATGCTCTCGAAAGGCTGCTGGTTGGTAAAACATGCCCACAATAAATCCATAATCAGAGCAGTGGAGAATACCGTGCTTGAGTGCTTCATTGCTTACTTAAACCAGCTGTATTCTTGTTTACAAGAAGCTAATACAGCAGTTCCACATATCAAAAGAGGAAAGCGTTCTGGGGTCAAAAGGCTGTGAGACTACTTTAAGTTATAGCTTTAGCCTAATTTTATCATTAGAGCGAGCGAGAGAGAGAGTTTCAGAGTAGCAGCTGTGTTAGTCTGTATTCGCAAAAAGGAAAGGAGTACTTGTGGCACCTAGAGACTAACAAATTTATTTGAGCATAAGCTTTCGTGAGCTACAGCACACTTCATCGGATGCGTTCGGTGGAAAAATACAGTGGGGAGATTTATATACACACACAGAGAACATGAAACAATGGTTTTATCATACACAGTGTAAGGAGAGTGACACTTAAGATGAGCCATCATCAGCTCATTACCGGGGCGGGGGTGGAGGAGGAGGAGGAAAACCTTTCATGGTGACAAGCCAGGTGGGCCATTTCCAGCAGTTAACAAGAATGTCTGAGGGAACGGTTGGTGTGGGGTGGGGGGGGATAAAAACATGGTGAAATAATTTTACTTTGTGTAATGACTCTCCACCAATCACCAGTCTCTATTCAAAGCCTATTAATTGTAGCCAGTTTTTGCCAATTAATTCCAAATTCAGCAAGTACTCGCGCGGGAGTCCTGTTTTTGAAGTTTTTTTTGTGAAGGATAGTCCATATCCTCAGGTCTGTAATCGAGTCCGATGAAGTGAGCTACATGCATGAGTCATTACACAAAGTAAAACTATTCCCATGTTATTTCTCCCTCCCACCCCACACTGTTCCTCAGACGTTCTTGTTAACTGCTGGAAATGGCCCACCTTTCTTGTCACCATGAAAGGTTTTCCTCCTTCCCCCTCCCCCTGCTGGTGATGACTCATCTAAGTGATCACTCTCCTTACAGTTTTCAGAGTAGCAGCCATGTTAGTCTGTATTCGCAAAAGAAAGGAGTACTTGTGGCACCTTAGAGACTAACAAATTTATTGAGCATAAGCTTTCGTGAACCTACACGCTCACTTCATCGGATCCGATGAGCTGTAGCTCACGAAAGCTATGCTCAAATAAATTGTTAGTCTCTAAGGTGCAACAAGTACTCCTTTTCTTTTTGCGAATAAAAACAGTGTGTCTGTAATGTGTAAATTCGGCATGGAGGGCTTCTGGATTTACACTTGTTTTGAAAACAGCTGTTCACCTCTGAATAGATAGTCTTAATTCATTTTGTTGGTTTGCTTGGTCAGTTTCTGTTGTTTGTTTTTACATTTCCCTGCGTTTCACTGCTGGAGAAAACCACTTTCCCTGCTGTGTTTTGCACCATCTGTGTGACAAACATGGCCCCCTTTTATTTAGCTCTTAAGCCACGTCTACACTTAAAAGTTAGGTCAACATAGCTATTGTGCTCTGGGGCTTGAAAAATTCACACCCTGAGCACCACAGTTAGACAACCTTAGTGCTCTGTTTAGCTAGAGCTATGTGACAGAAGAATTCTTCCATTGACCTAGTTATTGCCGCTTGGGAAGGTAGATGACATGTATTGACAGAAATATCCCTTCCATCACTATAGAAAGTATTTACACTATGACACTACTGCTGTACCTGTGCCCACTATTGCGCCCGTAGTGTAGACATGCCCTTAGTCACTGTAGCAGCAGCATTACTGAATGTGAGCACCAGCAGGGGGAATTTGCGCTCTGGTTTTGGTATATCAATGGGCAGTTCCGGGCTGTTGTACTGTGCAAGCCTGTTATTGGCATGAGTTTGTTGTCAGAAGGTTATTTTCTTGGTAGCAGAATGGTGGATTTAATAATAGAGGAATAGTGAGAATTTGGAGTGAATGTCTTTGCTGCCTATATTTTGGGCCTTTACCTCCCATCCTGCTGACTTTTTTGAAGCAACGTTGATCGGGAACATTCCACCACGCTTTATACTGGTAAGTCATGCATAGGGTGCAGTAAACGGAGAAGGAAGTGCCACATTGTCTTTACAGGTTTCAGAGTAGCAGCCGTGTTAGTCTGTATTCGCAAAAAGAAAAGGAGTACCGTGGCACCTTAGAGACTAAACAAATTTATTTGAGCATAAGCTTTCGTGAGCTACAGCTCACTTCATCGGATGCATTTGGTGGAAAATACAGTGGGGAGATTTATATACACATACAGAGAGTATGAAAACATGGGTTTTGCATTGAATAGCAGCAAAGAGACATGCAGACTTCTTCAGGCAGTACTAATAATTTATTAGATAATGTTGAAGTAAAAAGAAAACGGTACAGAGTTTAGGCATAGAAGTTTCTGGTTATCAGGGAATAAGGTACAGATTATCAAGGGGTGCGAAGGTCAGTTTAGGAGCAGGTGGCGTAGGGAATATATAATCTGCAATCTCCCCAACTGGGGTAAAAGTTTAATGGGTCAAAGTACAGACATTGAGATATGGGGTATGTTGTCCATATAATGGCTATGTTCAGGTATGGAATATAATGAGCGGGTACAATGATGAGGATGGATCTACCCTCATTTGGTGGGGTTTAATGTTCCGTGAGTTTATGGTTCCAGTTCATATGGTCTCAATGGGGGAAAAAAAAAGTCTCTCAGTCCTTTCCCATGGTTGATGATGATGTTTGTACCGGCTCGCACCTCCTGGTACTGTCGGTGGCCGGTGTGATGTGTTCGATGTAGATGTCCCTGGACCATCGGATTGTGTCCGAGACCATGAGGTGCCGCATGAGCCGTGCGTACCGTGACCAATCCCGCAGGTCCGCAGCACACGTTCGTTGCAGGGGTCCCAAGCGCCCAGGGCTCCGACAATCAGGGCATCCATCTGCACCTCGTAGCCCTTTGTTCTCAGGGTGTCGGCCGGGGGGCGTATTTTTCCAGCTTACGAGCTTGGGATTCGCGGAAGGCCAGGGTCCTGTTCTCAAAGGAGACCGTGATGTCAATGAGGATGATCTTTTTCTGGTTCCTCGTCGGTGACTACCACGTCAGGTGCAAACTGGCTGTCCGTCCCAGGGATGGTGTGGAGTCACGGCGGACCTCCCCCAGGCACGGTGCGATGGCTTTCACTCAGGCAATTCTAGATGGCGTTGTGGCGCAGCTGTCAGGCTCTGGAGTGGGGCTTGCAGCTGCACAGAACGTGGGGCAGCGTCTCGTTGGAGTAGCCGCACTTCCTGCAACGCTTGTCTCAGTTCCTGTGGCGGACGGCTCCGTTGAGCGATACTTACTGAATTAAAAGAAAAGGAGTACTTGTGGCCTTAGATGAGCTGTAGCTCACGAAGCTTATGCTCAATAAATTTGTTAGTCTCTAAGGTGCACAAGTACTCCTTTTCTTTTTGCGAATACAGACTGACACGGTGCTACTCTGAAACTTACTGAATAGAACCCGAAACTCTGCCCACCACCTTCCATTTGTTTATAAATGTATGTTTCAAAGGGACAGTGGCCTTTAAGGGTATTTGGTGGAGTGGAGGTGGGGAAACTCACAGTGTGTTTGGGCAGACTAAAAAAAACAAACAATCTGATGATTCTAGCCAAAGTGTCTTGTTTCAAATCTGCTACTAAGTTGTGGCAGCAGGTGGAAAAAAGAAGAAACAACAAGCTTCTGATGTGTCTCTGCTCCCTTGAACATCACTTTAACATCTGCCCATGCAACTGATTTGCTTCCTGCCCTTGCTGGGCTACGGGTGATAATCAGCCCGTTGCCACACTCATCTTTGCTGTGGAGGTTCAGCCCTTGGAGACTGGCCAATGGAGTGTTATATGTTGAGGCATCCAGTTGCCGTGGGCCACCTACTGTATTGAAAAAAAGAGTGGCAACCATCTATTTCACTTTGTTAATTAAGTGTGCCTGGTAAGTTGTCAGGTGGCCCAGGGTTACAGTAGTTGTCTATTCAGGCTCTTGTATTGTGCCCCTCAGCGGGGCAGGGGGTATGAATTGTAAACAGCTACATGATCTATGCAGAGATTCATTTTAAATATAATCATTAAACCATGAGAGTGAGACCTCCATCCTTGCAACCCAGAGCAGAATTGGATTCAGTCGGAGTTTTACACTTTTACCCTGATCAAAAGCCTAGGAATTGCCCTTCCTGATCAGACCAATGCTCATCTACTGCAGTGTCCTGTCAGTGGTCAATACCTGGTGCTCCAAATGAAGATTTTTCCTAATGCCAGGAAGTTAAAGATTGTTTTATGCCCTGAAGCATGAGGGTTTGTGTTCCTTATACATTTATATCATATCTAATGTAGCATCCTGATTCAAACTGTTTTCCTTTAAGGATCTCATGCCTTCCAAATTTTGCTCTGATGGGCACATTCTAGAGCTTCAGAAAAGTTTGTTACTCCCTCCTACAAGTTCCACATTCCACCAGCGCTTCTTGCATGTGTCCCAAGTTTGCACAATTCCAGAGTATTGATTTACACCCAGGAACGTGGAAATCCTAAGGCACTAAAAGTAAATGTCAGGAAACCAACCTGACACCATGAGATGCCTGCTTTGTGTTTATAGAGTGAAAATGCTGCTTTGTTATGATTATCAATAAATGTATACTACACAATTCTAGGGAATGTAAATTGTTTTATTCACTGGGAGGCCTGACTTGTATGAAGATGTATCTAATCTAAAAAAATGACTTCCACATTGTCCTTGAAGTTTTTCATCTTAAAAACAGACATTGTTTCATTTGAACATAAGAACATAAGAATGGCCATACTGGGTCAGACCAAACGTCCATCCATCCCAGTATCCTGTCTGCCGACAGTGGCCAATGCCAAGTGCCCCAGAGGGAGTGAACCTAACAGGTAATGATCAAGTGATCTCTCTCCTCCATCCATCTCCACCCTCTGACAAACAGAGGCTAGGGACACCATTCCTTACCCATCCTGGCTTAATAGGATTTGTTAGCCATTTGGTTTTGTTGTTTAGTGACAATACCTATGATAATTTAATTTATAATACTGCTGAATAAAGGGAATGAAGCTTTAGAGGATAAATAATAAATAATCTTGAGGATTATTCATGGCAATAATATTTCACTTGGAAACATCTGGAAGAATATTCTTTCATTAGGAAGAATTGTAACACATTTTAGACTGTAGCCTAAATGATGGATTTCAAATGGGAACTGAATACTCAGCGCCTCTAAACATCAGACTGCTGAAGAAACACAACTAGCACACAGCAGCCTGTGTAATAATCAAGGGAGAGGAAATTTTGGCTAGGACATGGGAACAAATCTCTACTTTTTCTTTCTAAGTGGCCTGGGATCTTTAGTAGTTTTGAGCAGGCACTATTTGAAAAATTCACATGCAGCAAACTGCGTGGAACTCAGTTATATCTACTGAGGATGTATGGTGGGGTGAGTTCATGTGGGCTGGGGTTCCAAAGAGGTAAGGAATTTATACCTGGGAGTCATTAAGCAATAATAATTAGGGCCTCTGACTGACCATCATAGGGCCTAATCACATCAGCCACACTATCAGAGGCTCGATCACCTGCACATCTAACAATGTGATATATGCCATCATGTGCCAGCAGTGCCCCTCTGCCATGTACGTTGGCCATACTGGACTGTCTCTACTAAAAGAATAAATGGACACAAAACAGACGTCAAGAATTAAAACATTCAAAAACCAGTTGGAGAACACTTCAATCTCTTTGGTCACTCGATCACAGACCTAAGAGTGGCTATCCTTCAACAAAAAAGCTTCAAAAACAGACTCCAACGAGAGACTGCTGAATTGGAATTCATTTGCAAACTGGATACAATTAACTTGAATAAAGACTGGGAGTGGATGAGTCATCACACAAAGTAAAACTGTTTCCCCACGTTTATTCCCCCCCCCCCGATGTTCTTGTCAACTGCTGGAAATGGCCCACCTTGATTATCACTAAAAAAGGTTCCCCTCCACCCCCCCCACTCTCCTGTTGGTAATAGTTCACCTTACCTGATCACTCTTGTTACAGTGTGTATGGTAACACCCATTGTTTCATGTTCTCTGTGTATATAAATCTCCCTCCTGTATTTTCCACTGAATGCATCCGATGAATTGAGCTGTAGCTCACAAAAGTTTATGCTCTAATAAATTTGTTAGTCTCTAAGGTGCCACAAGTACTCCTTTTCTTTTTTGACTGACCATCAGTTTTTGTTTGTTTCCATGGAGTAAGGTCTTTGAGAATTTTATCAAATTACATCAAATTAAATTTAAGTTTTTCCTGTATAGGCAGAAAGTGTCAGTGCTGGTCCTAGCGATTGCTTCTAAATACAATTTGCAGTTAGACCACTAAGCATTCTCTGTGGATTAATGGATCCTCCTGTAATGTTGTAAGTGGTTATCAGAGCAAACAACTCCAAGACGGTTATCCTTCAGCTAACTGAAGCCAATGGTGATCTGTGCAGGCAAAGCATTAATGCTGGAGTGAACGCATTGTAAAATGCACTCAATATACAATCTATGCATACAATGTACTGGGTAAATGATGGGTTTTAGCCCATGAAAGCCAAAATAAATTTGTTAGCCCTAGTCTACACTACGAGTTTAGGTTGAATTTAGCAGCATTAGATCGATTTACCCCTGCACCCGTCCACACAACAAAGCCATTCTTGTCGATCAATGGGCTCTTAAAATAGATTTCTATAATCCTCCCCAACGAGGGGATTAGCGCTGAAATCGACATTGCCGGATTGAATTTGGGGTAGTGTGGATGCAATTCAACAGTATTGGCCTCCGGGAGCTATCCCAGAGTGCTCCATTGTGACCGCTGTGGACAGCACTCTCAACTTGGATGCACTGGCCAGGTCGACAGGAAAAGCCCAGCAAACTTTTGAATTTCATTTCCTGCTTGGCCACTGTGGCAAGCTGATCAGCACAGGTGACCGTAAGATCTTGTCAGCAGAAGTGACCATGGAGTCCCAAAATCGCAAAAGAGCTCCAGCAGGGTCCGAATGGGAGGTACTGGATCTGATCGCTGTATGGGGAGACAAATCCATGCTATCAGAACTCCGTTCCAAAAGACAAATGCCAAAATATTTGAAAAAATCTCCAAGGGCATGAAGGACAGAGGCTATAACAGGGACCCGCAGCACTGCCGTGTGAAACTTAAGGTGCTCAGGCAAGCCTACCAGAAAACACAGAGGCAAATGCCTGCTCCGGGTCAAAGCCCCAGACATGTCACTTCTATGATGAGCTGCATGCAATTCTAGGGGGTGCCCCTACAACGACCCCACACCTGTACGTGGACTCCTGCAAGGGAGTCTTATGCAACAGGGATGAGGATTTTGGGGATAAGGAAGATGATAGTGCACACCAGGCAAGCAGAGAAACCATTCTCCCCGACAGCCAGGAACTGTTTATCACCCTGGAGACAGTACCCTCCCACCCTGGACCTTGAAGGTGGAGAAGGCACCTCTGGTGAGTGTACCTTTGTAAATATAATACACGGTTTAAAAGCCAGCGTGTTTAATGATTAACTTGCCCTGAAGAGTCGGGATGCATTCATGGCCAGTACAGCTACTGGAAAAGTCTGTTAACGTGTCTGGGGATGGAGCAGAAACAGTGAACAGGGACATCTCAGTGACATCTCAGTGAAGCTTTCCTGGAGGTACTCCCAAAGTCTTTGCAAAAGGTTTCTGTGGAGGGCAGCCTTATTGTGTCCTCCATGGTACTTTACCACGACAAGCCAGTAGCATGTAGTCTGGAATCATTGCATAAGAAAGCATGGCAGCATGTGGTCCCGGAGTTTGCTGGCATTCAAGCAACATCCGTTCTTTATCTCTCTGTGTTCTCCTCAGGAGAGTGATATCATTCACCATCACCTGGCTGAAATAGGGGAATTTTATTAACAGGGACATTCAGAGTGGCCGTTCCTGCTGGGCTGTTTGCCTGTGGCTGAAAAGAAATCATCCCTGCTGTTAACCACACAGTGTGGGGAGGGGTGAAGCGATCATCCCAGAGAATTGGGGGGGGGGGGTTTAGTTGGGTTTGTGCTGTACATAAACCCGAAAACATCAGCCCGGCCAATGTATCTTTTTCAATTTTACTCTCCCTTTTTTCCCCTCCCACAGCTGCAAATGTTTCAACGCTGCCACTAGTATCTCCATCCCAGAGGCTAGTGCAGATAAGATGGCGAAAAAAACGCACTTGCGATGAAATGTTCTCTGAGCTCATGCAATCCTCCTGCACTGAAAGAGCCCAGAAGAATGCGTGGAGGCAAACAATGGCAGAGTCCAGGAAAGCACAAAATGAACGCGAGAACGGATGGCTGGAGCAACAGGAGAGGTGGCGGCAGCATGATGAGAAGAGGCAGGATGCAATGCTGAGGCTACTGGAGGATCAAACTTATATGCTCCGGCATATGGTGGAGCTGCAGGAAAGACAGCAGGAGCAGACCGCCACTGCAGCCGCTGTGTAATCAACTGTCCTCCCCAAGTTCCATAGCCTCCTCACCCAGATGCCCAATGCGGGAGGAAGGGGGAGCCTCCGGGCACCCAACCACTCCACCCCAGAGACTGCCCAGCAACAGAAGGCTGGTATTCAATAAGTTTTGAAGTGCAGTGTGGTCTTGTCCTTCCCTCCTCCCTCCTGGGCTACCTTGGCAGTTATCCCCCTATTTGTGTGACAAATAAAGAATGCATGAATTTGAAACAACAATGACTTTATTGCCTCTGCAAGCGGTGATCAAAAGGGGGAGGGGAGGACGGTTGGCTTACAGGGAAATAGAGTGAACCAAGGGGGCGGGTTTTCATCAAGGAGAAACAAACAGAACTGTCACACCGTAGCCTGGTCAGCCATGAAACTGGTTTTCAAAACTTCTCTGATGCGCAGCGCGCCCTGCTGTGCTCTTCTAATTGCCCTGGTGTCTGGCTGCACGTAATCAGCATCCAGGCAATTTGCCTCAACTTCCCACCCCACCATAAACATCTCCCCCTTACTGTCACAGATATTGTGGAGCACACAGCAAGCAGTAATAACGATGGGAATATTGGTTTTGCTGAGGTCTAACCGAGTCAGTAAACTGCGCCAGCGCGCTTTTAAATGTCCAAATGCACATTCTACCAGCATTCGGCATTTGCTCAGCCTATAGTTGAACAGCTCCTGACTGCTGTCCAGGGTGCCTGTGTTTGGCTTCATGAGCCATGGCATTAAAGGATAGGCTGGGTCCCCAAGGATAACTATGGGCATTTCAACATCCCCAATGGTTATTTTCTGGTCTGGAAAGTAAGTCCCTTCCTGAAATTGTTCATACAGACCAAGTTCCTGAAGATGCAAGCGTCATGTACCTTTCCTGGTCATCCCACGTTGATGTTGGTGGAACATCCCTTGTGATCCACCAGTGCTTCCAGCACCATTGAAAAGTACCCCTTTCGGTTTATGTACTGGCTGCCTTGGTGCTCTGGTCCCAAGATAGGGATATGCATTCTGTCTGTCACCCTACCACAGTTAGGGAATCCCATTGCAGCAAAGCCATCCACTATAACCTGCACATTTCCCAGAGTCACTACCCTTGATAGCAACAGCTCTGTGATTGCGTTGGCTACTTGGATCACAGCAGTCCCCGCCGTAGACTTGCCCTCTCCAAATTGATTCCCGACTGACCGATAGCTGTCTGGCATTGCAAGCTTCTAGAGGGCTATCGCCACTCGCTTGTGAACTGTGAGGGCTGCTCTCATCTTGGTATTCTTGCGCTTCAGGACAGGGGAAAGCAAGTCAAAAAGTTCCATGAAATTACCCTTATGCATGCAAAAGTTTCACAGCCACTGGGAATCATCCCAGACCTGCAACATTATGTGGTCCCACCAGTCTGTACTTGTTTCCCGGGCCCAGAATTGGTGTTCCATGGCATGAACCTGCCCCATTGCCACCAGGATGGCCAAATTGCCAGGGCTTGTGCTTTGAGAGAAATCTGTGTCCATGTCCTCATCACTTTCTTCACCACACTGCCGTCACCTCCTCGCCTACTTTTGCAGGTTCTGGTTCTGCAAATACCGCATGATAATGTGTGAGGTGTTTACAGTGCTCATAACTACCGTGGTGATCTGAGTGGGCTCCATGCTTGCCATGATATGGCGTCTGCAGGAGAGCAGAGTTGCAGGGGAAGTGGTGGTTGGATGACCAGTCTTGCAGGCCTACTGCCCCGTCTGCTGCCAGGACACCACAGCTGAGCGGGCTGAACGCTTGCCGTGGTATGGCGGGACAAGAGCAGCCGAGCAGGGTAGTGGTGGATGATGATGGTCATATAGAGGACCTGCGAGACCACCAGGAGAGCAGAGTAGCAGCGGAAGCAGTCGTTTGATGACGACAGTTAGCAGTCCTACTCCACCGTCGTCTGAAAGCAGTATGGCGCCCACACGGAAAGAAGGTGTGAAATGATTGTCTGCCGTTGCTTTCACGGAGGGAGAGATGACTGACGACATGTACCCAAAACCACCGCAACAAGGTTTTTGCCCCTTCAGACATTGGGAGCTGAACCCAGAATTCCAATGGGCGGCGGAGACTGTGGGAACTGTGGGATAGCTACCCACAGTGCAACACTCAGAAAGTCAACACTAGCCTCGGAACTGTGGATGCACTCTGCTGACTTAATGCGCTTAGTGGTGACACACACAATCGACTGTATAAAATCACTTTCTAAAAAATTGACTTCTATAAATTCCACCTAATTTTGTAGTGTAGACATACCCTTAGTCTCTAAGGTGCCACAAGGACTCCCCATTGTTTTTGCTGATACAGACTAACATGGCTCCTCTGAAGAAATCATGTCATCCAAGGATGCATTGCCCTCATAAACCACAACACTGGGGACTGATTTGTCCCCACAGCCTAAGATAGAATTCTATTGTATTGTCGGACCTCTGCAATTCTAGTGTTAGGGATGTTTTTCCTTTTTTTAGGCTGATGGAAAAGGAAGGCGACAAAAAATGGGTAATGGTAAGTAATTCTTCCCTTACCATGTGGCTATGTTATTTGTTCTGAAAGTAAGTTGTGTGTGTGTGTGTGTGTGTGTGTGTGTGCGCACACACATGCACTGGAAGTGTACATAAAACTGCATTGGTAGTGGTGTCCTGCTAATGTATGTCTCCAATTAATGGTCCTTTCAATTCCTCCAAGGCTACCGTTATCTGATGGGTTTCAGAGTAGCAGTCGTGTTAGTCTCTATCCGCAAAAAGAAAAGGAGGACTTGTGACACCTTAGAGAGTAACAAATTTATTTGAGCATAAGCTTTCGTGAGCTATAGCTCACTTCATCGGATGCATTCAGTGGAAAATACAGGTAACCTATCCCCATATTCTTCCCTCCCCTCTCCCTCACTTCTTCAGCCTCAGAAGAACAAAGACATCCGGCGTGAGTAAGTGCTACTGGGACCAGCTTGTTAGTGAGATAACTCCAAGCTGACTTGAGGACTGGAGTCAGCAGCACTGTGCCACATTTGGGCCCTTGCCCAAGACCTTAACTGAAACCTGGCAGGTCGGTTGACCTTGGCAAAGGCAGAATGCTTCCTGAGAACAAAAACAAACTGCTGTTATGTGAATGTCCGTGCATTCGTTGGCTTTTGGAATTCATCTCAATAGCAGGAAACAGGACTGTCAGCTCTGACTGAAAGGCCCTGAAATCTCTGCCAGGTAGCTCCTCTCACTGGGCTTCTTCCCCCTCCTTCCCCCCCCGCTTCCTAGCTGGGCTGTTACTTTCAGTGAGATCCTTACCATGAGACTGTGGGTCTTTGTTGTTGACCAACTTAAATTTAGTCACCAGAGGAGCATCTCCGCCTAGAAAGCGGATGACCTGATGTTGACTTTTTGTAGCTTCACAGCAAAGCCCATGTTTGTGCATTTCTCTGTGTTTTCCCATATAGCTCCCTCTTCAGCACAGAATATCACTGGTCCTCATAGGTTTTCTTGGGGCAAAATGTAGCCTTTCTAATTGTCCATCCATTCACCCCACCCTGCATTTTCCCATCCACCATCTTCCTCATCCACCCCGCAGCTCCAGCCCAAGTGAGGAAGTGATATATGGCAAAAATGGGACTTAAGAGATCCCATCCAAGCAGAGATAAACTGGACCTGGACCAGGACCAGTACTGCTTGCCAGGCCAAAAGTCAAACTGAACATACTCCCTCTCTCACACAAACTCCCTAATTCCACTCCAGGCCTCTGACCCTTTAAAAGTGATTTGATTGAATTGTAAGTAATTGTAAATAACGCAGATCTGAACTGAAGGGCCATGTGGTCTCTTAGTTATGTTGGGTTTGCGATACGCTAGAGATCAGACTGCAAGATTTGGATCTGGGTCTCTGTCACCCCAATAATGTTTGCTCTTAATTTTCCACATAGGGTTAACCCGCCCCCCCCCCCGTAGCTAAATACCCATCACGCACATCACAATTTAAAACCATTCTTTACAGGGGAAGGGTGGAACCTCACAAGGATCTGTCTCTCTATCTGATGGGGGACATTACCCCAGTGATTCTGAAACAGTTCCGTCTGCGAAGATGCAACTGCTCTCTGTACTCCCATAACATGCAGTCTGGCTATTTGATGGAGGCTGGTGCTGAGCAAATCATGGCTCACACTGAAATCAATAAAAAGAAAAGGAGTACTTGTGGCACCTTAGAGACTAACGCATTTATTTGCGCATGAGCTATAGCTCATGAAAGCTTATGCTCAAATACAGTTGTTAGTCTGTATTTGCAAAAAGGAGTACTTGTGGCACCTTAGAGACTAACGCATTTATTTGCGCATGAGCTATAGCTCATGAAAGCTTATGCTCAAATACAGTTGTTAGTGTCTAAGGTGCCACAAGTACTCCTTTTTGCAAATACAGACTAACCCGGCTGCTACACTGAAACCTGAAATCAGTAAGAGTTGCTGGTGTCTAAAATCTCTGGCTCACTATCTATGATATCTAAAGCGGAAGCTAGCACTCAACACCTTTATCTAAAGGATGTGTCCACGTGGCTTACACAACTGTTTCCCACTTGTAAAACTTGATAAGCTGCTTGCACCAGTTAGACATTGCTTCCACCTGCAGACTGTCTGCCAGTCGGCTTTCAAGAACCAGTGTCCCACTTTGTTCCTGGCTAATGATTTACTGCGGCTATTAATATTCCAGTATAGACTAAGTTGGTGCCCAACTCAGATCAGGGCACCATTATTCTGAGTGCTGCCTGAACACCTAGGGAAAAGCAGTCCCGGCCCCCAAAAGCTCCCAATCTAAATAGGCAAGTCAAAGGGTGGGAGGGGAAACTGAGGCACAGGACGGGGACTTGACTTGCCCAAGAGCACCCAGCAGGTCACTGACAGAGCCAGGGATAGAGCCCAGGTCTCCCGAGTGTCAGAGCAGTGCCTTAGTCATTGGACTTTGCTGCCTCTCCAGTTGATCCATCTGTCAGAATGTAAGACTCTTTTCCTCTTTCGTCTTCACTCCCGGCACTCCTGCTTTTGCAGTATTTGTTCTGATCAGAGCAAGTTCACACCAGGGCATGTGCTTCTGTTCAGACTGGGGCAGGCGGAAGAGAATTGCTCTCCGCCAGTCAGAGCCTGCAGTTAAGGCTGGGATTTTTACAAGTGCTCACTGTTTTTAATGGGAGCTTCTGGGTGCTGAGCTCTTGTAAAAATCTGGCTCTTGGTTCTGTAGTGGAGTGTTTGGTGAGTGCCTCCTTCTTGTTCATTTCCTGCCTCCACTTCCCTCCCATTCCTCTCACCTTTATCATTCCAAGGAGCTGCATCATGCTGACATGCCCAGCACCTGGATTAAGGATAGTGCAGAAGTTGTTGACTATGACAGACCCTGGATCTACAATTTCTGCACTAGAGGGGAGTGCTTAGTGTGTCATTTGCATGCACCAATACCCAACATGCATCCCAGCTCACACCTATTTCATAGCAGGGCTGAGATCTGAACCCTGCGTCCTCATACGTAACTAAAGCGTTTCTATTTCAAGACAGTATCGTGCAAGATTCTTCCCCACACACTCCTTCATTCCTTTATTGTGTTTCTGAAAAGATTTGCTCCAACCCATCAGACAGAGACAAACACCTACAAGATCTCTATCATACATTCCTACAATTACAATACCCACCTGCTGAAGTGAAGAACCAGATTGACAGAGCCAGAAGAGTACCCAGAAGTCACCTACTACAGGACAGGCCCAACAAAGAAAATAACAACGCCACTAGCCATCACCTTCAGCTCCCAACTAAAACCTCTCCAACGCATCATCAAGCATCTACAACCTATCCTGAAGGACGACCCATCACTCTCACAGATCTTGGGAGACAGGCCAGTCCTTGCTTACAGACAGCCCCCCAATCTGAAGCAAATACTCACCAGCAACCACACACCACACAACAGAACCACTAAACCAGGAACCTATCCTTGCAACAAAGCCCGTTGCCAACTGTGTCCACATATCTATTCAGGGAACACCATCATAGGGCCTAATCACATCAGCCACACTATCAGAGGCTCGTTCACCTGCGCATCTACCAATGTGATATATGCCATCATGTGCCAGCAATGCCCCTCTGCCATGTACATTGTTCAAACTGGACAGTCTCTATGTAAAAGAATGAATGGACACAAATCAGACGTCAAGAATTATAACATTCAAAAACCAGTTGGAGAACACTTCAGTCTCTCTGGTCACTCGATTACAGACCTAAGAGTGGCTATCCTTCAACAAAAAAGCTTCAAAAACAGACTCCAACGAGAGACTGCTGAATTGGAATTAATTTGCAAACTGGATACAATTAACTTAAGCTTGAATAGAGACTGGGAATGGATGATCATTACACAAAGTTAAACTATTTCCCCGTTTTTTTTTTTTTTCCACCAAATGCATCCGATGAAGTGAGCTGTAGCTCACGAAAGCTTATGCTCTAATAAATTTGTTGGTCTCTAAGGTGCCACAAGTACCCTTTCTATTTCCCCATGTTTATTTCTTCCCCCCACCCCTCCCCCACTGTTCCTCAGATATTCTTGTTAACTGCTAGAAAATAGCCTTCCTTGCTTGTCACCATGAAAGGTTTTCTCCTCCCCCCCCCCCCCCCCCCCCCCCCCCCGCTGCTGGTGATGGCTTATCTTAAGTGATCACTCTCCTTACAGTGTGTTGTAGCATAAACCCCTTGTTTCATGTTCTCTGTGTGTGTATATCAATCTCCCCTCGTATTTTCCACCAAATGCATCCGAGAAGTGAGCTGTAGTTCACGAAAGCTTATGCTCTAATAAATTTGTTAGTCTCTACGGTGCCCAAGTACTCCTTTTCTTTTTACGAATACAGACTAACAGGCTGCACTCTCTGAAACCTGAAAGATAGGAATCAATCATTAGCTTGTTATCTCCTGAGCCAGCATTTGATTGAAATCATTTCAGCACCATTAGAGTCACTGAATATTGAATTTCTAAAGCCTTGAGAAATACTTAGCAGTTCAATCATACCTTAAAATATACATCCATGTACAATGGCTCAGGGGACCTTAGCAGTTAGCTTAAGAATGACCATAGCATGTAGATTCATAGTTCCACCCGAAAGACACATTGTGATCATCTAGTCTGGACCTCTGTAAAATACAGGCCAGGAACTTCCCCCCAAATATTCCTGGAGCAGAGCTTTTAGAAAAACATCCAATCGTGATTTAAAAACTGTCCATGGAAGGAGAATTCACCATGACCCTTGGTAAATTGTTCCAGTGGTTACTGACACTCTCCATTAAAAGGTATGCCTTATTCCTGATCTGAATTTTTCTAGCTTCAACTTCCAGCCATTGGATGGTGTTAGACCTTTCTCTGCTAGATCAAAGAGCCCATTATTACTGGGTTTCCGGGTAGATACTTAGCTGGGATCATGTCCCCCCTTAACGTTCTCTTTGTTAAGCTAAACAGATTTCCTCTTGAGTCTTTCACTGTATCATGTTGTCTAACCTGCAACATGTAGCACATGAATATTAGGATATTGAACATTAGGAAAACTGTTTCACTAGGAGGATGATGAACACTGAATGGGTTTACCTAGGGAGGTGGTGAATCTTCTTCCTTAAGATTTTTAAGGTCAGGCTTGACAAAGCCCTGGGCTGGGATGATTTAGTTTGGGGATTGGTCCTGCTTTCAGCAGGTGGACTAGATGCCTCCTGAGCCCTTCCAACCCTCATATTCTAGGATATCATGCAGTGTACCATTGCATGTTTGGTCAGCTAGTTCTCCTCTCGCTGGCGCGTCTTGCTTATTTCTTTCTCCCTAATCCCTATTACCTTGTCAGGTGATCAAAGTTCAAACTGCTTTTTTTCCTTTGCTGCGTGGCTAGCAGTGTGATTTGCCAATGCAAGAATGCGGGCACTGCCTTGAGAGTGACCTTCCTCTGCTCAGTGGGTGTATTAATGTACCTGGAATGCATTGTGTGTCCTTGCTAGAAAATCAGTTTAGGGCAGGGGGAAATGCCATCCCCAATTTGTACAATGCAGGGAGCATGCTGAGGATGCTCAGTAAATAATGCGGAGAGGGCTTGTCCAGTCCTGCGCTGTGGCAGATGGTTTTCAGCGTCATTGAAGGAATGGATGGATGGCAGCAGAGTCTATTGAAATGGAAACTGGCGCAATAGCTCTCTGGGTCGCTGAGTGCAAACAGTGGAGGGCCCTGGCATTATGGAAAAAGAATAAATGTTACACTCACTTGGCCTCCTTCTGCAGGGCCCTGATGATACATGGCTTCACTCTGTTCCTTCTACTTTGACTGAGCCCAGGAGTTCACTTTCTCCAAGTCCGACTGCGCGTGACCAGCAGCACAGTGATGGGTGCCCGACCATTTCTCTAAACCCCTAAACAATTCAAACGCATGTGAAAGGCCCACATCCAGCACCTCTGAACAGAGCCCAGGGGCCCTCTTTTGTTTCCATTCTCTGAGCAAAGCTGGGGCGCCTTTTCATCTGCCATTCAGCATCTTCGGGGGTTTCATTTCTTGTTCATTTTGTCCTATGTTGGGAGAAACCAAGAAAAACCAAGCAAAAAGAAACATCAAAGGAAATAACTTCCCAGCAAAGCTCAGAAAAACTGTTTCCACTATTCAATCAATTCTGTCTGTTCAGTCTTCCATCTATCCTTGCCTTCCCTGTTTTCTGGGGGGCTGGCACGTGTTCTTTTTCAGCCCTGATTGCAGAGGCAGAGTATTGAAGGGAGTTTTCTCCTGAATCTTGGCAGCAGTTGGTGCTACACAGGACAAGTCTGTCTAAACCTTCCTTCACTCACAGTCCTCCATTTTCAGTCTCTTGCCATGCCGGCGTCTCACTGTTCTCCAGTCCTCCACAGAGACCTCCAGCTCTCAACAAAAAGAAAAGAAAAAGGAAGTCAAAGACCACATTCCTATTGGAACGGCTTGTCTGCATGGAAGTTGAGCTTAAAATGGTATGTTAAACCACTGCAAATTTGGGTGTGAAGTCTCTTATATTGGTTTAAAATTGATTATATTGGTTTAGCTTCCACATCTGTGAATTTTCATGCATAAGACTGCTGTAAGGCAGGGTGCAACCAACATAAGTGTCTGCACGCAAAAAAACTGGTTTAATTAAACCAGTATAAAATCACACCTTTAGTTTTATGGTACAACTTTGTGTGTAGACCAGGCCTAAGAAGCAGCAAATAGAAATCTTGAAACACATGCCTGATTCTCTCTCCCTCTATCCCCCTCCCCTCCCAGCCTTCTTATAGGTCATAAAAAAGCCAAGAATGCAAACACTTCACCTCCCCCTGCACCCTTTCACTGGTCACTTTAAGTAGAGGACAGACTACATGGTGAGACAATTGTCTCAAATGCGAATGCTCCTTTCAAATGCAATAGGTTAAATGGCTGCCATTTAGTTCCTGGCACCTGGATGTGGCTGGGTGTGATGACTCTGGGATCCCCTCTGTACATTGAGGATATGTGAACTGTGCCTTATAAATCTGTAGCAGGAAGCCAGGGGATAGGAAAGATTCTAGGCACACAGGCCCTGCACAAAAGCAGAGAGTGCCGTCATTGCAGGGATAATCCTGTTTTAATAAATCCTTGGTCTACTAAAAAAAAAAAAAAAAAAAGAGGAGTACTTTTGGCACCTTAGAAACTAACAAATTTATTTGGGCATAAGCTTTCGTGGGCTAAAGCCCACTTCATCGGCTGCATCTACTAAGTATCTTTGTTCAGTGTTTGAAGAAAGTGACTCTTTCAGGGATCCTTTGATTGTCACATGACCTCTCAAAAGTATTCATGTTTTTGAGGTGGAGTTAAGATGCAAGGAGCAGCCTGGCCGGAGAGCTGATGAGAGCAGCATTGGAGCCCTGTCCACACCAGTGCTTATGTAACTTGTATCATTTAGGTGGGTGATTTATGCCAATGTGAGCTATAGTGTAAACAGCCTCAGTGCTATGGCTGCAGTATCACCAACCCCATAAGTTCAAAACTTCTAAGCCAGACCCTGCCAAATCAGGAGACTGGCTTAAAAATCATGAAATTTCTAGAATAACCAAGGTCAGGTCCTGTCTATTTGCCTTCTGGTTGTTGAGTTTAAGGATCATATTTTCAAGCTTTTATTCCTGACCACGAGGACTAGAAACTTCCTTTTCTTTTTTAATGAAACCTGCGAGTCTCATGTAATCACCTGACTCCAGGAGTTGGGGCTTTCAGAAAAAACCCAAATAGCAAGAGACTGGTGGTCAAATCACAGGAGTTTGCGGTGTGTAAGCGTAGCCACTGTCTTGTCCCTGAGTGTTCAAAGCGTTAAGAACCGCTACTCTCAGGTAAATAGACTATCCGTAAAGCCAGCCCCCCAAGTGGCATAAATCAACATCGTTCCTCTGAAGTCAATGGCTCTATGATGATTTACACCAGCTGGGAACCTGACCCTTCTACCGCACCCAATCATTTGGATTGAACTCATTTGAGAATGCTGGGACTGCTTAAGCTCCAGGGTGTGACTTTTTTCCCTTCCTCAGAGGGAAGGATACAACAGGATGCTTTCCTTGCCCTTGCACAAGGAGGACGCATGTCTGGGAAAACAGCTCATTGTTGTTCACCAGGGCAGTTGGCAGAACCTCTTCTGATAATCATTGGGATACAGCAGAAATCTTGAGGCATGTTGCTGGGGGATTGTTGAAATGATACAAGCGCATCCGCTCTGGGAGCTTTTCCTTTCCACGGGGCTGCTTGGTCTCTCAGTCAGAGAAATCCCCCCAGGAGTAATTCCCAGCTCAGCGAAGGGGAGGGGGTTACAGCAGGTGCCAACTGGCAAAGTTAACAGGAAATAAATTAAAAATCAAGCTCCACAAACTGGGGGCAGGGGTCTTCTCCCCTCCTGCCTCTTAGGTACAATATGTCTCAGAGGGAAAGGAAAGGAAAGCAAAGAGAAGATCTTTCCTCTAGTCCCTTGTAGAGAAGTTTGTTACCCAAAGGAAGAAGTTAGCAGGATGTAATTAAAGGTAATTCCGCTCCAGAATATGTGAACTGTGTGGTGAGGGACCCATCTGGGTCTCAGTGACTGGCGTTTGGTGAGGGACCTGCCTCAGGGGGCTCTGTAGCTGGCATGTGGCATGAGACCTGACCCCCGCGGGACTCTGGGGCTGGCATGTGTCATGAGACCTGACCCACCGGGGGCTCTAGGGCTGGCATGTGGGGTGGGATTCGACCCCCGGGGGGCTCTGTGGCTGGCGTGTCACGTGGGACCAGACCCTGGGGGGGGGAGGGGGCTCTGTGGCTGGCATGTGCCTTGCTTTCTTTTTTTTTCTTTTTTAAAATCTTGTCCATCTGCCAGGACTCTTCCCAGATGCCTGGGTTCTTCCCACATGCCTGCTCTTCATCATAGTATCCATCCTGCTCCTCCAACTCTTCCCTCCCCCAGCCCCGTGTTCGTCCCCTGTGAATCCTGCACACTCCATTGTGTCAAACCTCTCTACCCAGAGATTCTCTGGGTTCTTCCCCCCCAGCCTCCCTGTTCAGGGTTTTCTCAAGTGAGTAAAGAACACAAACACTGAAGAGGGATTTTTCTCCTTTCCTGCCTGAAGACACCTCTGGGGAAGTGGAGAAGCAATGCAGGTGAAGGTCAGCCTGGAAAATCAGCAAAGCAGGTCACAAATACAGAACCATGGGCCGGGAGGAGTGTCGGGAACTGAACACTTAAAGTGTGGTTCCACATCTGGGCCAATCGGAGCATTTACTGGGCTCTCAGTTTACCATGAATATTTAGCATCAGATATGCAAGCTTGTGGCCATTTTTAAGCACTGTACTTTAGGCCATTACGAAGCTTTGGCACATCTGGGGGAAGATCAGGCCTGTTGTTTTGCTCTGTCTGATGATTTTCTAGAACACTGATGATGGCCAGGCGTCTACTTTGAACACTGTGACCCTGACTTTTGGGTCTCAGCGTCATTCCTGGGGGGGCAAAGCCACAGCACACTGGGACAGCTTTGTTATTCAGAGAGGGGATCAGACCAGAATCTCAGGGGTGAACCCCTGCAGACCAAGGGAAAGGTTGGATCCTGCTATAGCTACTGCGCTATGGTCTTGTGATTCAGGCACTGGTCCGGGTCTCAGGAGATCTGGGTTCATGTCCCACCTCTGACACAGACTTCCTGTGTGTCCCTTGGCAAGTCACTTCATCTGTGTGTCTCCATTCCCCTGTAACCTGGAGATGATCATCCTTGCTTTCTCCCCAGCTTTGTGTTCTGTTTTTCACCTGGTATATGGATGCCACCTCACACAATTGGGGCCCTGATTCCAGATAGGCTTGCTAGGCACTACTGGAATACAAATAATAAATAAGCAGCACGTAACCTAGCAAAGCTGTCTGAACTGCAGGTTGTATAACCCCAAATTGCCCAACTAAAGCTATCGAGTCCCAAGTGATAAGGCGAGTTTGTTGCACCCATTTCACCCTTTTAGGAGCTTAGAAGGTCCCTGTCAGATTAAAACACACATCATAACCCCTGCTCCCCCAAACCAGCCACATTTCCTGCCCTCTATTAGTGTCAGCTGCTGCGATTATTGAAAATGGAAGAAATTAAAAAAAAAATTTTGACTTTTCACCCCTCATGATGGTTCCTTATTTGTTGCACATTAATGACTGAGGAAAAGGCCACTCAGTTTTATTTTTCTCCCTGGTCAGTTTCACTCTTCGCACTAATAGCACCATGCTGAACAGTTTGGGGTTGCCAAGACACCATTGCTCCCTGTCTGATTCAGCTGCATCACGCAAACCCCAGGTCTTTGGCATCAGAGGACTGGATCCTCAGCTGTCCAAGGTATGCTGCTGTAGTGAAGTTGCTTTATCTACACCCATTTACAGCAGCTGTGGATCTGGCCCCTAGTCACTAATTCCATGAGCTCATTTTGCAGCTGCCCTTTGGATTTAGGATCGCTTTCTGCCTTGAGGAAAAGGGGCAGTTTGTACCAGAGGCATCCATCCATCTGCCAGCTGGGAGAGGAGGAACAGAAGAGTCTGTTCTGAATTCCCAGATTCCAAAAATTGGACAGAGCCCTGTTGTTGAGGATGGATCAGAGAAAGTTTGGTGAAGGAAGAAGAATGGAAAAGAAACCTGGCACGTTTCCCCTACCTGAGCCAAGAATTGTCCCATTTGGAGCATGTGATTTTATAAAATCTATATTTTCACAGACTTTTGGTCTTTGCTCAAAGTACCTTGATCTGTGAGATTGCAAGCTGGTTGGCTGGCTGATGCTTGCCCCGACCCAGAATGCACCAGGAGGGGCTTTGAACTCTTTGATATAAAAGCAGCACTCTTTGGGAAAGCGCGCGTGCCCTTTTGGATGGGATCCGGTTCCAAGTAAGCAAGGGCTGGGGAGGGAGGGAGTCCCTGGATTGCTGAGCTTGGGGAAAGGAGGAAAAAAGGGCTTAGTGTGAATTATGTGCTTGTGTCTCCCCAGGGTCTTGTAGTCTGAAGACTGGGGCAGTGTTCTGAGCTGCCTGTGCCTGAAAGGCTGTAGTGTGTGGGTTCCTGCATGAGTCACTGAGGCCGGCGCGAGATCCAGAGAGCGCCAGGAGCCAGCTCTGAGCCAGAGAAACAGAGCAGCACTGCAGGGATGGCAAGAGATGGAGCCCAAGGAAATTGCAGAAAAACAAATATCATTAGTCTCCAGTGGAGGAAGATGGGATTAAGGGAGGCAAGGGGCATGAAGAGAGTGGGAATACTTTTAAGGCACATGCTTTGGAAAGCAGCATGGTACAATGGGTAGGATATGGGGCTGTGAATCAGGAAGTGGGGGGTTATTCTTGGTTTTGCCACTGGCTTGCTGGAGGGTGTTGGACATGTCATTTAACCTTGCTGTGCCTCAGTTTCCCCAGCGATATGAAGGGGGTAATGATACTTGCCTTCATTCGTGAAGCACTATGGACAAAAAGCAGTAAGGAGTGTTAGTAATGTGGAGACTTCTCCAGCCCTAGTGGGGGACTTCCAATCATGGTGTCTCCTATGAAACACGTTCCCTGAACATAAGCACAGGCTGTTAAGCCTTTCAGCTCTAGGCTTAGATTAGCATCATTATTTGATGTTTGCTTTGCAGCTGACACCTAGTGGTCTCACCTGAGATCAGGGCCCCATTGTGCTGGGCACAGCACAGACACAGAGCTTACAGGTAAGACGGAAACAGGAAGGATCATTCCCCCACATTTTACAGGTAGGGAGCGGAGATGCAGAGAGCCTAAGTGGCCTGTATGTGGTCACGCAGGGAAATCCATAGCAGAGCCAGGAACAGAGCACAGGTCACCGGGCCCTGGCCCTGGCCCTGGCCCAGTGAGTGACTTAGCCTCAGGACCATCCTTCCTCTCCTCAGAAAGTCAGACACTGCTGTGTGGGGTTCAGTGACCTGACCTGCAGGGAGCTGAGGTGAGAGTTCACCACCCCATGATGACTTGGGACCTATTGGATCCACTAAATGCATCCGATGAAGTGAGCTGTAGCTCACGAAAGCTTCTGCTTAAATAAATTTGTTAGTCTCTAAAGTGCCACACTTTGGATCTAGTCTTTTCATTTTGCCCAGCGGGGTGATTTCCGTGAATTCCACCCAGCAGTGGCAAATGCTGACGATTCGGGAAGGCTGCCTTCCTCCTCCTTTGCCACCCCTTCCTTATGGCTGACTTTCCAGCTAATGCCAATCCCATAGGGCTTCTTGTGCAGAGAATCCTGGTGCAGATGTATAATGCATGTTTGTTTGGGGTCTGTGTTCCTGATAACTGGATTGCAAATCAGGCCCCCATACAGCCGGGCAGCTGGTGAGCTGTGCCTGATCTTGCTAATGAGTATCGTCTTGTTCTTGTCTATAATCTTGTGCTTAGACTGTAGTCCCCGCGGGGCAGGGGTCAATGCTGCTTTGTTATATATTTGTATAGTGCCTAGCACCATGGGGTCCTGGGACCACATCACAGACGTGCAAGGCAGCTGTCAGCCGTTTGACACTGAAAATGACTTTTCTTTGAAGAAACGGATGTTTTCGGAGTCCATAGAGTGATGCAAAAAACCGCCACGAGCTGAGTGAAATTCAGCCCAGCTCCACCCATCGGGCTCCATCTGGGCTCGTCAGGCAGAGCTGCTGCCCCGGACAAGGAGGAATTTGGTTCTGGTCCCAGCTGGGCACCATGCAGAGGGGACAAGGTGAGTGCAGCGACTGGCTTGGGGGACACTCCAAGACCTGGTTAATTTGACTCTGGTGTTCAGCCGCCAATGTGTGGTCCCAAGTGAGGGGTCATTCGTGATCCCCATACTCTTCTCAGCGTGCACTGCAAAGCGGACGTGGAGGGAAGGCGTCTCACCTGATGCTCACCGCAGATCAGCTCTTCCAGGTAAACGGGGTCATGGGGCCTATGTATTTCCCCTCCTTGGGAGCTCAGTGGGAGGGAGAAAGTGAACGTTCATAGAACAGCAAGAGTGGGGAAAGGTATGACGGGGGGCAGGAGACAGACTTAGTCCAAACAAAAAGGCCTCCTGGTACAACTCAAGGCCTGGGTTACGGTCCAGGCTGGTCAGCAAGAACCCAAAATCAGTGAACCAAAATTGGTGTGTCAGAAACTAGGCCTTACTGGTGGAAAATTAAGGAGGGGCTGGGCTCTTCCACCCACCACTCCCTTTGGGGGTCCGTGAAGACACAGGGGGAAAGGGAATTGGCTACTGGAGCAAACTTCACCATCATGGCTGCCATCCCCACCATCTCCTCGGAGCCCGAGTCTTCGTCATCCGGATCCTGAGCGAGGGCCAGGCCAGGTCAGAGAGAGGGACTCAGGTGGCTCCAACACTTGCATGCGCCTGCTGAATCCCAGCTACCCCCAGGGATGAAACGGGTCGGACTTTAACAGCAACAACAACAGCTCCAAGCCGCCTCACCGAACGGCTTCTCTTTCCCCTAAAAGGACAGTTATGGCCATCGAAGAGACTGTCACGCAAGGGGGAGTTCCTTCCCACAGCTATCCCACGCTGAATGGACTGGGAACGAACTGTTCGCTTGATTTCGTGCCTTGCATTGCAAATGCTTTCACTGCTGTTTCCGTCTTTTCTTTATCTTTAATAAAAGGTTAAAGGGATTTATAGTGGGGTGTTTGCCATAGTCCTGAACCAGCTGGGGTCTCTGGGTACCGAGCCCCACCCCTACTTTAATGTTGTCCAGTGACTGGGTTATGTTAACGCCTCTGGCCCGTCTATTTCATCTAAATTCAGACACCAAGCCCCCGCAAGAGCCAGGGGCTGGGGGGGAAAAGCAGCATTCGGCCAAGGGAGCAGTGCAGATGAGCTCAGGAGAGCGCTTCATGGAATGCCAGTGGCTGATGCCAAACCACTGGCCTAGAGTAAAGACCAAGCGAGAGGGAGCTGGCTGGAAAGGCCAAGAAACCCTTTTTGTTTCCATGGCTTGGTCAATGAGCAGTCTGGCTCTGACTGCAACCAGTTGCCTGTAGCCCCATTACTCCAGATTGCAGGAGATTTAAATGTCAAAGGGACTGAAAAGCAGCAACTCTGCTAAATGCCCCCCGGGGTGAGTGCTCTCAGCATTGGGATAAGGGAGATGCCATGCCATGGCCTGCTTTCCAATCATACCAGTGGGATTTGAATATCCCCTGTCTAGTGAAGCAGAGGTCACCTGGGCTGGGCATCCTACCTGAAAGGGGGTTTCAAAGAGGATGGCTCTAGACTGTTCTCAATGGTAGCAGATGACAGAACGAGGAGTAATGGTCTCAAGTTGCAATGGGGGAGGTTTAGATTGGATATTAGGAAAAACTTTTTCACTAAGAGGGTGGTGAAACACTGGAATGCGTTACCTAGGGAGGTGGTAGAATCTCCTTCCTTAGAGGTTTTTAAGGTCAGGCTTGACAAAGCCCTGGCTGGGATGATTTAACTGGGACTTGGTCCTGCTTTGAGCAGGGGGTTGGACTAGATGACCTTCTGGGGTCCCTTCCAACCCTGATATTCTATGATTCTATGATCCCCCAGCCTGCCGACCTTCACTTCTTTTCCCTGTTCATTTCTAGGAGGGGCAGGAACTTTTCCCAGGCATGTGAGACTCGGCCACCCAGCCCCTTTCTGATCTGAGCTCGAGGGTTTCCATCCTTCTCTGGTTGCTCTTGCACCTTAGCAGACTGGTGGCTTGGCTACATGGCACACAGTCTATACCTTTAAGAGCAGTACCTCTAAAGTTGTTCCCAAAGGGACCAAAGACATCACGCTGGTGACAGACGGATTTGTGTTCTCCCTGGGAGAGGGAACTGCTTCCTAAATGGCATTCTCTCACCCAGGGTGACACAGCTGCCTCCTACACGCCCCCTCTCCTGTACCTGTACACATCTATTGCACGTGTCCCAATCCTTCAGCTTTGTAGAGCCAAACTCTGCTTTTACTTACACTGGTGTAAACCATGAGCCAGTGGAGTAAGTGGATGAAGGATCAGGCCCGTGCTCTGCCCTGAGGCATTTTGGGGTTTGACTCGCTGAGCTGTGTTTGTGACTAGCACTCGGTCTCCTATCTGCATGGCCAGGTTTGCATGGCAGCTCTGCAGGGCAGAGTGAGACCCCTCAGGGAGAATGCTTTGGGGGACCTGAGGGACTACTGTGCACTGCCCAGTTTGCTAAACTCCCAGTGCTCCTAACCTTGGCCTCCAGTGGGGCGTCCCAAAGGCAACCTGTGCTCAAAATGGCCCAGCCTCCAAAAGCAGGACGGGTCTGTTTGCCAAACTCAGCCCAGTGCTTTTAGGGGATGGGACAAAGGAAAGATCAGAATAACCCCAGAGGTACCTCCAAATACCTCGCTGTGGGTTTGAGTGCTCCCTGATAATGTAAATCTCAGAATGCCAGTGCAACTGTGGCACATTGGGTAGCATTACGAGAGTACTCCGCCGATGCCCTGCGGTGAGCAATGTAAGACTGATGTTGGACCTACCCC
Source organism: Dermochelys coriacea (assembly GCF_009764565.3). Classification (NCBI taxonomy): domain Eukaryota; kingdom Metazoa; phylum Chordata; order Testudines; family Dermochelyidae; genus Dermochelys; species Dermochelys coriacea. The sequence goes on from NC_050076.1 coordinate 6,558,013, forward strand.
GGAGACGGGGTGGCTGGCAGGGAATCTTTCCTTTCCAGGACACTTGTTCTCATTCAGTCTGAGCAAGTGGTGAGCAAACATGACGACCACCCAGCCTCAGCTTGTTGTTCTATTGATCTCAGTCCCAGCGTCCACATCACAACCGATGCCACTTGGTCTCTTTGTTTTTATGCTCGGGAAACACCGAATAGGATCAGGAGTGAGTGGGCTAAAGAGGGAGGAGCGAGTGGGATGAAGTGAGCACAGAGAAGCTCTGGGTCTGCCAATGCCTCGCTGTGAGGATGATGGAATGGGTTTAGTTCCTAACAACATGGTAGGGCTAGATCAGCTTGTTTCGATACATCACTAAGCCTATGGCTTCCTTATGGGGCCAAGGATGGCCGCTGGTTATTTGAATACTGGGCAGCTGGCACAGAAGAGATGTGAGGTGCAGTGGTCTGAGTTTGCCAGCCCAGGAGCCACCGCCTGACTGCATCAGCTCTTGGCAGCCAGAGGGAGACGGACGCGGAGTTGAGAGTCCGGTGGGGCTGATCCGTGACTGGAAAGCAGCATCGTTTCCAAAGCCAAGAGTACAACAACTAGAAGCTGACCCAAAGTAACCCCAGTGCCTGAACATCAGGGTGGCTCCTGGAGAGGGGGTAGAGTAGACTGGGTGTGAAGGTTTCTCCTTAGTGAGCTGGTGGGGGAACTTCCACAGTGAGACACTACATCCTCCTTGATGTTCTGTTCCTTAGCCTATTAGGATGGCGTTGGTTTAGTCTTTGCATCCATTGTGCTTCTTGTTCTGCTCTTATTAAACTAGTTAGATTCTTGTTTCCTGCCCCCTTGGGGTCTTTCTCTCACCGGGATGCATCTCCAAGGCTTGTTTGTACAGGGACATTTTCTCACGGTTGTTGCTTCTCCGGCATTAGCAATGATGGCCTGGACCGGGGCCTGCCGTCTACCTGCTTTTTGAGCACCGTGTTGCAGAGAGCAGGGTTAGCTGACACAGTACTTAAGATGCTGGCAGCCACCTGATGCCCTGTCTGGACTAGAGCCCGCATTATGGCTACCAGTGTTTGGGCCGAATTCATGGTAGCAACCACGGGAAGTGTTAGCAAAAAAATAAAAACAGGTAAATGAGGCCTGAAGTGACTCACTGGAGGAATCGGGTCCATACATGAACTCACTGGCCGTCTCAGCCCACATTATGACTTCTCTGCGTGTCCAGGCCAACAGGAAAAATGCCACCCTGGGAACCAAGCCTCAGGAATGCAGGTGCGTGCGGCATCTCCATTCTCCCCTCCTGAGGGTTTCTTCAGGGCTGAAAGAATTCTAGAAGATCACAGGCTAGTTGTTTGTCATTGCCACCTCCTTCCAGGATCCACTATGAGGAATCAGGAGTTTCCTTAGCATACGTACAACACCCACCCATCCCGCCCTCCCAGGGACATGTAGATGGAGGGCTCATCCACTGGGAGGGAGAGGGGTGTCCCTAACCTCCAGTGTTTCAAAACTGTGTGCTGCATGATCTCTTGGGGGATCTGTTCTCCCTCTCTGAGGGCTTCTGCCCTTGGAGAGCCTCCATTTGTGGCAGTGAAGGAAAGACTTCCTCTTGTAGATCACTCTCCTCTGTTCTAAGGGGCACAAAAAGGGTGACCATTGCAAAGGCTTCACCCCAATGGAAGGCCCCTCTCCTTCAATCCAAAGTGGATCCACCCCACTGCTGTTCTCCAGCTCCAACAGCGATTCAGACATCAATCTAGGATCCTGGCAGCAAAATATCTTCTTCTTCGAGTGATGGTCCCTGTATGTCTTCCAACTGCGGTTGAGTACGGAGCAGCGATCAGCTCAGAGCTGGATGCAAAAATGCGATAGGTAAGGCCTGTGGCAGGACCGCCTGGCCTACGGCCACTGCTGCTCACTGGTCGATGGCCTAGTGCGCTGTGAAAGTGTGGATGGAGCACCAGGTTGCCGCATGGCAGATCTCGTGCCAGGACGGAGACTTCCACCAGGGAGGCGGAGATGGTTGTGTGCGCCGTCATGGAATGGGCCGTGATCCTGCCGGGTGGTGCAGCATTTGAGCATGCATAGCATTCTGTAATGCATTGAGAGATCCATTTGGATATGTGCTGGGAGGAGAGGGTCTGACCTCTTGACCGTTCCAAATGGCCACGAAGGGGCATGGTAAGGCGCAGAATGCATGCGTCCTGTCCAGGTAGAAGGCCAGTGCCCTGCGGACATCCAGAGAGTGCAATGTCCTGTTCTTGGGAGTGGCATGTGGCTTCGGATGGAAGAACGGGAGATGGATGCACTAGTTGAGATGAAACTTGAAAACAATGTTGGGAGGAACTTGAGGTGAAGGCACAGGGAGACTTTGTTCTTATGGAATTTCATATACGAGGGGGGCTAGCCACCGTGGCCGTCAATTCGCTGACCTGCCGGTGGAAGTGATGGCCACAAGGAAGAGGACTTTCATGGATAGGTGAGCAAGGGAACATGTGGCCAGTGGTTCGAAGGGAGGCCTGGTGAGGGCAGATTAAGGTCTGGGGTGTGTGTGGTAGGGGTAAGGACTGTCGGGAAGCAGTTTGTCAGGCCCTTCAGAAAGTGGGTAGTGTTAGGGCGGGTAAGCACCAACCGTCTGTCCATTGGAGGGAGGAAGGCTCTAAGTGCTGTGAGGTGGATACGGATTGACCTGAGGGCAAGGCCCAAGTTCTTGAGCTCTAGTTCAGGACAACGGGCACAGAGCTGGTCTGGAAGGGAAGGTGATAGTGTTGTGCCCAGGAGGTGAAGCGCCCACATGGAATCCTGTCTGCAGTGCGTAAGCATGTGGCAGACAGGTGTCAAACAGGAGTTGTCTACGTGCGAGCCCCATCCAAAAACTAGGCCGTCAGTTGAAGTGGGCCTGGGTGGGGGTGTCGAACCCTGCCGTTATCCCGCACACCATCCCCTCTGCTACGGACTCTCTATTCAGTGCTAAAAGGGATGCCAGGACACGTTGCCCCACACGGCCTCTTATAACCTCGCCTGGAGCACGTGGCAATGCAAGACCCCTGTGTGGGTCAATGCACACTGCTGCTGAAAACGTCCGGCTCCAGCCCATGTGGCCCCACGTTTGGAATACAAATAGGGACCACACATCTTGAAGAGCCTCCAGTTACAGGTAAGTAACCTCCTCTCCTGATGCCTAGTGCGTCATGCCGCAGGCACTAGGAGGCTGCTGGAGTATTGGCTGTGAAGATAATTAAATGAGAGTAGCCCCCCACCCTCCCATACAGTGTGTACACAGGGATGCCACAGGGAAAGTATACACAGCAAGTGGGTTCCCACGCCGGCGAGTCTCAGCACCCAGTCTTGCGGGGCTCATGCGACAGCACTAAAATTAGCTTGTAGAGGTTCAGACTCGGGCCGGAATTCACCAACGTCCCTAGGCTTCAGAGCCTGAGCTCCAGCCCAAGCAGCAACGTCTACACCGCTATTTTGCATGCTGTAGCATGAGCCCGAGTCTGCAAACCCAGGCTCTGAGACGCGGCGCTGCGGCTCCTGCTTGCTGTCGTGTGGACGTACCCTTGCTTGCCTGTGCCTCTTTCACAGACCGATCTGGCCAAATAAGGAAGCGGAGGGTAAGGATTTCTGTGTTTTAAGGAGCTGGAAGGGGCCCAGCCATGGAAGGCTGGGGCCCAGCCAGAAGTGGCACTCCCCTGGGTCTGTATATTTTTCCACTTAACTAGGAAAGCTGGCCATGCACAGCTGATAGTTGGGTCTCAGGTGACTTGTGAGCCCGGCTTTCCATCTGACTCATGAGAAAGTTGCATACTCTCCCTTGCCCGATGGAAATACATCATCTCTCATCCCTCGGTTGGCGGTTCAGTGCCAGTCCTGGAAGGGAGTGACCAAAAGGCAGCAGCATCTGCTGGCTGTTCAACGATGTATGATGCGTTTGGTAAGTCTCGATCCAGAGTCTAGAGTGATCTAACATCACAAAAATCCCTCAGCCACAATTGCTGGTAGGCTCAGCTGAGGGCCTAGTGGTTGAATGGGCCAGGGAGAATGGACTTCCCTCTCTCCCTGGGGCTGGTCCCTGCACTGCCATTGCTGGCTTGATGTCATTCTAGGCATATGCAAAAGACTCCAATTCCAGGGCCGTGGACTCAGCACCTTTCCCCGGGCCTCAACTCTTTAACAAACACCCAGCAAGTGGTTCCTCCTGGCTTCCCTTCTCCCGACCCCTCCCACGAGCTTGTTCTTTGCTGGGGTCCAAAATGAGAAGCCCCAACTGTTCTGTGGGCTAGGACTGAACCATGTGTTGAGCGCATGGAAGGAATATATTTCTTCTCCTGCTGTAGCCCTGGGAAATGGGATCAGCCTAAACCCTCCCGTTGCTGGGGGACCCTGCCCTGTGTGTAGCCGCACTGGCAATTGCCTTGGCTCTTTGCATTCCAGGGAGCCCACAATGTCGTATTTAACAGCCCCATCCCTCTGTCTGGAAGCTGCAGAATGGGCTACCAGCCCCAAGTACAACTAGCATCTCTGATGGGCATGTAGTTAGGGTGCCCAGCCCTTCCCGTTCCGCTGTATTTTTAGAAAACTTACTCCATTAGAGCTCATGTGGGTACTTCTCCTTGACCCAGGAAACACCCCCCAGCTCCCAATATACATATCCCCAGTGAGCATGCAGTATTCTTGTTGAAGGAGGCTCAAGATATGCACAGTAGCTGAAACACGAGTCAGTGGACCCCCCTCTATAGGGTGAAAGGCTTTTACTTTGTCCCACGCTTCACCTGTCCTGAGCACTTTCCACCAGAGGATCTCAAAGCACCTTACCCACACCAATGAGCTGAGCCTCACAACTCCCCCATGGGGTGCTCTAGGTGTTAACCTTCTTGTATGGGGGGGGGAAACTGAGGCACACAAGGGGCACGTGCCTTGCACGAGGTCACACAGCAAGTCGGGAAAGACAACCCAGAACTCCTGGCTTGAGTCCATTCTAGGCTCAGCACTGGGCCTTGCTGACATCCAGCGATCCCATGGCTGCTCCAAGTGTGGGTCCCTTGCTGCCTCTCCACTGCACTACCCGGAATGGGGCTGATTTTGATCCATCCGAGGGGAAGTGCTTCATGTGTGTGCTCCAAGAGCCACTGTGAGTCCAATTTCCCCTGCCCGCAGCAGCCAGGCACTAGTGAGGCTGTCTGCGAGCCGCTGGAAAATGAATAAAAGGAGTCCGTAATGTATGCTGCAAGGGCCACTGGCAGTCACAGCTGCAGGCCAGGCTGAGGATTTAAAGGGACAATGCTGCCAGGTCAGTATTTCTGAAGAGAGCAAGGAGGCGGGGGGGGGGGGGAATGGCCCCCTGAGAGGAAGCCAGGCCCCACATACCCAGGCTCTCAGTGTCCCAAAGGGAAATGCTCCCAGAGAGCAGGCATGCTGACGGGAACACCAACACACCTGCCGTCGGGGGGGAGCCCTGATGGGGGAATGCAGGAGAACCAACCCCCGAGAGACCTCATTCCCTGAGCAGGGGACTGGGCTAGCTCGGCCCCGAACCTCTGTGGTACCTCTCCACCCATAGGCTTGCCTTGCCAGAGCAGATCCTGTCTTGGGTCAGGTTTCTGGGCCCTGCTGCGCTTTGTTCAGCTGCCCAAGATGCTGGAGTGGGGGAAACTCGTTTGCCACTTCAGGTCAAGGGGTAGTCTGGGCCAAGACACGGAGTGCCTGAGAGCCCAGCCACTGGGGAGGAGATCCTGTTGGGAGCCTCTCGGTGGGGCACCTGGGGCTCATCATCTCCTGTGAATGCTTTGGCAGCAGCCAAGGTTTTCTAGTACACTAAAAGCTTTGTTATCTGGCATGCTAGGGGAATGGGGGTGTTGGTTAGTCAAAAATTCCAGTTAAGTAAGAGTTATACTTACCAATGGAGGGAGGGAGTTTGGGTGAGTGAGGGGGCTCAGGACAGGGGGTTGGGGGTATGTGAGGGGCTGCAGACGGGGTGCCGGACCTAGGTGGTGTTCACCTCAGGCCGGGCAGCTCCCCACAAGCAGCAACCTATTCCTACTGCTCCTAGGCGGAGGTGTGGCTAGGCGGTTCTGCGCGCTGCCTGCACCCGCAGGCGCGGCTAATGGGATCTGTAGAGGCAGTGCTGGGGGCAGCACACGGAGCCCCCATGGCCATTCCTCTGCCTAGGAGCAGCAGGGACAGGAAGCCGGTTCTGGGGAGCCATGCGGAGCCAGGTAGGGAGCATGCTGGCCACACACCAACGGGACTTTTAATGAATATCAGAAATGCCGGTTTCTAGACCTTTCCGGTTGGTAAAAGTGTTGGATAACACAGGTTTTACGGTACCTGTCTGCAGCAGGCTCTTGTTTCAGGAATGGCCCATGGCAGCAGGATGTCCCCTCTCCTCCCGCCCAGTCCTGTGACATCAGTGTCCCCTCCTCTTCCTCCTGTCCTGTGACAGTGTGAATCCCCCCCTTGTCTCCCCCCCCATCCTGTGGCACAGCAACATTGCGTTGTCTTGTCTCTCATCCCCTGGCCGTGCAACATCCTCACCCCTCCCCTCCCATCCACAGCAAGTAACATTCCCTCCTGGCCTATGGCAACCCCAAACCAGGCCTGGGTCTGTTCCTGGGTGTCTGGCTTATCCGAAGCAGCAGAGTTTGAGGGAAGTTTCAGTTCTGATCCGTTGTGTGAGGAACCCTTGAGAAATTCGGGGCGGGGGGGCTATCCCAAAGTGGGCAAAACATGTTGGTTTCAGCTAGGTTTTGCTTTGATTTTCAGCAGGCTCCTAATGCAGTTCGAGGAATTCCGAGCGACTTGCTGCCACTTACAAGCTGGGTTTGAATGCAAACACCCCAAACTCAGAAAAATGCATCCCTCAGTGCCTTGTGACCTGAGATAATTCCTTGCCAAAGACTGAAGGGACTGGCAGGAAAAGGCGCTGGCACTGGGCCCTCATGCTTTGGTTCTGTTTGATGGAGCTGTTAATGATTGGCAGATAGATAAATGTTTCAGAAAAGATGTATGTATTTTCTTGACTGTCATAGAAGAACCAGCTCAAGGGTGACGACTAACCCAATTTCCAGGAGGATGTTTTGCAGATGATACAAAACTACTCAGGATAGTTAAGTCCCAGGCAAACTGCAAAGAGCTACAAAAGGATCTCACCAAACCAGGTGACTGGGCAACAAAATGGCAGATGAAATTCAATGCTGATAATGCTAAGTAATGCACATTGGAAAACATAATCCCAACTGTACATACAAAATGGGGTCTAAATTAGCTGTCACCACTCAAGAGAGAGATCTTGGAGTCACTATGGATAGTTCTCTGAAAAACATCCCCTCAGGGTGCAGCGGCAGTCAAAAAAGCAAACAGAATTTTGGGAATCATTAAGAAAGGAAGAGATAATAAGATAGACAATGTCATATTGACTTTAATAAATCCATGGTACACCCACATCTTGAATATTGCGTGCAGATGTGGTCCCTCCATCTCAAAAAAGATATATTGGAATTGGAAAAGGTTCAGAAAAGGGCAACAAAAATGGTTATGGGTTTGTAACAGCTTCCATATGAGGAGAGATTAATAAGACTGGTTTCAGAGTAGCAGTCGTGTTAGTCTGTATTCGCAAAAAAAAAAAAGGAGTACTTGTGGCACCTTAGAGACTAACAAATTTATTTGAGCATAAGCTTTCGTGAGCTACAGCTCACTTCATCGGATGCCTTTTCCAGTTTGGAAAAGAGACAACTAAGGGGGGATGTGCTAGAGGTCTATAAAATCATGACTGGTGTGGAGAAAGTAAATAAGGAAGTGTTTTACCCATCCTCATAACACAAGAACTAGGGGTCACCAAATTAAATTCATAGACAGCAGGTTTAAAACAAACAAAAGGAAGTATTTCTTCACACAACGCCCAGTCAACCTGTGGAACTCTTTGCCACAGAGGATGTTGTGAAGGCCAAGACTATAACAGGGTTCAAAAAAGAACTAGATAAATTCATGGAAGATAGGTCCATCAATGGCTGTTAGCTGGGATAGGCAGGGATGGTGTCCTTAGCCTCTGTTTGCCAGAAGCTGGGAAATGGGTGACAGGGGATGGATCACTTGATGATTATCTGTTCTGTTCACTCCCTCTGGGACACCTGGCACTGGCCACTGTCAGAAGACAGGATACTGGGCTAGATGGACCTTTGATCTGACCCAGTATGGCCATTCTTATGGTCTTATGTTATTCCAAGGCATCTGAGCCCCCTGGTAACAGTCAAACCTGAGCTAGTAATCATGCTGCTGAGCATTTATCTAGGGCTTGTCACCCACAGAGCACAACGTGCTTTGCAATGGAAGATGAGCACCACTTGCCCTGTTTTGCAAATGGGGAAACTGAGTCACTGAGCGGGGAAGTGATTTGCCCAAGGTCACGCGGCAAGTCAGAGGCAGAGTTGGGAAGAGAACCCAAATTGTCCAATTCCCAGGCCCTGGTTTGGATTGAGAATCTCAGTTACACTGAGGCTTGTAAGAAATCGATACAGGCTTGAACCTGATGGGCAGTGTGAGGTGTTGCCCTAAACGCACAAAGATGTAGAGATTTATTCTTCTTGTGCTTTTAGCATGGACCTATGGCCATGGCACTGCCATCATGGACCGGGCACCAGCTGACAAGGTGCCCAGACTAAGAACTATAAAGCTGATACAAGGGGGCATTCTTAGGCCTTTTCATTGCCACTGGTTGCAGAAGGTCCAAGACACATTAAAGTAAGTCTAAATTCCAGATATGCGGGTCTTTGCATTAGCTAAATAAATAGGGACATCGGTGTGCATGCGAGAGTGTATGAAATATTGGGAGCGTGCCCGTAAAACACCAGCCATATTAGAAAGGAGAGCGAGACTTAAATTAAGCAAGACATAATTAGACCCAGGAAGAGGGGTGGCCCAATTCAGAGCTCTCATGTGCCACAAGATGCAAGGCAGTGGACAAAAATCCCAGAGCCCCAGGTCAACATTTTTTTAAATAATGAAAACATAAATGGAGTTTAAAATGGTCATAAATGCTGGAAAATGCTTGTATGTACTAGAGCATTTTAGAGCAGAGAGAGAGCACATCTGTAGCTGTGTGTGTACACCATTACCTCCCTCTACTGGATGGAATCAGAACAGCTCATCCATGTGTCATAGGTCCTATACTGCCAATAGCTCCTTTAGCCCAAGTGGAAGGCGCGGGCTTGAGCTACATGAGAAAGCGAACCTGTTGAAATGCCGTTCCACTCTGGTATGTCCATCATCTGCCATGACCTGAGAGCGAGCTCTGGCCCCAAAGCCAAGGGGCTGTGCTCGTGACCAGCAGAGGAAGAGGTTAAATAAGTGACTTAGAAGAATTCTGTTTGTGGTGGTGGCCACATTCCTGCATGGAAACTTACCGCCCCTGCTTTGAGTAGTGAAGGACGGAGGAACCACTCCAACCAGTTCTGAAGAGGCGAGGCCGGTGGTGGCCACATTTCAGGTTCAGTCCCGCCCAGCCAAAGTGCTTCTGTCCAGAGCACGAAGTGGGTTTGGGGAGGAGCGCCAGCTGTGTGATGGAGCTTGGATGGCTTCCACCTGTGTGTGGCAGCTGCAGGCCTCCTCCTGCGGTATAATGCACCCTACACCTGCTGCCGGAAAGGCACTGTGGCAATCCCCAAGCCAGCCACGGCGCATAGCTGGGGCACTACTCCCCATCCCCCCAAATGTTTGGGGAGCTCTAGGGTGGCCATTCTGTCTGGGATCTGCATGGGCAGGGAGGACACTCTCGTTCTCCCTCCTCATCCTGCCCCAGGATCTGCACAGGACAAGCCAAACCCCTGGATGTAAGTGCTTCAGGAGAGACAAAGTCAAGCAGAGTGCCCTTCCCCTCAGACAGCACCCCATGGCTTTGGTTTCCGCCTTTGCAATGGGTTTGCAGGCCCACTCCTTTGTCAGGTACGGGGGTTCTGCTCGTGCGGCTGCAGCTGGGAGGTCCTAGGCCCAGGTGATGTCAGCCCTGCCCCGCTTGGCTATCGGGGCCCAGTGGCTCTGCTGGGAGTCACGATTTTCACTTGCAAACCTGGCCGTTCCTTACAGTGCTGTGGTGGGAGAGAAAGGTGCCGGACCGACAGCCCTGGGACTTCAGTCTCAGCCTGGGCAGCAGCAGGGCAAACCTTGCCCATGCACCACCTTGCCCCCGGAGCCTCCACCCAGACCTGGGAGGGCCGTCTCTCAATGGGAGGGGGGCACTTCTGCTTTCATGGGCCCTTTTGGTCCTTGGCCTCTAGGTTGAGTCTGATCCAAAGGGGACGAATGATGCTAAATGCGGGGGTGGGTGAGGTGTTGTTAATCCATCTATAAGCTTGGAACTCCTTGCTTCATCATGCCCCAGCTAGGACACTACTCCTTCTCGTCAGCTTTGTCAGGCAGCGCTAACGACCGCACAGTTGCTGTTGCCATGGCCCTTTCTGACCTGCTTTCAAACCTCTGCCATGCTGGGAGCACCTGTACTGACTCCTGTGTTTGGTTCTTCTGAAGCCCACTTGCTCTGACGGTGACTAATCCTGCCTCTTCCTTCTTCAGTCGCTCTCAAGTGCCATCTCCTCACTCTGCCGGCCCGTGCAGAACTGCTCCTAATAGTGCAAGTGTAATGCCGACAGACCTCTGTCGTTGGCGGGTGGGATCAAACCGGGGACCTCTGGAGCTTAGCGCGTGAGCCTCTACAGCATGAGCTAAAAGCCAACTGGCTGTTCGCTAAGGCTGTGGAGCAGACTCATTTTCTCTCTCTCTAAGTGGTCTGAGTGCCACTAGACGGGACAGAACGCCATCCCCAGCAGGCGTGTGGGTTACACATGGTACCGTCTAGTGTTAAATATCTCGAACAATGGGGCTTCCCCCATCTGACAGTGCTCACCATTATTAGCAGCTTCGTCCAGAAACCCAACCTACATTTTCCTTGGCATCAGTTTGTCCCCTTAGTCCTCACTGTATTGCATTCAAGCACCCTAACAATTCCTCTTCTACCATGCCCCCATGCCAGCCAGTGTGAATTTTTTCTTGCTCCTCTCTGAGCTTCCTCCAGCCTGAGCTCTCGCTTTCAGGGGATGAATTCCCTGCACTGCAGTGAGAGGCGTTAATTGCCACCCTGTCTGTGATGCCTAGACTTGAATTTCCATGTCTATGCTTCAATCCATGGCTGCTTGGGCTACCACATTCCGAGCAGGCTCTTTCCTACGACATGGTGGCTGTGCAGGAAATTTATGGTTTAAGTTTCTTGGGGGCATCAGTATTCGAACTCAGATTCCCGGCCCCGCTCTACAAGCCCAGGCCCCCTCACTCACGTTACTAGTACTGTCATGCGTGCGTAGTCACGCGGCTGGGAATGGGGGTCATGTCGGCGGGAGTGGGCCCACACCAATCCCAGAAATACTGGAATGTCCTGTATGCTGGGAATGCATGAGGTGGTCACCCCAGGTGGGGCTATGCCAGTGGCCGTTCAGCCTCTGAGCATGCCTGATGTGAATTAGATGTTTCCAGAAGCCCCAGTCTGTCTGAGCTGATTGCTCATGCCGTTCCAAGAACGCATTGCCTTCTCTCCCACCAGCCTGTCTCCTGAATACCTCCTAAATATGATCCCTACCACTCAGGCTAAAGGAGAATCTCCATTAGTTGTTAGCAGTACAGGGCCTATGACACACAACTGAGGTGTTCTGATTCTACCCAGCAGAGGGCAGCAGTAACGTACACACCAGCCAGTTCATTGTTATCCTGAATGCATTTAGAGGCAGACGTGATCCTGGCCAGTCTCTATCCAGATAGCTCTTTTAGTGTTTCCATGGGTATTTTCTCCTCCCATCCTTCTCTCTTTGAGTTCCCTGCTTTATATGTCCTCTAGATTTTTCTGTCTGCAGGAGACTATTACAGCTCCCCCCACGACTGTGCTGACCAAGGGTGTCCCTCGCATGCTGAGATGGATTTTTTTGCAGTGACATTGCACTGCCAGCTCCTGTCTAGTTTGTGACAGTCCAGAGATCTGTCACCCCTCTTGTCATCGCTGCTACTGTGTGTGGGCCCCTCCCTAGAACTATGTAGTCAATCCCCATCTCTCCCCTATCATGGCTCAGCAGCCCCTAGATATTCGGGAGGGTCTTTGACTGCTCAGGAACAAGTACTTACTGAAAAAAGAAAAGGAGTACTTGTGGCACCTTAGAGACTAACAAATTTATTAGAGCATAAGCTTTCGTGAGCTACAGCTCACATCCGATGAAGTGAGCTGTAGCTCACGAAGCTTATGCTCTAATAAATTTGTTAGTCTCTAAGGTGCCACAAGTACTCCTTTTCTTTTTGCAAATACAGACTAACATGGCTGCTACTCTGAACTACTTACTGAGTGACTCACAAGCCAGGAATGCCTGGACAGCTCACTCTTGCATAAGGTCCATTCATTCACCTACCCCGGGGGAGAAATCTACCTGTGAGCTCAGGACTCGATGCAGCTGAAGGAGCATTATCCCACCTGCCCATGCATAGGGCACAATCAGGACATGCTAATAGGATCTCCTCCAAGCTTGCAGATAAGGGTGGTTTGCACATAGGCCTGAGAGCTCTTCCCCTGGATTTCTATTCCCTTTGCTGGTTGAACAGGCCAGGGGGGAATTTCCTGATTAGGCTCCTCTAAGGGTTCTTCGAATTTGGCTGGAGGAGGGGGGGTTTGCTTTGGTTTCGTGATTCCCCACCCTCCCCCACAAGGGCATGGGGGAGAGAAGGTTTGGCCTCTAGGGCTTGGCTTGAGCAATCTACCCTTTTGGGAGGAAAGAGGACAGACCGGATCAGTGAAGAGGGCCCTGGCCCATGGCAGAGAGGGCTCTGGGAGGGCAAAGGGCAATGAGTTGGGCCAGGATGGGAGTGAGAGCCGGGGCAGAGCCCAGCCACCACTGCTGCAGAAGGGTTCCTATGTCCTTGCTTTGGGGTGGGCCAGACCACCCCCAAAAGACCTTCTTGTTGGCCCCCCTCCATAGGCCTCAGTGTTGGCCTCTTGCATGGAAGTGGCCTTTCGTTTACCCCCCCTAGGTGAAGGGGAGGGGGGCGCACGGACGTTAGTCCAGTGGTCTCCCTCCGCCCAGCCAGGCAGCAGTCATGAGCTGTGCCTGGCCCTGATGCCTTCTGCCCAACCTCAGACTCACTGATCCCCCTGGCTCCATGTGACCTGAGCCCTACAAGTCCAAAGCTCCTATCATAACCAACTGCAACTGCTGGTGGGGCCTCTAATTGGGGAAATCAATTAGGGCAAGGGATACAGATGGGCTAGTAGACTCGTATATGAATGCAGATCTGGGACAACACAACTCAGTTGTTGGTTTGAAGTGACCCAGCTTAGCATGACAGATACCTGGAAAGCTTCATGTACTGCAGGGAAGTGTTTGTAAATTACTTCACTTAAATAGCCTTTACACAAGATGAGTAACAATAACTCTCTCTAACGTGCACAAGTCCTCCTTTTCTTTTTGCAAATACAGACTAACACGGCTGCTACTCTGAAACTCACTAGTTTAGTCTGTATTCGCAAAAGAAAAGGAGGACTTGTGGCACCTTAGAGACTAACAAATTTATTTGAGCATAAGCTTTGAAAGCTTTTGATAAATTTGTTAACCTCTAAGGTGTCACAAGTCCTCCTTTTCTTTTTGCGAATAACTCACTAGATAACTCCGCAGTGTTATTTCAATGTCAGACATGCCTAGCACATCAGATTTGTTGTGTGTTAATGTTGCATGCATCAAAGGATATACTGGCCTCAATGAAGAGTTTATATAGCGGTGTGAGTATATTGTCCAGCACAAAGACACGACGCTGGGTAACAGTTAAGGTTGTTCAAAAACCATCTACCCAAACATTAAAAAAGTAGAAAATCCAAAGTTATGGCAAATACATGACAAAGCAACCCAGCACAACTTAGAGAGAGCCTAATTTTCAGCCATTTCTGTCCATCATACTCCTATGCAAACACATTACCAAAACAACCTTAACTCTGCCCCATCGTTATAGCACCTGCAGTCTTTCTTACCTAGAGGCAAAGGTTCTATAAACCTGGGATCAGAGTGTTGCTTATGAGAGCACATTGCAGGTCAACCCAAATCCTTTCCAGTACATCTAACCCAGAGGTTTTCAAACTGGGGGGCATGGAGGAATGTTCGGGGGGAGGGGGTGAGAAATACCAGGTGGCTGGCAATGCCCTGCGGCTCGGGCCAACCCCGTGCAGTGGGGCTTAGGGAGGGAGTGCCACCTCCACCCCTGACTCACCTTAGTGGGCCACCTGGCCTGTCTTGGTTGAGTGGGGGGAAGGGTGCAACCAAAAATTGTAACGAGGGGGGGCTCAGCTCAAAAAAGTTTTGAAAACTGCAGCTCTAACCCCATCGTGTATGCTATCTGTACTTCATGAGTTTGCAGAAAACTATTTAATGAGTGTTTTAGACAATTAATTTTGAAATCCCTCTCAGAGACTGTTTTGTTTGAAATTTTTCTCCAAAATACTTTATTTTTCTATGAAAACATTTCAAATCAAAATGAATTTTTTTAATTGTAAGGAAATTGTTGTTTTCTTTCCCTGTTCTGAAAAATAAAACATTTCAGGTTTTGATTTCCAGGTTGGGGTAGAGGAGGGGATTTTTCCCCTCTCTTCCATTTTCAAAAACATTCTTGCTTTTATGCTGCCGGAAAGGAGGAGAAAGTTTTAAAAAATGGAGAAAAAGGGATGGGAAAAGATTTCCCCCCTCATTTGTATTTCTCACTTGCCTCTCCCTTTGTTCCCTTTTCCCTCTTTCCGTGAGGGACACATGAGGAAGTAAACAAGCAGAGAAGGGGAAAAATACTCAAGAATTAATATAAATTTTGTTTGGCTTTCAAAAAAAAAGAAAAAGAAAAGAAACTTTTGATTGCCAAAATGAAATGAAACAAACAAACAAAAACAGAATGTCCTTCAGAAAATGTCGTGGTGGAAAATTTTTGGCAATATTGAAAATGTTCCGTGAAAATGTTCGATTCTGCTAAAAAGACAGTTTTTTTGTCAAAAACAAAAATTCAACACCTCTGAAGATTCGGGGTGGTTTGACTTAGGGGACTAATTCTGGATTATGTTTGGGGCATTCGCTCAGGTTTGAATCCCTGGGCCTAAAGGTTCAGCTGTTTTAGATCACGTGTAGCAGCTGCCACAGACTTCTGATCATCCTTTCGGCGAACACAATCATGCCACAACTTGGCTGCTTCACAGCTTGATGGTGTGTTCCTGTGCTAGGTATTAGGATGATGATCAGATATCAGCACGCCACTGCGAGGCCTGAAATACAACGCCTGATTCATTCTGGTCCGGCAAAGTGATGTAAGCGCAAAGGAGCAGGCACGGTAAGGCTGTCGATATGTAGATTCATAGCCTTTTCCGGCCAGATTAGCTCATTATGATTGTCTAGTCTGACCTCCTGCATCGCACAGGCCATTGGCAGAGGGTGCAATTTAGAGCAGCCTTCAGTTTGTTGCACCCTGTGCTGGGGGTTGAACTGCCCCAGAATAAAGGTGGCACAAAGTGGGCACGAAAATCCCCCCGCTTCTTGTGCTGGGCACAGTTTGGCCAGAACAGGGGCATTTCCTGAAAGTGTTGTGACCCCACCCCCGCTGCCTCTCTCAAACAGGAGCAGGGCACAGAGCTCTGTAGCGAAGGACCACTGAACAGCACTGGCCCTGCAGTGAGTGCCCCAGCTCCTAGGGTTGGCAAGGCTGTTTCCCAGCGGCCTGGCTAAAATTGAGCCCAGAGTCAGTTTAATGGCTGAGAGGGGCTGGGCTCTCGAGCGCTCCAGGCGCCGAGAGGGGGAGCAGAGTCTCGCCTGGCATTTCAAGTTGGTCAGGTTCCACTTCCTCCTCTCTCCCTCTCCTGACCCCCTCAGGGGGCTGCCTAGAGCCCTGCTCCTTTGCATCCAGCTGCCCGGTGAGACTGGGCGTATTAATCATGGCCCCTTGGGCAAAGCCAGGAGAGGAGATTGACTGTGCTAATGTATTGCTAGGGTCTCCTTGCTACATGTGGTGTTTGGGGCTGGTACCCCTGCAAGTCCCATTCCCACGCACATTGAAGGGAAATAAACATGTCACTGTAGCATCTGGTGACTCCCCTGCTCTGGGGGACGGGGCCAGGAGGGATCCACTCCCTGTAGGAAGTGGGATGGGGGGAACCTTTTCTTCCCCATGGGGAGGGTGCACGGCTGGAGTGGCAGGTGCCTTGATGGAGTCAGGGGCACTCCCAGGGCATCAGCTGGGGGAGCGCCTCTGTCTCCTGTTGGGTACTGACCTGCAGGTCTGTTTGTGAGCAATGGCCCTGTTGTTGCCATGCAGGTAGGGCTGGCCGGGGTGTGGTGTGCAAACTGTGGGTGGGGAGCAGGGGCTGGCCATGGTGTGCTGAGCACACACTGTACCTAGCCTGCCAGAAACAAGTGCCTGTCGCTATGGTTAAGGTAGTGTCACTTGTTCCATTATACACTTAGAGTTTCAGGGGGTTAGATTTCGAGGGAGATTCCTGAGCACCACGCTTCTGGGTTGGCTCAGTGTTTAGACTAGTGCGCGGCCTTTGGGAGATTTGGACTAAAGCAAGAGAAAGGTGCTCTTCAGTCCCAGGCCACTGGTTTGCTACTTCAGTTCCTTGGGGATTGAACCACAGCATATGTGGCTTTTCATCGGCCTTGATGATGGTGCGCGATTAGCTTGTGGAACTCGCTGCCACTGGAGGTCACCGAGTTGAGTGGGGCTCAAAAAGAGTTAAACATTCATATGGACAGCGAGGACAGCCCCAGTTACATTAGATGGAATTAAAAATGTGTAAGGAGTCCAGACCATTCTCGGAGAAAAGGCGACAGGACTTGCTAGGCCACTGGTCTGATTCAGCCTGGCCATTATTTATGTGCCGTTTTGTAACATGTTGCATTCCCCACAAACTGTGATGACAGGCCATACCAGTCCAAGCCTTTTCCTTGGATTACAATAAGACTTCTGCTAAACTAAGTGTGGTATTAAAGTGATAAGCCGCAGTTAGCTCTGAAGCAGGGAGAGAGAACAGGTCTGGCTCAAATAACAACACACTAACATTCCTCCCGGTCTCCAAGGTCTCCCAGTGTGTGTTTGCCAAGGGCCCCGTGACTCATCTAGAACCTTCCCACGACTTGCAGGTGGGTCGGGACCCACGTTTGGGAAATGTTGTTCTCAAGTGACAGGGCTCTAAAACCAGCCTTAAGTTGAATCTGCAGCAGTAATCTCCCTCCTGCTACTGAGGTGCGGTGGGAGTGCCGGAAGTTGGGAGGGACGTGGCTAACGTTTCTGCTTAGCTGGGTGGAAGTTCAGAACCCAGAGGTTGCTCTAAAGGGGACACTCAGGTAACATCCCAGCAGTGGCCTTTCTCCTGGAAACAAAATGAAGGAACGAACGGCAAAAGCCCCTGCCTTTGAATAGTGTGAAAAATTATGCCACAAAACCACACGTGCAACAACCCCAAATCCCCAAACAAGACATTCCATTGCACCCGGGTCTTTCCCTGGGGAGAGGATGAGGAAGCACACGGGACAGATGGTAGTCACGTGACTGGCTTAGACACCTAACGTCCATGGATTTCAGCTAAGCACCAATATAGAACAGAGTATGTTATTACACGCACTTTCTAGTCAACCACCTCTCTAGCTCCTTCTCTCCACCATCTCTCTTTGTCTCTGTCTGTCACACATTCTCTCTCTCTCTCTCTCTCTCACTTGAATTCAATGAGTCTTTTTTTGGCAAGGTAAGCTTGACTGGAAATCATGAACATGTAGAAAAGAAAAAAACCCAGATCTTTTGTGTAGAGGTTAGTAACAGCTGTGCTCTCAGGCATAGGTGCTGGATCTAGGGGTGCTGCTGCATTCCCTGGCTTGAAGTGATTTCCATGACATATGGGGTTTAGTTTGGTTCATTGTGGCTCTCAGCACCCCCACAATACACATTGTTCCAGCCCCCCTGTTCTCAGGGCTCATCTATACTTACAGCTCCGCTGGAGCACTTATTGAAGATGTTGTCTACACTGAGGGGAGAGCTTCTTTGGGGTACTCCACCTCCCTGAGAGGCAGTAGCTATGTCCATGGGAGAAGCCCTCCTGTTGCCAGAGTGCTGGCTATGCCGGGGGTTAAGTGGGTATAACTACTTTGCTCAGGGATGTGGATTTTCCACACCCCGAGTGACATAGTTATATGTACATACGTACATATATGTAGTGTAGATCAGGATGCAGATGCTCACATGTACGCACACAGAGTTACAGGTAAATTATCTTTATCTGATCACTTCTGTTGTTTTATAGTTACTTAGGGGCTTGGTTTGCTGGACTATTACCTATGAACTTGGAAATGAAACCTAGTCAGTTTCTTGGTCACACATTTGCTTATTGCATGAATTGCACAGTAAAACTTGCCAAACCTTGGATTTCAGTTCAGCTGTGAGGCATTGTTTCTTGGTGTGAGGTTAGAGAGAGAGCAGATAGAGTCGATAATCAAACACAGGGAGAGAATGCACTTAATAGCTATGGCTACGCAAGTGTAAGGTTAGTTTCATGATTGATTTCGCTTCACTGGGTGATGGCAACAGTAGAAATGCTAGTGTAGATAAGGAAACTGTACAGGTGACATTCAGACCTATTCAAGGGTTGAAGCTCACCCTGGGAAGAAAATACAATAGATCTTTTCCCTTACAGATAAGAACAGAAGAACATAAGAGCTGCAATATGGGATCAGACCATGGTCCATCTAGCCCAGTATCCTGTCTCTGACAGTGGCCTGTACCACAGCTTCAGGGGGAGTATACAGAACAGGGCAGGTTTGGAGTGGTCCATCCTTCTCTTCCACTCCTGGCTTCTGGCAGTCAGAGGTTTAGGGTTGCCCTGAGCATGGGGCTCCATCCCTGACCGTCTTGGCTAGTAGCCATGGATGGACCTGTCCTCCATGAACTCCCCGTCATCACTATGTCCCATGGCAATGAGTTCCACAGGTTAGTTGTGCATTGTGTGAAAAAAGCCCTTTGTCTTGCTTGTACTAAGTTTAATTGCATCAGGTGACCCCAGGGTTTTGTATTGTGTGAAAGGGTAAATAACACTTCACTATTCACTATTTTCACACCGTTCCTACTGTTATAGACCTCTATCATATCCCCCCTGAGTCATCTCTTTGCTAAGCTGAATGGATCCAGTCTTTTTAAACTTTCCTCATATGGAAGCTGTTCCAGACTCCTAGTCAATTTTGTTGCCTTTTTCTGAACCTTTTCTAGTTCTAATATATCTTTTTTTGAGATGGGATGACCAAAACTGCATGCAGTATTCAAGGTGTTGGGTGTACCATGGATTTATATAGTGGCATTATGATATTTTCTGTTTTATTTTCTATCCCTTTCCTAACAGTTTGTAATATTGAGCCTTTTTGACCACAGCTGTGCATTGAGCAGAAATTTTCAGAGACCTCTCCACAGTGACTCCAAAAATCTCTTTTGTGGGAGGTAATAGCTAATATAGAACCCATCATTGTATATGTATAGCTGGGAAATTTTTTTTTCCAATGTGCATTACTTTGCACTTATCAGCATTGAATTTCATATGGCGTTTTGTTGCCCAATCACCCAGGTTTGTGAGATTTCGTTGTAACTCAAGCTAGGCTATCGCTAAAGATAGGCTCAAGCCACAACATTTGGATCCAGATCACAGCTGAGATTTCAGACATTCCCCCAAATTCTTGTGTGTTTGGCAATAGGATTTTGGCTTGGGGCCCGTTCTAGTGATATAACAACATTAGATTGTTAACTGTATTTAAGTACACCTCTCTGCTACATGGGGGGAAGTTATTTAAGATGCCACCACATTAGACAGTGTTCCGATGGTGAAAATATATGGTTGGTTTGACAGCATGTTAGTCATTCCCGTGCTGAATCTATTTCTGATACAGTCACCATATCAGGAAACTGGACACATCTGGAAGATTTTAAATTTATGCATGATACATTTTAGGATCAATGGACAATGCCACCATGACTTCAGGCCCAGAAGCTGGGTGTTATTGATGACTCAGACCTCTCCCTATGTCTTCACATCCAGACTATGTCTCAATCTGGCCCTTTTTTTCTGCACAACATCTCTAAGGCCTGGTCTGCACTAGAAAGTTCAGCTGACCCAAGCAAGTCACTACAGGGGTGTGGAAAAGCCACCCGCTCCTAGAGATGTAGTTAAGCCCACCTAAGCCCCAGTGTAGACAGCGCTAGGTTGCTGGAAGAATTATTCGGGCGTTTGTGCTGATGGGAGCCCCTCCCAGGAAGTGATCCGCTGGGGAGGTGCCTGGCACCCAGCAGGTGTGAAAGCAAAATGGCAAGAGGGCCTGGTGCCGGGAGCTCGTTCCCAGCGACGGGGCGATCACCACCGATGAATCCTGGCCCATTGCCCTTTGACCTGGCGCTGCCCAGGCCTTCGCTGGGGCAGGGGTCAGAGCCCCTTGGCTTCCTTGGCCCCGGGGGCAGGCCTCCTGCCAGCCCAGCAGCTGAAGAGTTAAAATACCTGCAGTCCAGGCTCCACCTCAGTGAGTTGAGGGGAGGAAAGAGGCAGAGATCTGTGGAGCAGGCCAGTGAGCACAGAGGGCTCTGTGTGCCGGCAGGGAGGAGGGCAAAGCCAAGCCAAGCCAGCCCTGTGAGTTTCCAGCAGCTGTGTAGCCCCGGACCAGGAAGGAAGGAGGGAGGAAGCCTCTCAGGATCCCAGCCGGCTCCTGCAGCACCGCTAGCTCAGCCCCAGCATGTTGCAGTGGTAAGTGCGCCCGGGCTTTCTGCTGATTTCCCAGCGAGGCTGGCAGGGAGATGGGGGTGGGGGGCAAGGGGAGATCATCGCCCCCCACTTTTCTCTCTGAGGCAAAGAAGTTGCAGCTGAGCTGGGCTCTGCCTCCCGCTGCCCCCGGGCCGGCTGTGGGGCAAAGCGTTTGGAGAGGCGCGTTCAGCCCCGGGGGGACTCCGGGTTCGGGGGTGCCCCTCGGAGGGGTTTCGGCGCCCACGAGCGGGGAGCGCGGCCGTGGCTGTCAGGGGGTGACGAGCTGGGGAGTCACCGCAGGAGTCAGGCTGGGGGAATTGCCTTGGGCTGGTCGCCGGTCCGCTCCCCCCCGGGGCTCGCCGGCTTCTCCTCCATCCCCAGCGCAAAGCCCCCCACGGGACATCGCGGAGCCGCTGGTGCCGCTCGCTTTTCGGGACCAAGTCCTGGGTTGGGTCGGGGGGGGGGGTGTTTTGCACCATCCGTGTCCCAAAGGCTCCTTTGAGTTTCTCAGCGGGCTGGCTCCGGAGCTGGCGCTCGGGGGAAAGGTAAAGGCATGGGGGGGGGGGCGTCAGTGTCCAAACTCAGCCCCCACCTGGCTTCCAGCGGCGCCTCAGCAACCAGCGCCCAAGCGATGTCCGTCCCCCCCCCCCGGGGTGGGGCACATCTCCCCCCAGATCAGCGCACGGCTCGGTTGCTGAGATTCCCCCCCCCCTTCGTTGCACACTGTACTGGCATTCATGTGGAACCAGCTCAGCCCCTCTGGGGCCTGGGGCACGGCTCCTCAATGCGGGACACTGTTGCCCATTGGAGGAGTTTTGCGGGGGGGGGGGGCGGAATGGGATCAACCCGCCCCGCAGCAGTGGCAATTAATTGGTTATTCCAGCAGCTCCATCCGTGGAGCCTGGGAGATGCCAGTTCAGGGGCCCCACTGGGACTCGGTTTTGCTGACATGTTTTTCAGTGTAAAATCTCTCTCCCTTCATTTAACCCTAAGAAAGGGACATGTCAGCAGAGAGCCCCGTGTTACCAATTAGCCGGCTGGCCACCACGGGGCCTGTCTGAAAGTCATGGCCCCTCCTGGCTTCCGCAGAGAGGAAAGGGAATGAAATACACTCACCTGCTGTGCCAGAGGGACTCGAACTTCTAGTCTGGAACCCTTGGGTTCTAGATCTGATCCCATGAGCTCCCAAGTCCCCAGGTGGGATTGGCTCTGAGATCCCTGTGTTCCCAGCGGCAGAGCCAGCTTAATAACTGAATCTAAAGGAGGAATTAAAAAAAAGAGAGAGAGATTCCAGTCCAGTCAAAGGGGGGTTTTCATGGGACTGGAAAGCCTGCCTGTCTCTCCAGAGACTTTGGATTTATAGATGGACTCACCCGGGGGGGCCTTCCATTCCATACAGGGCCAGCATCCAGAATGGGATCTGTTTGTTCTTAATTAGATAATTTAGATTGATAAAGGCTTGGACTAGATTCCAAGGTGGCATGACTCACCCAAGGGGTAGGCGGTGTGACCTACAAGCTGGGGGAGACCGAAGAAGAGGCAAGTGAGAGCGGAGTTTGGCCAACTTAAAGCACCCCTTCCTGGGGAAGAGTTGATCTCAGGTGGGTTTCCTACTGGTGCGGCTCCATTGACTTCAGGGAAGCTACTCCTGAGTTACATGGGTGTGATTAGAATCCGGTCCTTTTCCTGCTCTCTCCCTCCCTCAGTGTGTGAGTTTCACCTGTGCAGATTCTCTTAGTCCGCGGGCCAGATTCCAAAAGGATGTATAGAGAGGGCATAAGTTACACATCGGTGAGCAGGGGAGCATTTAAGGGAGTGTAATTTGCAGCCAGTAGAAGTTAACTGGGAGAGAGTAGAGTCTCTCTCCAGTTAAGCATTACCCAGTAGCCTCCCACTGGGACCATTGTTTCCTTGTACGTGAACGTCCCTCCCAATAAAAGCAGATGGTAGAAAATTCTGGGGGATCTCTGCAGGGAGAGGAATGTGGCATGAGACTGGAACTCCTAGTTCAGGAATGTTCAAATCCAAGGTTTGCTTCAGGCCTAGCTCCAACTGCTAGTGATTATTTCTACCCTGCAGTGAGGTGCCTGGAAGGAGCTCCCAGTCTAGGGGCCTAATACTGCACTCCCTGCTCAGTCTAATGCCCATTGAGGTCACTGAGAGTTTTGCCTGGCTAAGGACTGCAGGATTGGATCCTTGGTCTGTACAGACTGGTACATATACACTCAATGGGGCAGATTCACAGCTGGTGCGAGCTGTCATAGCTGTGGCAGTTCATACCAGCTGAGGATCTGCCCCCAGTTGGTCTGTTTTACCTCTCACCTAGGAACCTTTCACACTTGTATGTCCTGTGGCTCTGGCTCAGTGGAGTGAGTTAGAGAATTGGGCTCTAGGGGAACCAGTGCAGAGATGATGTGTAAGGTGCTATAGACCAAACTCCCTTAAGCCCTTGTCTGCACTAGTAAGTTCCACTGGTTGAACTGAAGGTGTGACTCAAAACTGGTTTAATTGTCCAGGCACAAACTCCTGTGTGGACGCTCTTATTTTGGTTTAGCTCCAATCGATTAGAAATAGGTTTGCACCCGAAGAAATAAGGAGTTTGCCCCAATTCAGCTAACCCCACCAGGTGTTAAATCAGAATGAAAGCAATTAAACCATGGAGACAACTTGCTAACTGCATGTTATGTGTATGAATGGGGGAGTCTACTCTGATGGCATTTACACCTTGTGCAGCTGGAAGGTGGATAAAGAGATAAGTTAAAGCAGGACTTTATCTCACCCCTCCAGAATCCTTCCATTAGTTATTTTTCCAGCTCAGCCCTTTCTTCCAGCCCCATGGAGGTGAATTACCACAGTGAGCCAAATTCAGAGGTGATGAGTTAGAGGGGGATATGAGTCTGATTGTGAAAGAGGCTGTGTGTTGGGAAGGGGGTCACTGGTGTAATTGCATCTGTTTAATATCCAACTATTTACATTGTTGCACCCCTCTACTGGTTACAGTGTGGCTCAAACCAGTTCAAGCGTGTTTCCGTTCGGTCTTTGCACTAGTGCAGCCAGAACAATCTCAACCCTGTCCAATGAAACTAATGCCACTTTTCTAACCGAGCCAATCCCTGAGATGGTGTCCTGTACACCCAGCGTGGGGTGTATTTGACATCAGTTCAGGCTCAGCTACACTCCCTCGTGCTGACTTGCTTGCCTCTGAATTTAGCCCAGTCTCTGTCTGTTACACACGGGTTCAAAGTAAATGAATTGCACAGGAGCTCGCTGGTATGGGTGAGGGTTTTGTTTGTGTTTTGTGAAACATCTCCTGGCTGATTGATATAATACTTCAGCTAACCACAATGAGCTCAGTAATCTCATGATCTTTTGGGCCTTCCCTGCTGTTTGTTACTGCTGGAGGGGCTGGGCAGGGGGGCGCCACGCCATAAAAAGACTGACAAACTCTTGCGGCAGGAACCTTGTTTTTCAATTTGCTCTGCAAAGTGCCCTGGGTGTAGTGAAAATAACGGCTGTAACGCTGGGGCTGGAACAAGCGCTGTCCTAGAATGCGATCCAGCAGGCGGTGAGGTCGAGGTCAGAGGAGAGAAAGGCAGACGGGATGAGTGAAATGATCTGAGCTGCCTGGGTTTCTGAAAGCACTGGTGCCTACTGGAGTAAGACTAGAGTTGCCAACTTTGGTTGGCTGGATTCCTGGACATTTCACCGCTGGAGGGTTGGCAACCCCAGGTAACATAATCCTGGAGGGTTGGCAACCTCAGGTAACACTAAGGGTGCATCTACACGGGCACTGGAGGTGTCATTTTCAGATCAGGGAGATGTCTGTGTATGCTAAAAATGGAGTGTAGCCGGCTAGCTGCTCCCAGTGTGCACCCAGGGTCTGGGACGGGATTGTAGTTGGGCGGCTGGCTTATTCCACTGCTCACACTTCCACGGCCACGCTGCTCTTTGGACCATGCTCGCTCAATCTAAGCTCCAGCTGCAAGGTTAGACATATCCTGCTAGAATGCTGGGACGCTGGAGAGTCCAGATGTCAGGGCTATTCCCTGGGCAGTTACAAAAACCTGAGCCCCGACTACTACAGCTGCCCACTTGTGTGGGTTGGGTACTGGACCTCCTCACCCTTTTCCAATAGAGATCCGTGGCTCCTGCCACCTTGATTACTGTTGCTGCAGAAGTATTAGCTCCTGGAAATAAGGTTGTAGTGTTAGTGTGGACGGGCTGCTGGGGCTGAAATGTAATTGACAGACGCGGGATTGTCACGAGGTAGAACCGTTTGTAATGATTATTTATCAGGTTTATTACAATAGTGTCTGGGGCCAACTGGAGATGGGGCCCCGTTGTGCTAAACGCTGTACAAACATGGAATAAGAAATAGTTGCTACAACATAGGGCTTTACCATTGAAACAGAGAGAACACAGAGATAGCGTAGGTGAAAGGGACAGAAAGTACAAGTGGAGAGAACCATGTGCTGCTTACAAATGTCATGGCAGTGCTGTGATTCTTTTTTGCAGTAGGGCTGTGTTAAGAGGGGGGTTAGCTGGATGGAAAGAAGGAAGATAAGGTACCATCTTACTAGGAAGCCCTAGGATTACTAGACATAATTGGCAAAGAGTCCTGCCCTGTGGCACCTTATAGACTAACAGACGTATTGGAGCATAAGCTTTCGTGGGTGAATGCCCACTTCATCAGATGCATCTAGTGACATAATTGATTATAATTTGAAGCATAGAGCTGATATTGCTAATAGCTGGGAATATACTCAAGAATGATGGATCAGAGGGCAAAAGGTTAATTAACAAACTAATTTAAATAACTTGGAGTTAAGATTGCTCCTATGTATGGAACATGAGGGTTTTATATTAAATAAAACAACATCATGGAAGCATATGGCAGTATGGGAATGAAAGAGTTAAGGGGAGGTAGATAAATATTCAAATACTCTCACAGTTCATACAGTCTCAGATAAATATATACATATAAAATATCACATACAATATCTGTCCACCTTCCCATAACTGTTTATTTCCATACTCTTAGCTGTAACCAGAGCTACCACATGGGTGGTTTTTATATTATTAATAGATACAAAGAAGTTATAGATGCTTATAAATGACCAGCTTCGGGGTTTTCATGAATTAAAAACAGTTTGATTGTAAATCTTCAGGTTTTGCATACAGTTAAGTGCCATTTAATTTAAAAAAAAACATAAAGAAGAATTATTTACAAAATCTGGCCTTATTGTTTGATATAGTGACAGGTCCCTTATAAAATCTGTCTGGCCTGACAGGCATTTCATAAAGTTTATTGAGGGTAAGAGGAAGCAGAAGGAAATTGGGAACTTGGCAGATCATACCTAACATGCAGAGGAAGGTGGAGCATCATCAAATTTCTGTTGGGCAAAGAGAGTCCAGGGACATTATAGAAAGCATGACCTCTGCACTGAGCTATCGGAATCCAGAGGCCTTATAGAGCATCTAATCTCTGCACTAACCCTATATAAATTTATAAAAACAAAGAAATTCTCACAACAAAAATGTTAACGAAGTTCAGGTTATTCCCATAGCGTGTCACAGCCAGTGTTGCCACCTCTTGTGATTTTATCACATAGCGATATTGGATGTTTTACTTAAAGCCCCAGCTCCTGGAGATAAGTGATGACACGTGAATCGCATCTTTAATTTAAAAAGTACATTTCTAGCCCATGGCTGTGGAGAAAAGCTTGTAACTGGGACCTGAGTACTCCCTAGAGCAGGGGTGGCCAGCCTGAGAAGGAGCCGGAATTTACCAATGTTCATTCCTCCCTCCCTGCACCTCCTGATCAGCTGTTTCGAGGCATGCAGGAGGCTCTGTGGGGGGGAAAGCGAGGGCATGGCAGGCTCAGGGGAGGGGTTGGGAAGGGGTGGAGTGGGGGCAGGACCTGTGGCAGAGCCAGGGGTTGAGCAGTGAGCACCCCCCGGCACATTGGAAAGTTGTCGACTGTAGCTCCAGCCCCGGAGTCAGTGCCTATACAAGGAGCCACGTGTTAACTTCTGAAGAACCGCATGGGGCTCCGGAGCCACAGGTTGGCCACCCCTGCCCTAGAGGCTCAAACTGGAGGGCCAAGAAAAGGTATCCAAAATTGATTTTTAAAAAAGCTTATGATTTTTAAGCCACTCTTGCGATTTTGAGCGGCCAGATATGTGATTTTTGTATGCAGTGGTGTTGTAGCCAGGTGGGTCCCAAGATATCAGAGAGAGAAGCTGGAAGAAGTAAGATCTTTTATTGGATCAGCATTCTGTTGGTGAGAGAGACAAGCTTTCGAGCCACACAGAGGCTATCTACACACACTACAGCTTCCATCAGTACAAGTTATGTCACTCAGGGGTGTGACTAAACCACCCCTCTGAGCGACATAAGTTACACTGACCTAAGTGCCAGCGTGGACAGTGTTATGTCCAGCCAACTGAGCTACTGCCGCTGTTCACTCACAGGTGTTGGGGGAGTTTTTGTTTTTTATCATTTTCCTGCGTGAGTTGATTCGAGAGCGTCACTCACATACTTGTTATTGGAGCATTGAGTGCACTGGATGAGGTACATCACTTGTTGTGATAGGCACTTGTAGGACCCATGGATCTTGACAGGTGTGTTGTGGCAGGGGGTGTTGATCATTGCAGCAGTCGAGATATGTCTGCGGGTTTTGCATCTGTTGTTCTGGCAGGGCCTGGTGCCACTTTGAGTTAGTGTGTCCTGGTCTGTGGGGAACTAGCTGCTGCTGCTGAGCTTGGAGAGACTGGGGGGCTGTTTGAAGGGCAGAATTGGGGGTTCAAGGAAGATTTATTTCAGAATAGGTTCCCCATCAAGTATGTGTTATAGTTGTTTGATGATACCCTATATGGATTCCAGTGTGGGGTGGTAGATCTTGCAATCTTTGAACACTTTGGGGGTAGCGATACTGAATTTCCCTCAACCAGCCAATAATTACATACAAAATAGGCCCTACCCAGGAACAGGCCCCTCCTTTGACCAATTACTTTGAAATTTTCCAGAAGAATTCTCATGTACCCTGAAATAATCACGGAAATGCTTTTCCTGCTTTATATGGGACACGAATCAGACGGTTAGTACGTTAGAAATCCCATAGCTACCGCTTATGAGATAGCTTGCTTGTGATCGTAACTCCGGAGCTACTACTGATTCATATCATATGAATATCCTAATTCATATTCAAAGCATTTCTTTATAGCTGCAATTTTTTCCCCTGAAACTCTAAGGAAATGCCCTCACTGTGAAACCATAAGCGATCCTGCAACAAAATCCAGTGTTAAAATCAAAGAGCGCAGTGGAACCGGGGAAAACTTTTATCTCCCAAACCACAGGCCGCTACTGCTTGAGCATAACGAAGCCCCCTTGTTCCAGGGTTAAAGCATAGCCGGACGATTAGGTTTTCCCTATGCTGCAGCCAGCCACCAGCCGGCAAACTGCTCA
Organism: Dermochelys coriacea; assembly: GCF_009764565.3. Lineage (NCBI taxonomy): Eukaryota > Metazoa > Chordata > Testudines > Dermochelyidae > Dermochelys > Dermochelys coriacea. Next base: position 6,586,272 of record NC_050076.1, read on the forward strand.
TTGGCTGGGTTTGTGAAGGCCACGCATTTCGCTGGGCGGCTCGTCTCTGTTTGTTTGGAACATGATAACTTTTGAATGAGGCATCTGATCCATTCCAAAATGTCAGGGAATGTTCTAGGCATCCCTGGCCAGAATCCTATTGATTTTGGGGGGAAATCGGACAAAAATGAAAAAGGAACAATCTGAGACAGGTGAGCCCCCTGCCATCTAATTAGCACAGCCATTGAGAGGTGGGGAAATGGGCAGGGGGAATGGAGGCACAAACACCCCTGCTGTGGAGAGGAGAATGGGAGGAGGAGGAATGGAGAGCACACAAAAGTATGTGTGTGTGTATTTTGGAGGATGGAATGGGGGGCATACAGGGAAGGGGGGAGTTGTTCCTGACAAAGAGGGGAATGGGAGGGTGGTACAGAGGCAACGTGTGAGGTGAAGGATTTAAGGAGCCCCAAGTCTGTGCAGTGAACCTGGCCTATACCAACTACGAAGTGTGCAACCTGCTAGTAACCGTTTTCAGTGAGATACAATGGCTAATAGTTTTGGCTTAATCATGATGTTCTTCCAGCATAGGTGGCGCATGAGTTTCCAAGGAGATTTAACTCTGTGCCAAATTGCCAGGGGGTCGCAACCAACTGCTTCGGAGCTAGTGAGACCCCAAGGGCCTTAGAACCAAACCAGCATTTCCAGCCTGGGGACCGTTTTTAAAACGCTCTGTTACCTGGAATGAATGTAATCGATTTTCTTCAGACGTTGCAGCTATGTTTGCCTTTGCCTTCAGCAGTGACCTGCCTACTCTCAGCTCAAACCAATTCTGCTCAGCTGAGTTCTGGGGATAAGGGATAAAAACTAGGCACTGAGGGTTGTCGTGCCATAGCGCAAGAGTGGTGGGAGAAGCAGATCGATACAAGATTGGGGTATTGTGGGCCTCAAGCAGAACCTTTGTAGCACCCCAGAAATGCAATATTGCATTAGCACACAGAGAGGCAAGAACCCGGAAACGAGGACGAGGACGAGCAGGGCGGGGATTTGTAGGAGTGGGGAGGAAGTGATGTCAGGTTGACAGGCCAGGAAGAGACATGGTTTTGGACAGAGCCCCATGGAACCCGCACTGAAAGTGGGAAAGGACCTGCCAAAAGAGCGACTAGTGCAGTGACCAGAGGTAGAGGAGGGAGGAGGACCGCAGAGGATGGTATCTGAAAGGCCAGGAGAAGAACTGATTTCAAGGAGGAGGATGTGATCAGCAGAGAGGAGACATAGGACAAGGAGGGAGGATGGCTGAGGCTGCTGGAGACCAAGTGAGAACAGTCTCAGTGGGGTGGAGAGGGTGGAAGCTGGACTTAGGGAGGGGAGATCCAGGCTGGCGCTGGATGGGAGGGCCCTGAGGCAGCAGCTGTAGACGGTGTGTTAGATGAACTTAGCAATGAGAAGCATGGGCAGCGGGTGGAGCACCCTTCTTGGGAGCCGAGCCCCCAATTCTACCCCTTCCGCCCGCCCCCTGGCAGCCAGAGCCACGAGCCCCCCTGCCTCCCTGTCGCCGGAGCCACAAGCCCCCGACCCGGAGAAGCCCTGAGCCCACCCACCCCCCTCATCTGGAGGTTATTTGAAGCCCCCCTCCCACCTGCTCGGAGGAGCCCGGGCTGGCTGAAGCTGGAGTGTCCCCCCTCTCCCACATGCCCAGAGGAGCCCTGGGCCAGCTGCAGCCGCACCTCCCCTGCCTTCCCCTCCCCAGACCCTAGCCACTGCGGGGAAAGGGTCTCTTCGAAGACCCTTTTGATATGCCCCATGCAGTTTCCGGGGCGGCTGAGGAAGTGGTATGTGCTACTCAGATTCCTGGGCTCCTCAGTCATCTCCTTGGAGTGGAGGAAGATGACTGAGGAACCCAGGAAGCTGAATAGCACATACTGCCTCCTCAATGTGCTTGGGGCATTATAAAGCAAAAACCTCCTCCCCAAACCGCACAACTGGGGGTCTGGCAGCCTCCCCTGGCCTATTATACCTGCCACCCATGGTGAGAAGGGAGATGGGGCAGCAACTGGGAGGCCGGGGATGGGGTGGGGAGGTCAGCTGTTGGAGGGACATGGAGGAGGTGAGCAGGAGGCAGACGAGAGAGAGGCTGAGGAGAGGGAGGGAAAAGGGGAGAGATGTCAGTGCCCCGAGGGGCAGGAAAAGGGGTCAGATGGAGAGCAGGGGAGAAACCTCGATGTGGGAAGAGGAAAAGGTGTTGGGGGGGTGGAACGGGGGTGGGTGGCGCAGGGATCTCATTGATTTTCTCTTGGGAAGGATCAGCCTGCATTGGATGGAGGGGGAGGAAATGCGGGCTACAGAACGGGGGCTCGTGTGACCCGGATGGGGCTCTGGGACGCGCCGTCTCTGGGAAACGCTTTCCAGAGCAGCAGCTACTTCCCGGGGGATCCCATCGGCCCAGCCCACTGCCTGTGCCTCAAGCTCGATGAAATCCACAGCCCCGATGCTACACCCCTTCCATGCCCCCACCACGGCCAGCTCCGCTCGGCATCTCACAACCTGCCTTGTGTTCAGAGAAGGTGACGGGCTCCTGCTGGGTAAACAAGTCATTGGCTGGGGGAGAAGCCCTGACCCTCACGGGGCAGTGGGGCGGGAGGAAATTGGAGCAGAGGAGAGGGCAAGAGCAGCAGGGCCGGAGCCGGTTTGGGAGCTACGCAAATAACCGCAGTCGGGTCCCGTCCTCAGTACAGACAGCAGAGATCTGGCTTCTTCTGAGTGCTCTGGGACAGCAGCCCTGGGAAGTGGGGATGGCGGGTGAGGAAAGGAGGTTCTCTTTTCCCCATCCAGGGCGTAGCAAAGTTCCCAGCGTCCTGCATTAGGCAGATCCAAATGGACTCAGCAATGGCCAGGTATTGCCCCCTCCCTCTGCCCTAGGGACAGAAGAGAAAATGCCCCTCCATGAGTCATCATAGGGGGAATATTTTACCTGTTAGATCAGCGGCGCTTGTCACACGGCTGATAGCGTCCCTCATTTCTGACTGTGTCTAGCCATGAGTGAGTAGGAGACGGACGGACAGGTTGTGTGGATTTATTGGTGACTCTCTGCTTCCAACAGTTGTTACGTCAGGGAGAAATTACAAGGAGCGTGTGAAGGGGGGAGGGGTTTAACATGCAGTGTTTTGAGAATGCAAAAGTTGAAGACTGAGAAAAATCTGCCCCAAAAGTTTGAAAACAAAAGTTTGCTGGGAGCAAGTCAAGTGGGTTTTTACCCACGAAAGCTTATGCCCAAATAAATCTGTTAGTCTTTAAGGTGCCACCGGACTCCTCATTGTTTTTGTGGATAAAGACTAACGCAGCTACTCCCTGATACTAGCATAGGCGCCAACTTCTCCTGGCCCCAGTGCGTGCTCGCCCTGCCCCGACTCCACCCCTGCCCTGTCCCTATTCCAACCCCTTCGCCAAAGTCCCCGCCCCAACTCGGCCCCTTCCCCGCCCCAACTCGGGCCCCCTCCCTGCCCCTATTGGACTCCTTCCCCAAATCCCCGCCTCGTCCCCTGAGCACGACGCGTTCCCACTCCTTCCCCCAGCTTGTTAGGCTGTGGCAGCAAGCGCTGGGAGGAGAAGCGGGGACAAGATGTGCTCAGAGGTGAGCTGGGGTGGGGAGTTTGGTTGCCAGTGGGTGCAGAGCATCCACCCATTTTTCCCCATGGGTGCTCCAGCCCTGGAGCACCCACGGAGTCGGCACCTGTGGATACTAGTCAAATAATGACATAGGATGTCTTCCTACCCTCCTTACAAATGTGAAAGTAAACCATATGTACCTAGACCTGGGCAGAAAACCTACATTTTTCCCATGACAAAAATTGGTTCAGGTTTTTAAGTTGAAAAGTTCCACTTCTTTCCCCAAAGGGAATTCAGAACTGTTTCAAAATGTAAATGTTTATTCAAATTGCCATTTTAAAATGAAATGACAATTTTCATTTCATTTCAACTTAAAATATAGGGGTGAGAGCAAAATATGGAGGTGAGAGTGGGGTTGGTTCTTTTTCCCCCCTTCTGTTTAAAAAGACCTAAACAACATTTTAAGTGGAAATGGAATTTGAGCTTTCGACATTTCAGCATAAAATATCCCGTTCTGATTTGCCTTTTTTCCCCTAAACCAAAAATGTGAAACAAAATGACATTTTAAGGCACTTGGAAATGAACATGGATTTTGATATTTATGGTGGAAAAATAGAAAATTTTCACGGGAATTGACACTGCAAAAAAATCAGTTTTGATAGAACCCTATATTTCAGCAAGAAAACTTTCTGCCCTCACTGTTTTAATGAGTGTCGTTTTGTGTCTGATATTTACATGGTGAGAATTTGTAAACCGTCTAACACTTCTTAAATGAATAGACAAAAAACTTCAATTGGCTTTACTCGTACTCTAGAGTGGGGCTGCCTCTCTTTCCCCCCCAACCCCCCACCCTTAACCTATCCTAGATACATTCTAGGAAGATAGGCAGGGATGATGCCCTAGCCTCTGTTTACCAGAAGCTGGAAATGAGCGACAGGGGATGGATCATTTGATGATTCCCTGTTCTGTTCATTGCCTCTGGGGCACCTGGCACTGGCCACTGTCAGAAGACAGGATCCTGGGCTAGATGGACTATTGGCCTGACCTAGTATGTCTGTTCTTATGTTCTCCCTATTTGTCCCTGTTGTTTCCTTCTCTTATGTAACAAGTATTGTCTTGGCATTTGCATTGCAGTGTCTCTCTGATTGTAAGAATAAAAGATTGTTGCACACAGTGGGCTGACCCCTGAGATTCTACCCCAGCTGACAGCATCTTTGCCTTAACCATACACCTTGTCTCTTTAGGAAGAAGACGATCTACAAAAGTGTCTGCCTGTCCTTTGTGCTGGTGATCATGGTGACAGTGCTGCAGAGGGGGATGACTCCTAGCCATTTCATGCCGGGCCAGCAGCAGAAAGAATTGCACCAAGAGCCTGTGAAAGCTCAGAAGAGAGATGGCATCTTCTCCAAGACCGGCCACTTCTGGAAGAGCAAGATGGAGAAGGCCCATCTGGAGGCGGAGGGAATCACTGAGAACCAGGTGAAATCCTGGGACGTCACCACTATCAACTGCACGGCCAACCAGAACATGAGCAAGATGGACTGGTTCAAGGGGCTGGAGCCCAACTTTCAGCAGTTCTTGCTTTACCGGCATTGTAGGTACTTTCCCATGCTGATCAACCACCCAGAGAAGTGCAGGGGTGACATTTACCTGCTGATTGTGGTCAAGTCCATCATCACGCAGCACGACCGGCGGGAGGCCATCCGAAGGACCTGGGGCCAGGAGAAGGAGGTGGATGGGAAAAAGATCAAGACTCTATTTCTGCTGGGCACGGCCTCCAAAGAAGAAGAGAGGGCCAACTACCAGAAGCTGCTGGATTATGAGAACCATATCTATGGGGATATCCTACAATGGGATTTCCTGGACAGTTTCTTCAACCTCACCCTCAAGGAGGTCCATTTCTTAAAGTGGCTCAACATCTACTGTGACAACATTCGCTATATCTTCAAGGGGGATGACGACGTCTTCGTCAGCCCCAGCAACATTCTGGAGTTTCTGGAGAACAAGAAGGAAGGAGACCTCTTTGTGGGAGATGTCCTGTACAAGGCCAGGCCGATCCGGAAGAAAGAGAACAAGTACTACATCCCCAGCGCTCTCTACAACAAGAACATCTACCCACCCTATGCTGGTGGTGGAGGTTTCCTCATGGACGGGCCCCTGGCCATAAAGCTCCACAGGGCCTCAGAGACCTTGGAGCTGTACCCCATTGATGACGTCTTCCTGGGGATGTGCCTGGAGGTACTCAAGGTGGCGCCAGTCAGACATGAGGGCTTCAAGACCTTCGGCATTGTGAAGAACAAGAACAGCAAGATGAACAAGGAGCCGTGTTTCTACCGGGACATGATGGTGGTTCACAAACTGTTGCCCCTGGAGCTGCTCCAGATGTGGAGCCTGGTCCACAGTAACTTAACTTGCTCCAGAAAGCTCAACGTCCTTTAGTGTGTGGCTTCCCTGAGGGGCTGCGGCAGGAAGGGCTGGAGCAGCTGGAACCTTGTCCTGCGGGGCGAGGGGAAAGAACCTAGAACCAGATGAAGGCAACAAACAGTTCTGGGACTATTCCAGAGCCTTCCCTTCCGGCGACGAGAGAAGAGAGACTGTGTTCGGGGGGAGGGAAGGTTTCTAATGGGGTATTTTTGTACTGTATTGCATTTTTTATCTCCAACTGGGTTGGGGGGGTCACTGAAAAAGGAGAATGGGGATCATCTTGGGGGAAATTTCTGGGTGACACATTTCAGGAAAGATGTGGACAAATTGGAGAAAGTCCAGAGAAGAGCAATAAAAATGATAAAAGGTCTAGAAAATATGACCTAGGAGGGAAGATTGAAAAAGTTGGGTTTGTTTAGTCTGGAGAAGAGAAGACTGAGAGGGGACATATGTTTTCAAGTACATAAATGGTTGTTACAAGGAGGAGGGAGAAAAATTGTTCTTGTTAACTTCTGAGGATACGACAAGAAGCAATGGTATTAAATTGCAGTAAGAGTGGTTTAGGTTGGACATTTAGGAAAAAACTTCCTGTCAGGGTGGTTAAGCACTGGAATGAACTGCCCGGGGGGGTTGTGGAATTTCCAACACTGGGGATTTTTAAGAGCAGGTTAGACAAACACCTGTCCAGGATGGTCTAGATAATATTTAGTCCTGCCCTGAGTGCAGGGGACTGGACTAGGTGACCTTTTGAGGTCCCTTCCAGTCCTACGATTCTGACTGACTGGCACCATGCCCTGCCTCGCAGTGTCCCTGTGTCATCCTCTTGCCTGGGAGCCCCTGAACAGAGGAATGCACCTGGTGTGAATTCCTCAGGAATTTCTTTCTTCTAGGGGGAAGGAGATGGGGGATTGCAAATTTCAAAACAAGCACACAGTGAATCTCAATTTGGTCTGGCCAGCGCAGTCGCACGCTCCCCAGAACAATAGGCTGCAGCCACCCCCATTCTAATGGCTTCATTTGCCTATGGCTCATCATCGCCTTGGACAAATACCCTTCTACTGCTGGTCACACCGTTGTCTCTCCAGCCAAAGGCACAGCCTGGAGTTGGCTACCCCTCCCCTTGCGTTGCCAGTTTTGGTTGGCTGTATTCCTGAAGGTTTCATCACATGACATAATCTTTAAATAAAGATTAATCTTTAATTCCTGGAGACTCCAGGACAATCCTGGCCCCAGCCCCGGGAGACGCAACCCTCCCCGCCCCCGGTGGGAGTGGTGCCACCTCTGAGCTTTGTGGTGCTAGTTCCAAAGAGGATTTTCATTTCCCTCCCTGTGCCAGCGACCGGGGCCCCAGAGACTCTCTGAGGGCACTGCCAGTGGCCTGACAGTGGCACCACTCTGGGGGGAACTCTAGCCAAGGGCGGGAGGCCAGTTTGTGGCTGGGTCAGGCCTAGCAGCAGCCGTGCAACCACAGCAACAGGTGCTAGGCTTCTCTCCCACCTGAGCAGAAGGCAGGCTGCAGTCAGGGCTGGAGGTCTACATCTACCCCTGGCCCTCAGTGGAGGGTGGGAATGGGACAGTCTGTTCTAGTTAGAAGTCAACATTGGGGTTAACCCCAGTGCCAGGAAAACCTGCCTTGAAAGGTCTACTGGTAACACTCAGCAGGCAGCATGGCCCCAGAAAAAGCAACATACCTGGTGCAGGAATACACATGACCATGCACTCCCACCCGTTACACCTGCAAAGACACAGCTACATACATGCAGACACGGATGCACAGACATGTCCATGCACAGCCCCATGGTGAGATGCACATATACACACATGCGCAGGCACGGTTCACAGATGGGCATGTGCCCAGCCACACAGTCCTGTACACACAGGCGTATTCATGCACATACACAGGCCAGAGCAAAGCCGTCAGTGTGAGCATAGCACGTTGCGGCATAGACACAACGGTACATACAGTGATGTGCACCGAGACACGGATGTGTGCGCTCACACGGATGGGCGAGCACACAGCCACATACGTACCCCGAGCACGCAGAGAAAAACACACGCTCTCTCCCTGGTGCCAGCCATTGAAAGGAAAGTACTCCTACTACCTCAAAGGTCCCCCTGTGCAGCACCTTTTGAATGTGGCCTGGAAACATGCTGGTTTCATTCACTCCAAGTCTGTAAGTTCCCCGTTAAAAAACAAACAAGAAAGGGGAAAAGCCAGCCAAAAAAGCCAACTTCATGCCAGGTCTCGCCACTTACCCTTGGCCTGTGCCCACCTTCTGCTCAAACGCCTTGCACATTTGGAAGTGGGGGGTTGGAGGGAGAAGACGCAGGAAATCCCGCGCTGTTGAGTTCAGAACTAGATGGCTAGGCAGACAGTCTGCTAGGATTTGGTCTGGAAAAGTTTGTGTTTTACTTAGTTACTGTGAACTTTTATTTAAGTTTTAAGGGTTTTTTTTGTGGCGGGGGAGGGTGGAAAGGGGCTGGAAATGGACAAATGCCCCCCCCCATCTCCACCCCAACAAAACTGTGCAAGTTCCACTCCTACACCGTCCCCATCCCGTGTGCAAATGCACTGCGTGTCTGACGGTAAACTGTAGGTGCACAGTGTCGCCCCACCCGTCTCCCTGCAGAATCCAGAGGCCTCCTTCAGGGAGCACTATTTCCGAACGAACGTTCACACGTCCACTCTCGCTATACATAGCTGTGTAATGTATGTCTAGGTCCAGTATCTATGTATGTCTATTTATAGGAAGAAGAAAAGGAGGACTTGTGGCACCTTAGAGACTAACAAATTTATTTGAGCATAAGCTTTCGTGAGCTACAGCTCACTTCATCGGATGCATTCAGACTATATTTTCCACTGAATGCATCCGATGAAGTGAGCTGTAGCTCACGAAAGCTTATGCTCAAATAAATTTGTTAGTCTCTAAGGTGCCTCAAGTCCTCCTTTTATTTTTGCGAATACCGACTAACATGGCTGCTACTCTGAAACCTCTATTTATAGGGTATACCGTAGACAGGTATATATCATGTGCATGTGTAAGGCGAGTATTGACTGTGTACGTGAACATTTCAAGGTTGCTTTTTGCTGTGGTGGGAGCTGTACAGACAAATATGGTAGATCTGAGGACATTTAGTTTCTAAATAAAGGGTTTTTTAAAAAAAATCACCTCCAGTAATTCCTAGCAGCTGGGGCTGCTGCGGCATCAGCGGTGGACCATGGATGTGTCTCACTGGAAACAATTTTGCCTAATGTGGATCTTTGACTTGTGGTCCTGCAGATTTGATCTCAGACCTCTGATCTTGGCATCACAATGTTTTGGCTTGGCCCAAGATAGCCCCATTCCCTGATGGTTATCACCCCAGATACTGTGCTATATCTGGTGCTGATGCGCAACTCTGCAGCTAATCGGACGCAGCAGCTAATATCTACGCTACAACTGCCAACTGAAGCAGAAGTTCTCAAACTTCATTGAGCCGGGACCCCCTTCTGACAACAGTTACTACATGACCCATGAGGGGAGGGCAGAGCCCGACTGACCTGGGTGGGGGGAGAGAGGGCCGCAGCCCAATCCCTGCTGCCCCCGGGTGGGGGAGTTTGGGCTTCAGCTTCAGTCCCAACCCATAGTTTGAGACCCACTGCACTAAAGCCATGTCTACGCTACAATTGGGGGTGGCAGGTTGTGTGATTGCAAGACATGCAGGCATCCCCGAGCTAGCTTTGATCTCACTAGTGTGGGCACCAAAAGCAGTGAAGCCGCAGAACCATGGGTGGTACATGCCCACCTCAAGTCCTGGGTAATTACTTGGGTGGTTTGCTAGCCTGTACTAAAACACTGCTGCTGCAGCTTCGAGTAGACAGTCCTGGTGTACTGCTAGAGCCCTAGGCTGGCTCATGGCGACCAGTAACTGATGCAGTGCGGCATGGCCAGCACTCTCACTGCTACTGTGTCCAACCTGAGCACTCCGTCCCCGGCTGTGCAGTGATACCCAGCTGTGCAGTGATACCCCCCGCAATGCAGTGCCCTCATGCTGCTGCTGCTCTAGGTGCAGCTTCACTGGGAAGGCTGCCCTGCCGAGGCACTCTGAGATAGCTGCCCTCAGTTATCCCACAATGCACTGAGGCAAAAGCCAATGCAGGCGGCGCAGTGGGTGTTGAACAGTGACACGTGGTTGGGGGGAAAAAAGCTGCCGTATGGACACAACTTGGCTGTGTTTGGTGTAACCAGGTCAGGGGAGAGAGGGTCCCACCCTGGTAACAGAGCCATGGTTTGCCTCCTAGGGCCTAGCTGCTGTCCAATGTACGGATCTCACCCTGCACCGCTCACTGTTGATATCTATAACGAGAGAATGGCCCAGGCTAGAGGGCACTGAACCACATACAGGCTATTGCTCTGGCCCAGCACAAGGAGCTAGGCTGGGATTTGGGGCAGGGCACTTGTCTTGCAAAGCTTCATCACCGGGCCCAAGCCCTGCAGTTCGCTAAGGCTGGGAGCAATAGGACGGGGGACCATGCAGTACACACACCGGCACCGGGAGCAGCTTTCAATGGGCAGCAACTGGCTTTCACACTAGCAGGTGGGTAAATGTGGTGCCAGGCTTGTCCCTTGAGCAGGGCAAAGTACTGGGCATGGGGATCCGGCCTGCGCATTTTGTGCACTCGCTCCCTGGCACTTGTTACCAACACAGCCCCAACCATGTAACCAGCATGTGGTCTTATCTCCTGCTGGCACCCTGCTGTGTGCTGCTGCAGCTCCCTTGTGCTGCAGTGATTTGCTGTAGGGCGTGTGTGCGTGGTGGGGGATTTCTCTGCAAATTCTTTCCCCCTGCCAGGGGCAATGCTCGTTGGATGTCACTGTAGGTTAGTTCACAGCTGCCTTCGCTCAGCAGCATGCCACTGTAGCTGGCTGAACGCTTGGGGCTTTTTGCTAACTAGCCTGGCCTGAGACATAGCAAGGCACCTGCTTGAGCTCTTGTGAATTTCCCAGCTCCTGCATGGGTCAGGGGCTTGGTCAGTTTCCTTGGCCCCGTTATGGTTTGTTGAGGAAGTTGCTCCTTCATGTCCCTGGAGCATGGCAAGGGCTGGGGGTGAGCACATGGCACCCCCAGCGGAGCGATCACAGAATACGCCACTTCCCCAGAGACAAGTGCAGCCAAATTGCTGCACTGCTTGGCTCAGTGCTTAATGATGCTCATGGTGGCAGGGCCTGGTGCATTGTCATTGCCCCATACACACAATCCCTACCATGCTAGTTACCGCCCCTACTGATCGGCCCTCGCTAGACCCCTGAACTGTGTTCCATGCTGCCAGGAGGGCATATGCATTACACAGCGTTTCTCGTGCAGCCAGCCAGCCAATATGCTGCTGCGTGGGTGAACTCGCCCTCCTTTCTGAGATAGTGCATGGTCTTTGCACCTCCACTGTTTGTGTAAAGCCCTTCGACACTTATGAAAACAAGCGCACTGGAACTGAATGGTGGAGGCATGGCAGTATGGCCTACTGGTTAGAGCTGGCACCTGGGTGTCAGGATGCCTGGCTGCTCTTCCTACCTTTGCCACTGTTTTAAGTGGGTGGCCCACGCTGTGCCTCAGGAGCTCCTGATACTGACCCACCTCCATCAGTGTGCATTATGTAACACAGCAGAGCAGGCCTCTCACTGATTGAGATTTAAAAAGAGATCGGAGCTTCATATGGCTACCAAGCAGGACCCGACAGTAGCAATTAGATCCTTAGGGATGTGGAGGAGGGGCATTCCTGCAGGGTTGCCCCTAACCGGAGCTTAGTCCAGATCATGCTGGGTACCAGCTGAGTGGAGAGAGCAGGACATTTTTCTCACCCACAGAGCAGGAAAGGGAAAGAGGGAGCCAAGGCCATAGCTAGGCAGTGGATGGGGGCTAAGTGAGGGGCATTATGGAGAGGACAGACAGTGGCACATTTCAGAGACCTGGCAAAAGCAGAGGATTTGTGACTGATGGAAAGGGAGGGGGATGATGCTATGGAAGCGAAGATGCCACGATGCTGAGTGGGGGGGGGGCACACACTGGGGAGCTGCCCCAACCTAACCCACAGTGGGGGAAAAAACGCCCAGAACATGGCATCAGAGATGCTCTAGGACACCTCACTAAGCCCTGTCTGTGTAATGGAGCCTTCTCTGCAAAGGGTGCCTGACTAAGCTCAGGCCTGCCATCTCCTGGGGAGCTGTAGAAGCACCCGCAGGCGTGAACCCATGGAAAGCTCTGAAGGGAGCGATCCTGCCGCTGGAGGCCAGGTTCAGGTCGAGGGGCAACGAGGCGACTGCAGTTGATTTGGAAGCTGTTAATTATTTACCCACAAGAGACTTGCCTGACCCAGAATCCTCCCTTCAGCATAGCTCACAGCTCATCTCTGCACCCACTGGCCGGCGCTTCTCCATGTTGTATTGATACGCTGGTATCAGCTCCTTCTCGAGACTGCGGCATGATCCCAGGGACCGCCCAGCGGCTCTCATCTTCTTGACCTGCTTTGCTAGCTCTTAAAATGCAGCAAGCGCATCACTGTTTGGCCCCCTAGGTATGGGAACTATGGGTGCGGGGTGTGTGTGCTGCAGAACCCCCAGTTTTTGTGTGAATTCCCGGCCACAGGCTCCGTGCCTGGAGCTCCACTATTGGCCCTGCATGTGAGGTCCCGGCTGCAGGACCCACACCTGGGGCTCTGCTCCCGCCCCCAGCTGTGGTTCCAGCCTCAGCCCCCTTACCCCTGTCTGCATCACCCCTTCCCCCCGCCACCGTCCCAGAGCCAGCTCTGGGGAGAGGGGGCACAGACAGGGCAAAGGGGGGGGGCAAGGTAAAAAGTTTGTGGGCCACTGGCTTTCAGCACCCGCCACTGTAAAAATTATTCCAGCACCGTTTGGCTCTGCCACTGGAAACCTGCAAACAACAGACGCAGCAATGCCGAGGGCCCGGGGCATTTCCAATGCCCCATACACAAATTCATCAGCACCCTAGTTTCTGCCTCTGCTGCTCGGCTCTGCATTGCCGCTGTGTGCCACGCTGGAACGCCGTGCGTGAGGTATCAGTTCGGAATTGATGGGGGTTTCTTTTATGAAGAGAACACAAAGACGCAAGACAAATAAAAATGTTTCTCTGACGTCAGATTTGCCTCCAGCAGGTGTTATTTGAGCCTGCTACGGAGATTATAACTGTAGTCAGCCGCAAGAGTATTCTGGCCCTGTCACCATGAGCAGCCCTTGGAGCAATGCCCGGGAAGCGATGGGTTAGTGCAGCGCATGGGTGTTGTGAGCAAACATCAGGCCAGGTCTGTGTGAAAGGAGCTTTGGGATGTCACTCTGGTTCCTGAGGGACACACGGCCACACCACTTGGAGGACTGGTGGCAACTTAGAGATTAACAAATTTATTTGAGCATAAGCTTTCGTGAGATACAGCTCACTTCATCGGATGCATTCGGTGGAAAATACAGTGGGGAGATTCATATACACACACAGAGAACATGAAACAATGGGTTTTATCATACACACTGTAAGGAGAGTGATCACTTAAGATGAGCTATTACCAGCAGGAAGGAGGGGGGGGGAGGAGGAAAACCTTTTATGGTGATAATCAAGGTGGGCCATTTCCAGCAGTTAACAAGAACCTCTGAGGAACAGTGTGGGGGGGGGGGTGGGGGGAGGGCGGGAGAAATAACATGGGGAAATAGTTTTACTTTGTGTAATGACCCATCCACTCCCAGTCTCTATTCAAGCCTAAGTGAATTTTATCCAGTTTGCAAATTAATTCCAATTCAGCAGTCTCTCGTTGGAGTCTGTTTTTGAAGTTTTTTTGTTGAAGGATAGTGAGCTGTAGCTCATGAAAGCTTATGCTCTAATAAATTTGTTAGTCTCTAAGGTGCCACAAGTACTCCTTTTCTTTTTGCGAATACAGACTAACACGGCTGCTACTCTGAAACCTGTTGAAGGATAGCCACTCTCAGATCTGTAATCGAGTGACCAGAGAGATTGAAGTGTTCTCCGACTGGTTTTTGAATGTTGTAATTCTTGACGTCTGATTTGTGTCCATTTATTCTTTTACATAGAGACTGTCCAGTTTGACCAATGTATATGGCAGAGGGGCATTGCTGGCACATGATGGCATAGATCACATTGGTAGATGCGCAGATGAACGAGCCTCTGATAGGCTTTTAAATTGGCCCCGTCATTGTTCAAGCCCTACCTGCTACTTTAATTGTTAAACCCCAAGAGCCCTGCGCAAATAACCCGACCCCATGGAGGTATCAACCTATCCCCAATCCCTGCCCCAGGGAAAAGCCTCTATCAATCAACTTTTAACCCAGCTCAAGAGTGCCCAGCGTATCTGCTGAGTTACCACCAGCCGATACCTGTCCAGCGCGTGGGGCATTGCAGAACCCCACAAGCCTCATGAGTTCCGTATGGTCATCGACTATCGGTCGGCTAATCCACATATTGAAGCTATCGCGTTTGCAAGTCAGTGGGATCTACCCGCAATTGAACGTGTCCTGCTTAATCGTCAGGCCAAATGGGCATGTACCCTCGATCTTAAAGATATGTTTTATCAGATCCCCCTTTATGACCCACAAGGATTTCTTAATTTTGCCTATGAGGGTGCCCAGTATCAGTGGCGGGTCTGCCCCCAGGGGTACAGAAACTCGCCTGCCTGTGCCACTGAGGCCCTAAGTCAGATCCTCGAGGTCATTTCACCCCAGCCCGGATTTGAAGTCGTCCATTATGTCGATGACATTCTCATTTATGGCCCTGATCCCAGCCCTGTCCAAATTCTCACAGATCAGGTCCTTCAGACCCTACATGACCACGGGTGGGAAGTTAATAAAGCAAAAAGCTTCCTGCAGCCGACAACCTCCTTCCAGTTTTTGGGGTTTAACGGTCGGGAGGGAATCCTCCAGCATTCCTCGTACCATGCACTGCAGCCACAGTTTGTGGTGGGGATTCACACACACACACACACACACACACACACACGAAACCAAATTCAGAAGGTACTCGGAATACTTAACTATCACCGAGCTTTCCTCCCGGCCACTTTGGTCAACACACTTTCCACCGTCCAGCAAGTTGCAAAAAGCAACCGACTGCTCTGGACCGAGGAAGCTAATCAGGCCATATACAGTTTAGCGGCATGGCTTCACTCTAACCCAACCCTCTATCGGTGGAACCCAAGCAACCCAGTCCTCATTGAGTTATCAGTCACAGCCCACGGCATCAGTGCCGTCATTACCCAGGAGAACCAAGCAGTATACCATAGCACACACACTTTTAATGGCCCAAAGCACCGGTATGGGTCAGGAGGACAAATGCTTCTTGGGGTTAGGCAGGCCACCCCCTGGCCGCTCAGTTAACTCATGGACAGCTCAAGGGGCCCCATGTGCAGCTTCTCCCCTGGATATCGTTTACTCCAGCCCCACAGTTTCACAGTTCCTCAGCCTCCTGGGAAAAACTAGTGTTCATAGCACAAGCACTTAGCCAATGGAAGTTAAGTCCAAGCTCCACAATTAAGGAGAACCCCAGCCTAGCGGAGCTTAGTGCATTTGAGCCATGGATCGTGTCCGACGGGGGCACAGCCCCCTCCCCTCGCGCTGGCATGTTTTGCCAACGATGGGAAACGTTCCAGGCCGAATTCCTCCCAAGCCATGCCTCAGCTCAGCTGGCCAAGGTCCAGGGGATATTTCTGGCCGCCTTCCACCTCGCCTGTACCCATCCTCGCACTCGGGTCGTGTTTGGCATCAACTCCGCTTACGGAGCATCCATCCTCACTCGCGAGGGGCAGCCCCGAGCACATGAAGATCTATGGGAGCAAATCTTTACCCTTTATAAAACCAAGGTACCCTGTTTTTTTACCCATTGCTCCTCCCACTGACCTGACAGCAATCCCCTCCACACCGCCCTTGACCAGCACCTCCGGGCCTTTAAGACTGAGACCCTTGGTAACCCCAAGGTGTCATCCGCTACTCTAATTGGCTCTCAGAACCCCCTCCTAAAATGGCTACACGAAGAGTGGGGGCACCTGCCAGGCCAAGCTCTCCACCAAGTGCTTACGGCTCATGGGTGCCACAAAGCGGATCTAACCCGTCAGCACTGTAATGAAGCCATCCGGGCCTGTCAGCAGTGCCAGGCGAGTCGCCAAGCATCCCGGCCAGCCATAGGTCACGGAGCATTACGACCCCAGCTTTTCAGGCCAGGGCATCATTGGCAACTGGATTTAATTGGTCCCCTGCCCGGGGCCAAATTATTTCCAAAGGGACTGGTAGTGGTGAATCTAGGCTCCCGCCAAGTTTACTGCTTGCCTCTAAAACGATCTACAGCCCCAGCAGTTAATACAGAATTGTCTCAGGTTTTTGCAGCCTGGGGCATTCCCTCTGAAATCCAAACCAACGGAGGCCCCCCCCATTTACCAGTCATAGCTTCCAAGCCATGGTCACCAAATGGGGCGCCCAGCTTCACATCCACCTTCCCTACCAACCCCATAGCATAGGTGTCGTGGAACGCCGCATTGGAATTCTCAAAACGCAACTCCGTGCCATTATTGGAAAACCGGACTACAAAGGCTGGCACCTGGCCCTACCCCAGGCCCTCATTACCTTAAATGCAGCCTACAGCCGGTGGCCGCAAATCGATCCGGAACCACCCATGCCTTGGAGGCCGGTTTTTACCCCCAGGAGCCGGTATGGCTATGCGCCCCAAAGGCATCTGGGCGCTCTCAGCCTCTTCCGGCCTCTGTCTCCGGGCCTGGCCATTTTCCCAATACATATCATGTTGTGTGCACCGGCCAGTCAGAAACTCAGCTGGTTCATCACAATTGGCTCAGTCGGAGATCATAACGGGACCCGCCTAGGGCTCGTCCTAGTTTTGTTTTATCGTTTCAGGGTTGTTCCTGACCACCCAGGCCGAATCCGAATCCTCTGGTCAACTGGGTCCTGGCATATGCCCGCCAGGAACTCTTTGCGGCCAACAGCAGCGATGTCTCCTCCATTCCTCAAGACCATCATTGTATTGTGTGTTCCAGCTCCCGCACTTACCCTGAAAAACTGTTATTTTACTTTTCATTTTTGCCCATGAAAAATGTAACACGCGAGGAGCCCACGTCCCGGTGTAACTGGACATATTGGCCCTGGCGCACCATGTTTACCTGTAATTCCTCCAACTTGGACCACTTTGTAACTCCTAGTGCCCCAATCGCCATTATTGGCCCCAAACTACCAGCTAGCCCGTTTCGTATTTTTGAGTCCCAATTCAGTTCGTCCTTGGGGATCGTATCCCAATTGTTCCCACTTCTATATGCCTCCGGCCCCTTATTCAACACGGTTCCCGGACTCTGTCATTAATTCTCCCCCCTGGTATAAGCAACAGTTTGATTCTACTATTCTCCAGCAATTATCCGTGCCTATCACTATCTTTAACTCTTCCCTAAGGTGGTCCTCCCCCCGTTTTTCAACCAATTCCACTATTCGCACAGTTAGCCTCAGGGCCACTGACTGGGCATGCCGATATTGGCTTACGGCGGCCCTTTTCCTGAACAACCCATGAGCAGCACAATTAACGTCTGGCTATATTGCCAACTGGCTCAACACATCCTCCTTGTATGCCCCCCCCGGAATTTATTGGTTATGTGGGGACAGTGTGGCTCGTAATCAACTCCACTCCCCCAAGGGCATCTGTGCCCTCGGGCAAGTCTTTATTAAGGGAGGAGGGGTCTTTCATAGATCTGAACCCGTGTTTGGTCTACAAAAGCGTGAAGCCACAGGGTGGACCCGCTTAAAATCCACCACCGAAGCCCTCTTCTAGGGTTTAACCCCTTTAGTTACACCTTTACCCTCAACCAGCTTCGCAGTCTTTCAGTTAATCTAGAAATGCTTACTAACCTTACTGCCAAAGGATTTTTGCAGGTTGATGATTCCCTTATTGTGTTAGCTGAGTATGCCGAGCACAACCGCCTCATGTAACAAACCTTGACCGAAACCACGACCGAAAGAGCAGGGGATGAGGGGTTTGGAGAGTGGGAGGGGCTCAGGGCTGGGGCAGAGGGCTGCGGGGTGGGGCCGGGGATGAGACGTTTGGGATGCAGGCAGGGGCTCCGGGTTTGTGGGGGCTCAGTGCTGGGGCAAGGGTTGGGACGTAGGAGGGGGTCAGGACTCTGGGCTGGGAGGGTGCAGGATGTGGGGTGGGGCTGAGAGGTTTTGGGTGCAGGAAGGGGCTCTGGGTTGGGGGGCTCAGGGTTGGGGCAGGAGATTGGGACACAGGCTTACCTCAGACGGCACCTGGTCAGCGGCACAGTGGGGGTCCTAAGGCAGGCTTCCTGCCTCTCCTGGCACTGTGGACCACGCTGCACCCTGGAAGTGGCCAGCAGCAGGTCCGGTTTCCGGCCAATGGCAGTGCAGAGCCGGTGCTTCGAGCAGGGGCAGCGTGTGGCCCCCTCACCTAGGAGCCGGACCTGCTGCTGGCTGCTTCCGGGGCACAGCGCTGTCTCAGAACAGGTAGGGACTAGTCTGTCTTAGCCAGGCAGCACCACCAATGGGACTTTTAATGGCCCGGTCGGCTGTGCTCACCAGAGCTGCCGTGACCCAGTGCCTTACGTGTACTGGGTTGCGACCTGCAGTTTGCAAACCTCTGCTCTAGGGCACCTGCTGGCAGAATCTGATTGCAGGAGCTGGGCCTTAGTAATCTGTGATCTCCCTCTCCAAGTCATGCGAGAGCCAAGGTGGAGGAGGTAGGATCTTCTCTAAGGAGTGAGTGATTGATGAAAAGTTACAACACGGCAACAGCTGCTCAATAACAGCTGCAAAACCTGCAGCCATAGCTCCACTGATCAATTATCCCCCCGCCTACACACACACACCTGTCAAGATCCAGGTGCCTATCACAGTATGTGCACTAACTGCCCCAGTAACAACCATGTGGGTGAAATGCGACACTCACTACGTTCTCAAATGAGCTCACATAGGACATCGATAAAATGCCAACAAACAAACACTTTGCTATCATAAAACAACATTCCAGATGTGACTGCTCACTCCTCGGCCTCCAGGGAAACCTGTACCACACCGTTAGAAGAGGAGCCTGGTGAATCTTGCCCATATGCTCAGGGTTTAGCTGATCGCCATATTTGGGGTCGGGAAGGAATTTTCCTCCAGGGCAGATTGGAGAGGCCCTGGAGGTTTTTCACCTTCCTCTGTAGCATGGGGCACAGGTCACTTGAGGGAGGCTTCTCTGCTCCTTGAAGTCTTTAAACCACGATTTAAGGACTTCAATAGCTCAGACATAGGTGAGGTTTTTCGTAGGAGTGGGTGGGTGAGATTCTGTGGCCTGCGCTGTGCAGGAGGTCGGACTAGATGATCAGAATGGTCCCTTCTGACCTTAGTATCTATGAATCTATGAATTTACATTTATAATGCTGCTAAACACCACAAATTGTGGCCTCAGTGAATACACTAGATTTAGGGCTCATTACAATAATAGTTTACCCACAAACCTCCTCACTGCCCTCTCTATACCTTGAATGGTCTCTTGCAACACATTAACGTCTTGTGTTACACCATTGCATTTAGCCGTGACCCTCTGGGTACCTTTCCCAGACCTGAAGACGAGCTCTGGGTAAGCTCAAAAGTTTGTCTGTCTCACCAGCAGAACTTGGGCCAATAAAAGCTCTTTTCTCTCTAATATCCTGGGCCCAACATGGCTATGCTGCCCATTCGCTGCACTCAGGTGATCAGGAACGTTCCATTAAGGAGAACTATTAATCAGTGTCTATATTGCAGTGGATTCAGTTCCCTGATGCACTCTGGGTTCCAGGGCAGCTCAGATCCCACCATTATGTGGGCAGTTTAGCCAGGTGCAGCTGTTTTGTGGCTCAAGCCTGGCAGTGCCAGCCTGGTTTTAGCACATCACGCCTTAAAGCAGCTTCCTGCCTGCAAAGGCAGCTGTGAACGCTCAGTGGCTGGGTGTCCTTGGAAGGCAGGGACAGGGCAGGTGGTTAGAATGCAGTATCCCCACCCCTGTGCTGGACATCAGCCTGCATGGCATCTGCACAGCAAGCCGGCGTTATAAAGCAGCAGCCAGGAGCTGAGAGACCAGCTTTAAATGCCACTTATGTCATAGTGAGTCTAGGGCTGCGGTGGCATCTCTGGGACTTTAAGTCAACACTGGCTGTCTCTTTCTGCGGTAGCTCAGATGGATTATGGGCTTGTTGCAGAAATTAGTGGGCGAGGTTCTCTGGCCTGTTTCGCAGGCGGCCAGACTGGAGGCTCAGAATGGGCCCTTCTGTTGCTAAAAATCTATGAACCAAAACCTCGGTCTTGTGAGTATCTGTCGCTGCACGAGGAACAACCTAGTCCAGCCCCAAACTGGCACATGCATGTGTATCGTTAGTTCAATTACAGTAGTCCATTACAGGTGAGATCTGGTCCCTATTGTGCCGAGCGCTGCACACACAGTGAGAGAGAGTCCCCAGCCCAAAGTTAGCCCCATTTTACTAATGAACTGAGGCCCAGAGATGCCATCGGGTGTGTAAAACAACATACTTGGCCATGACAGCAGCGATCACATCATCTCTCATTGTCTTAAGGGCCAAGGCTGTTAATTCACTAGGTCACAATCATGCAGCCAGTCTACGGTGGCCCACAGAACGCGTCCCAGTCCTTAGCCACACTCCTGATTTCATCCTTGAGACACTCCCCGAGGCAGCATTGGCTCCCACGCAATCCCACACTTCACCCTTCAGTGTGGCTGCTGGTTTAGAACTCTCCTCTCTCCTGGCTGCCACACTCACCCTGAGATTCATGTTTAAACATATAGAACTACCTCGCTGTGGACAGAGCCATGCCTGTTTGAGAGAGGATCGTTAAATACTATGAACCTGGCGCTCCGTTGCCTTGGGGCTCCTTGGTGCCATTCCAGTAGTGTCAAGGGATCAGCTTCAGCTACTGGGAAATAGCTCCACTCTTACCCCTTTGTATTAGGTAGGCCTGGGCTACACTTAAAAGTTCGCTCGCCCTCGCTCAGCCGCTGAGGGCTGTGAAAAATTTCTTGTCCTGAGCGCCATAATTGGGTCGACACAGTTCCCGGTGCAGCCATGGCTACATTGATGGAAGAATTCTTCCGTACAGCTAGATCCAACTCTCAGAGAGATGTAGCAATTACACTGGCGAAACTGGCCCCTTCCATCGATGTAGGAAGCGGTTAGATCGTGGCGCTACCACAGCCCAGCTGCAGCACCAGAGAAGTGCAGCGATAGCATAGACACGACCATAGTCTGTCAATTCTGAGGTACAGCATGCTTTCAAACCCCATTCTGCCAAGCCTCCACCCTAGCCCCAGTGCCCAGACACAGCCGATTGCTTGGAGCAGCGTTTTAAACTCAGCCCCTTAACTTAGTTTCTGGACAAATATAGCAGAGGCCTGTATCTCGAGCTGGTTCCTTCATGCCATCTGCTTTGATGATGTCCAGGGTTTCCCTTCTCTCGTGATTCTGTTTCTTGGCTCATAATGTTTGGTGGATTTTTTAAAGCATCAGCTCCCAGAGTTCGATAGGTACCCGAGAATTTCAGCTTTCATTTAATCAACATAGTAAGCGTCGGGGTTGCCCAGAAAAGCTGGAAAATATAGCCCCTTGAAGGCTCAAACACCAGAAGGCAAAGAAAGAGGATGGATCACTCAGTGATTGCCTGGTCTGTACATTCCCTCAGAAGCATCTGGCATGGGCCAGTGTTAGAAGAGCTAGATGGACTATTGGTCTGACCCAGTAGGGCCGCTCTTATGTTCTTAAACAGAATCTAAAATTCATTTTTTTAATCTCCTGATTTTAAGACAATCTGCTGAGTTGAAGAGACATTGACATGAGTTCTGAGCATTTGGGGTTGGTAATCCTGGTAACATTTTAATGGGATTGGATTTTTCAACCCCTTCCATCTCCTGCAAAAAACAAGTGATTTCTCGCCGGCCTTTCGGAGAAGAAGGAAACAAGTGCTCCTCCCTTGCTCCGGCACAGCTTTCCCAGGCTCTCTACCTGCAGCCTCCCACCCCTCAAAGCTCAGCAACGGACTTGGGTTGAGTTGTAAGAACCTGTAATCATCTCACCTGCACCAAAAATCCCCTAAGCAGCTTTTGCCTGCCTTGCTAAAAGCAAATGCTGCCATCTAGTGCTCTTACAGAGAATAGCAGCAGAGCCTTTTCAACCATTTGCTGGTATTGCTTCTAAGCAGCCACACATCTTCTAAAATGGCTGAAGCCCAAATTAAACCATATTCACCAAATCCTCCTACCAGGCCTGGGGAGTACCGGTTAAATGACTTTAAAATATTTTATTGCTGTCACGACTCCTGTGTTTTCTAGTCTCTGCTTTCCTTCTCGGATGAGGAGCATTTACAACCTGGCTGCTTTAATTTTGTGAACTGTTCTGTGCGCCGGTGAGGTAGAAGACTGGAAAATAAGTCAGCACTTCCTAATGCCCCGGTGGGCTTTGGAAAGGAACTAAACTCTTTGGGGTAGGCTTTGCTTTTTGCTGTGTTTGCACAGCACCCCATCCACTGAGCCTAATTTTAATTGGGACCTATGGGCACCACAAGCGACAAAGGGAAGGAGAGGGAGCTTCCATGTGACCTCCTGCAGCTCCTCTTCTATAAGGTCGAAGGTCCCATAATGCTTATTAGTAGGGATCATGGCAGTAACTAGTCAGAATAAATGCAGGATAACTCCCAGTCCGTGCCCTCCTAGAGGCATTGCCTCGAAAGGGGGTGCAAGCAAGAAAAGATGCAGCAGCTTTAAGCGAGGAGCAGTAGGTAAGGAATGATCTGCCCTGTTCCTCTAGTATCTTTCAAGGGCAGTACTTTTAGCAGCGACAGCCAGGCCAGGAGGTACTTCCGAGCGTTCTAGAGAATGTCTTTCTGAAAGGCGGACACATACTTTTGCCAAAGTTGCCATGATCCCACACGAACCTTCACACCTGAGATGCAGTTTGAGTGAAGAGACATCTTTGCTCCATTCAAATCTGCCAGCAAATGATCTAACCGTACGACAGTTCCCCCTGTGCCCCTAAGGACATGCACAGCACTCCAGCTTGTGTCTAGAAGAGACTCTCCTTGAGCACGTAAAATCACATCAAGCCTCAGTGTAAAACCCTCACATCATACGCTCAGAAAGGCACAACATTTGTAGCCTGGGAATTTCTTATGCTTTTTTTAGTTTTAGAGCTTAGTTACTAGGGAAGTTTCTACCACCACTGTCCCTTTGCAGGCTGCAGAAGTATAGCAGCCACTGCCTTGACCATGGTTGTACAGATCCATGTGTTACCGTCACTCATCTCTAAAGGGGAAGAAATGTATTCCTGGCCTGGACAGCTGCAAGGCTGAAGAGACAGGCTGCCATCGGTTCCACATTCTAAGATGCACCCTTTGTGCAGGGGGCACAAACGTAACGTTTAGGCACAAAGGTTCAGAAAATCCCTTTGCTCCAGCAGCTTGGCTTGTGCACAACTCCCTGATCCCTCTAAACTGCCTAATCTAGGGAGGGTAAAATCTCTTAGAGAAGGTCTACACTAGAAACTCTTATAGGTGCAGCTGTAGCATCTCTGCTGAAGTGGTCTCCCAGCTTAATAACTCCACCTCCCTGCAAAGCAGGAGCAATGTCGGCCCTAGCACTAGGCCGGGGCAGGTCAATGTAACAATGTCACTCAGGGGGGCTGGATTTTTCATATCCCTGAGCGACAGTTATACCAAGGTGTTGCACAGACCTGCCCCTAGAAATGTGCTGCCCTTTTATATGGCTGGCCTGCAAGCTCCTGGATCACTACAGCATAGCAAGTTCTCATCTATTACTCCAAGGGCTTTGTGCCATACACACTCAACTGAAGACAGGAAGGACCTCCAAACTGCTTGCGAGACCCGTACGTCACCCTACACCACATTGCCCTCATTCAGAGCCACATCCCAAGATGCAATTGTAGTGGGAATTGCTGTTGCTCAGCAGCTCCGAGGCTTTAGAAAGGAAGCATTCTGGGGTACTTACAGGTGTAGCAAGGAACCCATTCTAGGTCAGCACACTGATGATTTCACACATCAAGACTGTACCTAGTTTAGTTGAATATTTTTACAACACATTATACAATCCATTTTAATACTTAAACAGCCTCCTCTATTAAACAGCAGTTAAGACATCAACACTGGAGTTCATGGGGATTTTGCTCCTGGCTCCTCCTCTAAGTCTTCCACCTGGAATAGTGACAAAGGGCCTGCTTCTCATCAGGGTGTGTCTGTGCCTCAGTTTCCCCCTCAAACAATTAACACTTCCCAGTATGACTAGGAATAAGTGCATTAACAGCCATACAGCTGCTAGTGATGAGCCTCACAAAGAGCTTTCCAGTAAACAGAATGTCTAGGCATTGCAAGCTGTCCCAGAATAACCATGTCTTGCTGCAGGTTTCAGATGCGCCGTACTGCAGAGAATCAGAGGTCCCCAATCAAACACATAGAAGCCACTTTTTAAAACCTTGGCTTGTGTAGAATACAGATCATCATACAATTCGTGGTACGTGGCATCCTACCCAATTTACAGGGCACAGAATCTTTGCTTCATTGACAGCCTCTGTTGTTCTCTTAAAATACATGTGTAACCCATCTAGCTATCGTTTGAGGAAGAGTTAAGTGCTTGTACTTGCATGCCTTTCAAGACAAATGTGTGGAAATATATATATATTTTTTTAAAAAAATATCAGCACTGTACCAAGTAATCTGACATTACTAAGAGGCAAATGCTAGTGTTTTAGAAGAGAAAATCCACACAGGCTAAGTGATATCCCAGGCTTCATGGGAAACGTATGCGTAATTACAGTTGACAGGAGGAAAATTAGATTCCAATACTCATGTGCTCACACCACTGAAATATGATGCCTTTTGGTGTTCACATGGAAGCGTGTCATACTTCCTGTTACATTGGGCAAAAAATGCTTACACACTAGGCCTGCAGCCCTAGATGGAGATTTCCTTCTCCCAGCTGTCTTTACCTATGCAGATGTTAAACACTTCAGAATAGCTGTACTTTTACTCCATCCTGTGCCCAATACCATGGGGCCTCTGCACACATCATTTCACCAGTCTAGTGTGAGGCAGAGGCAGTTCGGCTCTCTCAGCTTGGCATTCAAAGGAATGTAAAAGATGACTTGTTATGGCACCGCCTATAGAGAAGGTAAGAGATCCATGACAGATGTTCCAATAAGCTTCTACAGCAAGAATTAGATTTACTGACAGAAGCGGTAGGCTCACACTTTTTGGAGTTTTGTTACATGAGAGAATAGCGTCTTTCAGGAACCCTCTAAAATTCTCCATGACTTGTCTGTTTTGATATATTCCACTAGACAGCTTAAATTACTACAAGACAGCTAAACTTGGAACAGTTTGATTTGTGTAATGGATGTGCTCTGTCTAGCTGGCCAAGTTTTATTTAGTGAAATGTTTAATCTCCATTACTTCAGTGATGGGAGCAGAGAGAGGTTTCCTCTCTTCCTTTCCTCCACATTTCCCTCCAGGGAGGAAGTCCTAATTCCCAGCCCCACATGCTCCATTCCCCATATACATCAGGAAGCAATAAATAAAAAATGCATTGAAGACATCATTAGTTGTTAGAGCTAAAGCAATGGACCTGGTTACATGTTCTGGGAAGATGAAGTTCCATCAGTGTATATTTAGATTTTATTCCCAACCAAGAGGGCTAGAAACTTTCATTTACGAGTTTAGATTCTGTAACTCTGAACATAACATATGGGACACAGAGCTACAGCAAGTGAGCTGGGCGTTTAACACCATTGAGCCCTTTCACAGCAGGAAGGTAAGGTGCTTTTTTTTTTTTTTTTTAAAAGAGGATTTGCCCAAGCCATAATATTGTATTTCCCTCCACTCTCTTTCACAGGCAGCAGGTTTTAAATCTCAGACTTGCCCATCCTACCGTCACAGTGATCCTATATACTGAGCTGCTACATGCCTTTCAAATGGCAACTTGCAATGTTGGAGGCTTGTGAGCACAGGAAGGGGATTTGGAACAGCCGTTCTATGGTGAGTTAAGAGTGTGCGCTCTTTGAACAAAAGAGGTGGCACAGCAGAGATCTGAGAGAAACTAGTACCACTACATAAACAGGTTCAAAGGTCCATCCAGAGTAGAACCCTGCATGGGAGTATTTTTTAATCCCGCTCTCACCCACTCCGGACAGCAGGTCCGGTAGGATCCCAGTTCCGCAGCAGGGCTCTAATCTACGGCTTGCTTGCTTTCCTGTCCCAGATTGCTAACTCATCAGCACTTGATGAAGAATGGCAGGAAGACATGCACCAGTTCAGGCCCTTTAATCTGTCTGAGACAGGGTGCCGAAGCACAAAAAATGATAAAACGGTCTGCATTTTTACAGCAAAAAACCTACGGAAATTTATGGGGAAATAATATTTTTGTACATGGGGTAAAACGTTATAAATTCAAGACAACTCACAGACAGGGGGAAACTCCCACATCTAGCACTCATTTCTTTAAAAAGTTCACTTGAATAGCCGGGCAGTCAAGCTGCCACTCTTTGAAATGATAGTTACTTTTCCCAAGTGGCTCACAGTACTGCTTTGCATCTTGGAATGTCCTCAGAAGGCTCCGTGTCAAAACAAGATGACAGAATAAAAACCCCAGAGTCCTTTCAGATAGCAGGGGAAGGAAGGAAAAGGGAACGCTTAGTCATCAAATTTTATCTTCTTCCCTTGTGGCTTGTGTTCTCCTCCTCTGCCTCCCCGGAAGCCACCTCCTCTACCTGGAAAGAAATTGGAGAGATTAGGAACCAAGTTGCATTTAGCCTGACTCAGAAGTTAGTATTCCCCCTCTGTATGAACTTGGAAGGTGACAGTACATGGAAGGGAAAGCACATGTTAGTATTCCAATATGCCATCTCAGAGAATCTGAAAGCATGTGCCTGACCTGGGATTAGTCAGTCTTTGATTTATCTAAAATGTTGCCTGAACTCAATAACGATGCTAAGCTCTGGTTATACTTTCTTCGTACCTCCAAATCCTCTGCCGCCACCCCGTCCACCGAATCCACCTCTGCCACCCCGTCCTCCTCTTCCTCCGCGTCCGCCAAATCCACCGCCAAATCCACCACCACGCTGACCATCACCCTTGGGCT
Source organism: Dermochelys coriacea (assembly GCF_009764565.3). Lineage (NCBI taxonomy): Eukaryota > Metazoa > Chordata > Testudines > Dermochelyidae > Dermochelys > Dermochelys coriacea. The sequence goes on from NC_050076.1 coordinate 6,613,443, forward strand.
TAGCATAGTCAAGGGTCACTTTGTTTCCATCAATCTCTCCATCCTCCATAGCTTCTTTAGCTGCTTTGGCATCTTCTGGGCAGCTGAAGTCCACAAAACCAAATCTATGCAAGGTAGTGAAAAGACAAGAGTTCACCTTCCACTGAAGTGAGCCACACAGCACAGCTCCACCCTCCACCAGAATACCATGCATACTGAAGAGCTACACTGTAATGTATGCATTTAAAAAAATAACAGGTTTTGTCTGTGCACAGTTCCACCGTATTTGGCTTCCCACCATCCTATATTTAGTCTTTGCATTATCTGTGTAACCTGCTCCTTTGCAGCAAGAATGCTAAATGTAAAGGCGGCAAGTTCCATACTGAACCCTAGACTATGCTGCTTCTTCACAACGCTTTCAGTCCAAATTAGTGGGCGTCTAATGTCGGACCATCGATCAAAGCTGTGACCATCCCAAAGGAGGCTCGATTTAATAAACTGGTATGAGCTACTGGGTGGGGAAGGAGCACCTTATCATGAAGGATCTCTTTGCACTATTAATATTCGCCCACTGGTAGTCAGAGCAGAAGAAGATCTACACCACCATCTTTCATGGCCATCCTGTCAGGAGTGCTACTGGACTATGCAGTTTGTAATACAAGAACACACATTCACAGTGTACCACAGCCGTGGCTAATCACCCATCTAAAGCCAGAAGGTGAATATGCCAGCACTGAGCACTTAATTTTCTTCTCGTGCGAATCCATAGGCTGCCACTGATTTTATGGCAGGAAGGAGCTCATTGAGAAGGGAGGATGTTGCACCTTTACCATTCACAGGATATTCAAGATCGCAAGCCTGTTTCCTCTTAGCAACTAGTTGACAACGTTATTAATACCAATCCAAGGTCAGTTAGGATTTCAATTGATTAATCTAGACCTCTTCCAACAGGAAGTGAATTATACCATCTCCAGATTAGAATTTAACATACCCTTTGGATGAGCCAGTGTCTCGGTCCATGACTATTCTGGCATTGACAGAGCCCTCAAACGAATCCCTCAATGTCTCCTCTGTGGTGTCCTCAGAAAGGCCTTTGACAAACAGCGTTTTGGTTTGTTCTAAACAAAGAGAATCCATTTTCAGATCAACCACTTTTGTAAAGTTTCTGCCTTAAGATAGATATGTGAGCCAGGTTCCCAGCCATGCATACATCAAGCCCTTTTACATTAGAAAAAGGAGAAGTTAACCAATTGAACACTGTGGACTAATTTGAGATGTCAGATAAAAATTATCTACATCAACATTATAAGGTTGCTTTCCTGGGCCACAACTACAAAAATAGGAAGGCCAAAAACATTTAAGTGACTGACATAGAAACAGCTAAGGTGTTTTTTCTTTTGAGATTTTAAAAGGGGGGGGGGGGGAAATTAGCAGCTTATGCCAAGAAATTCCCCCACCCTCGTTTCTGCCTTGGGGGGAAAAACAAAAACTGTCCTGTTAAACTTGAAGCATTTACAACAGAAATGCTCACAAAAAACAAGTTTAGTCATGAAGGTATAATCAAAACTACAATTAACACAGCTTGATCAGTACTTGACTATCCAGAGGATTTTTGAGATTTCATCAGTATCTCAGTCATCATATCCACCTCTTAAACTTAACTCTTGCTGCTGTTCCTAGCATCTGAGAAGCAGGTCTTTTCCACGTCAAATGATTTTTCAGGAACAGAATTAAGTGTGCATGAATTAAAGCTGCATCAAAGTCTCAAACCCTCTGTAGGTCAGAATAAAGCACAGGGCACTTACGACTAAATCCTCCTCTGGAGTTACCACCACCTTTCTGTCCAGCTGGTGCGCTGAATTCCAGTCTGATTGTTCTGCCTTCAATTTCTGTGTTGTTACAGGAATTCAAAGCTTCCTTAGCATCTTCAAATGTGGAAAATTCGATGAACGCATATCTAGGTGGAGAGAAAAATTCTGATCAGACTGGAGACTTGTTCCCATATGGATCCTAAATAGCATGGGACCAGTCACGCTGCCAATATTCAAATCTTTACTACGGGGCTGGATTACTTAGGTTTTGTTAGTTTTTTTTGGGGGGGGGGGGGGGGGAGGGGGGGGGAGAGAAAGACAAGTCAACTCTTACGCACCCTTTAGGCTTGCCCTGGTTATTTTGTGGCATCCTGATAGCAGAGGCTTTTTCAAACAATTCTTGAAGAGATTCTTCCGTTGCATTGTACGAGAGGTTGTTCACAATTAGGGTCTTTGACTCTCCACCTATCAGGAAAGAGAAAGACAACTTAGAACTGCACATTTACAGGCAGATTTTTCCAAACTAAACCAACAGCGCTTTTAGGAGCGAGAGGGAATGGGGTATTCTTTGCTCCACTACGGTATCTGCCTCAAGGACCATGCACAAGGACGACTCCCAAGCACAAGCTAATAATCTTCATACACTTAATTGGCATCTAGTGTATTGTATGTCAGGGTAACTGGTATCTGGACTAGCTACATTGTTCAGAACTGGAGAGTCTCTATGCAACTTAAAAAGAAAAGGAGTACCCATGGCACCTTAGAGACTAAAATTTATTAGAGCATAAGCTTTCGTGAGCTACAGCTCACTTCATCGGATGCATTTACTTATGCAACTTAAATCATTCTGGAGTTTCTTGGAGTTTAAGAATGGTTTAAGTGCTCCTTTGTGCAAGGTGCTGGATTGATGGCCTTCAAAACAAAGCCCAATCCAAGAATTTCACCAATGTACAACCCTGCCCCCCAGGTCAAGATCTAGAGAATGAAGGTACTTGTTTCACAAGAGTCAACCTGCCCCTATCAGGCTTGACCAAGTCTGAACTGATGGACCTCTTACCCACTAATATGCAAATCAGAACTATATAAAATGGCATGAAGTGCATGGGATTGAAAGTAGAAAGAAAAAAAGAGGGAGAACAAACACACAAGATTCCCTCCATGTTACCCAAAGGATTACCTGCGAAATGCTATAATTTGCTTGTGATAGCAGCACAAGCTATCTGGCCCCTGCCTTGGTAAAACTGATCTGTGTATTGGCTATCATGTACCTTTAGCACATAACAGCGCTGCATAAATACCTTTTTGTGTCTCTAGATGGCTCTTCTCTCCTGTGTAGTCTAAGATGATGGAACGACCCTCGATTTCAGTACCCTGCTTCTCCTCTAGTGCCTTGTCTGCCTCAGCTTCCGTTTTAAACTCTACATAGGCAATCCTAGAATGGTGAAGACAGCAGATGAACAAGCTATTTCTTTGGGGAGTGTTGAATATGCCCAAAAAACTAAAATCCAAATAATGCTTTTAGGATAAGTACTTAATTTCAATATTCTAAGTAGCAGCTGAAGACAGCAAAAAGACATCAGTCTATGTTAAAAAGGCAACGCATGCCTAGGGAAAAATTAAACTATCACAACTACATACCCTTTACTGCTTCCATCCTTGCCAGCCACTAGCCTGATTTCTAGCGCATCTTCAAATACTTCTCTCAATTCATCCTGAGTTATACGGTAAGGCAGATTCTTTACAAAAAGTGTTCTGGCATCTCTCTCTACAAAAAGAGAGAGAAAAAAAAAAAAGTTAAGATTCTGTACCACAGTGAACAAATGCCAGCACCAGGAAAGCCAAAAGTAATTCAATTATATCACCAAAATACAAGTAAAGTTGATTTTTGTATTTGTGCCAGGAACAGTTGTAATTTTACACATTAAGGGCTCTACATCCAAAAGCAGAAATATCTTTACAACATACTGGTTTGCTGGTAATACGAACATTCCCCCAAACACAATCCAGATCATCTTGAATTCTGTCTACACATTTCAGACATACTTCTTTGAAAATCTCAACCCATATAACAAGGCTTTGATAAGGAAGTGGTAAACTAATACAACCAAAACTTTTTACGTCAGTTAAGTTTATTGATTTCTAATTAACAACTAAGTGCTTACATCAGAGGTGCAATTTCTTTCTTGAACGGTATGAAGATGCAACAAAAATATGGTTTTAAAGCCATTAACCACTTCTGCAGGTATTACCCACAATCACCAAACCAAACAGGCCAGTAGAAGACAGTTAGTCACTGGCTTGCTCAACATGACAAGACACGTTACCCAGAAATCTAGTAGATAAAGAACGAAAGTTAGTTTTCATACCTTTCTTTGTTTCTTTAATGATTTCTTTACTCCTTGCTTTCTCCAGTTTGATTTCTAAACCCATGAATTTCTTCCCATTAAATTCAAGGGATTTATCCAGATCCTCAGCTGATGAGAAATCTACATATCCAAACCGCCTGAAAGAAGAAAGACTAATATTTACACAGAACTTTGGAGTTCGTGTCAGAACACATTGTGGAAGTATAGTCAATAAGGCTATGTCTACACTGCATTGTAAACCATAGTCTGTGCAACCCAGGCTTATGGACTCTGTGTTTCCAAACCCATGCTTGAGCATCCACACTGCACTGTAACCCTGAGCTTATGATTGATGGACTCAGGCGTCACAGCCATGCTAATGCACCCACCCTGCACTGCACAGACCTTCCGACTTGGGCCTGCGGCTTGAGCTGCATCCACATTGCAAAACGACAAGGGCTTAGACTAGAATCACAGTGGCAGCCCCCCTAGGATCGAAGTCCTGCTTGCTTGCTGATACGAGTCAGACTGATGTGTGTGTGGATGGAAAGGGGACTTGGGCTAAAAGCTGAATCAGGACCGGACTTAGGTGCGTAGCATAGACATAACCTTTTAGTGACACAGCTGTGCCGCTAAAAGGCACGAAGGGTAGCTGCTTTCTGTCAGCAGGAGAGTTCTCCCGACACCAAAAAAACCCTCCTCTCACTCCCAACGAGCAGCGGTAGCTGTTCACACCGGTACTTTCGGTCGGCAAAACTTTTGTCATTCGGGGGGGGGGGGGGGGGGGGGGAAGAGGTCATACCACTGAACGACAAAAAACTGTTGCCAATGAAAGTCCAGTGGAGACAAAGCCTTAGAGTGCAGCGTACACCTACCCTAAGAGCTGCCTTCAAAAAAAGAGTTAAATGACTGAAGCAGCTTTACAGTGGAAGCCATCAAAACAAGTATCACACAACTAACGATAGTCAGAAGAGCTGTGCTCCTCGACAAGGAATCTATCATGTTGATTGCTTTACTAGACAGCAAGTTTTCAGATTGGAACTCAAATTTAGAGATCCAAATGCATCAAGACCACTTACATCTCAGTTACAAGGTGGGCTGGTGTATGTCTTTAAAACAGTCCTGATTCAAATCAGGACAGATTTCTTGTGCCTCCCCAGAAAAGTCACTTAAACTCTTTGAACATCTGCCAAATGGACATACTTACCCAAGTCACAGAACTAGTAAGAATTAGTTGTTCAGTACTAAATATTTTCAGAAAAATGAAACCAAATTGCCCCAAGACACTCAAAAAATAGCTCTTTAGAAAGTATAATAGCTTAGATTCAGCTACCCAAAACAAGGGCTATACATAAATTGCATAAAATGAAGACTGCAGCCTTCCTCTTTAGTATGGGAATGCTGCTTGAAGCATCTACCGGTCCCGAGAGGAAATGCTCCACCTTGTTCATAATAGCGTAAGACTGAACTTGGTTTAACAGTTCCACATACTATTCAGTGATCATTTAAACATTTTGTTTGTCCCAGTTATGCCTCCTAACTGTGCCAGTAGTTTACAGCTTGGTATGAAGAGAGCAGCAGCAGAATTATAGTGACGAGCTTACTTGGAACCACCAATTCTGACTTCCAGAACTGGAAGGTCTTTTTTGCCAAAGAACTCCTTGATGGCAGTCTTCAGTTCCTCATAGTCCTTGCTGGCGTTCAAGTTTCCCATAAACAGGGAGAAAGCTGAAGCAGTTTCTTTAAGAAAAAGTGAAGTTCAATTAGGCAAATTAAAGGATGATCAAATTGGAGGCTTCTTACTCTAAAGGACTACGGCACATCAGTTTATATCAAAGTCACATCAGACTTCAGTATTAAGTCCCTAGTATTCATCATTTGTGCTGGCAGCACCATATAAAAGCCAAAGATTCAAACCCCTTAGTACAAGTTCCCCAGCTAGTACCTTCCCACATTAAATGAAGAAATTTTGAACGTTCTCTCTGGAGCATTGCAGTAAGGGGAGCCTTGACTTTAGCTGCACTTAGAACACATTTCAGGATGCATCATACTAACATACCTTCAGTTTTCTTTTTCTTGGCTTCTGGGACACTTTTTTGCTTGGGCATTTCCTTCTTTCGTTTTCCGGGAATTTCCTTCACAGACTCTGTAGTACAGGAAAATACATTAGAAGGATCTTAGAATAATAATAATAATAAATAAGGCATCCAGTGACACCCCCACCCTCCATCACACTGGATCAGTACTTGACTATCTTGAGAAACTTTCATTGTGATTTTCATCACATCATTTCAGTGAGTGTTCATCAGTTCCAGCTTTGGAAGACAGGGTTGGACATACTTCTTGCCTACAGCTGCTGTATACGAGTTGTGTATTACTACGCAGCAGGGATTTACACAAGCATAGAACATTCAGCTCACCTTCCTCATCGTCGTCATCCTCATCCTCGTCGTCGTCATCCTCATCCTCGTCGTCGTCATCCTCATCCTCGTCGTCGTCATCCTCATCGTCAGAGTCTGCCTTTGCTTTCATTGGAACAGCTTTCACTGGAGCAGCTTTCTTTCCTTTTGCTGGGGTTATGTCCATTGCCTCAACTTCAGAGTCTGAAACATCAAAGCAAACTATCTTTCATGGGTGCAATTCAATTTCAATGGTTCAATTCCAGTGCAACTGAGGAAGGAATCTCCACCCTCATTTCCCCTCTGGTAAAACGGGCCATGCTTCTCACTCTTTCGTCTTGTCCATTTCAGTTTGCAAGCTCTTTGGGGCAGGGACTCAATGTTTGTTTTACAGTGCTTAACACAACTGGATCCTGGACCTGACTGAGTCTCTTAGCCTATGTCTACACTGCAATGAAACACCTGTGGCTGGCCCGAGTCAGCTGACACAAGCCAGCTGCGGACGTTTTATTGCAGTGTAGACATATCCTAAAGTGCTACCCTAATATTACTACCATTAGTAGCATCCAGTAGGTAGTAACAAGCGCCAGAGAAAGCAGCAATAGGAAATAATTGTTAAACTCCAATACACTCCTTAATTTTATTTGTAGGCGTCAGTGGCCTTATAAAATCAGGTCTGCCACATGTGAAATAAGCTAGCAAGCTAGTTTCAATAATACAAAGAGCTCAGTACATTATTAGTGCCACATCAGCCTCTGTGGGTTCAAGCCAACTAAAAATGTGTGCATTTCATAATGATCAAAACTATATAATCTAAGCCTTTCCATAACCAGCATAGCCTACACACCATCATCTTCCTCATCGTCATCATCCTCATCGTCGTCGTCAGATTCTTGTTTTGAAGGTACTGCCACAGGTTTTGCCAGTACAGGCTTTTTGACTGCAGGGGTCACAGGCATTGCTACCTCCTCCTCTGATTCATCTGTAACAAGAGTTTATCACTCACTAGTCTGCATGCTATCAACAGCATTTATACCAGAGGACAGACTACAGCCTGAGGACCGGATTTGGGCTGTCAGGGCTTTCAATCCAGCCTGCAGGATTCAATCCCAGAAGACTTGGCGGTGAGAGGGCTCTGTGCACTGCCCTTGCCTGGAGGCACCGCCCCACGCAGCTCTCATTGGCTGGGAACAGAAAACTGTGGCCAATGGGAACTATTGCTGGCCACTTCGGGGAGCGGCACTAGCTCCCCACTGCCACTCAAGATAAGCAGTGCTGGGCCCCACAGCCCAAACCCCTCCTGCGCCCCAACCCCCATGCCCTTCTGCACACTGCATCCCCTCTCACACACACCACATTCCAACCCCCTCCCCCCGCCTACATTCATAGCCCTGCTTACAATTTCCCCACCCAGATGTGGCCCGTGGGCCAAAAAGTTTGCCTATCTCCGATTTATACTGTTAATTCAGGTTTGCTCAAGAAATGTACTCTATGAAATGCTGGTAAAGAAAGCTGTGATAAACAATTAATCATTGGCTTGAACCATGCACGACAGGGAGCCCATGCAAACTTCCTCCAATCAGCTCTGCTACTTTAGCTTAGTGCGGTCTTCTCTACCCCCTACCTTTGCTATACAAACCTTGTGTCTCATTTGACTAAGAACTGCCAGTTGTGCTGAACTGCACACTGGTTTGTGATATGGACAAACAGGAGCAATTTAGGTTGAGGTAATTTTGTTCAATGATGGCAAAGCATTTAACAGAAAAGTGAATTTTGACTTGCCAGAGTCATCTTCATCCTCCTCGCTGTTGTCGTCGTCGTCATCATCGTCGTCCTCCTCCTCTTCCATGTCTTTTTTCTTTGCATTTTTTCCATTTTTAGCTCCTTTGGCTGGAGTGGCAACTACCTTCTTGGCTGGAGTGGCAACTACCTTCTTGGCTGGAGTGGCAACTACCTTCTTGGCTGGAGTGGCAGCCTTTTTGCCAGGTGTAACTGCTGCTTTTGGTGTTACCACTTTCTTCTGAGGAACAACCTTAGAGAAACAGACAAGTCATATGAGTGTACAAAACTCCTAAATTATATTAAATTAAACCCACCACAACCATTCATCCAACTAGCCCCTCTGCTGGAGTGCCTAGAAAGACTGCAGGACCAGACTGTAAAGCCACATTGGCAGCTCACCGGGAACCAAAGGACTGTCCCTCATTTACATATACAATATAAGTCTCCCTGCAACGTAACAACTTGTGTTACCTCTTCGCCTGTTTTTGGCCCCTCTCTGCCTCCACATCTAGAGGTGGTGGGGTTACCAAGTATAAAAAGAAACCAACATTAAGAACCCTTGGTAAGAGCGGAGTGTGAATAGGTGCCCTTTTTGACAGAACTATGGCAGTATTCTCCCCTATCTTTACGGGGGAGAAATAGGGAGGAGAATACAATTAGTATAGTATTCAAGAAGCCAGCCTTTCCCCAACAGACTCAAAATTTTACAGAGCCAAATTTGGAAGTTATTTAGCTACACTCAAAATATCCACTTGCTAATGCTAGTTCATTGTCTCATCACTTATGGTATTTTCTCATCACTTATTGTATTTATTTCCCCATTTCATTCACTGAAGGCTTTTGGGTTGTGTTTCCCAAATGAATAATTTACTCCCAAAGTAACATGGAGCACAATAGAATCCAGATGTAAAATGATCACCTCTTCCTCACTGCTGTCCTCTTCCTCTGAGGAGTCCTCCTCCTCGCTATCGTCTACCTCCTTTGGGGGAGGAGGAACCACTTTTTTCTGTTTGGCTTGATTCTTCGGATTCTTAAAGAAGAAATGTGAAATATGAACATACATTAAAGTTCACCCATTCAATCTTCCAATTTACAAAACTGTCGATAAGAGAATATATAAAACACACCAAAGCCATAAAACGTTTAAGCCAAGTGCCATTTTAGCACAATTTTGGAAACAATTTTGCTTGCTCGCAGAAGTGTTACAACGGCCTGCCACCACTACTTTCCTATCAAATTTAGAAATCCGCAGCGACCAACACGCTTTTTCAGATCCGCTAAAATGCCTGGTTTCAGAGTAGCTGCCCTGTTAGTCGCAAAAAGAAAAGGAGGACTTGTGGCACCTTAGAGACTAACAAATTTATTAGAGCATAAGCTTTCGTGAGCTACAGCTCACTTCATCCGATGCTGTAGCTCACGAAAGCTTATGCTCTAATAAATTTGTTAGTCTCTAAGGTGCCCCAAGTCCCCCTTTTCTTTTTGCGAATACAGACTAACACGGCTGCTACTCTGAAACGTGTTAGTCGGTATTCGCAAAAAGAAAAGGAGGAACTTGGGGCACCTTAGAGACGAACACGTTTATTGGAGCATAAGCTTACGTGAGCTGTAGCTCACGAAAGCTTATGCTCCAATAAACGTGTTCGTCTCTAAGGTGCCCCAAGTTCCTCCTTTTCTTTTTGCTAAAATGCCTGCTCATGAACCTGAGACACAAGGTGAGTGAGGCAAAATCTTTTACTGGACCAACTTCCGTCCATGGGAGAAAAAACTTTCCGCTTCCCGAAGCTGTTCCGTTTGCAACGTTAATTCACCTGCAGACTTTCCATAAAGCAGAGCGATGGGGAGGGAGGAAGGGGGGGGGGCCCCCCCATCCCTCCTCCTAGTGTAAAATCCTTCCGCCCTCCCGCTCACACAGAGCCACGCTGCTCGACAAGCCCCACACGTGCGGTGGAGGCCGGCAGCGCCGCGCCCAGGCCGAGCGCTCCCCCGGCCCGCCCGAGCCCCGGGAGGAATCGACAAAAGGGCCCTGAACCATGTGGGACAGGCAGGCCCGCGCCGCGCGCTTGCTACGGCGGAGAGACCACGTGGCCGCCCCACGCGGCGCACGCAGCCTGAGGCCTTCCCATCCGGCAGCGCGCGCCGCCGGCCCCGCCCCCCCCCCTCGCGCGCGCGCGCGCGCGCCCCGACCCTCTAGCTTCCGTCGCGAGCCCCGAGGGGAGCCTAGAAACCCCCCCTCCCCCCCAACGGCCGGAAAGAGGCCTAGAAACCGCCCCGAGTCCTGCGGCCCGTCGCGGAGCCGGCAACCGGCCTCGGGGGCTGGGAGAGGGCGCGCGAAACCTGCTGGCTTCGGGGTCGGGATTAGAAACCAGCTCCCCTCCGGGAGCGAGGCGAGCAACCGACCCCCGGCACCGCCACCCGACGGGGGCCTGGCCGCCGCCGCTCGCCCCTCTCAAGGATGGGGCCTGGAAGGCTCCGCCTCGGGCCCGCCGTTCCCCGGGCTGGGGCCTGGCGCTCGCCGCGGGCCTCACCTTGGCGATCTTCACCATGATGGCGGCGGGGGACGTCGCGGGCCGGGGCGGCTGGGTCCGTGTGCGACAGGCAGCGCCGGGAGCAGCGACTCGACTGCGCCCTGGACTGAAGCGAAAGAGGGAGAGCGCCGCCCCTCCCCCCAACCACCCCCCGCCCCAGCTTATGCTTTGTCCCGCCCCCCTTCGCCCCGCCGGACCAACCCCTGCGCGGGCGCGGTTAGCTCCGCCCGCCCGCCCGAATGCCGCCCAATCGGCGGTCTCCGAGTGCGGAATGCACACCAATCCGCGCGGGGCTGCCGCTGACCAATTGGAGCGCGCGTTACAGCGAGAAGTCGCGCCCGCTGGGGAGAAGGGGCAATGTGACCAATAGGCGGCTGCGCTCCGGTGGGGTTCGGATGGGGGGCTGGTAAAGGAGCAGCGCAGCACGTGGCTCCAGGAAAACCACGTGCACCTGGGACCTCAGCGGAGAGGGGGATCAGCGGGGCTGTTACCTTACCCCATGGCTTGGCTGGGGGTCGGGAGCCGGGACCAGCCTGGGGCCGGTGATCAGCCTAGCCCTGGGGGTCTGGCAGTGGGACCACCCGGCCCTGGGGATAGATGCAATTATGCCAGGGGGACTTGGGTTGGAGAGGGTGGTTTCTTCCCTGATCTACGGTCTCTTTTATCCTGCTGCCCATCACCATGGTATCTGAGTTCCTTACACATAAAGTCAATAGCAAAGACCCTCGCAGACGTCCTAGCGCCTCAGGCATGGATCCCTTTTCAGGGTCAAATCTTTACTTTGGATAAGGTTTTTTCCCTTTCTTTTGGTTTGTGAGGGTTTAAGAATACCCTCTTTTCACTTCTCTTTTCCAGTCTCTCGTCATCATTATCTCTTTTCCTTCCATCTCTACCCATCTCGCTGCTCTGTACTCTGTTTCTACCTCATTCCACTTGCTCTTCTGTGGGGTAGGTCAACAGTGCTAGTGAAGGTGTAGTTGTAGCACAACTAGGCATACCTGTGCTAGTTTTAATCTAGCTCGGGTAACAATAGAGTTGCTGGATTGGCACGGGTTAGCAACCAGAATGCATACCCTGGCACCCTGGTTAGGGTAGTCCATGGTGAAGCCTGCCTGTTCCCCCATGTCTGCATTACAATCTATGTCTACCCTTACTACAATCACACCTTCACTTGCAGTGTAGACATACCTGTGGAGCACAGGCCAGAGCGTGGGTTCTGCTCACTTCCAATGGCAAGTGAGACAGTCCTGAGTTTAGATGGCACAAAATGTAAGAGCCATGGAAATATCATGCAGATGACAGATTCCATTAGATATAGTAAATGATCTTTGTTGTTGTTGGACCCTATTTTGTACAAACCATCCAAAATGTCACATCCGACCTGTACGAATCCAGCCCATTTTAGCTGACAACTCTACCATTATCAATCATGCATCAATTAGAAGTAACGGAAGAGGAGAAGGACCTTGGAGTATTGGTTGATCATTTGATGACTGTGAGCCGCCAATGTGATATGGCTGTGAAAAAAGCTAATGCAGTTTTGGGATGCATCAGGAGAGGCATTTCCAGTAGGGATAAGGAGGTTTTAGTACCATTATACAAGGCACTGGTGAGACCTCACCTAGAATACTGTGTGCAGTTCTGGTCTCCCATGTTTAAAACGGATGAATTCAAACTGGAGCAGGTACAGAGAAGGGCTACCAGGATGGTCTGAGGAATGGAAAACTTGTCTTATGAAAGGAGACTTAAGGAGCTTGGCTTGTTTAGCCTAACTAAAAGAAGGTTGAGGGGAGATATGATTGCTCTCTATAAATATATCAGAGGGATAAATACAGGAGAGGGAGAGGAATTATTTCAGCTCAGCACCAATGTGGACACAAGAACAAATGGGTATAAACTGGCCACCAGGAAGTTTAGACTTGAAATTAAACGAAGGTTTCTAACCATCAGAGGAGTGAAGTTTTGGAATAGCCTTCCAAGGGAAGCAGTGGGGGCAGAAGATCTATCTGGTTTTAAGATTCTACTCGATAAGTTTATGGAGGAGATGGTATGAAGGGATAATGGGATTTTGGTAAGTAATTGATCTTTAAATATTCAGGGTAAATAGGACTAATCCCCTGAGATGGGATATTAGATGGATGGGATCTGAGTTACCCAGGAAAGAATTTTCTGTAGTATCTGGCTGGTGAATCTTGCCCATATGCTCAGGGTTTAGCTGATTGCCATATTTGGGGTCGGGAAGGAATTTTCCTCCAGGGCAGATTGGAGAGGCCCTGGAGGTTTTTTGCCTTCCTCTGTAGCATGGGGCCTGGGTGACTTGAGGGAGGCTTCTCTGCTCCTTGAAGTCTTTAAACCATGATTTAAGGACTTCAGTAGCTCAGACATGGGTGAGGTTTTTTGTAGGAGTGGGTGGGTGAGATTCTGTGGCCTGTGCTGTGCAGGAGGTCGGACTAGATGATCAGAATGGTCCCTTCTGACCTTAGTATCTATGAATCTATGTTTATTATGATAGTGTCTAGAGACCAATCAAGGTCCCAACCCCACTATATTAGGCACTGTTCAAACACAGAGTAAGAGGCAATCCCTGCCTCAAAGAGCTTACATTTTAAAATGTCATGCCCATGTCAAACAGTAGACACCCTTAAAACACCTGCTGTATCAATAGCTCCTATAACTTCATTTTCTGTGAAAGAGTGACATCACAACCCCCTTGGACATATTAGTCACTGACTGTAATCGGCGGCTGTGACATTAATTCCCCTCCCACTCTGTACTGGAAGGCTGCAATGTAACAACTTTAACCAAACCAACCTGTAAGCAGAGAGTGTGATAGAGAAGATAGATGCTCTCTTTGCATCTCCTTACCATGTTAGTCAGTTAAATCAGCAAGGGGCTAGAGTTTAAACCGCTCTCACTGGGGATTATTCAGGATGGGACATCAGAGCCTCTATTTTTAATTTAAAAATCATGAAAACAGGTTTTTTGACCAAAAAAAATAAAGCAGGAGTTGATCTTTATGAACCATGAGTGGCATGAACTGACAAACGCAGAAAAGCTTTGCAGATCAAGTTAATGTCCTCATAGTTAACATTCGCTTAAGATGAATGGGTTGCCACTATTATTTTATTCTTTCTGGGGACTTGCAGGCTGGGGGAAAAGGACAAAACTGTAATTGAACGTAGGTTTGTCTTTACTAGGAAACTAGATTGTATTTAACCACATTTTTTAACTATTATGTTAGGGAGCATGATGCTGGCCAGGTCTGACTCATCAGTGCAGACAAGAACAAGCCGTGGTCAGCATGATGTTAGCAAGTGGTGGGTAAACTCAGATGTTAGTAGACTTTACCCACAACCAGAGGTGGCAGGTTTGTATAATTTTTGGAGGTGCTCGGAATGGGTCCAAGTCCTCCCCCACCCCCACCCCTGTCTTGTAAGCTGATATATGTATATTTTAAAATAATGTAAAAATTGACTGGAAACAGTAAGCGTTAACAGTTTCCCTATATTTCACAATATCACTATCCTAAGAAAAACTTATTTAACTAAGTTTCAGAGTAGCAGCCGTGTTAGGCTGTATTCGCAAAAAAGAAAAGGAGTACTTGTGGCACCTTAGAGACTAACAAATTTATTTGAGCATAAGCTTTCGTGAGCTACAGCTCACTTCATCGGCTGCATTCGGTGGAAAATACAGTGGGGAGATTTATATACACACACAGAGAATATCAACTTTATTAATACTCTTTTGAATACGGAAACAACCCAACACTCTTGGATCAATAACCCACAAAAGCAAAAAGCTCTTTCTAATGCGCTATTGGACTCCAACCACTTTAATCTTGATAGCCAAGATTGATGAAAACTACTGATTTTTTAGATTTGCTGCATCTTTCTTTTGTATAACTTCAGGCCGTCACTTGATGAATTATCCTTTTGTTCTTTTTCTCTGTGTAACTTTATTAAAAATGTATCCATTGTTGATTATTATTACACAAAATTAATGGGGTGGGGTTGAGGGGTTTGGAGTGTGGGAGGAGGCTCAGGGTAGGGCAGAGGGTTGGGGTGTGGGGTAGGGCCAGGGATGAGGGGTTCACCGTGCAGGAGGGGGCTCAGGGTTGGTGTCGGGGGGCTGAGGGCTGTAGCTGGGGGTGCAGGCTCTGGGGTGGGGTTCGGCCAGGGATGAGGAGTTCAAACTTTGGGGTGCAGCAGGCAGGCTGCCCTGGGGCTGGGGGCAGAGAGAAGGACTCCCCCCAGCTCTCTCCGCACCAACAGCAGCGAGCTCCAGGGGAGGGACCCCCCTCTCCCACCGGCACAACACTCACCCAAACCCCAGGCTGCTGCTCTGGAGGTCCAGACAGGATAAGCCCCCTCAGAGTTGCCTGCCAGAGGGTGGGGGGGGTGGAGGGTGCCATGCCGCTGGGCCTCCTCCCCTCCTCCCTCTGCAGGCATAGCAGTGAGCCTGCTGCCGGCGCCGTTCCCTTAGCTGGCAGCGGCCAGCCAGGGAGTGCAGCACGGAGCTGCAGGGGGCAGCCACCTGCTGCCCAGGGCACAGGTGAGGCAGGGACACTCGGGGGAGGCGTGCGGGGGCGGCATGCAGAGCCGGGGGAGAGACCCAGCCCAGAACATTGGTGGAGCCATGCCCCCGGGGCCCTGAATTTGCTGGAGCCTGGGCACCATGGGCCCATACAACTTGCCGCCCCTGCCCACAGCTAACTAACTGACACAATGCTGAATATAATTTGCCCTTGACTATACCGACTAATCACTATCAATCAACTAGATCAGTGATACTCACACTGAGGCTCGTGAACTACAAGTGGCTCTTTAATATGTCTCGTGAGGCTCTGTGTGATTTAACTATTAGCCAATCTAAGTTATTAACCAATCTGGATGCTTTTACTATGTTATTAACCAATTGTAGTTGATAATATAATAATATTTTGTCAGTCATTTTGCTATGAGAATAATATATATATTATATACATGTAAAATAGTAAATGAAAAAATTCACAGAACTGTGGCTCTTTTGGGTAATGTTGATTGCTCTTTTGGCTCCTGAACCCCTGAGGTCTGAGTATCGTTGAGCTAGATAGCTGCAGAAGTGGAGAAAGGCATACCAGGATTTGCATACGGCAGTTTCATGTGTCTGAATTAGCTCACTATCCGGTCCATACTCACTGATTTCACACTTTAACCTTGGGCAAACTGGGTTTCATATGGCATCACTACCTGGTGTTTGGCTCCATGGTACACAGGGAATTCCTTTGGATAGCTTGTGCTTATGTGCATAGGCCCATCTACACTACAAAAACACATTGCTGGAGCTGGTTGCAAAGTTGGAAATTTTAGCATCGTCTGATAACACAGTTTGGTCCCATCTCACTGCAAGGCTGGACAGTGTTTTAACTGTATTGGCCATGACCAAGATGTAACCAGATCCTACAACACAGTAGACTTCCATGCGGAGTTTGGACCTTTCTCTGTGTCTCTTAGGGTTGCCAACCCTCCAGGATTGGCCTGGAATTTCCCAGAATCAGCATCCATCTCCTGGTGACTATTGAAAGCAATTCAGGAAATTTTAATTAATAGGATATTTTAAGAAAATGACATTATGACGTGTTGAGGGGGAAAAAAATATCTCCCGGAATAGCTTCAGTCAGAGTTGGCAACCCTAGTGTCTCTCTATCTTAAAACCTTCCATTGTTGTTCCAGTAGCACACTTTATTTGTAATACATTTGCACACCTTCCTTCTGGTCTTTATACTCACAACTCAGCTCCCAAGCTATATTTATGCTCCAAAAATTGCCCCCCGTCTCCCTCTTTAGGATAACTTCAGTCACATTTTACCAATAATGTATACCTTAAAATGTCCAGACAGCAAATATGATCAAAAGCGTGTGTTCATTTTCCCCCTTTCCGTCTTGTGAATATTTATCCTGTGCTTATCTCTGTATGTGACAATGCTACAAACCATTCACACATAAATCATCTGTAATAACTCTTTTACTTTTCCCAGTCCATGCTGTTTGTTTACTTTTCTGCACTTCACTCTGTTAGAGCAATGAAATCATTCATTTTTCATTCATTCATGGTTTCATTTTGGGTTTCTAATCAGTTTCATTTCTGGCTCCTGAGTAGCTCACTGGTGTCTAGGTTCTCAGCTCTGCAGAGGATCATTTCAATCCTCCCCAACTTTTGCCACTGAGGAAACATCTCTGGTGCTGTTACAGGTGTTGGAAACCCAGCAGAATCTCTCAAGTTCCCTATGGCTCCTCTTCACCATGCTGCACTTGCTGGAGCAAGGGACCTGGATGTCCCAAGGTGCCATTCATTATTCTTAAAATGCATGGCATCAGAAGGAAGCTCATGGTGCTACACTTTGTAATTGCCTTTACGTTAGTGGGAGTTATGACCTGTGCTATGGCCATCACTAAGGGCTAGGCTGCTCTCAAAAGAGTTGGCAGCATAGCTGTCAGTTAGGGGTGTGATTTTTTTGTTGACACAACTGTACTAATAAAAGTTCTAGCATAAGTGCAGTGATAGTCAAAACTTATTTCACTCAAGGGACTGGGATAAATTATACTGGCAAAAGGACTTTTTTACCACTAAAGACTGGGTCTCCAGTATGAGGGTTTGCTAGAATGGCTATACTGATATAGTTACACTGACAAACCTTTTAAGTGTATGTGATGTTGCACCCCATAATGCTTTATATAAATATGCTTATGAATGTAAATATGACATAACTGGAATATGTTTTATGCTACATATACCATGTAACATATCTTTGCAAAGGTCATGTTCTACTGAATGTATTCATCTTATTCGTATGCATGTATCATTTTTATATCTGAAGTTATGAGCATTGGCTCTATACTTGTATTTAAAGTGTTTGCTGGAGAAAGGTTTCAGAGTAGCAGCCGTGTTAGTCTGTATCCGCAAAAAAAAACCCAGGAGTACTTGTGGCACCTTAGAGACTAACAAATTTATTAGAGCATAAGCTTTCATGGGCTACAGCCCATTTCATTGGATGCATTGAATGGAATATATAATAAGAAGATACATATATATACATACAGAGAAGGTGGAATTTGCCATACAAACTGTCAGAGGCTTATTACTTACGATGAGCTATTATCAGCAGGAGAAAAAAACTTTTGTAGTGATAATCAAGATGGCCCATTTAGACAGTTGACAAGAAGGTGTGAGGATACTTAACATGTGAAAATAGATTCAATATATGTAATGACCCAGCCACTCCCAGTCTCTATTCACACCCAAGTTAATGGTATCTAGTTTGCATATTAATTCAAACTCAGCAGTTTCTCATTGGAGTCTGTTTTTGAAGCTTTTCTGTTGCAGAATTGCCACCCTTAAGTCTTTTACTGAGTGGCCAGAGCGGTTGAAGTGTTCTCCTCCCGGTTTTTGAATGTTATGATTCCTGATGTCAGATTTGTATCCATTTATTCTTTTGCGTAGAGACTGTCCGGTTTGGCAGGAGTGAAAGTAAGTTGAGTGACTTACCGGTACTCTGGGGCCAGCTCTGGCCCCCGGAAGGGGCGGGGCTTAGGGCGGAAGGGGCAGGGTTGAGGGGGTCAGAGCCAGCCCCAGCCCACCCTGTAAGGTAAGTTTCCCCCCTCCACTGGGGTAGCAGCAGCAGCCCGGGGTTCTGGGGGCTATTTAAAGGCCCCAGGGCTCCCCTCTTCTATCGCCCTGGCCCTTTAAATAGCCGCCAGAGCCCTGGGGAAGCGGCGGGGCTCCAGCGGCTATTTAAAGGACTGGGGCAGCAAAGGCAGCTGGAGCCCCGGCCCTTTAAATAGCCCCCGGAGCCCCTGCTACCCCAGGGCTCTGGGGGCTATTTAAAGGGCCCGGGGCTCCCCTCTTCTACCGCCCTGGCCTTTAAATAGCCACCGGAGCCCTGAAGTAGCGGTGGCGGGGCTCCAGTAGCTATTTAAAGGGCCCAGGCGGTAGAAGCAGGGGAGCCTGAGGCCCTTTAAATAGCTGCCGGAGCCCTGCAGCCGCTACCCCAGGGCTCCAGCAGCGTGGCTCTGGAGGCAATTTAAAGGACCTGGGGTTCCAGCCACTGCTGGGAGCCTCAGGCCCTTTAAATTGCCCCCTGGGGAAGCCGGGCTGCCCCAGTATGGTGCACCAGCTCTTGCCAGTACGCCGTAACTGGGGCGTACCGGCTTACTTTCAGCTCTGCGGTTTGGCCAGTGTACATGGCAGAGGGGCATTGCTGGCATTGGTCAACATAGCATGAACGGGTTATTTAAGTAAATGGAAGTACTTGGTTAACAATGGACCTTGATAGATGCCAATCCACATCTGAGCTTTTGGCTTGGCCTGTAGACAACTGAGTCATGCATGGACATGTGACTTGCCCATGTGACTCCAAAACTCCATGTTGAGCTGTGATTCTACACAGGGGGAGAGAGGGGTTGCCACCCACAAGAGAGAGACTATATAAGGCCCTGGGAAACCCCTCCATTTTGACTTCAGCTGGCTCAAGAGAGAGCCTCTCCACCCCAAGGAGATGCCTGAAAGAAACTAGAACAGAGGACAGTAACTACGGGGGTGTGAGTGATTGCTGCACCCAGACTAGAAGGAGGCTAGTCTGTCAAAGAAGATTATTGGAACATCTCTGAGGGTGAGATTTACCTACATTTAGGTTCCTACTGTGTTAGGCTTAGACTTGCATGTTTTATTTTATCTTGCTTGCTAATTTACTTTGTTCTGTCTGTTATTACTTGGAACCACTTAAATCCTACTTTTTGTATTTAATAAAATAACTTTTTACTTATCAATTAACCCAGAGTATGTATTAGTACCTACGGGGGTCAACAGCTGTGCACATCGCTCTATCCGTGTTATAAATATAGGAAGTATACGCTTTATACAGGGTAAAACGGATTTATTTGGGGTTTGGACTCCATTGGGAGTTGGGTATTTGAGTGCTGGAGACAGAAGCACTTCTTAAGCTGGTTTCAGTTCAGCCTGCAGCTTTTGGGGGACATGGTTCAGACCTGGGTCTGGGTTTGCAGCGGACTGGCGTGTCTGGCTCAAACCAGGCAGGGCACTGAAGTCCCAAGCTGCCAGGGGAAACGGGCTTAGAGGTAGTCTCAGCACATCAGGTGGCAGCCCCAGGGGGTTTCTGTGATCCAACCCGCGACAGTGTAGCCAAGCCTGCGTCTTTTGATGTGGCTCTCCCAGAGGCAGCAGCAAAGAATCAAAGTGACAGCTTGGCAACCCGACAGAGCTTGACATTGGCAGGGACCAAATTGGTATATTTCTTACTCAATCAGTTATTCATGGAGTGTTCTGAATGGGGAAGGGCAGCAGACTGTTTTCAGGTACCAACAAATTGCCTTCCGTCTCCACGCAGCCTGCCTCCACGCAGCCTGCTGTGAATCACAGCAATGAGCTGCGGTGCTGCTTTGGAACAGAGCGCAGTACCCAAATGGGAAGGAAGAATGTTTTCACTGACTTCCCCCCCCCCATGTCACTGCATTAACCCTGTTACACTGCCTCACTGCTCAAGGCTCTGCGACGCCGCATCGCCCCAGCTGCACTGCACTGCCCTCCCCGCATGGTGCTGAATTACCCCTAGCGCTGCCCTCCATTCCTTGCATTATCCCCCCAAGGTGCAATACCTCCGTGGCCCTGCATTGCACCCCATGGCACAACGAATTAGCTTCATGCTGCTGCACTGCACTAGCAATGAGTTGGCCCCCATTGTACTGTCACCCTACCTGCACTGGCTTAGCTCTGCACCAAACTGCTACCCAGGGTGCTCAATTACCTCCATAGCGCTGCAGCCCTCCCATGGGAAGGGAAGCTGCTGAGTCAGCCAAAGAGCTGAACGGTGGCCAGTCAGGAATTTCCCATGCATGGGATCATGCTGGATTCTGCTTAGAACAGACCCAGACTTGTCTGAGGTGCCCAGCAACCACTATTACTGTTAGGAGGCATTTGCCCAGAAGTCAGTGCTCAAGGCGGAAGTCATGTAATGTCCAAATTCATTTCTAAACAATCTGGCCAAGGCACCGGCAGGTTGACGCATGCGGTCTCTCTCTCTCTCCTTGCCTCAGCTCACGTAGGGCTGCCAGACATGGGTTTCATGTACTTCAGGGGCAGCCGAATGTTCATTCTTCAAAACATGCTACTTCCCCACAGCAGGTGTCACGGTCTGTAGCAAAGTGTTCTTTGGAATCCTACTGTAGTGGCAATGACCACCTGCATATAGTAATAATAACTCACAAATGTCAGTCTACATAATCCCACCTACAGATGGAGAGACTGAGGCACAGAGCATCAAAGTGACTTACCAAAGGCCACTGAGGGAGGCAGTGGCAGTTACTCTCATGAACTCCTGGCTTCCAATCCAGTGCTCAGTCCATTATGTTACATTGTTTCTCTAGAGCTAGAGACCCATTTAATGCAACATGGTCCATGTGTTAGGACTAGATGAGGATTAATAAGGCTGGGACTTTTCAGCTTGGAAAAAGAGCCGACTATGGGGAGGATAGGACAGAGGTCTATAAAATTATGACTGGTGTGGAGAAAATGAATAAGGACATGTTATTTACTCCTCCTCATAACACAAGAACCAGGGGCCAGGTTTAAAACAAACAAAAGGAAATACTTCTTCATACCACACATGGTCAACCTGTGGAACTCGCTGCCTGGGGATGCTGTGAAGACCAAAACTATAACTGGGTTCAGACAAGAATTAGATAAGTTCATGGAGGATAGGGCATCAATGGCTATTAGCCATTATGGTCAAGGATGCAACCCCATGCTGTGGATGTCCCTAAGCCTCTGACTGCTGGAAACTAGGACTGGGCAACAGGGGGCGGATCACTCAATAATTGCGCTGTTCTGTTAATTCCCTCTGAGACATCTGGCACCAGCCACTGTCGGAAGACAGGATGCTGGGCTATGACAGTTGTGTCTGTTACACCATCTGCCAGTAAGATCTCCCTTTCTAGAGAGAGAGAGAGAGTGGTAGGGATTACTGCACTGCTATATTTATTTACATCACAAAGCTCTTCTTTTTGTTGTTTGTACAGCACCTGGCACAATGGGCCTCCTAGACACTACTGCAATATAAATACAGACCCATACTCTGCAACAGTTTAAGATGGGAAGTGAAGAATACTGCATGGAACTGAAATTTTAGGGATGCAAGACAATTACTTAAGTTGGAACTTGGCTAGAGGATGGGACAAGCAGTCTGATTCTTGGAGCAAATCTATTTTAGGTACTTATTTGGATTGGCCCCCCCCATCACTGGAGCATCTAACCTCTCAATCTATATTGCATTTATTTTCACACTACCCCTGCGAGGTTGGGTGGTGCTGTTATCCCCATTTGACAGATGGAGAACTGAGGCCCAGAGAGGTTAATCACACAGGAAATCTGTTGCAGAGAAGGAAATTGAACTTGGGTCTCCCACATCAGCATCCTAACCACTGGTCCATCCTTCCACCTCTGAAGCGTCAGGCAATCTATAACTTCTGTTAATGATCAGGACTTTGGTTTGACATCCAATCTGAAAGATAGGCACCTCCAGGAAGCACAGCTCCCCCTAGCACCATTCTCAGACATTAGTTCAAGTACTGAGCAATCTCCCGTTGGGATGTTGGGGTCAGGGCAGGACGATCAAAAACTGAACTAAAATAAAATGGTTCTGTAGAACAAAACCACCTCCAGTTGAGAGCTTTCTGTATCTACGTTAACACACTGACAAGGGCTGGCATTGGGTACAAATTAGTGCCACCCACATGTGAAAAAAAATCCTCTCCCCCAAACTATATGTGTTTCTGTGGCTGGGTTTTCCCACTAGATGGCAACAACGGGCTGCATTTTGTTTTTTCAAAGTGGGAACCCCACAGCGACTGAAAGGGGAAATTGTGCTCTCAGAGCTGCACAGCAGATCTCAACTGTGATACACTTAGCAGGTGCATGCATGGAGAAGAGAGTATCTGAGCAGCCGGGCACTTACCCCTGGTAAATCTCCCATCCCGAGAACGTGGGAGGCTCTGAAACTGTAGGGATGACCAATGCTACAAAGTTCTGCATTTCATCAACAAGCAGCTGGGGTCCTAAAAACACAATGCCCAATCTCGAGAGCAATCATAAACACCATGCATTTGTACTGCCACAGGCACTCTGCGCCTAAGGGTCGCTGGGAACCTATAACTAAAAACTTACCACAAAGCCAGAGGGCCAAGAAATAAACAAACAGCAGAGCAGGTGGGGAAAACGAAAGAGAAAAACTGCCAAAGCACAGCCCCCGACGCGCAAATAAATAAAACAACCCCTAGAGGGGTTAGAGCTCATGGACCACAATGTAGAAGGCCCTACCTCCCATCCCTATGGGATTATGCTGCGCAATAGATAGCGGTTCCAATGCCTCTGACCTCAGGTGGTAGGATGGGACATAGGCACGTAAAGGACTGCTTAGGAAGTCTGGGCCTATATTATTTATATGTGACCTGCAAAGCATAATAAAAATGGCTTGCATCTATCTATCTATCCATACAGCCCCTCTATCCATCCATCCCCATATAGACCTATCTATATATCCTTCACCATATAGATCCATCTGGCCAGCCACCCAGCCCCATACAGGCCCATCTCTCTCTATCCCATACTCGTCACCATGGTACCAGAACATCCTTTACTGCTCCTATATAAGGTTTAATTTTTACTGCTTGTTTTTGATCATGTCTGACTTCCCTCCTTTTCCTGGAGAGCTGTAACTCTCTTTGACCAGCCTGACAGGCAATGTCTCAGCTGGAAGTGGGAGCTGCGGCTCTCCCAGCCTAACCTTGGTTGAGGGCTGAGAGAGTTGCCATTCAGGTTTGTGCCGTGGATAGAGGCCATCACTTTCCAGAGCTGTTGAGCCAGCACTTTACACCAGATCAGAGGTCCCCAAACTGTGGGATGCACCCCTCTAGGGGTGCGCGGCTAGGCCTGAGCCAGCCCACACAAGGGGTGGGGCAGAAGTGCCACTCAGCCCTGCTCCAGCCCCGGCCCCAGCTTTCCCCCCAGCCTTGGCCCCAGCTCTGTTCCCGGCCCCAGACTTGCCTCGGTCTCCCCCCCGCCCAACAACCAGCCCACATGAGGGGAAGGGCACGAATGCCACCCAGCCCTGCTCCGGTCCCAGCCCCGGCCTTGCCCCCAGCTCTGTTCTGCCCTGGTTGACTCCACCAGCTGCGCTTCCTGAGCGAGGTTTCATGTGGCAGCCCTGCGGAGGGCTGGGAGACCATTCCCCTCTGAGGATGCCCACGCTCAGTGCTGCATTGGCTTGGGGAATAGCCCACCTCCTTGCCCTGCCTTGAGCGTAGTCCCAGACACTGAGCTCTGTCCTAATACCCGGCACCAGGTGGCCGGAGCCAGTTCTCTCCACTACTCCCTATTAACATCGTGCATCAAACCAGAGCTGGGGAGAGAATCCAGGAGTCCTGGCTCCCTCCTCTCTCACCCACTAGACCCCACACTCCTCCCATAGCTGGGAATGGAACCCAGGAGTCCTGACTGTGAGCTCCGCTCCCCCATTCTAACTGGTAGGCCCCTCTCTTCTCCGCGAGACAGGTATAGCAGCCAGGAGCCCTATGTCCCAGCCCCCTGCTTTAACTACTTAGCCCATATGCACCCTCCACATGCACAATGGCTGTTTGCTGTGATATAAATGGCTGCTGATGACCCCATCCCATTTTGTGGGTCCCCTACAGAATGCGCTTGGTCCACGATCCATCTGTTTGATCAGCCAAATGCAGTCAGACAGGTGACCGGGGCCGTACTGAGCCCTGGGGGGCCTGTGACCGTTAGCCAGGTACGCAAGGCCCTAACTACTGGGCAGAGAAGCGTGTATTCAGGTGAGATCCGCTCCCTCCTGACCCACAGGAAGCACAGTTCCTGCTAGCCTGGCTACAGAGCCAGAAGTCTGTTCCCCTCACACGCCAGCAACAAAACTGTCAGCTAAGTTCTGATTGCAGAGTCAAGTGGGAGGAAGAGCCTGGATCCCACAGGGAGCTGGAAGTGACAACAGCAAAAACCACCCTCTTCTCCAGGCTAAACTGGAGGCAAAATTGATCTGGCTCTGCCAGGAGGGAATATGCAGGAGCCCACTCTTGTTTTCACAGTTTCTTCTCTGATCATAACAGCAGAAGAGCTGCAGTAACAGCTAAGGGAATGTCGGAAAGGCCAGGCCAGGCAAATTACACGGAGGGAAATATGTTCTCTTGATTCGAGCTGCTTCCAGCCTGGAAACTCCCCATTTGCAAGCAGCTGCTCATTCCTCATTTCAAGCCACAGCCCTCTGCTCTGTGACACCACAATCAGCACCCCTATCAGCCAATTAGTGCATCACAGAGAGCCCAGGCTTCAGAGAACACATGGCGCCAGGAGAGAAAGAGTCAGCATCTCAGAGCGCCTTAGCAATCAGAGATAGAAAAGAGCCCACAGGGTCAGGCGGGTAAGCAAATGTGGATAGGAAGGGATGCTCAGAACGGCATGGAATTGACTGGACTCTGGGTGGTTGTGTGTGTGTGGGGGTGAGGGATGAGTATGGAATGGATGGGGTGGAGGGAAGGACAGTATGGAACTGATGAGTCTCTTGCGGGATCAGTGCAGAATTGATGTTTTTCAGGGTGGATGTGAGGCAGAGTGCACCTAGTTTATGGCTCATCCTTTGAGGGAGCAGATTTTATCCAGGGAACTTCGTGTGTCTCGCCAGCTGTGGTGGGAAGTATTTCAGGGAGCCCCTAGTTTCAATTTTGGGAGCACCTCACTTAGTCCTGTCTCCTCTTCACCCAGGTCAGCCCAATGCCTACCAGTCAGAGCCCAAGTTATATCCCCCCATCTGCCAGTGCCCACCTCTGCAACTGCAGGCTCTTTGGGGCAGGGAGCACCTATTTGTGCCCTCAACAAATAATACACACTAATTAGCCACACTCAGTGCACATCACTCATGTCACCTCTGTAACCAGCCTGTCTCCAATCCCCAGCACCTTGCAACACCCTGTGTTATCCCATGGGCCTAACACTGTGGGGCTTTTGTCCCTCTTGCCTTTGGCCAGCTGACCTGCACTGAAGAATCATGCCGCGAACTGAAGAGGAATTCAGACGTGATGGGAACTCCCGTGGGTTGGAATGAACCTGCCAGGAGATGTCAGCAAGACGCTGCATTCAGCAGATGTGCCAGGGACCAGGGCATAGGCGGTCTGGCCTACTGGTTGTAGCTGGGCTGAGGTCTACCCACCAGGGACAGGAGTCAACAGGCAGGAGCTGGAGGAATCGCAAGAGCCAGGTTCTATAAGCCAGAACCCAAACGTCTGACACTGCAACAGGCCAAAATCTGTATGGCTGCCCAGACAACGTCCAACCCCTGGGGTTAAATAGGGTGCTTGGCCAATCAGAGGGCCACCAAGTGCCGTCACTCTGGGTGTCTTGAGCGGGGCATCCTGCAGTATTTACTCTCCATCATGTTCCCTGGCTGCATCTCTGATGGCCCCCCAATAGCTCTGTGGGACTATTGGCTGTCCTAGGCTCAGCAGACCTGGGTTCAGTCCCGGGGTCCTTCCATCATGCTTTAACTGTGAGCTCTTGAAGGCAGGAAGTGTCTCTTGCTGTGTGTTTGTGCAACACCTCGCACAATGAAGATCTCAGCTGGGGTCTTTAATACTAGTGTCATATAAATAAAATACCATTATCATCACAAAAGATAGGAAAGGAGCCCCCCGTCAGAGTATGAGCTCTTTGGGGCAGGGACAGTGTCTACTCCTATCTTTGTGTGGCACCCGGCACCCAGCACCCAGGGGCCCTGATCCTGACGGGGGCACTACAGCAGTACTAGCTAGTAACAGGGAGCAGGAGGCAACATGTGGGAGTGAAGGAGAATCTCACCCTTTCCGTTGCCTCTTGCACCGGCAGGTTGGACTCTCCGGAGTTAACAGCAACACAAGTGTTTTGATGTGGTTCTGATACAGTTACCGGTGCAGCTCTTCTCTCTGACTCCCCTCCACCCCAAGGATCCCCACCCCCAGAAACTCCACCCTGCTTGACTGAAACCCCCTCCAGCAGGGCCCCTCACACGCCCAGGCCAGCATCTCGTGTACACTCCAGGCGGTCTAAAGAGAGGTGGGACCTAGACTTAGGGCCTGATCTGAAGTGACTCGAAAGCTGCCATTGGCTCCACTGAGCTTTGGATCAGGCACACAAGCGGGAGAAAGGAAAGGTGGGGGTGGAGAGGAGGGAAGGCAGAGGAGATGGAGACTCATGCTATCATTTATGCTGAGCAGGACACAGCTGATATAAGCAGGGAAGGGATCTGAGTCCTTCCTGACTCCAGAGCTGGGTACAGCCAGCACCACCGGCCCTTGCCGAGGTCTAAGTGCAGCTCCTAGCACTCGGCGTGCAGAGGATGGGGATTGCAGCTGATCACTGGCACGCTGAGCAACAAGCTGCAGATCAGCGTCTGGCAGAACGATTGCACTCCACAGCCCAGACGGGAAAGGCAGAAGGAGCTGAAGCTTCTCTTCCCCAGGTCCATATCCCTCAAACGAATGCACCAGCAACTCCTGGGCAAAGAAGCAGCCTGGGGGGCTGGGGGATGATAGACTCTGGAAATTCCCTGGGCCTAGTGCAGCTAGGAAAGGGGCACAAGGAGATCAGATACTCTCACTCACCATGCAATGGTCATTAGAGACCCCAGCCCCCCATGTGGGAAAAGTCTGGGAGAGAGACCCTAGCACTGCTCTTTGTCATGTCACACACATAAGTCCCCTCCGCCATGGGTCCAGGTCCAGGCCAAGTTGCCCGTGATTGACAGTCGTTCTCACCTGATATCTGTTGTGTGGTGGAACAAGCGTGGAACAAGCTTGCTGGGTCTCACTGGGTCTGCAGAAGGCGTCCACCCCGGCACAAAAAATACCCAACCATAACTGGTGTCAGCCAGCAGCTCCTCTGGCAGCTGCAGCAAGGGGCCAAGGAATGATGGGACATGGAGTCTGAACCCTCTGCCCCAGTTAGGGCCCATTTACGTTCAGATGAAATATAAGGAGGTCCCATCTACACTATAGTTGCAACAAAGAAAGACGACCCACTCACAGCGTGGCTGGCCCGGATCCAGAGACAACGCCATTCTGGTTGTGTTGATGGGATCATAGCTGGGCTGCCCGGGGCTTTGGAACATGGTGAAGGTCTGTCAGCACTACAGACCTCAACCCTGATATCATCAGGCCAGAGAGAAAACAGGCTGTAACCGACTTCCCCGAGTCAGGTGGAGACATGCCTCAAGTGCCGCGGCCTGACATGGTTTTCTGTCCACACTGGCAACGAGAAACCATGTTGGCCCATAGCCACATGTCCCCGCTGACTACATACACAGTTACTACTGTAGAGAAGACACAGCCTGGGACATGTTTGATAACCATAGCGTGGCTATCCTGGGTCTGATCCTGGGGCCAACGAACTCAACGGATACTTCCCTGAAGTTCAGTGGGGACAGGATCTGAGCCTCCGGGTGTGGTCCCAGCTGGTGTGAATCGGCAGCGCTCTATTGACTACCATGGAGCTACTTATATCGTTATGTCAGGGGCTGGGCCATCTTCCTTCCAGGCATGCACGGCTGAGGAAGGTAGCGGCACGAAGATTAGGTCAAAGGAGCAAGGGTGCGTGGAAGGAAGGGCAACGGGGTGAAAAATGTAGCTCTTCCCACTTCCAGGGAACGAGCTGCAGATGTCTGGGTCCCCCTCCGCTTGGCACCTGGGTGGAGGCAGGGTGAAGAGCGAATGCCAAGAGCTGTCAGAGTGCCCCACATCAAACTGTATCGGCCCTGCTGCCCTCGCTGCTAACAATGGGCTCTCAGGTCTGCCCTGTGTGTGTGTGTGGGGCGAGGGCAGAGGTGCTGGCTAACACGGGCATAGGGGTAACACGGGCACTGCCTTCCCAGTGCTGAGTGGAGGAGGACACCCTCCCATCTGTGGCTCATTACGTGGGAGTGGAGAGAACTGGATTAGCAACTCTTCTGCCCATTGTGTCCCGCGCCCTTGCACCTTTGCTCTGCATGTCGTGTCGTGGGCAGCAGCACGGCCTGTCTCCGGAGGAGTGGTGCTCACGCATCTTGGGGACAGGTGCGTCATACGTAGGCCATGACATCAGTAGATAGGCTCCCATCGGCCTGGGGTTTTGTTTGGTTTTCGCCTTTCTCAGCAGCGTGTAGGTGCAGGTCACGTGATGGGATTAGCTGGGTATATCTCACTTCATCATTCCCCTGCTAGTGCGGGGGCCTGGGCACCAGCGCACCTCGGCCCCTCCTATCTCTGCCCATGGTGAATATCGAGTCTCCTGGGGGCTGCAACACTTTGGTTGTTGAGGTTAGGCTGCAGGTGCGGGGGGAAGGAGTGATTGGTGACCTGGGATGTCCGGGAGGTTGGGCTAGAGTCCTAAACTCCCCCCCGCTCTCCCCGAGGTGCCATCTCCTGGCTGCATAGAGGCGTGAATGGGATGCCAGCTTCTGTGTGAGATCCCGTCTGACTCCATGCCTGCCCTCAGAGTGCCTCCTGGCCTCCATCTCCCCACTCCATGCCCCTCAGCCCACCATCCCCTCATAGCACTCAGAGAGCTTCATCTGAGCGCTGCACGCTCCTTTCCCACAGGATCCCTTCGAACGCTTCCCGATACTCTGCCCGCAGCCATGGCAAATCTAACGGGCCTGTGGTGTCTGGCTCTGTCCCTCAGGCCACGTCAGGTCACGCTGGCTCCTGTGCTCAGGGATCCCTCGCCGGGAGCTCAATTTGTGAACATCTTTTTGTAAAGCTCTCTCAGTTTACGCCCCACTTCCTTTGGTGTGCTGCAATCCCCAGCCTCATGTACCATGAGCCTGCAGCGGTCTGGCTGAGCCAGTCAGTCATAGAATCGTAGGACTGGAAGGGACCTCGAGAGGTCGTCTAGTCCAGTCCCCTGCACTCAGGGCAGGACTATGTATTATCTAGACCATCCCTGACGGGTGTTTGTCCAACCTGCTCTTAAAAATCTCCAATGATGGAGATTCCACAACCTCCCTAGGCAATTTATTCCAGTGCTTAACCACTCTGACAGTTAGGAAGTTTTTCCTAATGTCCGACCTAAACCGCCCTTGCTGCAATTTAAGCCCATTGCTTCCTCAGAGGTTAACGAGAACAATTTATCTCCCTGGAGATGAAGGAGTCAAGGGTTGGGATAGCAGGGGGCTATGGGGTAGGTGGAGATGGGGGAACCCAGGGTTGGGATAGCAGGGGGCTATGAGATAGGTGGAGATGGGGCAGCCCAGGGTTGGGATAGCAGGGGGCTGTGGGGTACGTGGAGATGGGGCAGCCCAGGGTTGGGATAGCAGGGGGCTATGGGATAGGTGAAGATGGGGCAGCCCAGGGTGGGTAGCTGGGGACTGTGGGGTAGGTGGAGATGGAGCAGCCCAAGGTGGGTTAGCAGGGGGCTGTGGGGTAGGTGGAGATGGAGCAGCCCAGGGTGGGTTAGCAGGGGGCTGTGGGTTGGGATTGAGGGGCATCGGCAGAGCCGGGGTGGGGGGAGCCCGGGGCTGGGATAGCAGGGGATGCTGTGTGTCAGGATGGAAGTGTGCTGGGGTTCTGGTGAAGCAGCATGCATTGTACCCACCTGGACTGGGCCCGCCTCTAGCCAGCACTACCAGAGTCTTGATTTCACACATGCTTTCCTTCTGCCTAATGTCAAAGCAATAAAAGAGCAGTTGTTAACCTACCCTCCGAATCACACACTCTGCTTTCCCCTTTGGAATTACATTACTGCACTTTAGGCACTTTTCTGTAATCAACATCCCCACTCACTGCTATTTAACAGTGGATGAGCTTTCTCTTTCGGCACAAGTCCGTACTTTTCTGCTTTTCCCCTAAGGCTCCTAGCAATGATCATTTCTGCTCGCCTGCTCTCTGTTGGTGCAGGCTGCAGTTCTTCCCTAACATAGCAAAGCTCTCCAGAGGGCTGTCGTTCTGAACACAACTCTGCAGCGCTGTATTTAGAATCTCCCCCAGCAAACACATTGTATTTCCACCCCCCTTTTCCTTTGGTTACACTGCCTGGGCCCGATTCCCCTGTCACGCTGGTGCAGAAGTAACTCTGTCATAGCCAGAGTGATTATACTGCTGTCAAACTGGTGCGGGTAAGAGAAAGAAGAGAGATTGATAAGACTGGGATTGTTCCCTTAGAGAGGAGACGGATAAAAGGGGACTTGATAAAAGTGTGTGAAATAATGACCAGGATAGAGAAGAGAAACCAGGAGTTTCTTTTCTCCCTGGCTCCCAACACAGGAAAGAGGTACCAGTCAATGAAACACAAAGGTTGGAAATTCAAAACTGACAAAAGGAAATATTTTTTCACACAATGTGTAATTAGCCTGTGGAACTCCCTGCCACATGAAGTCAGGCCAAAAATGCCTTAGGATACAAAAATGGGATTGGACTTTTATATGGATATGAAAAATATCCCGTGTTATATTAATGATAACTACATTTCGGAAGGAATATGAAACCTTGTGCTTCAGGGCTTAAGCCAAGCTGTGTTAGATTTCAGGCTAAGACCTATGTTGGGGGCAGATTATCCCACATCTGCTACCATGAAGCATCTGGCACTGGCCATTGTCAGAGACAGGACACTGGGTGTCTGGACCTTGGATCTGACCCACTCTGGCAATTCCTATAAGAGAGTATCTTCCCACCTATCTGTGGGCTGCTATTTTAGTGCACTCCATGCTGGGGAAAGGTACGAGATCAACAGCTCTGGAGCCTATAGTCTTCTAGGCACCCACAGAGCAGGCACGGGCAGCAATACAGCAAGCTTCCTCTGTAGCAATCCAGGCCTAGGAGCCATCAAGTTGTGCATGTAACTAACCTATGCAGCTGCATGATCTTTCTGTTGTCCCTCTGCTGAGTGGGAGCTGATGCTGGGACCTGGCAGGTTGGCTTCCCATTGGAGGAGAAATTTGTGGCACTGGGGATACTTTTAGTGCAGCTTGTTTGTTTACATTCTAGACCGCAGTCCTGGAACAGAGGTGGCCACAAACAGCACCCAGACAAAACCCTCTGTCAGGAACCTCAGCCAAAACACCAGTGCCCCAGTCCCAGAGAGTGACTGTGCCTCAAGAGTCAAGTAGTCAGAGAGAGTAAGGCAGAGAGCAAACTCCTACGCTGCTTGCCACTGCTCCCCGCACTGTAAGTGGCTCTGCAAAGCTGCAGCATTTCTTCAAAGACTGAACAGTGAACCCTGCTTGCACTCCCCAAAGAAACAACTTGTAAAACTACGTGTAAAGCACCACCTGGTGCCTCCCACCATAATAACAACATCGTCAGTTCCCTCACTCTCCCTCACTTCTGTCGACTTGCAGCCACTTGTTGCATTTGTCTTAAATCAGATCTAAACTCTTCGGGGTAGGGACCAAGCCTTCTTCTGTGTTTGTGAAGCGCCTGGCACAATGAGGCCCCGATCCTGACTGGGGCCTTTGGATGCTACTGCAGTACACATAGGGAACACAGAGGGAGATTTTCAAAGGCATAGGAAGGAATTAGGTGCTTCCCTTGGGAGTTGGGCACTTTGCTGCCCTTTGTGCCTTTAAAAATACTCTCCATCATAAATGCAGATGCTACTGACAGGCTTTGGCTGAGATGCCTCGTTCCTGGAACTCCCCCTTTGAGTGATTGCACAGGGCGAGATGGCTCCGGGTGGATGGCACCATGGGCCAGAGGACCCACCCTGGCTTCTCCCTGAATGCAGGGAGAATGCTATGGACAAAGAGGGAGGTTCCGGGGTTGGCCGAGTAGCATGTCCTGCTGATGTCTCACCCTCATTCCACCACTGCATTTCACACGGGTGTGGGGTCAATACTGGGGACTCTCCACTGTTACTTTGCTTCATACAATATTTATTATTCAGGCTGACAGTATTGGATTCTGACACCCCTTTAAGCTCATCTCTCCCGGGAAAGTGTTCCATGTATAGCAAGATGCCTGCAAAATGGAGCATGTTTTGTTTAGGCCAAATCGCCCATTTGCAAGGCACAAAACATCAACAGATTCTAATTCCAAGTAGCTTTGCCTTTTGTTGGGAGAATTTCACCCAGTCTGTTTGTATTGCTCATGCTTATGGGCTTTAAGGCGATCATTTCCATTTCATAACAGTAATACCATCTCTGATCCAGAAGAGCGTTTAAGCACGTTTAACTTGAAGAACAGGCTTCAGTCCAACTAAAAGAAGGTTGAGGGGAGATATGATTGCTCTCTATAAATATATCAGAGGGATAAATACAGGAGAGGGAGAGGAATTATTTAAGCTCAGCACCAATATGGACACAAGAACAAATGGGTATAAACTGGCCACCAGGAAGTTTAGACTTGAAATCAGACGAAGGTTTTTAACCATCAGAGGAATGAAGTTTTGGAATAGCCTTCCAAGGGAAGCAGTGGGGGCAAAAGATCTATCTGGTTTTAAGATTCTACTTGATAAGTTTATGGAGGAGATGGTATGATGGGATAATGGGATTTTGGTAAGTAATTGATCTTTAAATATTCAGGGTAAATAGGCCAAATCCCCTGAGATGGGATATTAGATGGATGGGATCTGAGTTACCCAGGAAAGAATTTTCTGTAGTATCTGGCTGGTGAATCTTAGAATCATAGAATCATAGAATCATAGAATATCAGGGTTGGAAGGGACCCCAGAAGGTCATCTAGTCCAACCCCCTGCTCAAAGCAGGACCAAGTCCCAGTTAAATCATCCCAGCCAGGGCTTTGTCAAGCCTGACCTTAAAAACCTCTAAGGAAGGAGATTCTACCACCTCCCTAGGTAACGCATTCCAGTGTTTCACCACCCTCTTAGTGAAAAAGTTTTTCCTAATATCCAATCTAAACCTCCCCCATTGCAACTTGAGACCATTACTCCTCGTTCTGTCATCTGCTACCATTGAGAACAGTCTAGAGCCATCATCTTTGAAACCCCCTTTCAGGTAGTTGAAAGCAGCTATCAAATCCCCCCTCATTCTTCTCTTCTGCAGACTAAACAATCCCAGCTCCCTCAGCCTCTCCTCATAAGTCATGTGCTCTAGACCCCTAATCATTTTCGTTGCCCTTCGTTGTACTCTTTCCAATTTATCCACATCCTTCCTGTAGTGTGGGGCCCAAAACTGGACACAGTACTCCAGATGAGGCCTCACCAGTGTCGAATAGAGGGGAACGATCACGTCCCTCGATCTGCTCGCTATGCCCCTACTTATACATCCCAAATGCCATTGGCCTTCTTGGCAACAAGGGCACACTGCTGACTCATATCCAGCTTCTCGTCCACTGTCACCCCTAGGTCCTTTTCCGCAGAACTGCTGCCGAGCCATTCGGTCCCTAGTCTGTAGCGGTGCATTGGATTCTTCCATCCTAAGTGCAGGACCCTGCACTTATCCTTATTGAACCTCATTAGATTTCTTTTGGCCCAATCCTCCAATTTGTCTAGGTCCTTCTGTATCCTATCCCTCCCCTCCAGCGTATCTACCACTCCTCCCAGTTTAGTATCATCCGCAAATTTGCTGAGAGTGCAATCCACACCATCCTCCAGATCATTTATGAAGATATTGAACAAAACGGGCCCCAGGACCGACCCCTGGGGCACTCCACTTGACACCGGCTGCCAACTAGACATGGAGCCATTGATCACTACCCGTTGAGCCCGACAATCTAGCCAGCTTTCTACCCACCTTATAGTGCATTCATCCAGCCCATACTTCCTTAACTTGCTGACAAGAATGCTGTGGGAGACCGTGTCAAAAGCTTTGCTAAAGTCAAGAAACAATACATCCACTGCTTTCCCTTCATCCACAGAACCAGTAATCTCATCATAAAAGGCGATTAGATTAGTCAGGCATGACCTTCCCTTGGTGAATCCATGCTGACTGTTCCTGATCACTTTCCTCTCCTCTAAGTGCTTCAGGATTGATTCTTTGAGGACCTGCTCCATGATTTTTCCAGGGACTGAGGTGAGGCTGACCGGCCTGTAGTTCCCAGGATCCTCCTTCTTCCCTTTTTTAAAGATGGGCACTACATTAGCCTTTTTCCAGTCATCCGGGACTTCCCCCGTTCGCCACGAGTTTTCAAAGATAATGGCCAAGGGCTCTGCAATCACAGCCGCCAATTCCCTCAGCACTCTCGGATG
Organism: Dermochelys coriacea; assembly: GCF_009764565.3. Taxonomy (NCBI): domain Eukaryota; kingdom Metazoa; phylum Chordata; order Testudines; family Dermochelyidae; genus Dermochelys; species Dermochelys coriacea. The sequence continues at coordinate 6,648,491 of NC_050076.1, forward strand.
CAATTCGTCCGGCCCCATGGACTTGTGCACGTCCAGCTTTTCTAAATAGTCCCTAACCACCTCTATCTCTACAGAGGGCTGGCCATCTCTTCCCCATTTTGTGTTGCCCAGCACAGCAGTCTGGGAGCTGACCTTGTTAGTGAAAACAGAAGCAAAAAAGCATTGAGTACATTAGCTTTTTCCACATCCTCTGTCACTAGCTTGCCTCCCTCATTCAGTAAGGGGCCCACACTTTCCTTGGCTTTCTTCTTGTTGCCAACATACCTGAAGAAACCCTTCTTGTTACTCTTGACATCTCTTGCTAGCTGCAGCTCCAGGTGCGATTTGGCCCTCCTGATATCTTTCCTACATGCCCGAGCAATATTTTTATACTCTTCCCTGGTCATATGTCCAACCTTCCACTTCTTGTAAGCTTCTTTTTTATGTTTAAGATCCGCTAGGATTTCACCATTAAGCCAAGCTGGTCGCCTGCCATATTTACTATTCTTTCGACTCATCGGGATGGTTTGTCCCTGTAACCTCAACAGGGATTCCTTGAAATACAGCCAGCACTCCTGGACTCCCTTCCCTTTCATGTTAGTCCCCCAGGGGATCCTGGCCATCTGTTCCCTGAGGGAGTCAAAGTCTGCTTTCCTTGCCCATCTTGCCCATATGCTCAGGGTTTAGCTGACCGCCATATTTGGGGTCGGGAAGGAATTTTCCTCCAGGGCAGATTGGAGAGGCCCTGGAGGTTTTTCGCCTTCCTCTGTAGCATGGGGCATGGTTGACTTGAGGGAGGCTTCTCTGCTCCTTGAAGTCTTTAAACCACAATTTAAGGACTTCAATAGCTCAGACATATGTGAGGTTTTTCATAGGAGTGGGTGGGTGAGATTCTGTGGCCTGCGTTGTGCAGGAGGTCGGACTAGATGATCAGAATGGTCCCTTCTGACCTTAGTATCTATGAATCTATGAAGCCACTTGGACTTTAAGCAGGTGCTTATGTACTTTGCTGAATACAGACTGATCTGACACGAGAGTTTGGTGGTGGACTCAACACTGCCTCCTGCTGGGTGCAGTAAGTCAGCACCGTTCACTGGGTAGAAACCAGCGATGCGAAAGGTGATGCTTGCAAGCTCTGTCTCCAAGGTCACGCATACACGGTTGGCTCAGAGTCCCAGCACCTGTATATCAGGAAACCACAGATCGCCTGCAGCGCATGCTAAACCCTTGAAACGCACCACCTGCCGTGTCCTAATGCTTTGCTGACTACTCTGCTAACAGCCGGCGTGTCTGGATGCGTTTCAGAATAGTGGTTTTCATCTTGCATTTCTATGCTTATGTGAGATGTTTCACTGAGAGTCAGGTGTTAAGTCATGGGTCGGCAGCTCGCTGCAAACCCAAGTGGCTTTGGGTGCGTCTGTGAGAATGGGCGCTCAGGGCACCCGTTGACCACGTTAACTTGGCCTCCCATGCAAACTGGACAGGGCAAGCGAAGGGAGATTTACTGGGTGCTGGCCTCTTCATTGCAAACTGAATCACATCTTCTTGCTATTTGTTGTGGCTGGCATGTGCCCAGCCAGTTGGCTGCTTTGGTGCTGGTTTCACAGCACTGCTGATCTTATTAGCAGACAGTGTTTTAGGGTTGGTGGAGAGTGCTACAGTCAATTGATTTCATTTTTTTTTGTAATTACTGAGAGTCTTTTCTGAAACAACTGCACCACTTCAAAATATTACACAACCCCAGGACACCCTTTGGGCCTGCACATTGGTGTGATAGCCAGTCTGTCTTTGTGGTGCACGGGTCCTATAGTATGTGTGTGTGTATTTATGTGTATTATAGTAGCACAAAAAAGCCCCAGTAGAGATCAGGGTCCCATTGTGCCGGGTTCTGCACAGACATGTAGCATGAGGCAGCCTGTGCCCTAAAGAGTTTATAATTTAAATAGACAAGATACACGGTGGGAGATTGTGCGGGGAGAAGGGAAAAATTGTTTTCCCCATTTCACAGATGTGGAATTGAGGCGAAGAGAGAATACGTGGCTTGCCCAAGTCAGAGGGCGAGTCAGTAGCAGAGCTAGGAACTGAGGCCAGATCTCCTGAGTCCCAGTCCAGGGCCTGACCCATATAAGACCAGCCTTTCAGTTGCTTACTATCTAACTAGAGTCTTCTCTATCTTCTCATCTCTGCCGTATCTGCGAGTTCCAGCTAATACCATATATTATTATATATTATTATGATTGAAAGAATTTCTTTTTAAATGGAATGTACTTTCCCAGCACTGATGCTGTTCACTGGCTTTCTTCATTTCACTCAGCATGGGCAGCTCAAGGACCCAGATTAGTCATTTCTAGAGAGACAGGGTAGGTGAGATAATCTTTTATTGGACTAGTACAATTGGTGGAAGGTACTAGCTTTCAAGCTCCACAGAACTCTTTTTCCTTCCCCAGACCTCAAGAAGTGGGTCCAATAAAAGATATGGCCTCACCTACCTTGTCTCTTTCATATCCAGCAGGGCTACATCATCACTGCAAACAACAACAGTCAATTCGGGTCAGTTTCACTTCCTGGTTTTCACCCCAGAAGCCCCGGTTTGGAGTGGGAGTTGCAAACACCGCAGAGGGATGGTAAGGTCTGAACCAAAAAAAAAATTGCTCTCACTGAAATGGAAAAAAAAAATCAATCAATCAAACAAAGAAAACATCTCCGTTAATACCCATGTTGTAAAACAATCCCTGAGGCCTGTGACAAACTACGCAGCTGTGTCCCATTAACCAGAGACAAGCAGGTTATTGAGCCATTTGGACCCTGAGAGAGAGAAGGAAGAACATTGCTTGCTAGGAGAAAAAGTGTTTTCCAGTCCCCCAAAGCCATCAACTCCCTTCCTGGACCTGAGAATTGTAGTGGAAAGTTAGAACAGAGCACATTTATACCCGGCCCATAACACTCATTTTTAATTGTACAGCAAACAAACAACCCTGATTTACTCATCCAACTGGCAATTAAAAGCTTAATGCTGTCGGCTATAAAACCTCTATGGCCTGCTGGCCCGACTGCTGGGCTTTATGAAGCATGTGGCGGGAAAGGAGCTTGAGGAAGGATAGGGCTAAACAGGATCATTTCTGTCAGGAGTGAAAAATCATATTGAAAGAATGGAGGAGCTGAATTACAGCTCTGGCTAGCTGGAGGGTGTAAACCCCCAGGGGGGAGAGGGAAGGCTCAGGGGATCCAAAGGGTAAGTAGACCTAATGGGATGAAACAGAGGAAAGGGGCAGTTGAGCCAGATTGTCAGGCCAGCCTTCCTCTCTCCGGGGCCTCCCAGCGGAGACCAGTTCAAAGTGACGTCTACTGACGCAGCGAGAAGGAAGCAGCTTCCAGGCAGGACCAGCTCAGCTCAGCCAGAGGGAGGCCAGTCCCAGTAAAGACTGGCTCAGCATGGCTCCTAGCAGCCTGACTGGAGTAAGGAGACTTCTCAGCTGAGACCAGCTTGGTGTGATTCTCCTTTGGCTCCCTGAGAGAGGGGCCACTGATGGACCACTGGGATCCGAGTCTGTCCCGGGGACACTCACCTTGCAGGGTACTGTCTGGGCTCCCACTGGTTGATGTGACAATTAAAGGCAGCTGGGGTGTGAAGCGTTTTCCCTGGCAACCCCTCCTCAGACCGCTTTGCACAGGGAAATGTGAGCTACAGCCCTACGATGGGGCGACCTGCTGCCTGACACTCCCCCCCCGCACACACTCACACTCAGACCCACTGGCCATCAGCTCGGGTGAAAGGCATCAGCCTAGCTGAGCGCTGGGCCAGTAGGCGGAGTCCCGCAGAGTAACGAAAGGCCCCGCCCCCTCCTGTGGGGGGAGGAGCCACACACGTGACAAAGCATGGAAGAAGAGGGGGGCCGCAGAACACCGGGTCCAAACAAGGGATCCAGAGAGGGACATCTGCAGGCAGAAATGGGCCTGGAGTCCGATAGTGTCTGTGCAGCTTCCCAGGACCCCTCCCCGCTCGTGTAGACACTTACTACAGCGACGGGACAGGGTCTTGTGTTGCTGGAGTAAAGCCGCCTCCTCGAGAGGCGACCGAGCACTGTTTGCATTGGGGCATAAGTGGGCTTAGCTACATCGCTCCTGCTTTGTAGCGTAGACCAGCCCTTAGTGTAAGGGGGATGGTTCAGTCTCCAGGGCCCAGTAAAGTCTGAGGCCAGCCACTAGAGGACTAGGCCCTGATCCTGCAGCTGCACTCCCAGCCCCCACTGACTTCAGGAGGGGCCCAGCACTCCACTGGTAGGAGTGGTAGGAAAAAAAGTTGCAGGATTGGATCCTAAGTGACTTGACCAAGGTTACCCTGGGCGTCTGTGGCAGAGTCCAGAATTGCACCTAGGGCACCTAACTCCTAACCCAGTGCCTGACCTATAAGCCCATCTCATGGAGCCTGCCAGCTCATTCCTCCCCTGTAACATCTTTGGGCCAGAGATTTGTCTTTTGTGCCCACATAATGACACTACATCAAGTGGAGAGAGTCCTCTATGCCACGTTGCACCAAGCTGAGGGAGTGGGTCACGGCAGGGCCTGCTCGCCTAGCACTTACCTGTATATATTCAATAATTGGATGGCCACTTTGGCATCTTTATGACTCGGGCTGCTACTAGCGGGGAAAGCATGCCTATTCCTGTGATTAATTCAGCTAAAATACGGTGGATTGTGCACGTTCTAAACAAAAGGGGACCACTTATTCCCTGCGGAAGGACGGGTTAGGTTGCCAAGCACCGAGGCACACACCCTGGACTGAGTTACAGTCCAGGCATGGGCAGGCTCCGGCTGAGTAACAGTGCCTAGCACGGCGCACCTCACATTCGAGGATCTCCAAGCCCTTTGTTCTCTCTCAGTAATGGAGACTCACACGCACCCACCCTGGGAGGGAGGCAAGTGTAATGCCTGTTTCACAGATGGGGAAACTGAGGCACGGAAAGATGCGGTGACAGTGAGGCAATGACACAGTCAAGAAGAGAACCCAGGAGTCCTGGTCTTCACCCAGTGCTCTAACCACTAGCTAATACTTCCTTTCATGGCCAGACAGGACCACAGAGGTCCCCCTCCCCTGCACTAGAACAGGAATGTCTTCTGAGCTCTTCCAAAACCAGGTTATTGCTCAGAGTTAGGGGCTTTGCCTGATTTGGCTCTGCTGACTAGGCAAGAGAACCCCTGCGCATCCATGACCAGCTTCTCAAGAGTTTCCTCCTTCCCTTTGCAGCTCTCAGTGTTGCTGCATCTGCCCCTAGACACCCCCAGTTTCCCCTTCACTCCCAATCCCCAGCTGCAAACCCCGCCACACAGCTGGTGAATTTGGCTGCTAAGCACCCCTCTTTGCTGAATTTCCATGGGGTTGCTTCCACCTGGACACTGCGCAGAAACTCCCCTATGCTGCAATCACTTATCAGACAACATTTAGTTCACACCAAATATTATAACTGCAAGTTATTAGCAAGGGTCATGTTCGCACTAAGCTACTAAGCGTCCTAATCCTTCTCTCCAGGGACAGGGCTGTGACTACAATGTACTCTAATTGTCACTTGGCATGGCATCTGGAAGCACAGGCTTGCAGGCCCCCGAGAGAAGCCATCCCCTGCAGAATGGATTCCTTACCATCTCGGCTGGGGTGGGTACTAGCCCACCCCCCACCCCCCGGTTTATCACTCGAGGCAGCTTTTTGTGGCCACATTTGTTCTCATGATTTGATTCAGGGCATGAAATGAAGCTACTTCTTTTTTTAAAAAAGCCTCTTAATTGAGTCTGCCGGGAGTCTGCAGGAAGGCACCTAGGCTGCTGTAGCCAATGGATCGACAGCTATCAATGGACTGGGGGTTTTATTTCTGAACTGCTAACCCCACTGCCTGCCCCGCTCCCACGCCCAACTCTCCAAATCTTCCCAGCCCCTACCAACGCCAGAAGGCCTGAGTCTCAGTTACACGCATGTCCCATGACTGTGCTCTGGCAGCGTTTAGAGGCCTTAAAAGGAGCCTATGCAGCCTCCTAAGGATCCTTGCCCAACTGGGGTAGAGCTAGCTTAAGGGCTCTGTGCCAGCCCTCCTGCACTGGGGTACAGGGAGAGCCAGCCCTGGGGTGGGAAAGGTGCATGGATGAAGTGCATTGTACTACAGCTGTTCACTGCATCCCTGGGGGCCATAGGAAGCAAAGTGTAAGTCAGAGCAGCCTCGGGGCTGCTCTAACTTAAACCAGGGCTGGGCAGGATCTGGGATGCCCCCGGAGCACCACAATCCCACCCTCCTCATTCCCATCCCAGGTGCAAGGATGGAGTAACAGAGAACCAGACCCAGAGTTTTTTTCTTGAGCACAGCTGGAAGCTATTAGGGTTCCCCTAAAGAGAGAGAGAGAGAGAGAGAAAGAAAGACAGGCTTAGTTAATTGCTCTGTCTTGTTTCTAGACCCTACTCCCTGGATCCTGCTTAAGCAATTCCTATATTGTCACCCATCACCCCCAGACCCTGTGACTGCTTCCCTGAGCCCCACATCCCCCCATATCCTGTTCCTGCCTCTGGACTCTATCCCTCCTGCACACACCATCCATCAGATCTCAGGCTCCTCTCATTTGAGCCAGCATAAGAGTCACTTTTCTGGTTCAAGAGTCCGGGCTCAGACAGACGTTTGCAGGCAGCGCAGCTCTGACGGCCCCTGCTAAGTGGCATTTGTGTCTTAATTCTGAATTGGTGCCATGAGGCAGAAAGCCGAGACTTGGCTGTTTGTTGGCATTTCTGCATGCTGGTTGGATGCAGGAGCCTTGGGAATCTAATCCCTCTCTGGACAGCCAGCCTGCAATGCAAAAGTCCTTTCCGTCAAACACAAGGAGGCTGCTGAAAATTTGATGACGAAGTTCCCTGACTGGGAAATCTATAAAAAGAGAATTCAAAATCCCTTTAGTAGGCTGGGAGTCACCGTGGTGGGCTGGATGCCAGACAAAGTCAGAAAGGATTTCTGACTTTGTCTGGCATCCAGCCCACCACGGTGACTCCCAGCCTGCGGAAGGGATGCTTAATCCTTGCCATTCAGCTTGCAAGTGGATGTAACTGTATCGTTCCTGAATGAGAGCGATTTGCACTGGTCAGACAAGCACAATGCAGACACTGGGAAAGCTGCCTCCATACGGTGCTAAAAAACACCCCAATCCTTGCAATCCAGCAACTCAGTCCAGACCCACAGTTCCCTCTACTATTGCAGTGCAGTGCACACACCCCCAGTTCTGTTGATGCATCTTGGGTGGGAAACTGAGGCAGTGGGGCAATTAAATGACTTGGTCAGGGAATCTGTGGCTGAGCTGGGAATGGAACCCAGGTTTCCTGCAGCCCGCACCAGTGTCCTCACCACTCCTCAAAGCCTTTGGCCCTATGGCTCTTTGCCCGTCATAGGTAGCCTGCTGGGTCATGCTGGCTTCTAGCTCATGACACGGGCGGCTTCCAGGAATTCAATGACAGGGCTCGCGGTGATACTCAGAGCCTTTTAAGACATGCCAAGCGGGACCTCAACAAGGGCATGGAGTTCCCTCCACTTCATCTGGAGCCCCAATGGGGAGGTTTGGTCGCCTTGTAGCTGGCAGGAGGAGCTGGCTGTGAGGCAGAGCTGCCCCGCCTTGCCCGCATCAATGGGGTGCGCCCCATAAGCAGGCATCCTAGCAGGGGTGGTGGCCAGTCTCCAGCTCGATTCTCAGTAGCTCCCCCACCGGGCAGGGCAAAGAAAAAATACTTAGGAAAAACAATGGGTCCCCTGGCTCCGTCCCTTCCTGCCCTGAGACTCCTCCCCTCCCATACATCCACCTCTCTCCTGTCCCCCACCAGCCTCTACCCAAACTTTACCCAGCTGACATCAGCGCTGGCTGAGGGCAGCAGATAATTTGCCTCAGCAGGAGCAGATTGTGGCTGCTTTCGTGCTTTAATATGGAGGTGCAGCCCTTGGCGTCCCCCCTCCAGTACCATCCAAGATGAAGGCCACCCCCAGCCCAGATTCCTAGGTGCTGTTCTGACTTCAGGGAACTTGCCCACGACTGCCTGTGGGCAGTTCACTGGACTGCAGAGTGATCCAGCCATTCCCACCACGGGCTGAGCATGGGGGTTGTGTCTGGCAGCCCTCCCCCGACCCCGCACTGGGGCAATTCTCCTTCAGTCGCAGCGTGGCCGTCCTGTGGGGCGACACCCACACAGGACCACACTGTCTCCTTAAGAAGGCTCTAGTGGGTTTCGCGCTGCATTCGCGTTGTTCCTTTGGAATAAACCCTTGCTCTTCCCCGGCGGCAGGATACCGGCCCCATGAGCCCCCGGTGCTTTCACATCCAAGGCACCGAGATCTTTTGTAATAACATTCCGGATTGACAAAAAACAAACCAACCCCCAAACCAATGCCAAGCCCTGCTTCTGTTATTTCTAAAAGCAGTTATTTCTTGTTCTCTGGGCAGAGCTGCATTCAGAACTGAGGGCCAGGGCTTCAAGCTAGTGTAAATAGCTATCGAGTGAGGCTCAGTTTTGACAGCCCTGAATCACCGAGGACACAACTGAGATGAATGGGGTGGCCTCCGTCTGATCCCCAGCAGATGCTTGGGTGCCGGATGTTTTGAAAGCAGGGCCACGCAATCTGAGCTCTCTCTCGGCTGTCTGAGCCCAGGGGAAGCCCAGGGCTAGAGCAGAGAGGAGGTGTGGGCTGAGGAGCTGGCAGGGAAAGGTAGGAGTGGAAAAGCAGGGGAGCTGCAGATCAGGAGTGAGGGGCACCTTTGGGGTCCTTTGGCCAGCAGGTCCCAGAGGTGGGGGAAGGGGAGCCATCACATAACAGGGAGGTGCCCACCTGGACCCAATCCTGCAGTCGGAGCCATGCACCTCCACACGGGTCCTCTCCCATGGATCTCATGGGCAAGACCTTCTTGGGAGGGCCCCACAGTTTATTCTCACCAGTTCAACCCCCCTCCCTCCCCGCAGCCAGCACAACTGTGAGCTGAGTAGCATTAATCACGGCTCAGCTGAGATGGATGGCTATTGATTGACTCCAGCCGCCGTGAAGGCATGTTAACCACAGCCACAGATTTCTGCGCATCGCAAGAAGCTGGCTCTTTGCAGCAGCCTTGGGAGACTGTGGAGCTAGCGGGCGGTGGATCAGAACCAGGGGTCAGTGCTGGGCCAGCCAGGGTAAGACCCTGGGATAATCTGAAGGGTCCGTCTGGGAGTCCCTTGGTTTAGAATCATGCCATGTTTGTTCTTTCACTTCCTCTTCATGCTGAACTGCCCAGCCCGGGAGGCTCCTAGCTGTTGTTCTCTCACCACTCGAGGGGACAAATCTCCATAGTGCCCTCATTACGTAGCCTCTGCTGAGCATGCCAACATAGGGGCCAGTTAGTACCAGTTGTTGGTGGTATGGGTGTGGTGGTGGTTAGTTCCAGTTGGTGGTGGGAGTGGGGGAGGGTAGTACCGGTTGTTGTTGGTGGTGGTGGTGGTTAGTACCGGTTGTTGTTGGTGGTGGTGGTGGTTAGTACCGGTTGTTGTTGTTGATGGCCGTTAATAATGGTTGATGGTGGTGGTGGATAGTAGTGCTTGTTTTTGGTGGTGGTGGTGGTGGTTAGTACTGGTTGTTGTTGTTGGTTAATACTGGTTGTTGTTGCTGGGAGTGTGGGGTGGTGATGGTTAGTACCGGTCGTTGTTCTTGGTTAGTACCAGTTGTTGGTGGTGGTGGTTAGTACCGGTTATTATTGTTGTGGGGTGCATGGGGTTGTGATGGTTAGTATCTGTTGTTGTTGGGGGTGTGAGTGTGGTGATGGTTAGTACCGGCTGGTACCATTTTGCTGTGATGTATTGGGCCCCTCTCTGGGCAGACTGGGAAAGGACAGGGGACCGTGCGCCGACACTTGGTATTTGTGCCAGTTATGTGAGAAAAAGTCCAGCCCTACCATAGTTAACAGCTGATTGCAGTGTCACCGCTCTCCTGGCTCCTGGATCTCAGTAAGATTCCCACACAGCAACTACATCCATTGACCTGCCTTGATCAATCTTAGCCCTTTAGAGCTGCCGCTCTCCTTCCAGACCTGCCCTCCTGAACCCCCAGCAGAGAGAGGGACTCTTCCCTGCCAACTGTGTCCATACAAAAAGCAACAGCCTCTTACAGTTGCAACTGCAAAAAACCCAAGGGGAGGGGCATGTTTAGTCTTTTAACCTGCTCTTCAGCTGCCCCAAACTGCCCCTGAGCTGCCCCATAGTGTTTTGCGTGTGAATCTGCATCACCGCTAATTGCTGCTTGCAGCATGACACTTTCCTGCCTGGTCCAGGTGACCCCAAGCATTAGCAAATCAGCCCAGCTGCCCGCACCCCCCCGTCCCCTGACTGATCTGAACCCCGGCTCTGAAGTGACTCATGTCTGTTCCTTGCTCCAAGCCCCCTGCTTTTCTGGTGTTTTTGGCAACCACCTGCAGAGACACAAAGCTGGCAGAGAGAAGCACTAATTCATTGGAGCAGCGAGATCATTGGAGTCCTTCCTGGGTGGGGGCAGGTTCTCATTTCCCTTTTGGATTCTTTCCATTCTCTCTTGGTTCTAAGGCACCATCGCTGCCCAGCGGGCACCCAGGATGGCTTCTCCTAGCTTGATGGAAGCATGAAGTCATTAGCTGTCTTCACAACCCATTCCCCAACTGGACTGGAAGCTGGAACTGTGGTGCGTTCCAACCACAGCCAGCCCTCCCTGCAATGTCCCATGCAGATCCAATTCCAGACGGATTTGGGAACAAAGTAGAGTGCAAGAGTAAAATCCTGGCTCAATCCATGGTTGTTTTGCTGTGGACTTCAGTGGAGCCTGGATTTCACATTAGATCTGAACCCCCATCCTGCTAGTCACACCTGATTCAGTGTACGCTGGGGCATGGCACTGAGGGTTAGGAGCACACACCGAGATTTTGAAAAGTAACCAGTGTTTTGCCGTCCCTCACATTTTGGGGGCCAAGCTTGAGACATCTTAAAGGGGCCTGATTTTCAGACAGTGCTGAGCCCCCTCTCCCCCCGAGACTCAGGGTTCTTTAAGGAATCTCATGGTTGAGCAGGCAGCCCAAATCACTAGAAGGTCCTCGGAGACAGAGATGTAAAGACCAAGAACACTGAATCCACTCTTCTGCCAGGCCCGGGCATTGTTGTGCGGATAGGTGCTAATGGCTGCCATTAAGGGAGTCTTTGATCCAAAGGCAATCACAGGCTTTGTTAAAGCTAATGGCTGGGCCAAGCCTTTCAGGCTCAACAGAAGGAGCAATCAAGCCCCTTTATATTGAAAACTACCACTGCTAGCACAAGGGAGGGACTACTGCTGCAGGCACATGGCTGCTTAGAGCTGAGCCTGGCTCAGGGCCCAGTGAGGTCCAACTGGCGGCCTGGGGGCCTAGGGTTGCCATCCGTCTGGGTTTTACCCGGACAGTCCGGTTTTTGCCTTCTGTGTCCAGGTGCCATTTAGTGTTGAAGTCTGGTCAAAAAGGGGACCTGGCAGTGTCCGGTCAGATGCACTGACCGGACACCAAAAGTCCAGTTACCTGGGGGGAGTCGCCGGGTCATTAACCCGCACCAGCCCCTGCTCAGAGCAGAGGATGCCCAGCTGGTGGGGAGGGACAAGGTGGAGACAATCCAGCAAGTGATGGGGGGCGAGGGGAGAGGAGCAAGCAATGGAGGCAGGGCCTTGGGGACAGAGGCGGAGAAGGGGGCAGTGCCTGGAGAGAAGAGGTGGAGCAGAGATGGGCCTCGGAGGTCCGGTTACCAGCAATATGAAAGGTACACATGTACGGTGTGTGCAAGGCCACCCACGCCGCCTGGCGGACGCCATTTTGCTCTCAGAATGGTGTGCTTTGCGCAGTGTGCAGGACGCCATTTTGTTCCTGTGTGTTGCCTGCCGAGGTGCCACCCAACTAGGTGTGAGACGCATGTCACTGCAAAGGGTGGACCTCCTGCATTGGTTTTGCAGCCAGTGCGGGTTACAGACCAAAAGCCTGGAGAAGCAGCTGTGACTATGAGCGTGACCCTGAGGGGAAGCAGCCAGACAGGGCTTCCAGGCACAGAGCTTGCTGGACAGCCATCATGTGCCAGCAGTGCTCCTCTGCCATGTACATTGGTCAAACTGGACAGTCTCTACGTAAAAGAATAAATGGACACAAATCAGACGTCAAGAATTATAACATTCAAAAACCAGTCAGAGAGCACTTCAATCTCTCGGGTCACTCGATTACAGACCTAAGAGTGGCTATCCTTCAACAAAAAAACTTCAAAAACAGACTCCAATGAAGAAAAGGAGTACTTGTGGCACCTTAGAGACTAACAAATTTATTAGAGCATAAGCTTTCGTGAGCTACAGCTCACTTCATCGGATGCATTTGGTGGAAAAAACAGAGGAGAGATTTATATACACACACACAGAGAACATGAAACAATGGGTTTATCATGCACACTGTAAGGAGAGTGATCACTTAAGATAAGCCATCACCCACAGCAGGGGGGGGAAAGGAGGAAAACCTTCCATGGTGACAAGCAGGTAGGCTAATTCCAGCAGTTAACAAGAATATCAGAGGAACAGTGGGGGGTGGGGTGGGGGGGAGAAATACCATGGGGAAATAGTTTTACTTTGTGTAATGACTCATCCATTCCCAGTCTCTATTCAAGCCTAAGTTAATTGTATCCAGTTTGCAAATTAATTCCAATTCAGCAGTCTCTCGTTGGAGTCTGTTTTTGAAGCTTTTTTGTTGAAGTATAGCCACTCTTAGGTCTGTGATCGAGTGACCAGAGAGATTGAAGTGTTCTCCAACTGGTTTTTGAATGTTATAATTCTTGACGTCTGATTTGTGTCCATTCATTCTTTTACGTAGAGACTGTCCAGTTTGGCCAATGTACATGGCAGAGGGGCATTGCTGGCACATGATGGCATATATCACATTGGTAGATGCGCAGGTGAACGAGCCTCTGATAGTGTGGCTGATGTGATTAGGCCCTATGATGGTATCCCCTGAATAGATATGTGGACAGAGTTGGCAACGGGCTTTGTTGCAAGGATAGGTTCCTGGGTTAGTGGTTCTGTTGTGTGGTGTGTGGTTGCTGGTGAGTATTTGCTTCAGATTGGGGGGCTGTCTGTAAGCAAGGACTGGTCTGTCTCCCAAGATCTGAGAGAGCGATGGCTCGTCCTTCAGGATAGGTTGTAGATCCTTGATGATGCGTTGGAGAGGTTTTAGTTGGGGGCTGAAGGTGATGGCTAGTGGCGTTCTGTTGTTTTCTTTGTTGGGCCTGTCCTGTAGTAGGTGACTTCTGGGTACTCTTCTGGCTCTGTCAATCTGTTTCTTCACTTCAGCAGGTGGGTATTGTAGTTGTAGGAATGCATGATAGAGATCTTGTAGGTGTTTGTCTCTGTCTGAGGGGTTGGAGCAAATGCGGTTATATCGTAGCGCTTGGCTGTAGACAATGGATCGAGTGGTATGATCTGGATGAAAGCTAGAGGCATGTAGGTAGGAATAGCGGTCAGTAGGTTTCCGATATAGGGTGGTGTTTATGTGACCATCGCTTATTAGCACCGTAGTGTCCAGGAAGTGGATCTCTTGTGTGGACTGGTCCAGGCTGAGGTTGATGGTGGGATGGAAATTGTTGAAATCATGGTGGAATTCCTCAAGAGCTTCTTTTCCATGGGTCCAGATGATGAAGATGTCATCAATGTAGCGCAAGTAGAGTAGGGGCATTAGGGGACGAGAGCTGAGGAAGCGATGAGAGATTGCTGAATTGGAATTAATTTGCAAACTGGCTACAATTAACTTAGGCTTGAATAGAGACGGGGAGTGGATGGGTCATTACACAAAGTAAAACTATTTCCCCATGTTATTTCTCCCCCAACCCCACCCGCCACTGTTCCTCAGAGGTTCTTGTTAACTGCTGGAAATGGCCCACCTTGATTATCACCACAAAAGGTTTTCCTCCTCCCTCCCCCCCCCGCGCTGGTAATAGCTCATCTTAAGTGATCACTCTCCTTACAGTGTGTATAATAAAACCCATGGTTTCATGTTCTCTGTGCGTGTTTATAAATCTCCCTACTGTATTTTCCACTGAATGCATCTGATGAAGTGAGCTGTAGCTCACGAAAGCTTATGCTCAAATAAATTTGTTAGTCTCTAAGGTGCCACAAGTCCTCCTGTTCTTTTTACTATCTAGAGAGAATCCTGCTGCTCTGAAGCACATGGTCCCGCTTCTCTTCCCCTGGGGCTCTGGGACTCAAGAGACATTTTTGGGAAGTCAAGATCAAGTTTTCTTAAGAGTCCTGCTGCTCCTGTCCTCCCCGGCTCCTGCAGCAATCTGCCATAAGCACGGGTGGCTTAGAGGCCTACAATTTTCTTCTAGGAAGGTTAAATATTGCTAATGGATGGTGAGTGACAGGTGAGCTTTGAGCCACCTGGAACAAGGCTCTGGACACAAGAGGGAACATGGCCACTGTTTTACCCATCCCAGTCTCCAATGGTAACCCCATATCTGTAGGGCACCCAGTCTCCTGGCATGGAGTGTCTCTGCTTTGGCTGGCTCCCAGGAGATAGACCCAGGCTCTGGTCATTGGGCAGAGCCCGCTGCCAGCCCCCTGGCAGGTCTCCGGGGAGGGGATCTCCATTAGCACAGGTTTGCGTCTGACGTGACAGTGGGTAGAGAGCGTCTAATGGTGAGGAGACAGGACTCCTGGGGGTCCTATTCCCAGCCCTGCTGCTAACTCGCTGAGCGACCCCCGGCGAAATCACACGGCGGCTCGGTGGTCAGGATCCTGCTCTGCAAGCCCTTCTGGGGCAGGGGAGCGTCTCAGACACTGGGGGGCTGGGCCCACAGAAATAGCTAGCTGGAAATGGAAATGCCCTGGAGGCAGCACAATCTGACCCTCCACCAAGCACCTGGTTCTCCTCTCGCTGCCATCCCCAGTGCAGGGAAAAGGCCAGGAGCGGCTGAGACACCGAGCTGCCCACGGGCTGCCTGACGCAGACGCTAGGGTCAGGGCTCCAGGCTAGGCTCCAAACGGGAGTGAGTCGCCCCTTGTCTTGCTCCACGTTCTGAATGCAGAGAGAGGAGATCATTTCCCAGGGAGTGGGGTCCCAGAAACAGCCCCTCCACCTCCCCTCCCCCCCTCCCCATCCTCACACCCATGGGTCTCCATCCAGCTGTAGGGCAGAGCCAGGATTACAAGCCTCACCCCGTTCAGGGGAGTCCGCGAGCTCACAAATCCAGAGCCAATCGTTGCTGCATCAAGGGGGATCAGCGGGGCTAGTGTCTGTGACGAGTGCAGGCAAACACGAGGTAGGACCTTCTGCTCAGGTGTCTGGGCACAGGCCTGGGCCAGGAACTCACTGACTGGCCTCCCGCCCACCTCCCGCTTCCAGACCATGCTGTGGGCGCTTTATAAATAGTACACAATAATGATGGGGCCTTCTTTGCAGCCTGGCCCCTACCTAGCTGTTCCTGATCCCTAGCCAAGAGGATTGTTTAAAGCTTAACCTCCCCTCTGTCTTTGATTGTTACTCTCCTCTCTGGGGTGCAGAGAATTACCCAGCAGCTGAGAAGCATTGAAGGTTGTTGGTTTGTTGCCGTCCCCCCGCCCTTGGGTCCCGCGAATTCATCACCACTGGCCAGTTCTTGCAGATGCCTTCTGACCCATCTGGCAATGTAAAAACATCAGTCCCACATTGGGCTGTGTCTCAAAGGGGCGCTGAGCCAGACGGTGGGCACAGGGGGCAGTGCTGACCCTGGGAGGCACAGAGGGGCAGTGCTGACCCCGGGAGATGCACAGGGGCAGTGCTGAGTCAGAGAGGGAAGAAGGGGCATTACTAAGTCTGCAGCGGAAACAGAAGCTTCCTGCTTAACTCAGCTGCTAGCAGTTTGGAGTTCAAGCAAAATAGAGGGGGAAATGTACAAAGAAAACCAAACGCCAACCCCGTCTCCAGCCATCACAGCCTGAAAGGGTCAGAGGTTCTCCCACCAGCAATGCCTGTGCCTTGGGCATGCTCACAAGCACTCTGTGTTCATGGGAGCTGCAGGGCTGCTAGGCAAGGACGCTCCCAATGGGCAGAGGTCCGGGGTGTAACGATTTCTGCTGGGTACCCCGCTGACCCAAGGCTGGGGATTCAGCCCTAAAGAGGCTTCATCCAACCATTTGTTACAGATGCACCTTGAGATTGGGATCTCATTGTGCTGGGCGCTGGCCAGGCACTGTGCGGCACACTCTAAACAGGCGAGGCTGACAAGGGGTGGGAGGAAGGGGGCTAAAACACAAGCCAAAAACTGGGGAGCCAAGGCCCCGAGATCGAGGGCTAGCTTTTTCTGGAGCAGAACTCTTAATAATCCAGCCATAAGTGATTGCCCAAGGTCACACAGGGCATCTGTGGCAGGTGCAGGAATTAAATCCCAGGCTCCTTTGGGCAGCCCAGCGCGTGAGCCATGAGATGGTCATTCCTCCTCTGGAAAGTAATTCAAATCGGCAAGCAAAAGAACAGAGGCCTGGTCCAGCCGCAAGGTCAGGCGGAAATGTTTTTGGTGAAAAATGCAGATTCAGCCACACTGGAATGGTTCCCAAAGGCGTATCAGTGTTGCCCAATGGTTTTGGTTGAAAACCCCCCCAACAACTCTAAAAATAATCTGAAAAAAAAGGAAATGTTTTATTTCAACATTTCCCTTACTTTTAATTTCTTTTTAAATCAAAACCATTTTAAAACGGCTGCAATCGAAAGGAAACTCTTTGTTTGACCTGATTCTTTTTTTCAACTTTTCAATTGGCCATTCTGAAAAATTTCATTTTCGGTTCAATCCAGAATGGTTTTGATTTTTGGACTGAAAAATCCGTTATTCACCCAGCTCTACTAATGAGGCAGCTTTGCTACATTCCCTTCATTCACTGGGGAATCCGAACCCAAGAAGCTAAGGGAGAATTGGAAAAACGTGTGGAAGAAGATTTCAAATGTATCTAAACTGAGTGTCTAAGGGGATGCTCTTGTGGCTAACGCACAGGCCTGGCAGTCAGGTCTCCTGGATTCTGCTACCAGTTTCCACTGACTCCTTGTGGAACCCTGTCCAAATCTCTCTAGGCCTTATGTTCCCCATCTGTCTAATTCCTTATTTGTAGGCGTGTTAGCAGGTCTCAGGTTTGGTCTGAAATTTGATCATGGGATGGCATTGTGAGGGAGACATGCTCATTGTCTCACCGAATCCAGATTGAATGGGCTCACTCATTTACAAGTGAGAAGATGGAGGACCTGGAGCTAACTCAGCCTGGGTTCTGAGTGTCAAGCCAAGCTCTTTCCGGCTGGTGCATCAGCACCACTGACAAAAGACTTTGCAATCAGACATGAGTTAATTCTGTTAATCTCTGGTACGTGCTGGCTCACCATGTGAAAGGTACTGAAACCTCTGGGACTCCCCGATGACTGACTTTGATAATAATGCCCAAGCCAGTGGCTTTTTGGAGATGCCGTCCCAGGCAGGTATCCCAGGGGCGATCCACGAGCTATGCACAGGGTGTCTCAATGTTTGTCCCAGGATTTCACAAGCCAGATCTGGACATTAAAATTGTACAGGTGTTGGCAAAGCACCCTGTGTCCGCTCTGGGGAAAATTAAACACGGAAGCGGGAATGTTAAACTTCCAGGAAGGAAGCAGAGCTTGATGTGGAAAATGATAGCAAGTGAAGAGCCTGGGATTCAGATGGGGGGTGAGGGACATTCAAGACTCGCGGATCAGCTGAATCGGTCAAAGGCAGGCTCCAGAGACTGATCGTTACATAATGCAGCTGGTGTGCTTGGAGTCGGGCTAGCCTATTTGCTGCCAGGTTTTATCCCCAGCAGGCTGATCTGCAGTGAGAGACACTGTTCCAGCCTCCTGGAGAAAAGGACTAAAAATGTTTGGGTTTTCATTTAGGATCCTAATCCTGCAAAGACTTATTAATGCACATAGGAATAGTCCTACATGACTTCAGGGAACTGCAGTTGCACTGCTCATTGTCATAAAGTAAAATAAAGTGTTTGCAGGATTGAGGCCCAAGCTGTCTCTTCTGCTTCTTGTTAACGTTAGAAATTCAGGTCCTTGTCTCCCCTTCTTCTCCTGGAAGACTTCATGGAAAACTTGCAGTAAGATTTGGGGATCACAGGTACCATAGAAATGAGCACTGACTGATTGAGAAAGGATGGGATTTTTAGTCCTATTGTTTAAAATTCTTTGAGTTGTTTTGTGTGTTTATTAGTATCTACATAACTCAAATGCCTGACGCACAACTGGGAGGAAAATGTTCTTTGTGAAAAATTCAAAAAAACACACACACTCCTTCAGTTCAAACTGAGAAAGTTCCCACTCCAGCTCTCTGGTCCTCCAATGAGTCCTCCAACCAAACCAGGGACGACAAAACTTGAGATTGGAAAGGCAAAACTCAAGAAGATTACAAGGAGAGGTTCAGGCCTTCATTGTGCACCATATAAAAACAGAAAAGGATGCATGCCCCAATGCTTTGTCCCCTGATAGGTCTCCTTTAGCACCCCCAGTTCACACCAATGATGGTTTAGTGTGAGAGCTTCTGCAATTGTGCGCTTGATATTCCTGCCAGCTGGCCTCCATTTTGCAAGCTGGCGCTGTCATTAAAAACCAAAAATAAAAACAAAACCAGCATGCCAAGGCTATTTGCTTTTCCATCTGTGCAGGCTGGTTATTTTAATCAAAACTAGCTAAGAGTTCTGAGGGAAAAGTGCAGACCAGGGTCCAAGATTTATTTTGGCTAATTAATGAGCTGGAAAAAAAGCCCTGAGTCTCCCTTTAATTGCATTAGCAGAGGCACTAAACTGGGCAGCACTGAAAACACCAAGGAGGTCAGCGGGCTGATATCAAACAGGACCTGGAGAGGTTAGGGCTCTGGGCAAGTCAGAACTAAATACAAACAACGCTGGAGAAAGGAAAGGGAATACATAGATCAAAACAGCTGGGGACACAGCCATTTGGAGGGAGTGGGTTCTAGAGGGTAGAGCAAGAGATTGTGAGTCAGGACTCCTGGGAAGGGAGCTCTGGGGAGGGAGTGGGATCTAGGGGGTGCGAGCAGGGGCAACTGGGAGCCAGGACTCCTGGGTTCTATTCCCAGCTCTGGAGAGGGAGTGGAGTCTAGTGGGTTAGAGCAGGGGTGACTGAGAGTCAGGACTCCTGGGTTCTATTCCCAGCTCTGGGGAGGGAGTGGGATCTAGTGGGTGCGAGCAGGGGCGCTGGGAGCCAGGACTCCTGGGTTCTATTCCCAGCTCTGGGGAGGGAGTGGAGTCTAGTGGGTTAGAGCAGGGGTGACTGAGAGTCAGGACTCCTGGGTTCTATTCCCAGCTCCAGGAAGGGAGTAGGATCTAGTCATTCAAACAGTAGGTTGTGGAGGCTACGTCCACCAATGGCTATTAGCCAGGATGGGCAGGGATGGTGTCCCTAGCCTCTGTTTGCCAGAAGCTGGGAATGGGTGACAGGGGGCAGATCACTTGATGATCACCTGTTCTGTTCATTGCCTCTGGGGCACCTGGCACTGGCCACTGTCGGAAGACAGGATAGTGGGCTAGATGGACCTTTGCTCTGACCTAGTAGGGCCGCTCTTATGAGGCCAGTTACCACATGGCTGTCCTGAACCTGGTTCCATTCTGGGACCTAAGCACATCTTCCCCATGTCCCCAAGGCTTTGGCATGGTGCTGGTGCTGGCTATACTCCAGCATGGCATTGTGCTCTAGGAGAGAACCATGCTGCAGCTGTAATATGGGGCCTGCAGGTTCAAAAGGGGCTGCACCAGGATGGCTTTGTGCAGCCAGCATTCAAAGGCCTGGTCGTCCTAGGCCAGATGCGTCTCACAGCTCATCCTGGCAACCACCCGCTGTGAGTCCAGACACGCAGGCGGTCACCTATCATCCTCCAGCTCTCCACATCCATCCATGCAGGGTATTTCTCTGTGGCAATCAACACTGCAGCATCTTCAGGGGCCCATACCTAGCTTTTGTCCCAACATTTCAGCTTGCAAAATGGCTCATCTACCTTCTGAGACAGAGCCTGTGCCCTACTTCAGACACCATATGCTGCTCCGGCAGCATCCAGGGGCCATAAAGACACTGCATGGGACCAGGGGAGGATTCCCCTGACAAGGTCTTATCACCCCAAGCAGCCCTAGGCGGTTCCCCTCCAAGCCCCAGCATAGGGGGCATGGCTGGCTGGGGTCAGGGGAAAGCCCATAACACATGGAATTCTGGGCTGTATTACAGCCTACAGGGAGCACAGACAGGCTGCCATAAATTACATCTCTTGGGGCCTGCTCTGACTCATGTTGGCTGTTTTTGCCTACAATCCAGAGGGCAGAAAGGTGGAACAAAGCCCCCCATATCCCTCTTTCCTTGGCTGAGTCTTCTGTGCGGCATCTCCATGGATCTGACCCTGTGCCAGCATGACAGGGAAGGCTGGGTTAACGCCACAGAGCCCTGCCCACAATGGCTTGGTCTGGCCTGTATAGATGGGCCCATGGCACTGAGCCAAGAACCAGGGTAGGAATACAGTGGATAAAGACACTCGGGTCCCAGCTACACGGAACGAGACCAGGCAATGCTCTCCCCTTCGCCCCCGGGGAGCACAGAGCAGCCCTGGCCACTGCAAGGAGAGAGGCTGAATTGCTTTCCGGAGAGCGACAATGATTTCAGAGCCTTGCAGGCTAAACCCCTGGTTTGGTTTTTTGCTCAAGTGCAAACAGCACCCCAACCTGCTCGCGAGGCAGGGCTCCCTGCGAGCTGGTCTCCTGCTCGCTCGCCACACAGCTCCTCAAAAAGAAACTCTCATTAAGGACAGGCCGAGAGTCGGTGAATTATTAATAATTGTGTTACAGCACCGAGGCCTCCAGCCCCATCCATCAGCGGGATGCCAGCGTTCCGATTGTGCTTTCTGGGTGAAAGCGACTGAAGTACGGTGCACGCAGCTCCACCAAGGCACGGCAGCCCCCTGGTGTGCCAGCCTTGAGCTCCCCCAGCCCACAGCTCTGCTGATGCCCCTCAAATATCCCAACCTGTGGCCCCTCTCTATTCCATCCTTGGGCTCCCCCCACACAGCTCTGCCCAAGCCCCAACCTGCAGCTCCTCTTATTATAACGAGATCTCTCCTGAATGTAGACGGCCAATGGTGCTGAATTGTGCCTAGGACATAGGCAAGCATTACTCACCAGCGGCTAGCTGGGGAGATCCCCCAACTCATGTCACGGGCGACCCAAGCAGTATTCCGACTCAGGTCTCCGGACTCATGCACTGTCCCCCGGCACCTGACTCCTCTGTTCTCCTTACAAAAGCTGGGCTATTGCCAGAGTTTGGGCCTGCGATCCCTGGCCTGCCATGAGCTAGCAATGGGAGGAAGCAGGTTCTTATCCCATGCCTGTCTCTGTGGCACCTGAACATAATATCTCCCTTCCCTGCTGTGGGTGTTGAGTGAGGCCTGAACCTGGGACTCCACAAGCCTGGATTCCAACTACTTCAGCAAAAGGAGTAACTCCATTAGCTGGCAGCAGTAGTAGGCTTTTATCCTCTTATATGGACCAGCCACCTAACACGCACTGAACCAGTGGGTTGCATGGGTTTGGCCACACCTTTGCCAAAGAAAAGGAAGTCAGAGAATTGCTCCTGTGCAAAGCAGCGCCGGAGTCTGTGCTTGGAGGTGTTTTCGTAGGACGCCAAGTCAGAGCAGCCTAGCACAGAGGCCCACGTGGATGCTGCTTCCACAGGCTCCGTCGGCTAGCAGCATAAATGGTTCCTCACTGGACGTGGTGAGTTCGAATCTTTTGCCCTACAGGCCACGCCCATCAAAGCCACGGCGGATTTCTCGTCACTGCTGGGGCGAGCCAAATTGAGAAGCGTCCCGCTGAGATTACTGAGCAGATTATATTAATTAATTGTGTAATTGGAGAGAAATAAGCCGTTAAATACACACTGAGAGATTGTGCCCTGAGGGTCCGACATCCAAGAAACAATAACCCAGCTGTCAACAGTGTGTTCGGATCAGAAAAGAGATGGCCAAAAAACCTCACTCTTTGCTAAATCCGCTCCCTGTGTGTCCTCCAGGAATCACACATGCTTCATTTACTGGTTCCTGTTAGCATCGCTCTAGGTAAGAGCAAAGCTCTGTTTTGTTCGGCCCCGGGCCTCATTCCCAAAGTAGCTGTCTCAGGCTGAGTTCCGGGGTCGCTAGTGCCGGTGACAATGGCTCTGCGGTGCTGGCATCTTTCACGTCCTCAAAGGCAGCTGTTGTGACCCTGCCCCTCTGCTGTCCTATAGCACATGGCTGATGCAGAGAAAAAGCAGCTGATTTTCTGACGTGGATCTAAGCCAGCAGCTCTGGTGACATTCAGGTGACTTGTAAATTGGCCGGAGTCACCAGGGCAGGCTAAACGCAAATCCCTCTTATCCCACCTGCAGAGAGGTCATGCTTTTGGGACCTTAGCTGCCATCTCAGCTCCTGGGAATCCCCAAAGCCAGGATCCACAAAATGCCCTGCTGTTTGCTGTCAACCCACTTCTTGGAAAGCTGGGGATGGGAACAACAGAAGCTCATCTTCGTTTTGCCCATGACTTTCCTTTTTGCAAAGGTGGAAAAGGGGAATAAGCAGCCAGTTCATCGGTTGATCTGACCGCTGTTGCTAGCTCCCTTGGGTTTGCGTAGAGGGGGCATGCTTGCTGTCAGGGGTGCTGTTCTCCCACTGCACACTAAGAGCAATCCCTGCTAGCTGCAGGAGCAGTTGGCAGGGGTCCAGGTTAGTCTGTTCCCATCCATGTTCTCTCCCTAAGCCTGGCCTCCCAAGAGTCTGTGGATCTGAGGGCATTCGGTGCTGGTTTTTCTCAACGCTCCTGGCTTTGTTGTTCTCTATGGCACACTGCAAAGCCTCCTGGCCAGATCCTCCCCTGTGGTACAGCTGCTCTGTGCTGCGCTGCTGGTGGAATTGAGCCTGAAGAGCTGGCAGACCCAGCCTGGGGAGCCTCACTCTATAGCAAGAGGGACCCTCCAGAGGCCTAGAGCCAACAAGGAAGCTCTTACGCTACTTGCCAACCCTACAGCTGGTGTAGCAGGGGAAAGGAGGGATGTGTCTATGCCACATCAATCCCCAGCTGCAGCTTCATCTCCCTGGGGCTATCGGTGACAGGCGGGAGTTAGAGCAACCTTGAGGCTGCTTTAACTCATCTGCACATATCAGTGACAGGGTCAGGGCAGCAGGAAGGTGAGCATTAAGCTGGAGCTGGTTTGATGTTAGAAATCCCATCAGAGTTGTGTGACAATAGATAGGTTCAGAATTCCCAGCTCTATGTAATGAGCATGGTCTAGTGATCAGGGCTTTGGGAGCCAGGACGCCTGGGTTCTTTTCCTGAGATTGCAGGCATGACGCAAAGCCCGCTGAAGTCAGTGGAAAGGCTCTCATTGGCTTCAGCAGGCCCCGTGAGACCTTTGGTGAGTGATTTGACTTCTCCTCGCTCGTAAAGCAGGGATAATACAATCCTATTTCCCAGGGGGAACGGGAAACTAAATGAATCAGTGCCGGGGAAACCCTTCAATTGCAGGCAGGAGGAGAGGGCAGAGTTTTATCTGCTACCTCCCCAGAAATAGAAACGAGGAGCTCAGGACTCTGCTCTTGACAGGTAAATGACGGAGAAGCTCAATCGAAAAAGAGCTCAGAGTAGCAGCCGTGTTAGTCTGTATTCGCAAAAAGAAAAGGAGTACTTGTGGCACCTTAGAGACTAACAAATTTATTAGAGCATAAGCTTTCGTGAGCTACAGCTCACTTCATCGGATGCATTTGGTGGAAAAAGCAGAGGAGAGATTTATATACACACACACAGAGAACATGAAACAATGGGTTTATCATACACACTGTAAGGAGAGTGATCACTTAAGATGAGCCATCACCAGCAGCAGGGGGGGGAAGGAGGAAAACCTTTCATGGTGACAAGCAGGTAGGCTAGCTCACGAAAGCTTATGCTCTAATAAATTTGTTAGTCTCTAAGGTGCCACAAGTACTCCTTTTCTTTTTGCGAAAAAGAGCTGTTTCCAAGCACCTGGGGTTTATTTGTGACATCTACACACGTCTGTCTGTCACTGTGTCAGGATCTTACACACTGGATGGATAGGTGCCCGTTGTCAGAGCCACCCAGTGTCCCCTCTAAAGTGCCCCGCTTGGCTTTCCTGCTTGAGATGCCTTTTCTCCTCCACATGCAACAATCATCATCAACTCGAATCCAGCTCCCTGGGCTTCAGCATCGGACCAAGAGAACCTGTGTCAGGATGGAAAAAAACATCCCTCTGACCGTACCCCCCAAGTTATCAACTACCACCGCACACTGGGACCCATACAAGCTATCGTCAAACAATCACAACCCATACTTCCCGGTGACCACACCCTGAAAGCAATCTCTCCCATCCTTTATCCTAGCCTTCAAACAACCCCTTCAAACTCACCAACCTCATCCTCAGAAGCAAGCTCCTCACAGAACAGGACACGCCAACTCAAAGCAGCACCAGACCCTGCTAGGACAACGGATGCAAAACCTGCAGACATATTTCCGCTGCTGCAATGATCAAAACCCCCCCACAACACAAGGTCCATGGGTCCAACACATGCCTAGCATATGTGGCCTATCTCACCCAGTGCACTAGATACCCCAATAATAGGTATGTCGGTGAAATGAGACAATTGCTAGGCTGTCGAATGAACTCGCACAGGAAAATGATAACAGCCAAAAACATCCTGTCACCCGTGAGCAAACACTTTTCACAAAACAATCACTCCCTATCTGCATGCATCCGATGAAGTGAGCTGTAGCTCACGAAAGCTTATGCTCAAATAAATTTGTTAGTCTGTAAGGTGCCACAAGTACTCCTTTTCTTTTTGCGAATACAGACTAACACGGCTGCTACTCTGAAACTCCCTATCTGACCTCTGATCCCTTATCCTCAAAGGAAACCTGCCCAACACCTTCAAAAGATGAGCCTGGGAGCTTAAATTCATAACTTTGCTAGACACTAAAAATCATGGACTTAATAAAGATGCTGGATATATGGCTCATGAGAACAACCTGTGAGCTGCTAACCTCCCTTTTATTGTCCCATGAGTGCAGAGGTGTTAACGGCCCACTGCCCCTGGAACGATCTTTTTCAATATGTGATAACTCATCTGCGCTCTGCCCTTGGATTTAGCTGTGACATTCTTAGGCCTGGTTTACCCTCAGAAATGAGGTTGGTATAACTACATCGTTCAGGGGGTGTGAAAAATCCACCACCGAGCGACACAGTTAAACTGACCTAGCCCCCAGTGTAGACAGGAGAATTCTCCCATCAGGCAAGCTACCGCCTCGCAGGGAGGTGGAGTGACGGGAGAATGGCAGTGGTTTGGGAGTAGACAAGCCCTGAGCCTTACCCAGTCCTGAAGAAGAGCTCCAAGTAAGCTCAAAAGCTGACACCAACAGAACTGGGCCAATAAAAGAAATCACCTCACCCTCCTCGCCTCTATAACGGGGAGCAACGGCCAGTTCCAAAGGAGACAAGGAAGCACCAGAACACGGAGGTGGGAGGAGGGTCTATTCACTGTGGCATCGTTTTGCACTTAGGTCCCAAGCTTGGCTATTCATTCCCTTGTGGGCACATGTGGCGTTTCACTGGCTGTTTCCCTTTAGGCTTGGTTGAGTTTCTTAAGGAGGGTTCCCTCCACCTCTCCCATGAGCCAGCCCCATTCTTCATTCGTCAGCCTTCCTCCCCCTCTGCCCTGGCTAAGAAGGGGAGAGATTCGTCGATTAAAAGGCCAGAAAGGACTATTATGATAATGTCGTCTGCTCTCCTGCATAACCCAGGGGCTCCCTGGGGTTCATTCCTGTGTGAACTTTTTGAGAAGAACATCCCATCTTGATTTAATGGCCAGGGGCGGAGAACTCCCCACAGCCCTTGGTAAGTGAGGCCGGTGGTTAACTACCTCTCTGTTAAAAATGTACAGCTTATCTGCAGTCTGAATTTTTGGAGCTTCAGAGTCCATTGTGTAATACCTCTGTCTGCTAGATCGAAGGGCCCTTTATTATCACGTCTGGTACCTCTAGACTGTGATCAAGTCCCCCTGAAAACCTGCTCTTTGATAAGCTAAATAGCTGGAGCTCCGTGAGTCTATCACTTTAATAAGGCCTGTTGTCCAACCCGCCAGTCATTCTCGTGGCTCTTCTCGGAGCCTCCTCCAATTTATCACCAAGCTTCCAGTGCTGGGTGTTTGCCTATATCCCCTCGCGAGGCTGAGCTGGCCCAGGCTGCTATCAGCACGGGTATCTGGAGCCTCTCCGCTCAAGTCACAAACCACACTGTCTCCAGAGGGGTGCTGCCTTCCCATGTTATTACTGGTTGCAGCTGACGGATGCCGGTTGCTGGCCCACTCAGTTCAGGCTTTATCAGAGATAGCACTTGCCTGTCCGTCTTTCTACCCAGACCTCCCGAGGATCATTTAAGGAGGCTGGCAAAGTGCTACTGATTAGTGCCCAAGTCTGACTGGGGGCCCCAGCTTTCCTCCACTGATCCACACCCTGCACCGGCCCAGCCTGCTGCTTTGGAGCCCAGCTTGCTTTTGTCTAGCTCGAGGGTCAGCCTGTGATTCGAGGTGCACATTCACAGACAATGGGGAGCAGGATGCATGGCTGTCACGCCAGGAGAGAGAGATCTAGGGCTCAGCACCCTGCTGAAGGAAGTGGCTACGCACCCTGAGTAAACGGCAAAGATGGGAATAAAAGCCAGCGCTTCAGCCTTCCACGCCAGGGTCCTATCCAATAGACAACACAGCCCAGGAGCAGCCTTACATTTCACACCCAGCTCCTTTCTACTGTAGCAGGTGTGGCAAAGGCTGCAGGCACCAGGGTTCTCGCAATGCAGCCAAAGACAGCCCATCTATCTCCTGTCCCTATGTACCATCTATTCACCCTAATGAGAGCTTCGTGGCCACAACCAGAGACTGTCAAATCCAGCTGTCAAATGGGTGTCCCAGGGATTTATAATGCACCCAGCGCAGCAGACTCTAGGAGTCAGAAAGGAGCCTACCTGGACCCCTTTGGTTCTCCAATAGACACCCGTCGGGTTTAATGAACTAATAAGAGGTGAGAAATAGCTGGGTGAGTTGCAAGGAAGGATTAGAGACGTGAACAGAGCTCCAGCGCTGAGATTAGCTAAGATCACACACGCAGCTGGGGCTACTGAGCATCATGGAATTTGTTGCTCAGCAGCTGGGGGCAGGAAAATTCCCTCCCGCTCTCTCTCTGTCTTGCCCCCCTCCCCCACGCTGGAGTATTGCTCAGTCAGGGCATTACGGAGAGTTTATATCTTCCTCAGAAGCATCCAGCATTGGCCACTACTGGAGTCAGGGTACCAGAATGGATGAACCGTCTACTTTTGTTCTGGCCAATTTTCTTCTCCCAAATCTTTGGGATGGCCCACACAGCCCCTGAGCAGTGCATTGCTGGCCACTGGGGCACATCGGCCCCCTAGCTTCGGTTCACCTTAGCTGACCTTAACCTTAGAGGGCAGAGGGGGGCTCAGTCTCCATTGCCCACTCAGTTCTTGGCCTCTGTGCTGAGCTTGCCAAGGAGAGCACAAGGTACCAGCAGCGGGTGTTAGGCCATGGACGCTTTATGGACCAGACGGAGACCAGCCTTGCTGTATTTTGGGGGGCAAATGGGTGGAAAAGGGGAGATTTCTCATGACATCATTAAGAAATTCTTGCGAGAGAAAACTCCAGGCTAGTTGGTGCCACAAGGACACAGCATTAGCAAGAGATGGCGCGTTGCTGCATCAAGCTGGGAACATCCCAGGGGAAGAATCACGGCTCGGGGGAGTGAGGAGATGCTCCAGATGGGTAGTTGCTGGCAGCTGGGCTATACCAGCAGCTCCTACTACCCCCAGGCAGCAGCTCAGCAGGCTAGTGCATTGCAGGGGCAGAGCTAAGGTTCCAGCTCATCCCTCAATCCCCACCCATATGCTGGAGGCAGGGGAATATGGGGGGCATGCTTGCTTGGACCCCAGATCCAAGTTGCTCCCCCAATCTCGCCTTGAGCTGATTCACAATCCTGCGAACTAGCATCACCAATCAGAGCGGAATCTGAAAGCCACCGGCTGTTTGTACCCAGGGTTGTTTGCACAGGGCTCAGCTTTCAGAGCCGAACGCTCACTAGCTCGCATCCCGGCTGGGTCCCTGGATGAGCCCAGTCCAGCGCCGCCAGCACGGGAGTCCTTGCCCGAGTGCAGAACGTGCTCATGCCGGGATAAATGACTCGCCGGCAAGCCATGGAGACGGGAGGAAAACAGGAGGGATAAACCACCAGAGAGGAATTACTGAAGCAGAGTGTTTAAAAAACCAACCTACCCATGGTGGGGGGGAAGGATAGCTCAGTGGCTTGAGCATTGGCCTGCTAAACCCAGGGTTGTGAGTTCAGCCCTTGAGGGGGCCATTTAGGGATCTGGAGCAAAAAATTGGGGATTGGTCCTGCTTTGAGCAGGGGGTTGGACTAGATGACCTCCTGAGGTCCCTTCCAACCCTGATATTCTATGATGGCTTTGGAGCAGCCTGTCCTAACTGTTGAGTCCTATAGCCTTGGCTAAGGGGTGGAAGATGGTGGCTACTGGAACTTGGCTGGGCTATTGGGATGTCTCCTGTGTGCACAGCAGGACAGTCAGGAAATGCACCCAGGAAGGTGGGGAGGTGGAACCAGATACACACTTCCCAGCAAACACTGGACGGGCAGTGCAGGAGCCATTCACTTTGATGCTCTGGCTCAACCACTCTGCAGAGATCCTCAAACTAGGCCAAGCATGTGAGCTGAGAGGACAAAGACCTTGGGCTGGATTTAAGACAGGCCCCCAGGCCAGGGCAAAGGAGAACCCAGATTCCAGAGACCGGGGACCTAGGGGACGTTTGACTTGATGAGGTCCCATCAAGAGGCTGGTTAGACTCTCATTAAGACAGACCCACAGGTGGGTCTTTTGTTGGTTTAAAGTCCTTCGCTTTAGTGTTCTGCTTTGTTCCTGGGATGGAACAAGCAATACTTTGGTTTCAAGAAGGCTGTTCTGGGTCATTGTTTTCACCTCTGGCCACAAGCTTCCAAAGGGAAGAATCACAGGTACCGGGTTCAGTTGTTCCTGCCATATAAGCCCAGGGTGCTACAGCCCAGGGCCAGTCTAAGAGTGGGACAATCGCGTGAGTCCACCCTGGGGAAGTAAGTGCCCTCAGGAGGGCAGAGAAGGAGTTAGGGGGCAGCCAGCCCTGCATCTGTGATCCCACCCCCAGATCTAATTTACAAGTCTCCAGGGAAGGGGCTGCTGCAGGATGGATTCGGCTGCTCTGCCCATCACACTGCATAGGGTGTGTCTGTGAGTGTGATGATCCCCTTGTGTTGGCTATGGGAGGCAGGCATAGCATGTGGAGGAATTGTATCAACACAACAATTACCAGCAGCCCATCCTGGCTGCTATCCTCTCTCTGGGCGTTGCCACTGCAGAAAGCAAACCGCTCCCACAATGCAGTGTCCTACCATACTGGGAACATTCTGTCCCGACCCCCGCCGATGATCCGCTCACGCTTTGAAGTGCAAGGACTGAAGGCCTTATCCTATCTAGAGTCACTGCAGATGCTATTCTTGAAAGACTCTTGGCCCACAGCGATAGCCTGTTGGTCCCCAGGAGGGAACTGGGATGAAGAGCTGAGGGCCAAGTCTGCTCAGTGGATGGCCCGAGACACTGGAACTCATATGCTGGTGGGGATCTGACTACGGCTAACTCTTGAGGGTGTGTGGCAGACTCTTTGCTCTGCCCAAAGGGTGATTTGGAATCTGTCTGTCTAGGCACTCAGACCCTGCCCAGCCTCACGGTACCTGAGCTCCTATCTCACCAGCTATGTCCCCCTGCATGGTGTCCACCTCCTGGGTTTGCTCCCACTTTCAGTAGCTGCAGCTCTGGCTAAAGAAGAGACTCAGGAGTGTAGCTTTCCCATGGGAATGTTTTATGTTGCAAATGTATGCACGTTGCACTCAAGTCCTAAGGTGATGGGCACATTAGAAATGCATATAATAAATAATAGATTCGTGGATTCTTAAGGTCAGAAAGACTCGACTCAGATTAGTTAGTCTGCCTTCCAATGCAGGCTGTTAAATTTCACCCAAGTACTGAGTCCAATAACCATGTAAGGGCCAAGCATTGCTTTCAGTTACACCAGGCTCCCCATGGGTCAATTCCAGGGCTCTCAAGGGAGATACTCCTGCTGCATGCCAGGGTCAATGAGATCAGAATCTGGTCCTAAAACCCTGACTGAGGAAGCATTGATAGTGTGGGGAAGAAAATGGGACCAAAAAATGAGGGCTGGCTAGATCCCCAAGCTGCTGCTTCTTCATGGTCCAGTAGCTAAAATATCAGAGTAGGAAGGACAATGCTTTCATTGCGGGTTAGCACACAGATACTGTGGTGATGGGTACAGGGTGGTCCATGACTAAGGCTCCTGGGTGTTAGGGTAATACAAATAATCAATAAGAAGGAAAACCTGAATAAACTAGACTAGAGGTGTAAGCCGGTGGGACCTGCCAGAGGGTCAAATAAAGCTTCCAAAAGAAGCAGAATTTCTGTCCCTTTCTGCAGGGAGTGTTTGATTTTCATAACAGTCCAAATGAAAACAGAGAAACTGGCCCTTCCTAAAGCTGCTTCTCTATAAAGCAAGGATCTCCAGCCCAGGCTTCCACATATCCAGCATGGAACACCCCCCTGCAGCCACAGTGTTGCCAACACTCACAATTTTATCATAAACCTTGCAATATTTGGTGTGTTTTCTAAATCCCTAGCGTCTGGAGTCATGTGATTAGGTGAGAATCTCAGCTGTCTTTATTATTTTTTAAGTAAATTTCCTGCTCTTCTGGTGGTAGAGAAAAAGGTAATGAACCTGTGACCCCAGCGCTCCAGAAAGACTCAGAACCCAGAAGGCAAAGAAAATGAACCCATGATTTATGATTTTTTAAAACAATTTCATGATTTTTAAGCCAATCACATGATTTTTTTCAAATGCTTAGGGCGGGCAGTACTGCTACCTACTTCCTGCAGGTCTCACTCTAACTGAGCAGCTTACTGGCCTTTTATCTGGCCTGCAGGCTATCACCTGATTCCTGGTCTCAAACACACCACCTGGGAAGCAGCTAATTAGTTACAGCTGGGGGCTACATCGACCGCCCTTAAATAGCTATCTCAGCCTGGGACAAGAGCAAGAATGATCTGGATACTAAAGTAAAATCTAAGCCCAGGGATTTGTTTGTAAGTCCCACTTCTACCATAGCCTCCCTGGGTGACCTTAGACAAGTCACTTCATCTTGCCTCAGTTCTCCATCCATAAAATGGGGATAATAATTCTGCTTTGTCTGTTCTTTTAACCAGTGAGCTCGCTGGGGCAGAAACTGCTTCTTCCCATGCATATGTACAGCATCTAGCACAGAGGGTCTTGACTAGAACTTCTAGGTGCTACTGCATTATTGCTGGAGGGAATTTTGAATCCAGGGAATTGGGATGTCAAATTATGAAAAGAGATCAGGCTAAATACCGTATGTAGCTTCTTAGCCTAGTGAGCTGGAAGTCAAATCTCTCATGCACCATGGCCAACATGCATTTGATTCAGCAGCGTCACGCCCCAAGCTCACGAGAGCCAGTCAAAAAGGTGCAGGCAGTTTCTGAAAAGGCTTCTGAGTTTCTTCGAATGTGTCGCTTTCAGGAGCTTAGAACTGCAAAGGCAAAATCTTTCTGGCTGTTCCAATAAACACAGAGAAGATAAAACGCGTAATTCAAGTTTTACCACTGAGCAGAATTCCAGGAACAGATGGGCTCTCCGGTTGGGCTTTGGGCTTTGTTTTCGTTTTAAATTAAATGCACCAATCGTTAGCTCCATTATCACTTGGCATGTTTAATTTTGGCACAACAAAAGGCCCATTATCTGAATCTACCACTCGACTGCAGAAATCTTTGTTGCTGAAACAAAGTAAGTGCCCTTTAGTTGTGTCCAGCTAAAGAGCTGTTTCTTCTCTGCAGCATGACTGCAGAATTCTCACCGAACGGCTGAGAAATAAATGCTGCAAGGGCACGGACTGTGGAATTTCAAACTGGCTTCATATTGTAAAGAAACAGTGGGCTCAAATGATACTGGGGACTTTGCCTGGTTTTGCTCTGCTGAGCTCATTTTCTTTAGCGCTTTGTCTCTTGCTAGCTGAAGAAAGGGAGTATAGTCTAGTGGCTGGAGCAATAGACTAGAAGTCAGGATACCTAGGTTCTGTTCAGGATGGGAGTACAGGCTAGTGGTTAAAGTGCCAGGACTCCTGGGTTCCATTATACACTCAGTCGCTCTATGGCTAGAGGGACTTAACCTTCCCCATTTGTAAAATGGGGATAAGAGTCACCTTCCCCTGATATGGGTTTTATGAAGCTTTTTTAACGTTGATGACATGCTCTGGATCCTTTGACGAAGAGTGAGGCAACATGCCAGTGGCGCTGCAGGTCTCTCCTGCTAACATGGGTATTATGTTATCAATTTGGCGCAAGGACCATGGCTCCCTCTAGCACCCAGCTGACAGGGTCCCGACTGGCACCACCACAGTGAAGCTCATAATCCAGTCCCATAACTGAAAGCTCAGCCAGAATTGCATAGGCATAAGGGGGGCCAAGTGAAATGTTTGCATTTCCTGATTTTGAGCACTTCCCTTTGCAGCAGTAAGGCCAGTGGTTCTGCATGTAATTACTAGATTACACTGGAACTACTTAAAGCAGGCTCTGGAGGAGAGGAGATCTGGGGAGGTGGACCACCAGGGAGCTGTTCTTCTGTAATTTAGGCCTTCAAAAATTCATGCCAACTGGCTTTCCAAGGCCAGCCAGCAGATGGCACATAATTGATAACGATGCCGGTGCTTGAGCAAGGGGAAGGCTGCAAATCCCAGTGGATCCTGGCTGGAGGGCGCCAGCGGGGAGAGTGCTGGCTCCCTTCATCATCCGACAGCAGTGCCCTCCAGTACGGCCTGCCCTAGAGAATAATCTCCCCACTGTGCTGCCCCACAGGGAGCCGTGTTCCAGCTCTCAGCTCCCCGACCCGCTGCCTCACCTGGAATCTGAGTCGAGGCTGGAAATACCCATCGTGCCAGGTTCCAATCCCAACCTCTCCAAGATGGGCTCAGATGACAGCAGCCAGCCCAGCAGGGACCACCGGGCCTGCCAAGACCCTGCAGTGGGGCTGATGGCAAAGGCAGCTGGAGGAAGAGCCTGCTGAGGAGGAGGTGGGTCTGGGAAAGAGCGGGAAGGGTGAGAAGGAATAAAGGAAGGGAGTGAGTGGGGAGAGAGAACAGAACCCAGGAGTTCGGCTCCCAGCCCCATTTCCCTTGTACTAGAGCCATATCAGCTCGCCCCATCCTCCACATGCAGCCTGGCATCTTCTCTGTTCTCTGGCAAACTGGACTCACAAGACCCTAGATGTCCATGGGCTTTGGCTGCATCACACAGACTTGGGGCTGGCCCTGGGCACCCATATATCCAGCAACCTCATGGCACCCCTCGGGGCAAGCAGGGTTTCCAGCTGCTGGAGGGTGCAGGGAGCCTTGTGTCTAGGGGGAGTTGAAGTTTGCCAAGGGGAGCGTGTCACAGGATGAGTAGCAAGTGACAGGTGGGTGGGGGCCTCAGGGGAGGGGGCGGAGCGGGGTGGGAAGGGGCAGAGTGGGGGCACGGCCTCGGGGAAGGGGCAGAGTGGGGACGGGGCCTTGGGGTGGAACGGGGTGGAGCATCCACAGGGAAAAATAAAAGTCAGCACTTACGATTCTCTGGCTTCTGCAGCCTGTTAATCACTTCCTACTCTAATTAACTCACCAGCCATCATGCCCTTGTTGGGATCCCTCACCAGACACATGGGCACTGCCTGTGAAAGGCCCAGGGCAGTTGTTACACTGTGTGCCAGGCTGGCGAAACACCAGACAGAGGAAAAATGAATAATGCCATTCTTCCCCCAAAATAACCATGCTCACGGGCCAGATTCTCAGCTGGTATAGCTCCTTACTTTGGCATAGTCAAGACCCAATCTGCAATCAGACTCACAGCGAGGGACCCTCCCTGCCCTATCTGAGATCAGGGCCCCATTGCCCAGGATCTGCAGAGCCACATAACACAGATCCTGAGATCTCCTGCCCCAAAGAGCTTCCAATTCAAATAGACAAGACAGACCGAGGAAGGCTCAGTGTCCCCCTTTTACAAATGGAGTAGCGAGGCCCAGACGGATTCAGCGTGTAGCCTACATAGGGAGCCAGGATTTGAACTCAGCTCTCCTGAGCCCCACAACCATCGTTTCTCTCATAGTGAAACCTGTACCAGAGCCTCCCCTGGCTTGACAATACCCTGTCTTACCAGACCATCCCCATGTGCCCTGAAAGCATTCAGTATAATTCTGCTTCAACCCTAGAAGGAGACTTGTTAAGCAGACAATTTTGGCCTGCAAGCAGGCTGTGCATTTCATCTGTCCCTGCGGCTAGTTCCTTCGGCCCCCTCTTTCTCACCCCTCCCCGATGTCTCCTCTTTGCTCTTCCTGTGCAGCTCCACAGCTGGTGGATCATGAAGGGGATAAATCCGAGGATGCCACGAGCAGAGAGGATTATGGGCTTTCAGGTGAGGAGCAAGCCGCAGGAGCAGATGGACACTTAAAGGAACACACAGATCCTGGTTTCCTGCCAAAGTCCCCCAGGGCATAAAGAGGGTGGGGAGAGAGAAAGGTGGGCAGGGAAGCAGAGTGTTTCTCAGATGTTCCCCATGAGATGCCAGCTGGCCTAGGTGCGATAAAAAACCGGGGCTCCTTGCCAGGCCATTGCTAGGGAAGACCCAGTCCTGGGAAAACAAGACCTCACGAAACCAGTGTCCGAGCATCAAAGTGATCCCAAATATCACTGGAGCTTCCAGAAAGTCCATCATGGCTGCTCCAGGGCTCTGGGGGTGGGGGTGGGCCCTCCTTCCCACAGCGGTCCGTTCTCACAGAGCCAGATTCCCCTGCTGGTTCTCCCACTCCTCTCCCATACCAGGGGTCTGGGGGTGGTATAAAAACACAGGCGTGTCCCGCTCCCATGGCACCCCCATTAACTTTGACAGCGGCTGGCTCAGACCCAAAGGCTGGCTTCTGAGATGGCACTTACCCATGTTGAAGGGAAGGAGCCAGTGTCACCCCACGCTCCTGTGTCTATGATCCTGTTTGGTGCACCCCTCGGTTTGGGTCTTTGTTGTACACTGTAGGACCCCTGTCATGCACTGAAAGGACCAGAGTCACCCTCCGAGGCCTGGAGCTTGTGTTGAGGACCATACCCACCATGCTGCCCAGTGAGCAGTGCGGTCCCTGGGCTCATGGACATGTTGCCTTGTGCACTGCAAGGACAGGAGCAGATCGGTGAGCGCGTGTCCAGGCCCTGCGCCAGCAGGATTCAGGAGTCCCTAACGCTCCCAGCCAGGATTTGATGGGGCCCGGTTACGCTGGGTGCTGAGCAGACTCTGCTGCATCCCTGACCTCTCCCCTGCCGTCCAGCCTCACAGCCCTGACGCCCTTTCCCTGCTACCCCAGCTCAGCACTCCTCAGCTTCTCCATCACCCGGGCTCACCTCCTCAGCGAGACTCCTCTCTCTCCTCCCATACCCAGTCTGGCTGGAGTTTCCTCCACCCCGTCGCAAAAATCCATCGCCTCCTCTCTGTCCCCAGGGCTAGAAAGCGCGTCCCTGCCAGGGCTGCCTCTCGCCTCGCCTGCTCCCACCACCACCACCTCTCTGAGCTCCCAGCTCGCTCCCCAACCATCCATCCAGAACGGTGCACCACAATCATTTCCCCCTACTGCTGCTCGGCCCATACCAGGCCCTGCATCAGATACCTCCACTGGCTGTTAGGGGCCTTACGCTCAGGTTTCTTCACCTTGCTATCCGGGCTCTTCAGCTGACTTCGGGTACCTCTCTTCTTTCTTACCATTCCTCTCCCGCCTTGTGCCTATGCTTTGCCAATGAATCTATCTATCTATCTATCTATCTATCTATCTATCAGCCACAACTGTAGTACCTAGGTATTGGATATAGATTTGTCATCTGCCCTAGTAACTAGAGATGGGAGGAGTACCTGAGGTATGATAAGAACACACCTGAACATTGCCTCCAAACTCAAATCAAACAATATTTTGAGGTTCAGATCACTTTTCATTTTCACACCCTGTTCTGGATGTTCTGATGGTACCTACAGCCCAAAGAGAAGGAGAAAACTCATAAAATTCTCCCCCAACATCCAGACACAATCGGAAGAGGGTTGAGTGATACCATTCAGGTCCAGCTTTGAGAACTTTTGGGTGCTTTTCCACACTCATCCTTAGGCATTTCACCCGTCGCTAGCAGTGACATCCCATGGTTTTGCAACGCGAGCACAGTAAAAACCCTGACATTGGTGTTCAGGAGGGAGTCGAGGGGAAGTAGCTGGCGTTCTTATAGCTCATTTATCACTGGTCAAAATACACACGACAATTGAAATACAGCTGCATTTTGCTCCACAAAGGGAAAAAAAATCTCTATTGCAAACAACCACTATAAAAACAGCCTTACAAGGCTGACACAGCCTGGTGAATTGATGGCTTTTTAATCCCAAAGCTGCAGTGATAAATCTGCTTCCTGGAAGCGCTGAAGACAGTGTCACTCACATTGTCCAATAGCCTGGGGAGAGACAGCTCCATAAGCCACTCAGGGAAAGGCAGTGAATCCTTAGAGGACAGGATGGGGTGAAATCCAGAGCATTGTGCATGGGGCATGTGTTGATTCATTCCCCCTGTTGGGAAGACGCCATCCTAAATCTCAGAAGATGGATGGCAAGCATTGGGAAAAGATTCTTTTGCACAAATTGTTTGCAGTGGAGATTACTCCATGGAGCCTGACCCCTGCGGCACATCCAGCTCGCTGCATATTCCAGGCAAGCCAAGCACAGACATCACCCTCAGCCCCGGCACGCTGCAACCTTGGTGCCAACCACCGGTGCAGAGAGGGGAGACGCCATTTGGACACCCTCCCACTGAGCCTCCCCCTTGACCGGCTCCGACAGGGTCCTCTGTGCTGCTGGCCGGAATCAGGAGCATTTCAACAAAGGGTGTTACCCCCAGGACACCACGCTGAAAGGCAGCTTCACACAGGCTGGGTGTGGGTCCGTCCCCTCTGTGAAGTCTTTCTTCTGCTTCTCTGCCAACACTGAGTCGTACCGAAAATATCCAGGCAAGAAGCTTGCTGCTGAAAGGCGGATTCGTCCCCCAGCCCCACAGCAGCCTCTTAGTAAAAGGTCCTTAGTGAGAACAGTGTATCCCTCAACGTCCTATCTCCCCATCCTGCTTCCTTCTAACGGACCCTACACCTTAATGAGACGACGCTTAACATGGTGACCACCAGGCTAGGCACCAGAACCTCCCTGGTTTTGATGGGCCATCCGTGTGACCCACAAGCTGTGGGTCACAGATCACAAAGGTATTTTGGGTGGCCCAGGAAACGTCATGGTAGTGCTCTTAAGAGCTCCACTCAGAAGCCAATTTTAGAGCATAACAACAACCTTACTGAACCCACATGCTTCCGACCAAAGCGAACTATTCATATTTGCCAGCAGATGGCACTCGTTATATTAACTAATTACACAGATACAGCTATGCAGTTCTACCTACTATATAACAGTAGGTACAGATACAGACTAACACGGCCGCTACTCTGAAACCTACTGTATAGAACTCTCACACCAGTTGTGACACAATGATTTGGATGGTTAGCTTTGGAGACCAGAGACTGTCTTCTTGTCCTGGGTTTGTACAGCAACTAGTACAATGGGACCCTGGTCCGTGACTGGGGCTCGTAGCTGCTACTGTAATACCCATAAATAATAATAACGTTTTGATTGCAAGGTGATAACGCTTTGATGTGGTGTTAGGGTGTTTTAACACAACAGGGCATTGACTAAAAGGTGTAGCCAATTGTGTGACTACACTCGCTTTTCGCTCTTAAAAATGTTCAAGAGACTAAGTAGCCAAATGTAGCCAAACATATTGTCTAAAACCAAAGCAGAGCAATACGAAAAGGAGACACATATGCCTTTCTTCCAGGGAGCAAATTCTCACAGTGTGTTCGCCTTACATAGTAGGTGTGCTTCAGAGATGCACTTTTCCGCTAGTAGTATTTATAGGATGATTTTGCATGTTACAAAAACTTCTTACATGCCATTTAAATCCAAGCCACCAGTTCGTACTAACTCCTTACCTTGTCGTTCTATACCTTGCTTATCTTTGTTTTTTTGGACACCAGCATTCCAGGTACTGGTCAGCAAAGGTACTTCCTTATGCATTCCCATATCTCGTTTTGACTACTACACTCCAAGTGTTGATGAGTCAAGAAAGTACTCCTTAAGTGACCATGAGACAAAGTATTCATGCATCTTTGCTTTGGCACGTTTCCTATTTTCTAATGCCAAAACTGACTTCAGCTTTGCAAAGTGTTGTGGGATAGTTGACATGGGTGAACAGAACAGTTAA
Source organism: Dermochelys coriacea (assembly GCF_009764565.3). Taxonomy (NCBI): domain Eukaryota; kingdom Metazoa; phylum Chordata; order Testudines; family Dermochelyidae; genus Dermochelys; species Dermochelys coriacea. The sequence continues at coordinate 6,687,063 of NC_050076.1, forward strand.
CATAACTTCCCAAGTCTTATATATAATGCAGACCTGTTAACATGGTGCAAACTATGCCTAAATATCACCAGAGGCCAGAGATGGGACATAGAAGGGGAGGGCTCTGATATTACGAGAATTCTTTCCTAAGTGTTTGGCTGGTGGGTCTTGCCCACATGCTCAGGGTCTAACCAATTGGCATATTTGTGGTTGGGAAGGAATTTTCCCTCAAGTCAGATTGGTAGAGATTCGGGGCGGTGGGAGGTGTGAGGGAAGAGTGTCACCTTTCTCTGCAGCATGGGGCACGGGTCATTTGCTGGTTTGAACTAAAGTAAATGGTGGATTCTATGTTACTTGAAGTCTTGAAATCAAGATTTGAGGACTTCAGAGTCTCAGCCAGAGGTTAAGGGTCTATTACAGGAGTGGGTGGGGGAGGTTCTGTGGCCTGCGACATGCAGGAGATCAGACTAGATGATCATGATGGTCCCATCCGGCCTTAAAGGCTATGAAAGTCTATGTATTGGCTAACAAGCGACTGGCCGGTCACCTCATCCTCCCATGTCACAACATAAATGTCATGAAGTGATTTGCCCAGGTACACAGAACAGGTCAGTGGCAGAGCCAGGAAAAGAACCCAGGTGTCCTGAATGCTACTCCTGCATGCTCTGTCCCCTCTCACTGCAGCAAAGCGGTCTCCACTCATGGTCTGGCTACCAGGATGCTGTGTGGAGTGTGCATGCCGTCTTAGCCCACCCATTAGCTGTGCAGAAGGCAGGCTGGCTCTCTGCTATAATTGCACAAGCTGCCCACAGCAGAGACTAATGCTGGAGCAGAGGGATCAGATAATGCAGAGGGAGACTGCTGAGTTGACTGGATGATTTCCTTATCATCCGGGAATGTGATAACCAGCTTCTCTCTATGGGATGCCCAGCTGCCATCTGGCTGCATGCAGGGGCCAAATGAGAATCGCCTGCATCTGTCTCCCTTTGCCTCATCTGTATCAAAGCGAAGCAACCTGCTTTGTTTATTACAGCTCAGGCTCATGGAACAGACTGGCATGCTCTGGGATCGCAGGGTTTATGAAGATCGATATTTTGGGGAGCAGATAGTGCTTGTCCGCGCTGCCAGAAGACAGCCCCGGGAGATAGAAATCCTCTGCCCGCCCACAGATGAGGTACAACGCAGGACACCTTGCCTGCTAATCATCAGACTGAGAACTGCCCACGAGTGCCACACAGGGCTATCCAATGGGGGTCAGACTAGCATTGCTGCCTTGCAGGACAGAGCTGGGTTTGCTGCCAGCCATGCTGAACCTTGTCCTGATGGCTCCTGCAACGATCCTTTGGGGCCCAGGCGGTCACAAAGTGGCAGTGCCATGGGGGTGGCGAGGAGACGCTGCTTGTGTTTTCACGGAGGCGCCTTTGCCAGCTGGCGCCAGGGACGGTTGCCCCGCAGTCTCCTCGACAGCAAGCTGACGGGGTCGCCCTACAGGCATCAGATCAGCAGGCGCTGAGCACCGGACACTTTGTAGGCCTGGAGGTAGGAACCCATTCCATAGGCTCATTTCCTGCTGCCTGGGGCCCGATCCTTATCATTAGCACGTCAGCTGGCTCTCTGCAAAGATTGAGGACACTTCATTTGCCTGAGTCTCACCCTGAAGGTTTCTGGCCCTTGCTAGAGCCAGAACAAGTCCGAGGCTGGGGCTTCACATAGCTTCTTGTTTCATCCAAAGCCCCAAAGGTCTAGAATAGGGTGGGGGGCAAACCTGATATGTGAGTAGCTGGTGAATATGGGCTTGATTCAAGCATTAAAGTTCATGAACAGACTGTCATGGACTTTAATGGGGGATGGATCAGCCCCTGCTTGGGCAGGGAGAAGGCCAAGCTGCAGAGACGAGCTAGCCACGAAGGCAAGGCATGTCCGTGTAAGCAGCTCCCACTCAGCGTGGCGCTCTGGTCCCCGCTGGCAGTGGCTGGGCCCCAAGCTGGGGTTGATGAGCTCAGGCGGGAGTTGCTCGCGTGTTTAGAAGCCGAGTCTCTGGTTCGAGCTGCCGGGGGCACAGCATTCCATGTGAACCAAATAGAGAGGGAGCACTGGAGCTGCCGTGGCCCATAGCTACCATGTGGGCTAGTAGTTCAAATGGGGTGGTTGCCCTGTTGAGGCTGCTGTGGAACTAGCCGATGGCTCCTAGGAGATGGCTAAGGATGCTCCTAACTCTTGGATGTTGGTAAGCGGTGATGCGGCAGCATGTTGGAACGTTCTACCCCTCTGGCGCCCTGAAAACCACCCCCTAACACACCAATTGCACAGCACTCCAAGAGGCTTGTGGGGTCCCTCCACCCTGTCCGTCTCTGGGCCATACCGAGTTACTCAGAGGGTTAGCAGTGGGCTCTGGCACCCATCACCAGTACAGCACCAGCCCAGGTGGGCAGTGATCCAGCGTCACTACTACATCCACGGCTGGCTGGTGGCCTGTGTGAAATGAGCTGGTGCTGTCAGGCCAGCTCCTAAAGGGACCACCATCCATACTTCAAGTGTCACGATGCTAATGGATCCAGGCCTGATGCTACACTCACACGTGGATCTGTTCCCTTCAGAAATAGCTAGACAGAACTAGAGGATGTTAAAAGTCTGCCACAGACATCTGGTCACTCGGATCAGCCACTCTACACCAAGTCTCAGAGGTCCAGTGTCCTGTAGCTCCATCCTGTTTGCTCCATGCCTTGCAGGTGAAGTCCATCTGAAATCACCTGGTCAGGTCTGCCGTAGGGTAACTGCGGGAAATTCCTTCCTGTCCCTGGAACGACCAGCTGATGTTCTGAAGCACGGGCTCTCATCGTCGTTTGCACAGCTGCAGAAGTTATTATCAGCCACCAAATCATCCAGCCCTTCCTTTAAACCCCAGCCACAGCATTTATGGTGGACAAATTGCTCCGACTGTCAAGAACTTTATTCTGATCGTTCGTTTAACCTCCCTTCCCTTGGCGTTGAGCCATCACTTCCATATGTCCTCCCGAGACTCTGAATAACTTCTTTAATTTATATCGCTATCTTGGAGGGATTCAGACAGCACTCACGGCCCCCGTGAGCCTCCTCTCTTCTAGACTATCTACATTCAGCTCCATCCCTCCTGCCTCATATTTCTTTTCCTTGTCTCGTTCTCGTTGTCCTTCTTTGTTTCGCTTCTCATTCTGCTGCCTCCTTCCGAAGCAGTGGGAGAGTAAAACTATGCTGGCTGGAGGATCCTGGTTGTGCTTGCATCAGGTCTATGGACGTTTTCCCCTTGCAGGTGCCATCTCCCCCACAGCCCTGCCTCCCCGCTGGAGTTCTCAGGGGAGCAGCGGGAGAGCCCGTGGCTGCCTGGCCTGCTACAAAGCCAGCCAATTCTGCTTGCAGCTGTTGAACAGGGATGGGGTGGAGATCTGGGCATTACATGGCTCTGGGGTCTCTTAGGGTCCGTCTACACTGCAATAAGAAACCAGCAGCACCGAGTCTCAGAGCTCAGGTCAGCGCAGGGCTCAGGCTCCAGGGCTAAAATTTGCCATGTAGACGTTCAGGCTTGGGCTGTAGCCCGGGCTCGGAAACTCCACAAATGGGGAGGGTCCCAGAACTTGTACCCCAGCCTGAGTGTCTACACTGCCCCGTAGACTGAACCCCAGGGGCCCAAGTCAGCTGACTTGGGCAAGCTATGGCTGTGCTACGGTGCTTTTTTTGCAGTGTAGACATGTCCTCAGTATTCAATCCTAACTGCAACCCATTTTAGACTAGGAAGAGGCAGGTTATGCCCCTCTTGGGGTAAACTCTACCCCAACTTGGGAAGGGGCAAACCAGGTCAGATCAAACAGGAGCCCAGATCATCCCCCCCAGACCTTCCCCACCCCTCAGCGAAAAGTTCAGGGCCCCACACCACTGGTGTGGGTGTGGCTATGCAAATGAGATGATGCGACATTAGCATGGGTGTGTCTGTCCATTGCCCAGAGTGGACCAGATGTTGATAAGAAGCTGGAGCAGAATCCCACTGAGCCCCGCGCTCACGCAGGCAGTGTGGAAGTGCTGGCCTGTCCTCCTGAGAAGTCCAACTCAGTCTTGCAGACCCAAGAGATCCAGAAAGTTTGGGGGTGGGTCAGAAAACCATCCCCACATTCGGAAGTTTATCTTCCCCAGCTGTGCTCATTGCTAGTGCATGGCTACCTACCTAGATGTCCCAGTTTTATAGGGACAGTCCTGATCTTTGGAGTTTTTTCCTATATAGGTGCCTATTATCCCCCCACCTCCAATCACACTTGTGATCTGGTCACCCTATGGCTACCTGAAGCCAGCTGGCCTCCCCAGGGTGCCCTGTGCTTTCATGCCCTGCGTGGATCATGTAATGTCTGGGATAGATTTGTGCAGGATCTGTCTCCTCCTGGGCTGATCCAAAGTCCTGGTCAGGAACAGGAGGGGACTTGGCAAAGACTGATTTTGTACAGCACCTAGCACAACTGGTCCACAACTGGGGTCTCCAATGTTACTCTATATTATGCAGCCATCTGTTACACTGACAAGTCTTCCCCGCAAACTGTCTCCCTCCAAAAAAAGAAAAGGAGTACTTGTGGCACCTTAGAGACTAACAAATTTATTTGAGCATAAGCTTTCATGAGCTACAGCTCACTTCACTGGATGCATGCAGTAGAAAATACAGTGGGGAGATTTTATATATACAGATCTGTACAAGATTTTTCATGAAGTTGATGGATTTCCACTCCATACGGTTAAATTCAGTGCCTTGGATTTGTTAGTCTCTAAGGTGCCACAAGTACTCCTTTTCTTTTTGCGGATACAGACTAACATGGCTGCTACTCTGAAACTTGTCTCCCTCCAGTGAGTGCCCATGAGACAATGATCTCTAGAGAGGCCTGGTGGAGGAATTTAATGACAGCCACAGGGGACTGTTTTTCTGAACTGGCCCTGCAAGGGGAAAAGGCAGCTACCTAGGAGACCTTGCTGGCCAGACTCAGGTTTGTCTGCCTGAAATGATAATAAGCAGAAAGCAAAAAAAGCAAGAAATTACTTTCCCCCAACCATCCCGAGCACCCTGATTGTTTCTGCCATCAAGCTGTTCTCAAACACGGGACTGCATAAGCAAGCAGCTGCGAGTGGACTTGTGTCAATTTTCCTTGTTTCCTTTATTTACCGAGAGCAGCTCTTGAGTGCTTCCCTGAAAGCTGAGTGCTGATTGTGTCTGGTAGCTCACAAAACAAGTTTTGCTTTGGGGTTCATGCAATTTTCATTTATTTCTTAGAGCAAAAAGTAATTTAAAAAGGGACTTTCCAAAGGGCTGGTGCAAACACATCAATTCGCCTTCACAGTTTGCTTCTTATAGCCCATATTAAACTGGGGTTGCAGTGATACTGTTCTGAAGGAAATTCCATAAGCACTCAAATTGAGCGCCGTAGAGAAATGCTAGGAAGTCTGGCCAACCCGGTCGATTTCTCTAGTCAGAGTCCCTAAAAAGGCTCTATGGGGTTGTGCTCCAATTCCTCGTAGAGTGATTTCTATGGTAACCATCTCTTAAAAATTCTAGAAGATGGTCCCAAGCTTTGTTCCCTGATTGCAATGCTCAGGGAGCGAACAGATGCTGAGGCTGAGGTCACCAGCCCCAGGGTGTTTCACAGAAGACAGGTTTCAGAGTAGCAGCCGTGTTAGTCTGTATTCGCAAAAAGAAAAGCAGTACTTGTGGCACCTTAGAGACTAACAAATTTATTAGAGCATAAGCTTTCGTGAGCTACAGCTCATGAAAGCTTATGCTCTAATAAATTTGTTAGTCTCTAAGGTGCCACAAGTACTGCTTTTCTTTTCACAGAAGACAGACTCAGAGATTCCTCAAGAGGCCACTTTCACAAGTAGCTGGCGGTTTCCCCTGCACCCTTCCTGGCTTGTGGTGATGCCACGTTGCATTTCAACATGAGGATACAGACAATACCAGTTTTATCCCACAGGGTGGCCACCCAACCTCAGGGGATGTGACCCGAGTTTGGTGGGTCTCAATGGCATGATACCGTGTGCCCTCACTGGTGGCCAATTTGTTGGCTGCACCTCCAAAGATGCCAATGACCACTAAGAACTCCCCGCTAACATCGCCCCTTCCAGATCAGGGCGACCATCTCGCCCACTGCCTGGAGCGTACCTGTTCTGTAGATACCCCCTGAGAATTCCAGCTGCCAGGCTGTACGCGCTCTACCGGAAAAGCAGCCAGGCTGAGAGTATGAGACTGTTTTAATTGAATACAAAGCTGAGCCTCCACAGAGCCATTTGTATGATTACCCTGATGCGGCGCCTCTACCTGGAAGGTATTTAATGGAACCCTGTCAACTTTACAAAATACTTTAAAAAATATTGCTTCTGATGCCTGGAAACTCTGGCTGTCATTAGAGCCGAGAGAAATTGTCAAAAGAGAATATCCTTCTGCCCACTATTCGGTCTCCTTTCCCGCGTCACTCCCAGCCTAGGAGCACAGGACTTGGCAGGCTGGAGCAGCCCACCTGGTATTCTAGTCCCAGCTGGCACCAGCACCGAATGCTTCAGAGGAAGGTGCAAACCTCATGTCACCTGTATCCCCACTAACGCTGCCTCTTCCTTGGGGCTTCAGGTTTGTCTCCTTGACTGCAGCCCCTTTGGAGACCTGGGTGCAGGGGATGTGGGGATATAGATATTGAGGCCTGCCTATACTTTAAGAATGTAGGTGTACTCTTGTCACTTAGCTAGTCATAGAGGTACAGAACAAGAATCAAAATCAGTCTGCCTGTTTATAGGCCTTCTCTCACCGTGATAGTTCAAGGTCTTGTTCTTAGGCTAAGGCCTTTGGCTAAGCAGCAAGGGCAGCCACAAGCTGGGAAGCGAGCAGTCATGTCTTCACCAGTCACACTGAAATAAGGCAGTTTGGGGCTGTTAAAAAGGTGATCAGATCTATCACCTCCAGAGAAAGGGAAGAGCCTAGAAGTTTTAAAGAAAATGTAGTTTGATAGCATCCTGTCTGGCAAGAACTCACTTCTCAATAGCTGGGGTGTGAAATCCTCATTTCTGTGTTGTTCTGTCCCTGTCGTCCCCACTTCCCTATTGTTTGTCTGTATAATCTCTGTCTGGTTCTGGGATTGTTTCTGTCTGCTGTATAATTTTGTTGGGTTTAAACCAATTAAGGTGGTGGGATATAATTGGTTAGCTAATCATGTTACAATATGTTAGGATAGGTTAGTTAAATTTCAGTAAAATGATTAATCACATCAGCCACACTATCAGAGGCTCGTTCACCTGCGCATCTACCAATGTGATATATGCCATCATGTGCCAGCAATGCCCCTCTGCCATGTACATTGGCCAAACTGGACAGTCTCTACGTAAAAGAATGAATGGACACAAATCAGACGTCAAGAATTATAACATTCAAAAACCAGTTGGAGAACACTTCAATCTCTCTGGTCACTCGATCACAGACCTAAGAGTGGCTATACTTCAACAAAAAAGCTTCAAAACAGACTCCAACGAGAGACTGCTGAATTGGAATTAATTTGCAAACTGGATACAATTAACTTAGGCTTGAATAGAGACTGGGAATGGATGAGTCATTACACAAAGTAAAACTATTTCCCCATGGTATTTCTCCCTCCCACCCCACCCCCCACTGTTCCTCTGATATTCTTGTTAACTGCTGGAATTAGCCTACCTGCTTGTCACCATGAAAGGTTTTCCTCCTTTCCCCCCCCTGCTGTTGGTGATGGCTTATCTTAAGTGATCACTCTCCTTACAGTGTGTATGATAAACCCATTGTTTCATGTTCTCTGTGTGTGTGTATATAAATCTCTCCTCTGTTTTTTCCACCAAATGCATCCGATGAAGTGAGCTGTAGCTCACGAAAGCTTATGCTCTAATAAATTTGTTAGTCTCTAAGATGCCACAAGTACTCCTTTTCTTTTAGTAAAATGATTGGTTCACGTATAGCTAAACTGAACTCAAATTTTACTATATAGTCTGCAGTCTATCAGGAAGTAAGGGGGGTGGAATTGAAATCCTGTTTTGGTAAAGTGGGGGATGGGAACAGGAACAGGGACACAGGCAAGGCTTTGTGGTGTCAGAGCTGGGAAGGGGGACACTGAGGAAGGAAATTGGAATCATGCTTGCTGGAAGTTCACCCCATTAAACATCAAATTGTTTGCAACTTTGGTCTTCAGGTATTGCTGCTCTCTGTTCAGGCGAGAAGGACCAGGGAATGGGAGGGTAAAGGGATAAACCCTCTAACAGGGCACATCACTGCCCATGCCCACTGACTGGCATCTTGGGGAGGCTTCAGAGATTCCTGCACCCTTCACTGTCTCTTCTTAGGGGGGGTCCCTCTTGTGAGGCACCTGCAGGAAATGAGCCAGATGAGAGTCGTTTTCTGCCCTACTACAAGCAGGCCATGCCTATGCAGCTCTACAGCACTACAGATTTCATAGCATACCTCATAGGAACACGCTGCAAACCCCAGCGAGGTGGGGTAGCTTAGCTACAGAGACATTTGAAATCACCCCCTCTGACCGTTCCCCAATCAGCTTCTGTCTGCTGTGTCACAGAGGTTGCTCCCACTTTCCAACCCCAGACCTCATTTTTCAACCTCTCCCCTGGGTCCATGTCCCTTGACATCCAGGGTTTTTCCAGAGCTCCTTAACATCCCAGACAGCACCCCTGAGCAGCCCTCTACGGAGACATGCACAGACTAGGTGCTGAGCTGACAGACATCTGCATTCCCCAGTCCTCCAGGAGACTGTCTAGAAATGGGAAGAATGACCTTTAGCAATGCTAAACAGCTGCCTTCAAATGCTTCACTCCCCAGACAGACCTTGCCTGCTAGATGAGCCTCATTCTCTATCCCTTTGCCTGGCATTAGAAAAGTCCTTGACATAGCTCCATAACTCAGCATTTCTCTCCTTTTGCCCCATATTAAATCTCATTTATTGACAGATACCAGCCCAGCTACCACACAGTGCTTTTCCTCAGTAGATCTCAAAGCATTTTACAACGGAGGCCAGTAGCTTTATTCCCATGTTACAGATGGGGAAATTGAGGCATGGAGAGATGAGGTAGTAACTTGCCCAAGGTCACTCAGCAGACCAATGGCAGAGCCAACACTAGAACCCAGGTCTGCTGAGTTGCAGTCCACTTCAGTCCTCCAACCATGATGCTACACTGCATTCAGGGCCCGCATCACAATAGTTATTACTATTAGTTGTATTTCAGTAACACACAGAGGCTCCTGATGAGACCAGGACCCCATTATCCAAGGCACTGTACAAACATAGGCTCTGATCCAGGCCATAGAATAGACCTGGTCCCTGCCCTGATGAGCTTTCTGTCTAAGAAATGGGTAATTACGGAGTACCCTCGCCATGGGGAAGTTCCTACATAACCCCAAGCAGTCAGTAGTTGGATTCTGCCCTGAAGCAGGAAGGATTTCAGTCCTTTATACTTTTTCATTCTATCTTCATATAGTTGTAGACTTTCACATTATCCATATAAATAAATATCTAACCCTTTCTGGGCTCCTTCTGGGCTCTTGGCTCAAGAATACATTGTGGCAGAGTTCCACAGGCTCATGATGTGTTGTGTAAACAAGTGTCTTATTAGCTTTAAATATATTGCTTTCGGCATTCTGGTCTCTTCGTTCTTGTAAGTGCCCGACGTACCCACTCTATGATGGCCCCTCTTACTCTCCTAATCTCTAAACTAACCCATCCAGATCGTCTCACTCCTCACTCTCACCAGGCTTCCAGTCATTTTCGCCACCCATCTCCAGAGCCCCTTTCCCCCTGCTTTTTTGTAACAAAGTGACCAGAACAGAGCACAGTCCCCCATGACATTAGACTGGTCAGTTTCACTTCCTACTTATGGTCACTTTCCCTTCCTGGCACTGCTGCCCCTGCATTTGTGTTTCCAGTGAAACCTACAAGGGGAAATTAAAATTCTCCTTCAAAATCCTATTTCCCCCAGGAAAACAGTTCTCCTGTGATTAGGTTTTATGCTCCCACTTCTTGTGTTATAAACACTTGTGGTTGGGTTGAACTTCTCACCGCGGGTCCTTCAATTTTGACATCTCTTGGAAGGCAAGCTGATTCCCACGGCTCCATGTTGTGCGAGTGACTCCCTGTGCTACCACAAGCTGGCACAGACAACACCTGACTGCTTCCCTTATACATGGCAACGATACTTAGCACGGATATAGAGTGCTCAAGAGAGTGGGTGAGCGTCACCGTCCCCATTTTATACAAGGGGAAATTGAGGCACGGAGCAGCTGAGTGACTGGCCCAGTCAGTAGCGGAGCTGGGAAGAGACGCAAGGTCTTCTGGCTCCTAGTTCCCTGCCCTATCCAGGGGACAGAGAAGTCAATACTTCTTTCAGATCAGACATATGGAGGACAAGCAAGGAATAGGAGGATAGATAGACCAATATATAGATAGAGAGGGTATATGGGGATAGATAGATAGATAGATAGATAGATAGATAGATAGATAGATAGATAGATAGATGCATATGGCAGCAAAGGGCCTGCTAGGATGCAAAGGGAAAGCTAGACCCATATCAGGTAGATTCCTGGACTCCTGGGACCATTTCCACCCTTACAATGATTAAGGCCTCTCCTTGCCTGTTGGCCACTAGTCCCCGCACACCACAAGCTGTGCAGCTCAGCTAAATACAAGATGGAACAGATGGTTAAGCATAAGGAGTTAACTCATGTTGCTAAGCATAAGTGTTATGCTTACCCATCTGTTCTCACCTGTATTTAGCTGGGACACTCTGATTATGGTTCCCAGTCCTGAAGAAGAGCTCTGTGTAAGCTTGAAAGCTAGTCACTCTTACCAGCAGAAGTTGGCCCATTAAAAGATAATACCTCACCCGCCTTGTCTTGCTCATAACCAACACTGCTACAACACCACGGCAAACGAGCTCTGGTTATTGGTCATATTACAAGAATTAATCAGATTAATTTGTAGGTTTAGGTTGGATATTAGGAAAATCTTTTAAACTCTAACAAGCCCTGGAACAGGTTACCTAGGGAGGTTGTAAAATCCCCATCACTGGAGGTTTTTAAGAACAGTCTGACCAGGGCTGATCTAGGTTTATTTGGTCCTGCCTCAGGGCAGGGGGTGGATTAGATGACCTCCCAAGGTCCCTTTCAACCCTACGTTTCTATGATGCCATCTCTGTATGGCTCCCCTGCGGTTTGCATAAATCCTGGAGGTGGGGCCAAACCCTGGGATTCAGATCTCAGTTCCAGGTGTGACTACGCACACCCCACAACATTTTGGAGGGTTCAGATTTGGGGTCCTGGTTTGGCCCATTTGAGGCTGAGGCACTAATACTAATGACTGGATCCTGGTTCTCCCTTTCTCATCACCATACTCTCCACAGCGTTCGGTTTTGGATTTCCAGAATTACCCACTGTTTGGGGAGTTAGACTCAGGGGTACCATTTAGCCTTGACATAAAGAGAGATCCCATTTGGATCTGGCTCCTACTGGGGTTCTGAGCACTCCTGGTGTTTGCAGGGGTTGAGTTCTGGGGTTCTGGTAGCACGTATTGCAGAAACCATAACTTTCCAATCTGGAGTTGGGTTCACATTGCCCGTGTCCTATCCCCAAAACTCAGGGGCCGAGATTTGGCATTCGGGGTCACCTGCCATACAAGTCTCTTCCTGCATTTCTGACGCTTTGGGGATTGGCCTTGGAGGGGTGGAAATGGGTGGTGTGAACACCACCCTGGCTCCGCATCAGGAGACGCCTCCCCGGGCATGTCGCATGGTCATTCTCAGGGTAGAAGATTCAGACTCCTCACCGGCACCCAATGGGGCCCCTGCCTACGTTACACCTCTTGTCTCCCAGAGGCTCTATCCTGCGCTCTACAACACAGCTGGACACAGCTTGGTCTCGTCTCATGAGCCTCTCCAAGTCTTCCCCTCACAACTCCCCTAGGCGTGGCACATCCTCCCGGTCCTGTGCACCATACAACCTCCCTCACCTTCAGATCCCTGCCCAGGACTCCTGGGGAGGAGGAGTCAGGAGAAGGCAATGCCTTCCCTCTCTGCCTTGCACCACCACATCGAGCTGCCACCTCTCTGCCTTGCACCACCACACAACTGCCCCTGACATCGAGCTGTCATGTCTCTCCTCTGCATCTCAAAGGTTTTCCTGATCACCCAGGCATCTACTGAAAGGGAGACCCCCAGCCCTAGATCCCAAATCGCAGTGCACACAGCTGGGCACTAAACTGGATCAGCACGTAACAGGGCCTCTCTGTTTCAGCCCTCCCTAACTTCCCCCCCAGCCTTTTGCTGTGCTGTGTGTCCTCATGACTGTGGGTTACTCAGATCAAGGCATCCGACTGTTTTGTTTTTTGGTAAAGAGCCATGTGCCCCTCTCTCTCTGGAGAGCCAATAAATAACCGCGCTAGATCTTTCCCCAGTTCAGTGTGAGCTCTTGGAGCGGTCCATAAATAAGCTGGGCTTGGCTGGCACACAGCCCGGAAGCAGGTGTCAGTGCAGACATTTTCGTGTGGGGCTGGCGGACAGCCTTTTATCATATTTCCTCTCGGAATCTATTGGTCTCCTTTATTTTGGTTCAATCTTCTGCCCCGAACCTGGAGGCATCAGTAGAATTGCCTCTTTGCAGCTTCGATGTCTGCTTTGCATCATTCAGATGATTTAAACAAGTCCCCCAGAGGCAGATCAATAAAGGAGACCTGAAGAGGAAAATAAATAGGCTGCTGCCATGTTTGGCTTCTTTAGGAGGTAGGCAGAAACCCTGAAAGGCTTGTTGTTTTCCCTTGGGCTCGCTTTTTCCCTTGGAAATATCAGACATGTCAAGACTTGACTTCCTGGTGTACTGACTGCACCTTGTCTGAAGGGGGCAGGACAGATGAATTTTTAACACAAGATCTTTTCTCCCACCTGTTGCTCTGCCATTTGAGTTACACAGGTGTGAGCAATAGCAAAGTACAAATAAAACCCACTTTCAGAGAGCGGTTTAGACAGCAAACACTTCCTCTCAGTGTCAATCGGGTTCAGTCTCTGGTGACTGTGCTGTCACAGCCCCACCAGCCCTCTTGCCCACAGAGTCATTTGGGAACTAGATAGGGACAGATCAGCCCCGCATTTCTCTTTGCCGATCACTGTTCGTGTGCAACAGCTTATCAGCTGACCACAATTTTTTTAACTGAGATCTACAGGCCTCTGGGAACTGTGGAGTGGCCTCACATTGGTCTCAAGGCATCACCCAGGCTTACCCAGCAGGTGACCCATCTGCTCTTCTGCTCCCCAGCTGAATGAGACCCCCATCATTTCTGCCTCGTTTAATCCCTGTGCAGTGAGTCTGTGGGAGGAATCAGGTGGGCTAGTGTCCTTTCTCTTTGCCAAGCAATAGTATGTTTAGGCCCAACCAGACCTGGTAGCGCAAAGACTACCAGCTGGGTGGTATTTATATAGATAAGCGAGTGCCATTCCCTCTTGCCTGTGGAGATCTTAGTTTAATTCCGGGGGGTGCAGAACTGGCCCCTACATGAGCTGAGATGGATCCTTTTAAAAAAGGAGCTAAGATCATTACTAGGAAGGCTTGGGAAGAAATCATTAAGGCTCGTTCTCCCTGCTTTGCACCACGTTGATACCCGTGCAAAATGCTACCACTAGTGAGCGAGTGGAGAATTCTGAATTGCACCAGCTTTCACTCCCTGTGTACGGGCATAACATTCCTCCCCAAAGTGCAGGTGAGCAGGGTCCTGAAAGCACCGTTGTGCTCTGAAAAGGGACTGAGGACTTGGCCCTATGTCTGTCGCACCCCTGTGGCAAATGTGGTCAGTTTCCCAGATGGCCAGTATCTCAGGGGCTTAGCTACTCCGGTGAGGGGCAGCCCTGTAAACTCTACGATAGCGTCTCAAACTTGGGAAGCTGGGTTCTGTATGCATCATCAGTGAACAGCGTCAGGCAGCGATGGTAGAGACTGGCAGGAAAAGTTGCTGTCTTGTACACTGAACAAGGGCCTTCATTAGGTTAAGAGAAACAGGGATATCCCCTATGCTCCTGCAGAACTGCCTGGAGCCTCTCCCTCCCCCCCACTTTTCCCCATCACCATCACCACCACCACCTGGCTTCATGGGGTATTATAAGGCAAAACACAGAATCTCCCAACAAAGACTCTGCCAGCCAGATTCTGTCCTCATTTAGAGCCGGGCAAGCCCATGAGGTTCAAATTAGGATTTCACTCACCCCCCTACTGCCTTCAGACCCTAGCAGGGTAGGCTGCGGGGAAGTTGATGTGACTGCGAGAGACGGAGATTTCTAGCTCTGAAAGCTGCCAGATCAGCAGTTCGCCCAGCACACTCAGGAGGCTGAGAGTTTGCATTGGTCTTCGCTAGACGGCTGCTGGATTAATGCAGTGCAAAGGGGGCTGGCACTGCGCTCCCCCAGCGCTGGGGCAGGACGATGAGCCTGGCTCTGCTTCTCAGCACTGCTTTGCATGAAGCCCTCCGCTCCATAACCAGGCCTTTGAAGTGCTTCTCTGATTCTCCGGAATTGCTCCTCCGGGGATCACACACCCATATTAAGCTCTCTAAGATAGAGATCAACAATTTCCTCTCTGCAGAATGGCTGCAATTTATCATTAGCTTTTCCGGATGCCTGCATGTCACATTTCCCACACGGAAAGTCTATGATTTGTCATTCCCTTCCCTTCCTCTCTTCGTAAACTGGGTTAATAGCAGTGAAGTCACCTCCTCCTCCTCCACAGAAATCTCCTCTGGGGACTCTGTAGTCCAGTGAGTAAAACAGGTTCCCATCTGTCTCAGTTCACAGGTGACACGAGTTTGCTGGGTCTCATGCTGGCTAGCTGTTCACACCACAAAGTCATCTCACTTTAACCCTACTTTGGCTGCAAGCTCCTGGGGGCAGGGACCAGCTCTTTGTTACATGTTTGTGCAGCACCTACCACAGTATGGTCCTGACCTCTAGGTGCTACCTGCCTACAAATAAACCATAACTTAATAACAACACAATCACCTGTCTCTGCCCAGGAGGGACCCAGGACTGGAAAAGCCAATGTGTGTGTGGGTGGGTGGGTGGACGGGAGCTGCAGACCGAGCCTGGGGCACAGTAGGGCTTGTGGGCCAGGAGGATTGAGGGGCATCGGCAGAGTTGGAATGGAGGGAGCGGGGGGACTGGGAGGTATTGGCAGAACAAGGGGGTTCCAGCCCCTCACACAGCCATTTCACCTGGAGGCAACTTACCAAACAGCGTGGGTTCCTCTGTGATACTTAGTGTCCATTCAGTCCCTGCTGTCTGGGTGCCCCACAGCCTGCCCTGTGCTCCCTTGGTCCCCAGCAGCCTCCCCCGACCAAATCCTGAGCCATCCATGTCCTCCTGCTGCCTTTGACACAGCCAGTCAAGCTCCAGGAGAACTTGTCCCTCCTTGGATCTCAGGACTCCAGCCCCTCCTGGGCATCCTTCTACGGCTCTGGTTGTTGCATCAGTGTCAACCCACTTCCCAATGCCGCTGTCTCCTGGGGTCCCTCGAGGCATTTGTCCCTGGCCCCCTCCTTTTCCCTCTAGTCTACACCGTCTCTCTGGGTGATCTCATCTGGTCAGATGGCTTTAACTACCATCAGTACCCTACCAATCCATAAAACTACCCCTCCACTTCCGATCTGTCCCCCTCCATCCTCTCATAGACTTTAAGGTTAGAAGGGACCATCATGATCATCTAGTCTGTCCTCCTGCAGGCCACAGAACCTCACCCCGCCCCCCACTCCTAGCCTCTGGCTGAGTAGACCTCTAACCTCTTGGTCAATCTCTGCGACAACTCCTCTGGGATGTTTCATTGGGTATTGTGGCCACTAAGTTCTGATTTCCAGACACGATCCTCCCTTAGCTCCATCCAACCCCCTGGGAGATATCAGGGGAGCTACCCAGAGGTGACTGCTTTGTAAGGCTAGTGCAGGGCCTTTGGCAAATGAGTCCTGCAAGCGCTTCCAAATTGGGGCTAGAAAGGAAGCAGGGGAATGGAGGAGCTAGGGCTGTCAGGCATTCGATGCTCACGCTATGGGTTCCCAGAGACCCAGTGCCCCAAAAGCACATGGCTCCCGGCAGCAGAGCTTATGATGGGCCTTGGTTCCCGCAAACCATGCTGAGTGTCTCCTGAGACGCTGTCTATAAAGGATATTACATCCCAATTAATCGCATTAGGGGCCCTCAAGTTTAATTCGAGCAGCAGTTGTTGCTTAATGAAATGGTATTGACAGACTATTAAAGAGCTATTCCCTTGAGGTTCCATGGCCTGCTGGCGGGTGTATGTCACCGCTCAGCACTAGCCCTCGATAAATGGCTGGGTAATAGTCATCAAGGAGCAATTACTTTCTCCCAAACTCATCACCCTGTTGGCAGCAAACAGGCAAGCGACGGGAGGAAGGCAGGAACCTCTGGCTGGAGCGTTCCCACCCAGAGCTCCTGCTCTCCTCTGCAACCATGACAGATGGCAGACTAAGGGAGAGCAAACAAGATCAGTATTGATGCTCATGGCAGCAATTGTTTCCTCCAAGAGACGTTTTGCCGATGCAGGGCCCCGTCCTGCTGATTGCGATGGGAATTGGGAGAAGCCAGTGGGAAGCGAAGGGGAACAGGCCAGAGAATAGTGCCGGGAGGGCTGGATTGTGGCTTTCCTCTTCCTTCATCAGCATCCTCTGAATGATCCAGCACTCCTAGGGCTCCGAAACCAGGATGGGAACGTCCCAAGGAAGAAGGCCCTTCACCAAGCTCCCTCGCAGGGCGCTGTGGGTAGCTGCTGAGGGGGCCAGCGAACACAGTGACAGTTTCCCTTTCGTGGCGGGTGGCTTTGTCGATGTGCAGGGCTCTGCACTGGGGGGGCCTCATACAGCTGCAGCTGCTACAACAGAACAAGCTGATATGGGTGAAACATGGGTTCTTCTCCCAGCACCGGACTCTCAGGTTTGAGGCGGGATCCAAGAGAAATGCGGCCCGTGTGGGGCTCAGAGAGCTGCTCCAAGCAGTAAGGATAATGTAGCCCAGCCACTGCTCCGATAGGCAAAGGCCACAGGGCAGGGATGGGCCTGATCCAGAAGCCCGGGATGGAAGGGCTATGAACCCACAGCCCAGCTCAGCTCACGAGGCTCTCCCCACCCCAGGGCTCTAGGATCTAAACCCCAAGAAGTGACTTCTTCCTGCTGGGGCAATCCTAAACGCACCTCCATTGCTCCCTGGCAAGCCAAATGGAAGGGGGGAGAGCCCCTGGGGCAGTCTCTGCATGGGGAGAAGGCCTCTAAACTAGTCCCCTGGTGGGACCCCCAAAAGGGCTGGGAAAGTTTGGAGCTGGATCCCAGACTTGACAGTCCTTAACCCTCTCCCTGCCAACTACAAGGCAGGATCCATGCACCATGTCACACAGCCTCTCTCCCCCTGACCCCATCCCTGGTTAGGAAGTTTGGTTTGGTTTCCAGCCTGTCTGGCACCAGTGTGCAGCTTTTATGGTGATCCCAGAAGTGGTCCTCTGCTGCGTACACAGGGAGGATCCTGGGGAGCGGAGGTGTGGGGAAGAGGGGAACGCTTTGCAGGCATTGGTGGCAGTGCTGGGGAACTCAGGGTCACAGCAGCCTGGGCTTTCTCTGGAGGAATCTGCCATGGGCCCAGGCAAGGAGGAGAGAGAAGGATCAGGGTTCTGATGTCCATGCTGCCTGCGATGGATCTGATTCTGCTCCGTGTTCAGTGGCTGGGGGTCATGCCATGCGGTGGGCACGGGCCTTCCATAGGTTCGCACCAACTCTTCCCCCAAGGGCCCCGTGCTGTGGGGAAAGCATCTGAATTTAGAAACAATCCAGGCAGCAGCTCCTCTTGTCGCCTTCCCTCAGTTTCAGGGACATGAAAACAGGGTCTGGGATACTCTCTGCAGGCCTGACCCGGCATGCACCAAAGTCAGGGCAAAGACACCACTAGTGGCTGTGGGCTCAAGCTCTTTGAGAAGAGAAGTGGCTGATTAGCCATGGCTGATAGACTCCTACCAGATGGGAAGGATGCTCCATGATGCCTAGACATCTCAATGGTGGATACACTCAAAATTCCCCATGGTGCAGGCATTGGTTGGGCAGAGCTCTTCGGAACGAGCAAAGGTTGCTTCTCAGGTGGCATTTCAGTGTCTGAATATTTCATCCTCTTTGTGGGCAGGGAGATCACAGGGGAATTAAGGGTATTGATCTGAAGGAATAATTGATTGCCTCTTTCCAACTCAAAGAAGCGCAGCCACTCGAGCCGCGCTCCTTGACATTTGGTGACATTTCCTGAACGTGGCATTTGAGGGGCCGGATACAGATTGTTCACTCACAACCCATTGCAGCTGCTCTGGATTACGGGGTTACTTCTGAGGACACAGCCCCAGCAAGAGACACCAGGACACTGTGGTGTATGGTCTGGGCTCTGGAAGGGGCAGCAGCAGGGGCTTGCATGCTCTAGGGTTAGGGTGCTCCGTCATTTACCACTGTCTAACCAGCTCCTGGCCCAGATGATGAGCTGACTCATCTTGCACATAGAGCTGAAAGCACTTCACATCCTTATGCCCATAGGCACCGACTCTGTGGGTGCTCCATGAGCTAGAGCACCATAGGGGAAAAAAAGTGGGTGCCCAGCACTCAGCAGCCACCCGCCGATCAGCTGTTTGGCGGACCTCACTGATCAGTTCCTCTCCCTCCCCCCAGTGCCTCCCGCCCTCTGCCCATCAGCTGTTTGGTGGTGATGGGAGGCACTGGGGGAGGGAGAGGAGTGGGGGCAGGAAGAGGTGGGAGGGGGCGGAGCCTCACGGAGGGGGTGGACTGGGGTCGGGGCTTCAGGACCAAGCAGGGGTGGAGCACTCGGGGGGAAAGCTGAAAGTCAGCAATTATGCTTATGACCACTTTATAGGTGGAGAAACTGAGACAGAGACGAAGAGACTTGCCCAGTATCACACAATAAGTCAGTGTTGGGGACAGAAACAGCTCCCAGGAGTCCTGACTCCCAGTCTGGTGCCTCATGCACTGGGGAATGTTGCCTCCTTTAAGACAGTCATCCAAATAATAATCATTAGAAACCGGAAGTCGGAAAACAAAGCCGGTCACTGAATGGTGACTTGTTGAATTTGGACAAAGATACAGTCTAAGGTCAGGAGGACTTGTGGCACCTTAAAGACTAACAAATTTATTTGAGCATGAGCTTTTGTGGGCTACAGCTCAGTTCATCGGATGCATAGAATGGAACATATGGTAAGAAGATATATATACATACAGAGAACATGAAAAGGTAGAGTAAGAGGCTAATTAATTAAGATGAGCTATTATCAGCAGGAGAAAAAACTTTTGTAGTGATAATCAAGATGGCCCATTTAGACAGTTGACAAGAAGGTGTGAGATACTTAACATGAGGAAATAGATTCAATATGTGTAATGACCCAGCCACTCCCAGTCTCTATTCAAACCCAAATTAATGGTATCTAGTTTGCATATTAATTCAAACTCAGCAGTTTCTCATTGGAGTCTGTTTTTGAAGCTTTTCTGTTGCAAAATTGCCACCTTTAAGTCTGTTACTGAGTGGCCAGAGAGGTTGAAGTGTTCTCCAACCGGTTTTTGAATGTTATGACCCTGTTAAGGTCCTGACCCCAAGCCCACTGAAACCAGTGGCAAGGCTCCCACTGCCAGATTGGATCATGCCCAAAAGGAGAAGTAGGGATCAGTTAAGGGATTACAGACCCCGGTGGTTATGTCAGTGGGAGGCACAACCTGCTCCACTTTATTTGCTCAGGAATGCCAGGGAAGTTTCTGCTGCTAGTATCAATCTTATTACAGCACAAATCTTGCAGCACTGTGTGTGAGCTAACCATGCTTCGGGGCAATGGCTTTAAAAAAAGCAGGATTCCTGTCATGAAAACAGGAACGGCCATAATGGGTCAGACCAATGCTCCATCCAGCCCAGTGTCCTGTCTTCCAACAGTGGCCGGTGCCAGGTGCAACAGAGGGAATGAACAGAACAGGGCAATTATTGAGTGATCCATCCCCTATCGTCCAGCCCCAGCTTCTGGCATTCAAAGGTTTAGGGACACCCAGTGCATGTTGTTCCATCCCTGACCATCCTGGCTACTAGCCATTGATGGACCTATCCTCCATGAACTTATCCAATTCTTTTTTGAACCTAGTTATATAGTTATAGTTAACCTTTTGGCCTTTACAACATCCGCTGGCAAGGAGTTCCACAGGTTGACTGTGCACTGTGTGAAGAAATATTTCCTTATGTTTATTTTAAACCTGCTGCCTATTAATTTCAATTGGTGACCCCTGGTTCTTATGTTTTATGAAGGGGTAAATAACACTTCCCTATTCACTTTCTCCACACCAGTCATAATTTCATAGACCTCTATCATATCCCCCCTTAGTCGTCTCTTTCCTAAGATAAAAAGTCCCAGTCTTTTTAATCTCTCCTCACATGGAAGCTGTTCCATCCCCCTAATCATTTCTGTTGCCCTTCTCTGTACTTTCCCCAATTCTAATGTATCTTGTTTGAGATGGGGCAACCAGAACTGCACACAATATTCAAGCTGTGGACATACCATGGATTTATATAGAGGCAACATGATATTTTCTATCTTATCATCTGTCCCTTTCCTAATGGTTCCTAATATTCTATTAAGTTGTTTGACTGCCAATGCATATTGAGCCGATGTTTCCAGAGAACTAGCCACGATGAAGCTGAGATTCATAGATTCATAGATACTAAGGTCAGAAGGGACCATTCTGATCATCTAGTCCGACCTCCTGCACAGCGCAGGCCACAGAATCTCACCCACCCACTCCTACGAAAAACCTCACCTATGTCTGAGCTTTTGGATTCCTCAAATCGTGGTTTAAAGACTTCAAGGAGCAGAGAAGCCTCCCTCAAGTGACCCGTGCCCCATGCAACAGAGGAAGGCGAAAAACCTCCAGGGCCTCTCCAATCTGCCCTGGAGGAAAATTCCTTCCCGACCCCAAATATGGCGATCAGCTAAACCCTGAGCATATGGACAAGATTCATAAAATCTTACATAAGATACATAAAATATATATTTTTAGTTCACATGAAACATTGCAATTTGTTCACTGTAAACTTTCAGAAAGTAAACTCCCCAGGCAACAAACAACCTACAGAGGAATGTTACGTATCCCCTTAGTATCACAGGGCTTAAATTGGTGCACAGTCCCTCTAAGGCCAATTTCAAGATGAAAAGGTTTCTTTCAACTATCAAAGGTGATGTGCCCTAGAGAGTCATGCTGTGCTTCTCTTGCCCACTCCTTTGAGAAGCTATATCAGGAAGCCTCCTGTTATCAGTCACATGAAAAATAACAAATACTCCCCAAAGCTGTATTGATGTCAAAGAGCAAATTTTAAAGGGTCTGTCTAGCATGGCTGAGATCTCTTGCTTGAGTGCTAACAGCTATTTTAAACCCCATCATTTTGTATGTATAGTAGGGATTATATTTTCCCATGTGCATTACATCGCACCTATCAACAATACATTTCATCTGCCATTTCGTTGCCCTGTAACCTAGTTTTGTGGGGTCCATTTGTAACTTTCCGCAGTCAGCTTTGGATTTAACTATCTTCAGTAACTTAGTATCAGCTATAAACTTTGCTACCTCACTGTTTATGCACTTTTCCAGATAATTTATGTTCAATAGCACTGGTCCCAGGACAGATCCTTGAGGGACCCCACTGTTTATGTGTCTCCATTCTGAAAACTGACCATTTATTCCTACCCTTTGTTTCCTATCTTTTAACCAGTTACTGATCCCTGACAGGATCATCCTTCTTATTCCATGACTGCTTACTTTGCTTAAAAGCCTTTGATGAGGGAATCTCATCAATGGCTTTCTGAAAGTCCAAGTACACTATATCCACTGGATCCCCCTTGTCCACATTTGTTGACTCCCTCCAAGAATTCTAATAGACTGGTGAGGCATGATTTCCCTTCACACAACCTTATTGACTCTTCTCCAACAAATCACATATATCTATGTTTCTGTAATTGCCAGGATCACCTCTGGAGCCTTTATAAAAGACAGTGTTACATTAGCTATCCTCCAGTCATCTGGTACAGAGGCTGATTTAAGTGATGGGTTGCATACCACAGTTAGTAGTTCTGCAATTTCATATTTGAACTTTTTCAGAATTTTTGGGTGAATCCCATCTGGTCCCGGGGACTTACTACTGTTTAATGTATCAATTTGTTCCAAAACCTCCTCTTTTGACATCTCAATCTGGGACAGTTCCTCAGATTTGTCACCTAAAAAGAATGGCTCAGGTGTCGGAATCTCCCTCACATCCTCTTCAGTGGAGACCGATGCAAAGAATTCATTTAGCTTCTCTGCTGTGACTCTTTTAGGGAAAGTCAAGGCGGGGTGCAACTGAATTTATATTGAATAGAGACAGTGGGTCGGGGGAGAGTGGCTGAGAGAGAGAAATAATTTGAGCCCAACTAACGAGAATAGTTGTGGGTTTATTTTAATTCTCAAGTTAAGTGACAATCAGCTCATGCACATCGGAGAGACCCACAGATAGAAAACCCCCGAATTCGCCACAGCATGGATTGCCCGGGGTAGTTGCCGATGTCGGAGGAGAGGCTGCTGCACTGGGGAAGGTCCGGGACGAGGTGCTGAAAGGAAGAAAGGGAAGTGGAGAGGGAGCGAGAGAGCATCTGCTCCACAGCCGGGCAGGTGCCAGCACTGCACTTTGTGTCAGCTCTTAGCACACGGATAAGAAACATCTCTGTTGTCAGGAGAGGTTCCCATGTTTATGTGGGGAGGGTGAGTTATCTTCCATGGCTCACACGTTCCAACACACAGGAGCCAGCCAGGGAAAGGGTGAGTCAGCCTCACACAACAGCTCTTCCTTCTTCACTGGGGACGGAGTAAAACCAGCCCTCCTCGCCTCCATCATGGCCTCTGCCACTCAGCCAGGCCAGGCCCCATGGCCCTTTCACTCTGACTTTTTACAGTCCCTCCCTGGTGGGCAGAAGGGGAAAGCAAGGGCAGCCAGGTGTGGCGTGTGTCAAACTGAGCTCTCCGCGCCTCGCTGGGGGGTGCCTGAGTGAAGGTCCTGCCACAGCCTTGCCCAGGCACGTAGGGGGAGTGAGGGGTTGCACCACACCACATGGGGGTGTTGATGCCTCAGCTACAGCACATCAAACCCACGGGCTGCGGGGGAGATCCTGCATCTGCATCCTGCCATGCTCCCTGCGTGGCATTTCTCTGCTGATTTCCTCCACCTCTTGGTCCTCTCCCTCCTCCCCAGGGACAGCAGGAGTAGGGGTGTCCAGAACCCAGCACGGCCAACTCCCTTGATATCTGCCATCTTTCTGAAAGCCCCAGCTCCTGGAGTCCTGGGATTCTGGGAGCATCTCAGCTCTTGTTTTCTAGTCTGTAGCCCATGTGGGTGTGGAGAAAACATGGGGCCAGGACTCCTAAAAGTCCCAGCACCAGGAGGTAGGGAAACAGACCACGACATTTAGTATTTTTTTAAAGTCAGATGAATTTGGGGGGCCTGGAGCTGGCAATGCTGGGAACTGATTCCCTGCATGTCTCAGGAACAAGGGGGTTTGTGGGTAATTGGGGGCACCCAGTGGGGACCAGTTTACTGGAGAAAGTCGAGGGCTACTGGGAGGGGGGTATTGGCTTGGGACAGCCTGGAGGAGGGATTGTTGTGTGGTGGTAGAAGGTGCGGGGAAGAGAGGAGAAGGCCTGGGGAGGGGGGGAGTGGGACCAGGGGAGGAGGGTGAATGAGGCTGGCACGCAGTGATGGCTTCTGAGTGACATGGCGACACAGCCTCGTTGTAACTGAAATGTCACCCCTGGCCGGGTAGCCCAGCATGACCCTGCCACGATGCCACCATGCCACGCTGCACCTGTGGCTCCCGGCTGTGGGTGGCCAGCGCAGGCCGGCACGTCGGCAGAGCCAGGCTGGAGCCTCAGGCTAGGATTAGCGGGGAGACTTCTCCCAGGAGGGAGGTGGGGGGGAAACCTGTTGCCCTGTGACTCAGGCAGCCGGATGGCAGCGTTAGCCTGTGACCAGGGCCCAGCCCTCTGAATTACAGAGGCATTTGCTATGAGTTCCGTGGCCATGTCTGAACCTCCGGACCAAGCTGTTTCAGTCCCCGATGCCCTACACAGGGAAGAAGCTGGGATCAGTGGAGACAACCTGCCTCTCACCAACCTTTCTCTTGTTGTTTGCATCCCTCCTAGCATTAAGCCGGTCCGGCACTGCCAGACACACCAGACAACAACCTGCAGCCAGATGGCACCACCACCTATTCCCAGGCCAAGAGGCTGCAAAGGCATGGCCTGTGGAGTGGGACCCCAGCCCGCAAAGAGTTAATATCTGACCTCTCTGAACCCAAAGTTTGGGGGTTTTCTGCCTGCGCTCGTACCCTCGTGCCATGGCGCAGCCCCTGGAGAGTTCGGCTTACAAGGGGTGGGAGTGGAGGTAACGCCAGGGCAGTGCTAGCGGGTGGCACAGCGACAGGTGACATAAGCAGGCGACTAGACACTGGACATGGTCTTCCCAACCCCCTTGCAGTCGTTGTGTCCCTCCAGGAGCCTGACTAGCGGGGAAGGCCCTGGCGGTGTCCTCAGGGGAAGGACGTCTCAAGCTTAAGGGCATCCTCCCCCTCCACACCTATCTCCTCCTCCTCCACGTTGGACAGGGGCAGCCCGTTGCCGGCGGGCATGTGCTCGCACACCGTGCTGCGGGTGGTGATCCGGGTGACGCTGGGCGAGTACTTCCTGGAGCCCAGCCTCCTCAGGCACCTGTGGCACATCACCTCCTTGAACATCTCCCGGAAGCGCGTGGACATCAGGTTGTAGAGGATGGGGTTGGCGGCTGAGCTCAGGTAGAAGAAGACCCCGGAGATGATGTGGACATACTGGAACATGTGCAGCATCCGGCCCGTCCAGTGGGAGACGAAGCTCCAGACAAGCCGGTCTGTGTGGAAGGGTGCCCAGCAGATCCCGAATACGACAACCAGCACGACTGGAAGGAAGCAGAGAAAATTACGTGGCCATTGGAGGGGGTGTATGTATGCTGGTTCTGTGCTTCGGTCCCTGACAGTCGCTGATCTGATGGCGCAGGTTCTTTCCTGCCTCCTGGTCTTTGCCTTCACTGCATTAGTTGCCATATTCTCTCTATGCAGAAGTGGAAATACTGCCAGTGCATAACACTGATAAAAACATACGTCCTGCCCTCTTTAATGCCTGGCTCACATAGGACAGCAAGGGTGGCCCAAGAAGTAGAGTGGTAGCTTGGGCCATAGGTAACCAAGGTTCAATTCCTGACTCTACCACAGAGGGATAACAGCTTAATGATACTGCCAACAAAAGGAATTACTCCTTTACCTAGAGGGATAAAGGCCTGCAGTCAGGCCCACCGACAGGGAAGGCAAAGGGGGAAATTGCCCAGGGGCCTGGGAGATTTCAAAAGGCCCAGGGCCCCCAGCCGCTGCAGGGGTGGCCAGGAGCCCCGGGCCCTTTTAAATTGCCTGGACAGGTCGCAGGGCTGCTAGGCATGCGTGGGATGGTACCGGCAGTGGTGAAGGCAGCTGAGCGGGCATGTGGAAGCCCTGGCCGTGCCAGAAGAGTGCCCATTGACTGTTCTGCCCTGGGGCCCAGAATTGCTGTCGGCAGGCGGGCGTGCTTGGGGTGCTGCAAGTTGTGTGTTCTTTCCCTGCTGATGACCCATCGGGGGCTGGGGGAGGATATGTACCTCTAATGTGCCATCCTAGGGTAAACACCCATTTCTTTCATGGCCCTCATGTGATTGATTTACTGCCTCCTTATTACTTATCATAGCTGGCATCATATAGCCATGGAAAGGAACTGAGCCCTTACAGTAAATGAGACATAAACCCACAAAGGATTTAGTGGCTGCAGGATGGGAAGAGAGACAACCGAAAAAGGCAGGAGGTTTTGGTTGGTTCTGGCTGGCAGGCATGTCACTAGCTCTGCATTTCTTCAAATATAGTCTATTGATTTATTTTAAATAGGGGCAAGACACAACCATAGGAGTGGATGGCTGGCAGTTAAAATGAAGCCCAAATACCACTTTGATGGGCATGATAGATAGATAGATAGATAGATAGATAGATAGATAGATAGATAGATAGATGGGGTGTATGGGGATAGATAGATAGATAGATAGATAGATAGATAGATAGATAGATAGATAGATAGATGGGGTGTATGGGGATAGATAGATAGATAGATAGATAGATAGATAGATAGATAGATAGAATGTGAAGGAATGAAGGTGCGCATTGCAGTGGAAGGACACTGATTTATGGCATGACATATCATTAGCTATCATGACATGTCACACAGTAGTTCATTGGCTTTGCATCCTAGTCACATGGTTTGTAACATTCCACAAGGCATGATGTGTAATTCAATAGAGTTTATAAAATCAATAGTTTATCAAAAGTTAACAAAGGGTTAGCTGTTTTAATAACTGGTTAATCAACTGTCATAGAATCCAGCAAGTCCATAGACCACTTTCCTCCTTTCCCCCCTTCCTGCTGGTAATAGCTCATCTTAAGTGATCACTCTCCTTACAGTGTGTATGATAAAACCCATTGTTTCATGTTCTCTGTGTGTGTATATAAATCTCCCCACTGTATTTTCCACTGAATGCATCCGATGAAGTGAGCTGTAACTCACGAAAGCTTATGCTCAAATAAATTTGTTAGTCTCTAAGGTGCCACAAGTACTCCTTTTCTTTTTTGCGAATACAGACTAACAAGGCTGCTACTCTGAAACCCATAGACCACTTGTAACCATCTGTAACACATCCTACATCTGTCTCTAACATGAAACATTTATTAGCCCTTTATAAACCATTTATAAATAGAACTCTAATAGTAAGTGCAACCCAGTTCTTTCCCAGTCTCCACCCTCCATAAGAAATATAAGAGACATAAGAATGACCAAACTGGGTCAGCTCAGTGGTCCAATTAGCCCAGTATCCTGTAGTGGCCAATGCCAGGTGCTTCAGAGGAAATGAACAGAACAGGGCAATTTTCCAGTGATCCGTCCCCTACCATGTAGTCCCAGCACCTGGCAATCTGTATGGTTCCCTGTAACTGTCACTCCCTCGCACTCCTCTGATTTCTTGGACCTTCACCCAGTCTCAGTGGGTCTTTCTTTCCCTTCTCTGTCTGTTCTTTTCGCTTCGTTCTGCTCTCTTTCTCTCTCTGGTGCCACCCCTCTCCAGCCAGCGGTTGCTAATTGTGGTCACATTAACCGGCTTTCTCCCTTGTCCTCCTTCTGTTCAGCATCCGGTCTCTGGTGTTTGTTTCTCTGTCACCTTCCCCAAGCTCCTTGGCAAACACAGCTCCTTTCCCCCCGCGACCCCAGAGAGGGCTGTGGCTGTTGCCCCAGGATACGCACCCGGTAGAAATCAGGTGCCTGTTCTCAAAGAGTTTGTTTACCCTGATTAAATACACGGCCCTGGCACAGACGAGAACAGAGCAGCCTTGTCGCTGCTCTCCACATCCTGGAGTCTGTGCGTGGATTCCCCAGGCTGGTGACCGGAGCCAGACCAGCAGCCCTGGAGACTTCACAGCAGCAGCAATGGGGTCATGAGAAAACCCGGTTCCCATCTCTGCTCCCCACAGGCATGCCCAGCTGCTGAACATGCTGGTGCTGACTGTGCCTTCGACTCCAGAGGGCAGGCAGCCTCCTGCCTTCACTGCCCTGGCAGCTGGGAGCTCCTGCCCAGCTCCATGCCAGGATGTTCCCAGCCCCTCCTGTGGCTGTGAGCCGCCTGATGCCAGTGTAAGGGGACTGCTGGCCCCTTACTAAACTCAGTGGGGGTTTCTGGTTGGGTAGCTCCCAGTACCAAAGGAAAGGGGAAGGGTGGACGGGAAATCAGGTCCCTGAGACTGACAGTCCCCAGCAACAATGGGGAGAAGCCAATGCTCCAGGTCAGCCTGATTGACGGGGCAGGCTACTGAGGGAGTCAGGAAGCCAGGGGGTCCAGTCCTCCGTGTGAGCTGGAATTGCCTGGGTCAGACAGAGTGGGGCTGAGCTAAGGAGAGAGTGGGGGCCCGAGCTGAGCTGGGGAGCAGAGCTGGGCCAGTCAGAGGGGCCAGAAAAGCAGCCCAGGGAGCAGGTCAGTGCTGGGAAGAGAGCTGGAGCAACCAGAGCCAGAGGGGCCAGGAAAAGCAGCCCAGGGGGCTGGAGGCAGAGCAGCAGCCATACTGAGGCAGAGTGGAGCTGGAGCTGGAGCCATCTGGAGCCGGGTGCGGTGAGCAGCTCGGGAGAGTGAGGGAGACGCTGGGCAGGGGGCCGAGCACAGGGAGATGCCCCCAGCCAGGAGGCTCTGCAGGCTAGACTTGGAGGGGGATCATAACCCCAACAGTCGGGGCTGACGCTGGGAAGAAGGGTCCTGCCATCCAGAGCCTGGAGGCGTGTGGCCACCACCAGAGCAAGTGTCCGACCTGCAGCATCCCTTCAGCAGAGCCAGGGCCTGGGACATGTGCGGGACAGACTGTGAACTGCCCTGACATCCCAGAGACGTTGGTTGTGATGATCCCATGCCACAGAACGGGGTGCCGGGTTTTCCTTTCACCTTTCCTGTTTTTTCCTTATTCGTTTTTAATTGGTTGCTGTTTAATAAATTGTATTTCCTTTGAGCTGTATGTAGTGATCCGTGGGTCAGGGAAGCATCCAGAGAGGAAAGAGCACCCCAGAGTGGGGACACCCTAGCCCCTGCCCTAAGTGACCACGACAAGGTTGGGGGTCGAGCCCCCCAGGAATCCTGGGCTCAGCCTTGTCAGGGTTATGAGGACTCTGCCACACAGCCCTCAAGGTCGGGCAGGCATCTGGGTAAAGGGAGTGGGAGCGAGGACTCAGATCCTTTCGCTAGCCTACTTCACCGGGGTAGCCTAGAAGCCAGGAAAGTTCCCCACAATAGCGGAACCATTCCCCCGCTTACACCAGCATGGCCAGCCCGGGTGGCAGGGTGAGGTGGAACCGGCCAGGCAGGCTGCAGGGAGAGCCCCAGCCTGGGACTAGCTCCATGTCCCACAACTCCCAGGGACCCAGCTACATACTCTCCAGCACAGCGCCCCTTAGTGGAGGCTCCAAACCCATGAAAACCCAGGCCAGAAGGCATGAAGTAGCTCCGACCTCCCCAAGGTCGGAAAGGGTTAAAGCACCATGCCTGGGGCTGAACCTTGGGGTTCAGGGATCTCCCTCGTCTAAGCCAAAATTGGGCCCGGGGCACTGGCCGACGTTGGACACTTCACCGGTTCTATGGGCTCAGCACCCTCCCTGCCCCGTGCTCTGCGGCGTCCAGTTCCAGGGGAGTGTGGGGTTTTACCTGCCTCTCCGTGCCCACCCCCCCCAACAATTCCTGGGGAAGCCGGTGGGCGCTTGGCACCTCTGAGGAGCATTGTTAGTATGCATGGAGCCCTGTCAGGGTGCCTGGTGCTTGCTTCACAGGGGAGGGCATGGGGCAGACAGCACTGTTCAGCCCCGTACTCTGGCAGGAGGAAGCCAGGAAGAGAGGGGGTTTGGGGCGGGTGGTCGGTCACCCAAAGACCTCTCCGAAGAAGGAGGAGAGGGAGGGAGGCAGTTTGATGTGCAGGAAGGTGTGAAGGGGCGGGGGGGGGAGGAGATAAGGCTGTTTAGAGGGAGGGGCGGAGGCAGTAGGGGAAATAAAGGGGCCTCTCGGCTGAATACCAGGATACACTTAGGAAGGAACAATCAGTTGCACACACACAAACTGGGACATGACGGCCTAGGAAGGAGAACTGCGGAAAGGGATCTGGGGGTCATAGTGGATCACAAGCTAAATATGAGTCAACAGTGTCACGCCGTTGCAAAAAAAGCAAACATCATTCTGGGATGTATTAGCAGGAGGGTTGAAAGCAAGACACAAGAAGTAATTCGTCCACTCTACTCCGCGCTGATTAGGCCTCAGCTGGAGTATTGTGGCCAGTTCTGGGCACTACATTTCAGAAAAGATGTGGACAAATTGGAGAAAGTCCAGAGAAGAGCGACAAAAATGATTAAAGGTTTAGAAAACATGACCTCTGAGGGAAGACTGAAAACATTGGGTTCGTTCAGTCTGGAGAAGAGAAGACTGAGAGGGGACATGATCACAATTTTCAAGTACATAAAAGGTTGTTACAAGGAGGAGAGAGAAAAATTGTTCTCGTTAACCTCTGCGGATAGGCCAAGAAGCAATGGGCTTAAATTGCAGCAAGGGAGGTTTAGGTTGGACATTAGGAAAAACTTCCTAACTGTCAGGGTGGTTAAGTCCTGGAACAAATTGCCTAGGGAGATGTGGAATCTTCATCATTGGGGATTTTTAAGAGCAGGTTGGACAAACACCCGTCAGGGATGGTCTAGATAATACATAGTCCTGCCATGAGCGCAGGGGACTGAACTAGACGACCTCTCGAGGTCCCTTCCAGTCCTATGATGATTTCCCAGGGTGAGAGCTTGGGCATGGACCTGGGCAGCCTGGCACTCTCTAGCCTCATGGGCTGGATGGAGGCTGCCCGGAGGTTGGCGGCACTAGCGACCGTGGCCGTGGGCATTCTGAGGCAGGCCCAATGCAGCCCGGCGAGGCATGCTCAACCCCCTGCACTGCTGATCCTGTGCTGGGGAACAACCCCCTGGCCATGTCCCACTTGTGCCCTTTGGATGTAGGGGGCTGGGAGCAGTGCTCTGAGCAATTTGTGCGACCCCAGCATTCTGGCTGCTCCCGTGCCAGTGCAGAAGGGGGCAGGGAAGTGCCCCCTGCACCCTTTCTGTCTCCCTCCCACACCGGTGCCAGGACAGCTGGCTCGGACCATGTGTCTCGGCTCCTCAGGCAGCTCAGCGGGGAGGGGAGCACATCTCACCCCTGCAGCCAGCAGAGCGCGGGAGGGGAGCAGCAGGCGCCCACCCAGCGCTGCCTGCTGAGCGCCAGGCTTCCCGAAAGGCTGAACTCAGGGTTAATGGGGTTCTGCTGGCGTTTCACTTGGACGAGAGTTTATTTTTCCAGCGAAGCTCACGCCCCCGGTTGCAGCTGAATGGGGTGGAGGGGAATCCGGAGTCGATTTGGAATGCACAGTCCTGGGAGAGGCCAGGCGCCATACCCAACTCGGGGTCAGCTGGGCAGCTGGGATGGCACGCAGCAGATTGCAGTGCCCTGCATGCCAGGTGAACTCCTGGCTGACTGGTTAGCTGGGGACCGAGCAGGAGGCCAGAAAAGGGATTTCAGTCCTTACAGGAATTATGGATCCAGGGGACAGAAATGCCCCAGCTAACCCAAATGTCAGTTAATCGGGATTTGTTTGTCCAAGGCCCCCATTGACCACACTACCCCTAATGATGATTTATGTTTCCAGTGCCCCTTTCCTCCCCACCTGCATCACCAACGACAGGCAGGCGGTATCGGAGGCACCCAGATACTCTGGTGATGAGAGCTAGCTAGATTAGATCGAGTGAAAGGCAGCTGTTTCTGGGGTAGAGCCCCACCATGATACACTGCACAACAAGGGGATAAAGAGATATTTGGGCCACGGCCACTGGGACACACCACTGTTCTCACGGGAGGTGCCCTGGGATCACTAGTGTCTGTGCAGAGCAGATGGGAGCCTGGTTCTTACCTCCCACCCAGCACTCAGACTCATGTCGGGAGGATGAAGCGTCCCTGGGATCAGTGCTCCCAAGGAGCACGGGAATTTCAAACCTAACGCTCAGTCTGCTCCTCTGGTCGCCTCTGTTTGGATCAAGATGGAGCAATACATCCCGCGACATGTTGTCTCTGTGGGCTGCACCTCGGCCTTAGAGACGGGCCAGGCCCAGGAAGCGATGCAGGGAGCCCTGTGGGGCCACGTGCTCAGCCAAATCGCCTCGGGCCAGCAGAGCTCACTGTTGCAGAACGGCATGGGGCACCAGGGCCATGCCAGTTCCCCAAGTGCCCGCCTGCCAGGGCGCAGCGCTCCTGGGGAATCCTGCCCTTCAGATCTCAATGCCCTCAGGCTGGGCTCCTCCTTCCCAGCTCCCAGAACCCTTCTCACCCTGGCTAAGTGGAGTCACCCGGGGGTGCGGGCCGGATAACCCTTTGCCACTCTGACATCCCCCTGGGGGTGTCCCCGCTGAGCAGAGAAGCCACTGCAGGGCTATCGGCACCTGGGGGTCTCGCTCTCCGACCAGGAACAGAACAGCTTTGGCACATCCACACACACTGCATCTACCCCACAGCACCGGTCCCCTCACAGAGAGGTCGTCTAGTCCAGTCCCCTGCACCGAGGCAGGGCTAAGTATTATCTGAGACCATCCCTGACAGGTGTTTATCTAACCTGCTCTTAAAAATCTCCAGTGACAGAGATTCCACAACCTCCCTAGGCAATTTATTCCAGTGCTTAACCACCCTGATAGTTAGGAAGTTTTTCTAATGTTTGATCTAAACCACCCTTGCTGCAGTTTAAGCCCATTGCTTCTTGTCCTATCCTCAGTGGTTAAGGAGAACAATTTATCACCCTCCTCTTTATAACAATCTTTTACATACTTGAAGCCTGTTACATTGTCCTCCCTCAGTCTTCTCTTCTCCAGACTAAACTAACCAGTTTTTTTCAATCTTTCCCTGTAGGCTGTGTTTTTGTTGCTCTCGTCTGGACTTTCTCCAATTTGTTACTTCTTTTCCAAAGTGTGGCGCCTAGAACTGGACACAATACTCCAGCTGAGGCCTTACTGGTGCTGAGTAGCGTGGAAGAATTACTTCTCGTGTCTTGCTTACAACACGCCTGCTAAAACAGCTCAGAACGATGTTCACTTTTTTTGCAGCAATGTTACACTGACCACTCATATTTCGTCTGTGATCCAGTCTGACCCCCAGATCCTTTTCTGCAATGCTCCTTCCTCGGCAGTCATTTCCCTGTTTGTGTGTGTGCAATTACTTCCTAACCATTTGCCCCTAATGAATGTCATCCTATTTATTTCAGACCATTTCTCCAGTTTGTCAAGATTGTGTTGAATCCTAATCCTGCCCTCCAAAGTGTTTACAACCCCTCCAGCTCCGCTGCCGGGTTGAGGTGCTCTGGGTTACTTCCAACCACAACATACTGCATTGTGGAAACCTGCTGAGCGGGTGTTGCTGCAATGCTTGCGGCTTCCCTGGAGATGGGACACCTTTGCAGACAGCACCACTTCAAGCCAAGCCTGAGATAAAACCCCAGGCATTGCAAGCAAGCTGATGGTTGGGGACAGCGGGGATGGCTGTTGCAGGAGGACACAAGGCCTTGTGCAGGTATGGTGAGCTCAGGACCGTCCCAGCCAATGCTTGTTTGCAATGCTAGCGAGTCTCTGCGCAGCAAGGCCAGAACAAAAGGGATTCGCTCCCCCCTGGCTTGTTGATCTGCTCTCTGGAGGCAGCCAGGGAAGCGGGTTGTAGAAAGGACATGAGGTCTGGTTAACATCTCTCCCTCTGTCTCTTGCCAGAGCTGCTCTGCCACGTGGCTTTGCTTCTTGTCAAGCACGGGGCCTTCGCTCAGCCCAGAGCCAAAGCTTTGCAGTCCCAGGGACACTGCATCTCTGGCTGGCTTGGCCTCCCAGCGGGCATCTTCCCTGGGAAATGCTTCCCGCCCTGGATTGTGTCTGTGCCCGAGCGAAGCCCACCAGCCAGCCAAGGCCTCCCTGGAAACCCACTGCATTTATTAGACAAATGAAACAGCCCTCCATTGATGGAGTATTCACCATCACAACCCTGGGCACCCCTTAGAGATTAACGAGCAGCTGGGAGAGCTGCTGGCTCAGATCTCTTATCTCCGTCCCATTGCCAATTCCCAGCTGGTTAGTGCTACTGTGATAAAAGCCGCCTTCCCTAGCTGCTCCACCAAGCTGACACCAACCAGGGCCACTGCAGGGATGGACACGGTGCATGGAGAACCCACACGCCCCCTGGCCCCTGTGGTCCCAGCCATCCTATCTCACACTGTGGTTGGAGGGATGCTGGATGCTGCTTGGACTCACCCCTCCCGAGGAGAAGTCAATGGCAGGCATGCTAAGCATGCAGTGAACCCGGCCAGGCATCATGCTATGGCACGAGACCCACGTGGCATCTGATTCCAGGACGCCCTTTCCACCCGGGCCAAGCGGGTGCAAAGTGGCACCCGATCAGAACGGTAACATTTTACACCCACTTTTCCCAGCTGCAAAGGAGGATGCAGGCGAGAATCCGACCCAGGAGCCGGAACCCGCCTTGGCCAGTCAGAACTCGCCCTTAGCTTTAAAATAATGCTGCAGATCTCTGCTCAAGTACGGCGCCAAAGCCGTGTTTCCAGGAACACACCCCTCTCCCTGCAACGCGACCAGCACTAATATACCACCAGTGCACCGCAGCAACGCACAGCCTGGTCACACCCCTACGGCGTAGCACACAGGGCCGCTTGGCTGCTAATACGGCATGCACCGAGATCCCGTAAAGGGAGCCTTGGGCATAACCCAGACCGTCAGTGCCACAGGACAGGGCCTGTCGCCTCTCTCTCTCTCTCTCTGTACAGCACCATGCATTCCTGGAGCTCTTCCTAATTAATCCCGAGTAACAATAGAATGTTCCCCTGGAATGTGTGAGCACCACAGTGCACTCTCATGCATGGAGGGTGACCAGATGGCAAGCGTGAAAGATTGGGACGGGGCTGGGGGGCAATAGGCGCCTACGTCAGACAGAACCCCAAGTATCAGGAGTGTCCCTATGAAATCGGGACGTCAGGTCACCCTACATGCCCACTCCCTGTACACCCAGCACCACACACAGCTGGCTAACGCAGCTCGGCTTTGCTGTCCCCACGCACCCACCCGACCTGTAAAGGTGCATCGGAAATCACCTG
The DNA here is from genome assembly GCF_009764565.3 of Dermochelys coriacea. Classification (NCBI taxonomy): domain Eukaryota; kingdom Metazoa; phylum Chordata; order Testudines; family Dermochelyidae; genus Dermochelys; species Dermochelys coriacea. Next base: position 6,721,966 of record NC_050076.1, read on the forward strand.
CTCAGTGACATGCTGGAGCAGGAAAGTCACACTCACAGCACTGCATGCATGAAGGCAACAACGCTGAGAGACGTACACACACACACACAGAGAGGTACACCCACATGCACGCACACACATACAGACTAAACACAGCCAAAGGGTCAGACCCTCAACTGGAATAAATAAGTGCAACTCGGTTGACTTGGAGGAGGGCTACATTGATTTCCAACCACTGAGGATCGGGCCCAAGACGTCTGTATTCCACAGGGGTGTGGGTATCTATGTACCAGTGGAGCGAGGGGCTGGGTTTGTTAGGAGCCCTGAGACTCCGGCTGGCTGCGCTCGAGGAGGGGGAAACGCTAGGGTCCCGGCGGGCAGGGGCTAGGGGCACTGGCAGGGCGGGCAATATGCCAAGACCTAGGAGGGAGTAAGTCCGATCCAGCACGCTGGCCATCTGCAGGGCAGCTTTGGGGAGCTCCGGGTGCAGCCTTCACCCAGCCCCTTCTCAGATCCCCTGGAAAGCCTGCTCCCCAGGAAGCTGCTAGGACTGGGCGTGGCGTACAGGAGTCTGGCCAAGAGCTTCATCCCAGCACTACCCAGGGGAGTCGGGACCTGCTGCTACGGTGCTCCTAACACCCAGTCCCTCTGCAAAGGGACGCCAGGCTCCCAAGGGGATAGAGCGGTGCTGCTCTCACTTAGCAGGGGGTTGGGTGGCTCTGCCTTGCAGGGGCCTGAGTGCAGAACCTGCTGTAGCTGGAGGGGCAGGTGAGCTAACACCAGGTCACCCAAGGATCCCTGGCTCAAATCCTTTGGCAGGTTGCTCTCAGCCTGTACCAGATAAAAGAGGCGGATAGCCTCCCCGCAGGGGACTTTTCCCAGTTCATGTGCTCCTAGGGGCTTGCAGAGAGACTGCATGGAGCCTGGCCTGTTCCAGTTAGGACTGCTCCAGGCCTTCCAGATCTGCAGTCCCCTTTGCAACGTCTTGGAGCTGGGCTGCATCTGCCACCACACTGCTGAGTGGTGCCCAGTTCCCCCTGGAGCTCTCGCTTGGTCCTGCCCTCCAGCAGCTGGGCTGCGGGTCATGGGTGGCCTGCCCTAACCACCCAGTGAAAACGCAAGTTGGGAATACCTCCCTCTGCGCCCCTGAGCTGCATCCTTCTGTGATGCATGGGCCAGCGCAGGGGATCAGCCGCTGAGGTGAATCATGAGCTGTCCCCTGCCTCGCCCCCCTCATCTCCACTTACACAGCATCTTAGTCACCTGCCTCCTTCTGATCTTCTGCTGCTGCATGCGGACATTGTGGTAGTCGCAGTCCCCGCCCGATTTGGCCTCCAGGGCTTGCAGCATCTTCTCCTTCTTCAGCTGCAGCCCGATGAGCAGGTAAAGGATGCTGATGGTGCCCATGGGCAGGAAGAAGAAGAGGATGGTGGTGATCTGGATAATGAGGTTGTAGATCAGGCGGGGTTTCACCAGGGTGCAGATGGCCGAGTCCGGCACCACCCCTCTGCCCGGCACATAGAGGGGCTGGATACCATGCAGGCTGGTGTTGGGAATGGAGCAGAGCACGGACAACACCCAGACTGTGACGATGACCCGCTTGGCGTGCTTCCTGGTCACCATGTACTTGGCCTTGAGAGGGTGGACCACAGCGATGTAGCGCTCCACGCTCAGCGCCGTCACGTTGAGGATGGAGGCGAAGCAGACGGCCTCAAAGAGCAACGTCTTGAAGTAGCAGCCCCCAGCGCCCAGGAGGAAGGGGTAGTTGCTCCACATCTCGTAGAGCTCCAGCGGCATCCCCAGCAGCAGCACCAGCAGGTCAGAGACAGCCAGGCTGAACAGGTAATAGTTCGTGGGTGTCCTCATGAACCGGTGGCGCACGATGACCAGGCAGGTCAGCGTGTTGCCGATGGCCCCCACCACAAAGATCAGCAGGTAGGTGGCGCAGACTGGGATGAAGAAGCTGGATCTCCGGGGGCCCAGGTATTTGTCTTGCAGCTGCTCCACCGTCAGGTTCAAGTCCTTGGGGTCAATGTGGCTAAGGGCAGCGTCCTGCTGGCTTTGGTTGCACAGATCCTGGTAGTCCAGCTGCGCGGGGAGGTCTCCGTGGGGCAGGCTGGAGCAGTTGGCGGAGGGATACATGGCCTCCCGCTGCAAAGAGACTGGACTGGATTAGAGAGATGCCTTAAAGCCACCCTCATTCCCACCCTCAGCAGCAGCACCTCAACTGTCCTCCCTTCGCTGCCAGAGGTGCTCGGCTAGGCAGGGCCCAGCACGGGCCCCCATGTTGCAGGTGAACCATGAATGCTTCGTGGTCACTGTCCCAGGAGCTGTGTAGGATGCTGGCAAGTGGCCAGCCTGGAGTGGACTGAATCGCTGCCCCATGACACCGCGGGGCTGCCGCGGGTTGAAATCCAACCCGGGCCAGCGCACGCTCTTCGGGAAAGACGGGCCTGGGCCACAGCTAACACAGGGATGGGACCCCTAGCCTGGCTTGGCTCTGCTGTGCTGTCACCAGCTCTTCGTGCTGCAGGCTGGGGGAGAGCTGCTGTAAGGGGCACGGGGGCATCTCATGCTGCACCAGCTTTCCAAGCACCAGTGCAGCAGGTGCATCTGCAAAATCCCCGCTCTGCCCAGCATTGTGGGGCACGAGGCGCATCCTCAGACGGCCTGCTGGGACGGGGAGGGGGGACTACAGGCAGTGCTGCCGGCTTCCTCCGGCTTGGCCCTTGACCCGAATTTACAGGGCCACATGCCAGGGAAAAGTCTCTGGGTGACTGGGCTGGATGGGGGCCAGTCTGCATCATTGACAGCTTCCTGCGCCAACCAGGTGGGGGTTTTAAAACCTCCATCCTCACCCAAACCTCCCAGTCCCTATGATCCTGGCCCCCCCAAGCCTCCTTGTCCCTCCAAACCCCACTCCTCAACAGTCCCCACTAGGTACAGTCCAATCCATGGTTTCACTCCTTCCTCTCTACACCCCTTCTCATCCACCCCCCACAAAAGCCGGGCCTAGCAGAAGCTTCTGTCTAGCACAAATTTGCCCGTCCCGAGTATAACCAGATCTGTCTCCAGGAGACCCTGTGGCCTCCTGAACCAAGTTACAAACAGCGATTCTCCCGCACAGCCTGAGCCTGCTGCATTTCCCTAACTCCACATATGTGAAGAGCACCAGGAAGCCAGGCACAGCTCAGTCCTATGGGGCTATTTTTGCCTGACTCAGGTAAATGCTACTTCAGTTGCTCCTGTCTCGCAGAGAAGCATTCCCTGGCTGCATGGCCAGGCCTGCCGGGGCCGTGTTACTCAGGGGGTCAGCGTCATCCGATTACCAGTCCCAGGGGTGCTCAGCTAGACTGGCACCGTCTCTTTCTAGCAAAGCTTTCACGGCAGCCGTTAACACAAGCCACTCGGCAGGGCCAGGCAGGACAAGTCTCTCCCCATGGGGATGTTCTCAGCGCTCCCGCACACACGCCCCATTCTAAAGGCAAGAAGTGAAGCCAGGGTGCAATTTTACAGTCAACCCACAAAAGCTCTGAGCTATCGCCCCAGCTCAAACTTCCCTAGCTGGGCAGCGGGGATACAGGGATGGCCATAAAATCACCCTGGGGAAAATGGCTCTTCATCCCAGCGCTCTCTGGTCCAGGAGACAATTTACACTGGGTGCTAGATGAAGAGCAAAACCCTCGGCTGGACAGGGACGAGGGCTCGGGCTTTGCCATCTTAACAAACAGGCTGGGGGGAAAAAAAATCTCTGGTGCTTTCAACTTCACTTCCATGTCCTTTCAGATCTTCTCTGAAAGCCTCTCTGCCAATTATCTCGCCTTTCCCTCCGCCCCCCATCCGCTCTGTTAGTCACCTGAGGACGCAGATGGGGAGGGAGGGCACCACTTGGCATTGTGCCAGTCACGGCCAGGACTTCCAAGTGGTGGCATGTCCCTCCCGTCTACGGCACCTGTTTGCAGCGGAGAAACATGCTCTTGACTCCTTTAGCTCTGCGAGGGGGTTATTGCTGCCCTGGGGTGCAGCGCACGCGGAAGATGCTCTAAAGAAAATAATCAAGTGGCTCTGAAAGAGACCTACAGGCAAGAGGCAGCCCAAGGGGGAATGAATCGAGGTACTGATTTTTATTTGTGCTCGGTGATAGAAAAGACATAAATAACTCCGCTCCCGCCCCGAAGTGCTGACACAGTCTAATGGACTCAGGAAGGCAAATCGCCTGGCAGGGAAAATGCCCGCTCCTAAGGGCCAGAGGCACAGATTTCATTTCTCCTACTTGGCACACGGACTCTTGGCCAGGACGCGGCCACCCCTTTAGGTGCAAAGCTCTCTCCTTGCCCCCCAAAACCCTCCCCGGCACAGAGAGCACTGGTCAGGCAGGCTGTGTCTGCAACGCTAAACCCACACGCTGCTCACAGCCCGCTCAAAGCTCCAGGCAAAGCCCGATTGAACAGCCCCAGGGAAGTTTAAGCTGGGACTGGTCCCTTAATATTTAACAGGGTTGTGATAAAACAGTCACATCCAATAATAATCTCACACTCACTCGCCTGCTTCCCAGAGGCTGTCTACAGAACCTGTATCCGGTGTCTGTCTAGCTGTCCATCTCTCTGTCTGTCCATACACGGCTCCTATCTCTCACTCCAGTGCACATCCGGCACCGGTCTGTTTATCCGATCCCTATCGGTATACCTGATATCTGTCTATGCAGCCAGCCATCCGCCTGCCCTGGGATCTGCATCCTGCACAGTGTATGCCCCTCGGGGCTGCAGTTTCGGAGTTTTATCCCATTTCCTCCATGCCTGAAACAGAATACGTCTCGTCGGTTCCAGCCGTACCGCCCCAGCCCATCGGCTCCCCTTGCCTGGCTCCTCTCCAGGCAGCTTGCTAAAGCGAGTGCAGGGGTTTATACTCACTGCTGCTCTATTTTCAGATTCTGCCCCCTCTCTTAGGATCACGCCCGTCACCCTCCAACCTGTGTGCTTCTTCCAAGGCGTGGGAATCCAGTTCTTCTCCACCGCCTAGCGACTTGGAGCGGAGCGATCAGGGCACCTGGACACTCAGTGCTACATTCATTTCCCATAAAAACAGCAAAAAGCAAAATCCAGATTTTGTTCTGGCAAAGGGGGGGGGGGCTCTCACCTTGCTACGCAGCCCGGCTGGAGAAAGACTTCCCCAGTCTTCCAGCCCTGCTCATTTTCCAAGCTCCCTCGGAGAGTTTAGAGGAGGCAAAGAGGAGACGGTTAAAGTCTTCACTCCATCTCATCGCTGGGACGTGTGCGTGTGAGTGTGAGTGTGTGACAGACTGGAGGGGAAAAGCATCAATGAATGGGGAGGCTGCCTGCCTCGGGGTGGGGGTGGGGGGCTGCGTGAGGGTGGGAGGGGGGCTGTCTGTAGCTGCTGGCTTTTCAAGCGCCACCAGGGGGCATTGCAGTCTAGCAGGACCTCCCCGTCTCTAATCGCGGCCTGCAAAGCTGGCTCCAGGGAAGGGGCTTTGTGCATGGGTCTTTGTGTTGCATCCAGCACCATGGCAGGCCACCCCCCCGCCCCCCACAAGCCTGGGCCTTTGGACCATGCAGGAGGCCGGTTAGAAGTGGAGGCGGCAGGACTGGGCAGAGTGAGGGACCTGCGGCTGGGAAGTAGCCTCTCACCCCGGAGCGGATCAGCTCTGTCGTTAGAGGGAGAGGGTAGGATCGGGCCGCACTCCGCACTTTCCCGGCCTGGGAGTCCTCCCTGCTCTGACACCTCCCGCAGCAGGAGGCGTGAGACGTTCACCTGCCTCGATCTGCAGCCTGGGCCAGCTCAGAGCCCCCGTCTGAGGTTGTCCCCGCCAGGTGGGACGTAGTTTGAGTCTGGGGCCAGCCAGGCGGCCTGGGTGGAACTGTAACCGTTAGCTAATCCCGATGTGCAACCCACATGGGATTCTCCTCTGGGAGCCCCATGGTAGCTCTGCAGCCTGACTGTCCGTATGCACACCCAGCTCCTGACCCGTGGCCCTTCCGTGCTGTTCCAGCCCTGAGCTCCTCCATCTCCTCGGCCTTCCCTCATTATAGCCTGGCCTGCTAATTGCATGGATAGGAGCAGGGGGATAAGACCCAGCAGATTCATTTCCATTGCAAAGCACGCGGTGCCGCCGCAGAAGGGAAGGCGTCCCCTCGGCCCACCAGAGCGATGCTGGGCAAGTCACTGAGTGACCCAAGCCTGGATTTCTCCGCCTCTGCCCTTTCTACCGGGGGATCCCAAAGCGCTTTACAAACATTAGCAAAGCCTCACAACCCCCGGGGGATGTATCATAAACCTCCTTCTGCAGCCATGAAAATGACGTACCCTCGGGTTGGTGGCAGCGGTGTGCTTGAACCCAGTGCCCTGCTGAGTCCCAGCTTCTGTCTCTAACCGCTCAGCCCAACTCCCCCCTAGCTGGGGTGAGAGCCCCAGGGGTCTGGTTAGCAGCCCCTCTCCTATAACAAGGAGAGCACGCTCCCTTAAGGGGGGTCGGCTGCTGCAGCGCCAGCCACTCTGGGCTGAGCACCAAGGGCCACGTCACAGCCACAGCCCACGGGTGTGAAGTCACATACACAGGTGCAAGCCAGGCACCACCCGCTGCCTCCAGCAAAGACCTCAAGCCGTCCAGCTCCCCAGTGGCTGCATGCGTGGTGCAAAGCCCTTTCGCAGGGGAAAGAAAACAAAACCAATTTTTATTTAATGATCCAGGGCAAATATTTGCCCAAGAGCTTTTGAGGGTGCGATCCAGCGCAGCACATGCTGGAGTCCTGTGGCCGGGCACTGCTTCAAAGCAGAGAGGAGTGGTATCAGAGAGACAGGGGCATTGTGCTAGTTTAATAAAGAAGGAGATTAGTTCCAGCTTGGCTTGCCAGGAGGGTGAGTGCTGGTGGTGTTGGCAAAACACAGACTTCCCAGCCCCTGGCTGCCTGTGTGTGGGCGAGGGCTGAGGGCCAGGGGAAAGGTTCCCCCACCCTGGTCGTCACTGTGAACCCACCACAGAGAAGAGCCAGGACTCTGCTGCTGAGAATCCAGACTAGCTCCCGGACTGGCTAATACAGCCTGCGGTGCCCTGAGTCACCACATGGGGCCCCTTAGGTCCTGGCCTGGCTTGACCCCTAAACTGAATGTACAAAACCTGGGGCCACGGGCAAGTTCTGTGGCCTGGGGAAAAGTTGCCAGGTGACTGGGCTGGATAGGGCCTAATCTATTCCATGCCCAGAGAGCAGCCACGTGATCGCACTCAAAGTGGCTTTTGTTTGAGGTTAAGGAAAACAACAGAAAAGAACTGAAGTCAAATCTGTGGGGGAGAGAGCACAGTGTGTGCATCTCATTGCCACGTGCCACGCCCACTCTGGAGACAAAATGGCCACTGTCTCTGCCACAGGCAGAGAGCTTAGAAATGTAAAGGCACAGGACACAGAAAATAAAAACTGCATGCACCACGGGCCTTACTCAGGTTTAAGAAGCCTCTCCCATCTCAAATGTCTGCTCATTAGACAAATGCAGGAAGAGACACACCGTCCAAGGCTGCTCCCATTGAAATAATCAGCACAACGCCTAGTGATTTCAAGGGAGCAGGACTGGGCCCTTCCCAGGACTCTAAAGAGATGCAAAGTGTTATGTTTCCCCCCAGCATCAAGAGCAGAAGATGCAGTGTTCAGTCTGGGCGACTTTATTTCAGATTATGGAAAACAAGACAGAAAGAACAAATGTAAAGTCTCCACACGAGAGCAATGAGTCCCTCTGCAACAGTCTGGAGCTGGCCAAACAGCAGCTGCCTCGCAACTGCTGCCTGTAGACAGGCAAGGGAAACACCTGTACAAGGTGCAGGACTCAGAAAACTGAATGCCAGCTGCCCCACACAGAGCAGGGCTAGAGAAATCAAGGAGGTCACAGACATGTAATTTATTTTTATTCTGGATATTACTGTAGCATGGCCCAGGACCCCATTGTGCTGGCACTGTACAAACACAGAACAGACAGTCCCTGCCCCAGAGAGCTCTAAGTATAAATCAAATGACAAGCAGTAGAGACAGACAGACAGAGAAGGGGAAGAAAACAGCCAGACAGCACTGATCAGTGTGATCAGCAGAGGTCACAGCAGTTCAGCAGCCTAACCATTGTTTGTAGGGATCCTGGCAAACGAGGAGGGACGGAAGGTGGATAAGGAAGTAGCTTCGCGAGTGTTTTTGGGGAGCGGGGGGGGGCAGCAGCCACCCAATTTGCATGGGTGTCGGGAGATCTCAGCAGCGTCCCCGCCCCGAGCATTGAGGAACCCAGCAGCGTTTTGCTCTTTCCACCAAAGGGCTGCAGCCAGGCATGAGAGACGCGGATGTGACAGATTCCAGCCACCGCACTTCAGCCGCTGCTTTCAGAAGGGGCCAGCCTCAGCCAGGCGCGGAGACACTCACGCTGCCAGGTCCCTAGCCGTGTGCAGCATCGGAGAACAAAGAACGCCCGGGCTGGAAATGAGACGGGAACGAGCAGATTGTTGGAAGAGAAGGCAAATAATTTCAGGCCCAAGGGCGGGCTGTCTGTCTCACCGGCAGAGGTCTGAGATGGCAGGATGCCAAGGGCAAACCTGTGCCCTTCATCAGCAAATGGATCTCAGCTCCACTGTGCAGCTTCCCTAGTAGAGGGGTCATGGGGGACCAGGACGAGCAGGGGGACGGGTGGGTGTCAGTCAGTGCATTGGGCCAAGGCTGGGAACGTAGGGGGTTGCAGGTCAAGGCTGAGATACATTTGAACAGATGAGAGGAGGGGGTCCTGGTCTGGAATAGCAGGGGCTGTGGATCAGGATTGAAGGGCAGCAGCAGAGCCGGGGTGGGGGGGAACCCAGGGCTAGGGTGGCAGGGGGCTGCAACTTGGGATTGTGGAGCACCAGCAGAGCTGTGTGTGCGGGGAGAGCCCAGGGCTGGGGTAGCCAGGGGGCTTGGCCCGGTTCAGGATTGAGGAGCACCGGCAGAGCTGCATAGTTGCACCCTTTCTCCCTGTGCCTGCTCCCCGCACCCTCTCCCCTGGAAGTTCATACTGGAGGGAAAGTGCAGGGATCAATTCATTCCCCTCCTCCTCCCCAAGGTTTTTTGGCCCAGCTGAATAATAGACACAGCCCTATAAAGTGTTTAAGAAGTCATCTGCAGCTCTGTTTACTTAACAATCTTCAAAGGCATTACTGAGGGCAGGCAAACAGCTGCTAACAGTAGTAATTGCACTCACAGAGTCATGATTAACAACCCCAATGTGACAATCAGATTAGTCAATGGAGCCATGTGTAAACAAGGGCTCTGCACCCTCTTAGCCCAACCAGGAAGGGAGAGCCAGCAGGCTGGGGCCAGGTGCACAAGCTTGTCACAGCCAGGTGTGAGGGGCTACAGAAAGGGCCTGGCCATAGAGCAGGGTAGGAAATAGATTTCCAGGCCTAGGAGAGTTTGAGCTTTTGAATTTTTTTGCCAGTCCCAAATGGGGACCAAAAAGTCGAAATTTTAAAAGTTTTCACAGCCCGATAAGCCAAACTGACATAGATCACACTAGTCGAGACGTTTCATTCTCGTAATTTCAAAAGTGTTCATTTCTATTTCAACTTTTCTTTTTTTTTAGTGTAAATTCACTCAAATTGCAAAACAAACAGTAGTTTCAAACAAAAAAACCCAAAACTTTTTATTTAGAAAATGTCAAAATGGACCCCACTGACCATGTTGAAACTGTTCTAAAAATTTTTTTTGAATCGGGAGATCTGCCCAGTCCGGCCCTGGCCGGCGAAGTTTTGTTTTCAATTAATCAGCATTATTTTCATCAGCAAATTCCCACCCAGTTCTTTGCTGTTTCTTGTTCCATCTGTGCAGGCAGTGATCTTTATTGTTTAGTTCCCTGTCCCATGGCTGTAACTGGATCACCATGTGCCGTCCATGCAACCTAGGATTGAGCCGCAGGAGACACATTTAGGAGCCTCTTGCAGCTCGCGAGCCTCCATCTGAGTCTCACTGACCTAACCCCGTGGGAACGCCGCATTGGTCAGAGTTTGTCGAGCGCTTGGACAGGTCACTACAGAAGGCAAAGCCCTCGGCCATGATTAGCAGCCCAGCTGTGAGAAGGGAGCGATTTAATTTGATGAGCCGGAATGGTAAGGGCCGGGGGGGGGGGGTAACAGGCCAGACGTAAAAGCCGCAGCAGCATTCCCAGAACGGAGAGCGTGTCAGAGCGGATCGCAATTACAGCTCCGTGCCGCGGGGGGAGAAACGTGGCCCTTTTCCCGCGGAACGACCGGGATGAAGCTGAGATAGCACGTGCGGCTGGCGGGGAAATGCCACACTCAGGACAGCGCTGCCTCCCTCGCTGATTTCCACTGCGATCAGCAGCCGCATTCATAGCATGGCGGCGAGGGGGACTTCAACTTGTCTTTGTAACGGGGCAGCCAGCCAGAGGGATCTCCCCAAATCTAGAGGCAGCGGGGTGGGGGGGAGCAATCAGCATTTCGAAGGCTGCAGGTTTTGCACAGTCACTGCCCAAACAAAGAATGTTCCATTTGTTTCTATAAAGTTTTTGACAGGCCGGGCTCTGAGCGCCTCAGGTCTCACGGCAGGGGAGCATCCTGCCCAAGGCAGGACAGAGCCCCTGGGATGAGGGGATTTCTGCCACCCACAGGTACTCAGTCCAGATTGCTTCGGGGAATCCTAGCTGCCTCTTATCACGACAGACATTGCAGTAGGTAGGTGCAACTAACTGGAGCTTTGCTGCGGAGACTCAGGACAGCCCAGGAAGTGGCCTTGGCCCAGAATCCTCAGCGAGATGTTCCAGGCCACGCACCAGGCATTGCCTGCCCCTCTCCCCCTGCTGCCCCACTGCTAAATAAAGTTATCGGGACAAGTTCACCCAGGCCAGGGGCAAGGAGAACAGGGCAGAGGCAGACCCACAATCAGTGGGCCCAGTTCTCAGTCAATGGGCCATTCTGGCAGCGTAAAGGGAGCCCTAATGTGGGTGGAAACAGCCCTGAGAATTGCCCCTATGCAGAGCTCATCCCCGGCCTTGCTCCTGCTCCCTCCCCACCCCATTTAGGGCACACTAGAGTGCACTGTACCATGGTCGTTCTGTGCCTCCCACGGCCCACAGGATGAAGAAAGTGATGTAGAGAAGCCCCAAGGCTGCTCTAAATGACAATGGGGACCAGATAAGTGCCTCAGCGCAGGAACAGAGTAACTGAGTCTCAGGCCTGAATATCTTGGGTAGAACTGGATCCACTCCACTTCCAGTGTGTTGATGGAGCTGTAAGTGGGGCCTGCAGATCTCAAAGGTGAATGGATCTATAGTTGGAAATAATAGTACAGCTTGCACTGGTACTTAAGTCATTAGATTGGGTGTGGCCCAGTGTGGAGCTGCCTGGCCCCAGGTTAAGCAGCTGGTTGGATCTGACCCTCCTTGGGCATCGCTCTCTCAGCTGTCCATCTCGCCACGCTCAATCTATAGCAACATCTCAGCGCTGAGCACAGTAATCAGCGGCACGGAACATCGTCCACGAGGGACTCCACCGCGGATTATTGTGCACTTTGCCTTCCCTACCAGAGCCGAGCAGAGTGCTGAGCACTTTGGTAAGGAGAGTTCAGTGAGTGCCTTGCGATCAATCCATGCATAGCAGCTTCAGGCCCGCAGCGGAGGAGGGAGCTGGCGAACGGCCAGCCCAGCTCCCCCCACACCCAGCTGAGCTTCTGCTACACCCCCAGCAGTAAGTGGCAAAGTGCCAACAGCGAATCATTAGCAGAGCAAATACTGGGGCAAAATGGCCCTTATCGCAAAGATTAGCCCTTTCTCCAGGGTTAAAGTACACCCCCAGGTCCTGATCCATTTAGAAATTCACACTGCAGCATAACCAACGCCCCTAACACGCACACACCTGGAAGCCAGTACGGGGAGCACATGGCAGACAGCAGCTCCAGGCAGGGGCCAGGCAATGTCTGCAAACAGAGCGGGTGGCTCCGCACGCCTCTCCACCAGACACCACACGGGGGGCAGAGGAGGGGCAATAATACAGGGCTAAGGGGGCTCTTGAAGCAGCTAGCCACGTTGGGGGTGTCACCAGCTGTTGTCTGGCTGGACACCAGGGGGCGCCTCCTTGATTCTTGTTCCAGTTCCCACGTGGCGATGAGCCACTGTAACATGCAGGACTTGAGGAGTGGTTGGGAGTTGCTGATCGGGTGGGAGCCCTGCTGGTTTCAATGGTGTTTCCCTGCCAGCCTGGGGCATGACAGCAGGAGAGCAGGGGAGGGAAGGGGGCCCTGGGCAGAGCCCTCTGTGCCTTGGAGAAGATGCCAAGATTCTGCTATTGCTCTGAAGCAGAGAATTTGCAAGTGGCACTGTCTCGCTGTCCCAGCACCAGCCACAGCCCATGGTGGGAAAGGCTGGGATTGGCAGGGTGGGATCTAATTATAGAGCCTGATGTCGTGCTGCCCCCCAGCAAACCAGCCCCCTTCTGGGCAGGCCACGAGGGAAGGAGCCCAGCCCAGAGCAGGAGCCGCAAGCTCAGCAAAAGGCAAGGCCAACAGAGCACTTGGCGCAGACAGAAGGAGCCCAGCCCTGGAAAGCTGGAGCTGTGGGCTGGATTCCCACGGGCTGGTGCCAACGGCCGGGGCAGGCGGTTAGATCCAGATGCCGATTGCACAGGGTGGGTGGGGAGATGGGAAACCCCAGGACAGGGCTGGCAGAGATTTACTGGGGCAGAGGGGAGTCAGGCTCTGCAGGAATCCCACTGCACGGGGGACGCGACAGCAGCTGGCTCTGCTGCATCCCGTTGCAAGGAAGCACATGGCGCAGGGCAGAGCGAGCTGAGCTGCACATCATAGAATCCTAGAATATCAGGGTTGGAAGGGACCTCAGGAGGGCATCTAGTCCAACCCCCTGCTCAAAGCAGGACCAACCCCAACTACATCATCCCAGCCAGGGCTTTGTTGAGCTGGGCCTTAAAAACCTCAAAGGAAGGAGATTCCACCACCTCCCTAGGTAACCCATTCCCGTGCTTCACCACCCCCCTAGTGAACAAGTTTTTCCTAATATCCAACCTAAACCTCCCCCACTGCAACTTGAGACCATTACTCCTTGTTCTGTCATCTACCACCACTGAGAACAGCCGAGATCCATCTTTTTGGAACCCCCTTTCAGGTAGTTGAAAGCAGCTATCAAATCCCCCCTCATTCCTCTCTTCTGCACACTAAACAATCCCAGTTCCCTCAGTGTTCCCCCACAGTGTTCCAGGCGATGCGTCGGTGCTTAGCAAACAGAGTGAAGGTAATCTGGGCCCGGCTACAAGGGAGCCCCCCTGGAGACAGCTCCAGGGCTGGGGGATCAAGCCTATTAAACCCTCTGTCTTTCAAGTCTATTCTCTATCGGGTTTTAGACCCTGCTCATCAGCATTGCATGTGAGCGCCCAGCATCTCCCGCATCAACCTACCGGTAACCCCGGTGCCCCCTACCGCACCCTGTGGGAAAGTCCAAGTGGCAGCACGGTGAGCCCACAGTGCAGCCGGAGGGGCTAGATAATGATCTGCAGCTCCCTCTGGCTCCCTCTAGCACATCTCCTGACCTACCTGTGCCCCCCTCCTGGAGGACTTACTGCTGCTGTGAGAGCTGCCTGGATCGGGACCCTCTCCGAGCTCTGGCTCAGATGCACCAATTCAGACTCTGCGGAGACCTAGATCCGGGAATTTCTCCCCACTGAAGAGACTGGGGCTGATCCATGCCCTGTATCCGTCAGGCTAATTCCTGGTGCTGGGAGCAGCCTAGCACCTTTAGCAGCAGGCCTGGGAAGAGAAGATGAGACGGCTCAAAGCTCTGGGCTGCCGCCAGTCCCACTGGTCTGATTCCCCAGCAGATGCCCATTCTGCCTGGGGCCGAGCAGGCAAAGTCTCCGGGACGGGAGAGGCCTGTTCGGTCCCATCTCGCAGCTGGGCATGATGGCTCCCAACAACACATTTCCCAGGGCATGGTCTGGGCCTCTGGAAGCCTCATCCCTTGGGAGCCTGGAAACTAGACTGGAGGGAAGACTAGAAAATGAGGGGGAACACGTCGGCCTTGGCACTGGGAGATGGATGGAGGATCTAAGGGCCAGCTCTCATCGCTAGGCTTTCTCCTTCCTCTCATCCCCTCCCATCCCCTTCAGCTCCTGCTGACAGCCCTGTGGCAGGCTGGTCTGGAAGCTTTGCCTCCAGGAGTCATGTTTAACTCCCTCGTGCCTCCTAGCTGGGGGTGGATGAGATCAGCTTTGGGACCCCCTCCCCACCACCCAGTGTCTCCAGGGTCACCCTGAAGATGGGACCCAACACCATGTCTGGAATAGTGCTGGGGGCCACATGAGGCCATGGCAATGCAATGCCGTTGTGGGTGCGGGACGGCCCGGTACGACTGCTGGAGGCGAAGTCCTCCCCAGCCCAGGTTGAAGAGACTGGAGTTGTTTGCAGGACCCAGTCTATGGGCCAGGCAGGAGCACCTCTGCTTTCGTCATGCTGCTGGCAGCCTTGGGCCTTGGCCAGGGGCTCAATCTTGTGGAAACCCCCTACCCACATTGCTTCTAGTTCTCTCCCTGCTGATTTCCAGGGGGTGTGCTCAGCCTTTAGGACAGGAAAATGGGCCCAGTTGATGGAGACACCGATGCGGGGAGGAGGGGAATCACACTGCACACCGAGGGCCTGATCCTGAGCGGGGCTGAACCCTGGCATCCAGCACCGGCCCCTGCAACATTACTGTTCGGAAACAGACCAGCCAGCGTGTCCCAGGTGCTATCAGATCAGCAGCAGCGTTGCCAATGGGACCACTGTGGTTAATCTAGCTGATGAGCTACTACCATTTGATTCTTTGGACTGGTCCCAATCCACGATGCACCGTTCGCCCAGCAGCCTGACCACCTGGCCCAGCATCCATGTGGCGTCCAGCCCGGCTCAGCGCCGCAGCCAACACAGACCAGCCTAGCAAAGCGAGCCAGAGCCCCGGGTTGTTCTGCCCTGGGCCCCTCATTGGCGTGGGTTGTTTTGTGCGGGGAGGGGGGATGAGCTTAGGGGTTGGCTATTAAGAGGGTGAAGGAAGCAGCTTCCCTCAGAGGCTTTGGTGGAAGATCCAGTCTCGCTGCAGGTGAGGGATTCATTCCCAGAGGTTTCTCTTGCTGCAGAGAAAACACGGTGCATGAACTCCACCGCAAAGCTTCGTCCCGGAGAGACTGAGGGGGCTCCCAGAATATCTGCATGCACGTCATCTCCTGCCTCTAAGCACATGGGATCGAGGCTGAAGAACAAAGAGACATGCCGCTGCCAGGCAGACAAACCCTCACAAATGCAGGGAGAGAGGTAAAGAGCCTGACAGCCCAGCTACGCCAGAATACGTCCACAATTTCTAGACACCCCCCTCGCCGTAGCATGTTGGTACCTCCTAGATGTTAGTTGGTACCTCCACACCCCTGAGAGGCAGGGCAGTTATCCCCATTTTACTGATAGGAAACTGAGGCACAGAGAGGCTCCTGGATAACCCTGCGGAGCCAAGACAGCCCTGGGAGAGTGAACTAGATTCTATTCTGACTTGTGCATTATTATCAGTCCCTGAAAGTGTGTGTGTGTGGGGAGAGGGGGATCAAAATTGGACATGCAAGTGAAATTGTGCAAAACCGATTGGTGAAAAATTGCAGTCCTTGTCTCCAGCTCCTGTTGCCATGGCAATAAGTGTGAGATCACAAAGAGGGGATTATGATGTCAGAGTCAGCAAACAGACTCCAAGCCCTCAGCAGCCAGCCCTGAGTAATAACGGAGGAGGGATGGCTCGAGGAGCTGGGTTGTGACTCAGTAACGTTTCCCAAGTAGCATCAGCAGGTCCTTAAGCCCCGATATACGATGCAACAAGACAAATTAGGGATCTGCCAATAACCATTAGTATTTTATATAACCAGACGCTGTTTAGTTACCTCTCAAAGAGATCTATTTTTAAGAGACCTAAAACGGCCCCTTCCACTTAGTGTACCAACGATTCAGTGTACGAGCCATTGACGGATGATGGAAGCTCAGTGAGGTTAATCGTGCAGCGGGCCAGATACATCACACACTAAATGAAAACCTCAGCAACCATCAGCTGGACCCTGAGGAAACATAATATTACACTTGGGGATAAGCTGGAGCTATTGCCCGAATAGGACAGTCAGCCTGGGGAAGCCTGGCTCAGAATCCGGATTTGGTGACTGTCCCCTCCTGTCTATAACAGGCCAAACCAAATCCCGGATCTGAACTCTCACCAACTGCAGGATGGGAGCAGATCTGGGCTAATATCTGAATGAAATGGTGGAATGGTGAATTAAACTCTAATTCGTTCATTTGGCTGGTGCTGGATTGGGTTTGTTTGGAGAATCGGTCTCCGGAACTGAGTGTGGTCCAAGGCCTTGTCATTCTCAGAGAGAGGAAGTGCTCTGGCTGGGGCTAGACCAAGCAACAACAGCTGGTAACAACAATGCTTTGGACTTCTGCAGCACCTTCCACCTGCGGATCGCAAAGCACTTTATAAACATCAATGAACCCCTGCAATCCCCTCGGAAGCTGGAGTGGTATCACCATCCTCCCCATACTGCAGATGGGGACAATGAAGAGAGTGCAGAGAAGTCACTTGCCCTAGATCACATTTTTTCTCAGTGGCAGAGCTGGAATTAGAACCCAGGGCTGAGATTCCACGCTGCACCTCTTGGACATGCAATGCGGGACTTGTAACCCTGTGGGCAGAAGGACAAGGGTGGCTTTAATCCACCTTTGCAACTCCCTGGTCTGGTGTAATTTAGAGCAGCCTGGGGGTCTCTCTAAGTTACAGCTGTCTACGGGAGTGGCAGTGCGGCCTAGATTCCCCATGCCTGACAGAACCACTCGTATCCCTAGCCCTACCCCTATAGTGCGTACACTGTGGGAATTTTGCCCTGGCTGAGTAATGGTCTTTCACTCTCCTTGTAGATGGATGCAAATCTCTCCCCAGGACACCTGATTCACCTGCCTCCTCTCTCTCTCTCTCTCAGCTGTGTCTGTTCTGGAGCCTGAAGCTACAGGGCACTGTTCATTATGATCCCTAAGTCCCACAATTGGGCCGTGGAGGACAATATTCAGGAGACTGAGAGAGGCCAGACTTTTTTTTCTGCCAAAAAAGTCAACAGGAGAATGAAATGCACAGCTGAGAACAAGGCTGGTTCAGAGCCCAGCGAGCTGCAGCCCTAACAACACAGGTGATGGGAAGCCGTGTCCACTTTCAGCTGTTCCTTTCATGCACACCTCATTTCCAGTAATTGCAGGTTTCAGAGTAGCAGCCGTGTTAGTCTGTATTCGCAAAAAGAAAAGGAGTACTTGTGGCACCTTAGAGACTAACAAATTTATTAGAGCATAAGCTTTCGTGAGCTACAGCTCACTTCATCGGATGCATTTGGTGGAAAAAACAGAGGAGAGATTTATATACACACACACAGAGAACATGAAACAATGGGTTTATCATACACACTGTAAGGAGAGTGATCACTTAAGATAAGCCATCACCAACAGCAGGGGGGGGGAAGGAGGAAAACCTTTCATGGTGACAAGCAGGTAGGCTAATTCCAGCAGTTAACAAGAACACCATACAAAGCAAAGCTGCAGTGATTAGCAAAAGATCTTCTAAAGCAGTTCCAAGTAAAGAATATCAGAGGAACAGTGGGGGGTGGGGTGGGAGGGAGAAATACCATGGGGAAATAGTTTTACTTTGTGTAATGACTCATCCATTCCCAGTCTCTATTCAAGCCTAAGTTAATTGTATCCAGTTTGCAAATTAATTCCAATTCAGCAGTCTCTCGTTGGAGTCTGTTTTGAAGCTTTTTGTTGAAGGATAGCCACTCTTAGGTCTGTGATCGAGTGACCAGAGAGATTGAAGTGTTCTCCAACTGGTTTTGAATGTTAGAATTCTTGACGTCTGATTTGTGTCCATTCATTCTTTTACGTAGAGACTGTCCAGTTTGGCCAATGTACATGGCAGAGGGGCATTGCTGGCACATGATGGCATATATCACATTGGTAGATGCGCAGGTGAACGAGCCTCTGATAGCGTGGCTGATGTGATTAGGCCCTATGATGGTATCCCCTGAATAGATATGTGTGGACAGAGTTGGCAACGGGCTTTGTTGCAAGGATAGGTTCCTGGGTTAGTGGTTCTGTTGTGTGGTGTGTGGTTGCTGGTGAGTATTTGCTTCAGATTGTTGGGCTGTCTGTAAGCAAGGACTGGTCTGTCTCCCAAGATCTGAGAGAGCGATGGCTCGTCCTTCAGGATAGGTTGTAGATCCTTGATGATGCGTTGGAGGGGTTTTAGTTGGGGGCTGAAGGTGATGGCTAGTGGCGTTCTGTTGTTTTCTTTGTTGGGCCTGTCCTGTAGTAGGTGACTTCTGGGTACTCTTCTGGCTCTGTCAATCTGTTTCTTCACTTCAGCAAGTGGGTATTGTAGTTGTAGGAATGCATGATAGAGATCTTGTAGGTGTTTGTCTCTGTCTGAGGGGTTGGAGCAAATGCGGTTATATCGTAGCGCTTGGCTGTAGACAATGGATCGAGTGGTATGATCTGGATGAAAGCTAGAGGCATGTAGGTAGGAATAGCGGTCAGTAGGTTTCCGATATAGGGTGGTGTTTATGTGACCATCGCTTATTAGCACCGTAGTGTCCAGTAATTGCAGGGTAACAGGCTGCAGCTTCTCCATGCTCTGCGTGCTCCCTACAGGGGTTTAGTTTATTTCGAAGCAGCTGGTATTTGGTACAGGAGGGCAGTAAGGAGTCCCGGTCCAAAAGCTTCCCTGAGATTACACGTGAGTTGCTAGGACATGTCTCAGACCCATCTCATCAGCCATCCGCGGCTAAGGAACCTCTTTAAAGCACTGCCGGGGCAGCACTTTAATATTGTTGCCCCTTTTGCGCCCCCCCCGGCCGCCGATGGGGGGGTGAGCAAAGCGGGCAGCTGCCCCAGGGCTGGCGATTTAAAAGGCCCCAGGGCGGCTCGGGCCAGGCAGCACAAATGGGCTGGGTGGGGAGGCTGAGCCCGCAGCCCCGCCCCTTCCGGGGCCCCAGAGCTGGGCCCCTGTACTGGTAAGAGTTTAATATTACTTTCTCCCCTGCTGTGAGGTCACCTCCTTGGCATAGCCTCTGGCCTGCTAGCGCTCAGTGTCCTCCAGCTCCCAAGGCCCTTTCCCAGAATATCCCAGCAGCTCACAAACTTAAACTGTAAATAATCCCCAGCGAGGTGGGGCTGGGTGAGAGACTAAATGACTTGCCCAAGGTCACACAGGGAGGCTGTGGCAGAGCAGGGACTGGAACCCAGGGCTGCCAAGTTCCTGTCTAATGACCCATCCCCTGGACCAGCCTCTCTCCATATCCAGGGCACAGCCACAATTGCCCTTGTCCACTGGTGAGTGCCAGGGTGTTTCTCCAGCGTGCTGCCTCTCAGCCATCCCTTGCTGCAGACAGACCAGCCGACGCCCCTCCTGTCCACGCAGCTCTGGAGCTGTCTAATGCCCAGAGCAGGGAGTCCGGACTCTGGGCTCTTGGCTCAGCTCCGTCAGTGCCGTGCCGTGCAGCCCTCTCTCTGCAGCACTGTCCTGATCTACGGAGGGGGGATGAGGAGTGCAATTCTCATGCTGGGAACAGGCAAGGATTCCCAGCGCTGGACCTGTAGCAGGCTGAGAAGACAAGGCAAGAATTTCCCAAGGTTTCCTACACCTGCCAACTGCCCACGTGGCAGATTGCTCCAGCGGCGACTGCCCCAGCCCCAGGGGCCACTGCTCCTGGGCGTGGGCTGACACCTGCCCCAGCCCCACCACTGCAGCAGACTGAAACTGATGAGGTCACAGAATCCATGACCTCGGTGATAGACTCGGATCCTTGCCAATAACCGAGTTCATGAGGCACCTGGGGACTGTCTCCAAAGAGCCCGCAGGAGCGCCTTTCCAGCCTGGGCCAAAGAAGACGGCTGCTTTAAATGAGTTACCCCCATTAGCCAAACCCTGGAGCAGCTTTCTCGTCTCACTCCTTCTGGTGCTGCTCGTGAGTGGCTCCTGTAAAGGAGAAGTAAAGGGCTTCAGAGCTACCATGGGGCCTCGTGTGCTCTCTGCAATCTTCTCCACTGCCCATAATCACATCAGCTTCCCAGCCACCCCGGTTACCTGGGCGAGGCACATGCTGGCTAACATCATTAGCTAGGCAGTAACAAGTGGCCGCTGGGGAGAGCGCGGCAGCTTGCCAGCCTCCTTGACTGCACTGGCATTCAAGACGGGAGGAGAAGCGTGCTAACAGGATGCTGCTAGCAATAAATCTTCGTAGGCAAATCACCCTGGGACCCCCCACTGGAGATGAAGCACCTTGACCGAAACAGTTCAAGTTCTATTTGGCTCATGCCTCTGTCTCGGCTAGAAGCAATTATCCCTATCTCTGGGACGGGGAGCTGGTGGCCTTGTACATCATGGAGTCCAAGCCAAGCTTGGCCGCTGGTCTCGGTGACAGGAGTTTGGCAGGTCACAGTCCAGCTGCTGGTGCCCCCCATCAGCCAAGCTCTGAGGCCACACTTCTGCAACGGGCTTGGCAAGGTTAATTCCCAGCAGCAGGAGGTGGAGGTAGCTCAACAGAGGCAAGGGGGAAGAGACGTGTCCCGCTGAGGGTTGAAAGTCAGCAGCAGGAGGCACTTCCCGAGAGGGCAGGGCTTGGACCAGCTGGGATGAAACGCAGGTCAGCAGCCAGCACAATGGGAGCACAAGGAGCGGAGTGAGAAAAGCAAAGGGCACAAACCGGTAGCCTCGTGGCTGAACGGGCAGTGGAGCGAAGGGGGGAAGGAGAAATTCTAAGCAATGTTTAAATGCAGCTACTCTGGGGTGGAACCTTCTTGCCCCTGGGTCAGGGCTGAGGCCCAGTGGCAATGAGGTACCATGTTTCTGAAAGTGATGCTCCCTGGGTCTCCCCGGGGAACCTGAGGCAGATGGAGCTCAGGGCAGCCTGAGATTTAAGGAGGACATATCAGAACGTCTGACGGACGGACTGAGGGAACTGGCGTTATTCACGGAGCGCCAATGCCGAGCTCTGTGCTGTCCAGTGCTCACCCCCAGACACAGGTGACCGGATGCCACAGCTGTTACCAGACTTGCCCGTTACTTTGGGGTACGCTCATTTATTAGGGTTACTCTTCTGTGGGGAGGGTTTCTGTGATTTTATCAATGTACTGCTTGTGTCACGTGTGTTCTCATTTGGAGCGCTACTTCTCCCAGCTGCAAGTTCCCTCCCAATGAAGCTATCCTACAGGACCTAGGTTCCCCAGGGCTGGGTTCCTCCAGCCCCAGAATCAGAAAAACACACACACACATTAACAGAGCGCATCTGAGTGGAGCAGGTCAATCTGCATTCCCGAGCTGACCCCTTTTATGTCCCTGGACTCTGCAGGCTGGTCAAGCAGCACTTCCAAGCTGCCACCCTCCTATACCAAAGGTTCAGCACGGCCCTATCCCCACTTTCACATTACAATTGTATTGGTAGTAACCCACTTGATGAGCAATCACCACTAGATTTTTGGGCGCTGCAGGGATTTTTAGCTTAGGTATGAGGAGCATTTCTGCAGAGCAAATGGGGAAGCCAAAAACACAAAAGAAAAGAAAGAGAGAGAGAGAGAGAGAGAGAGAGAGAGAAGCAACCAACTTAACCATAAAAGTTATTTATTGCCAGGTAATAACCATACAAGGAGAGCCAAACAAACAAAACAGTTACAATATTAAATCTATCTTAAATTTGATTACAAAAGTCATGTTTAGAAATCTATAACTGATCACACAAGTCAGGGTTAGAAAACTATACCAAGAGAGAGAGAACTGGGTTCTCACCACTCCACGAAGCTTGAACCGGTTGGAGTTCCCAAGTGGTGGGGGTAGCTGAGGGTCTGACAGGCAGAGCCCCTAGTACGATCAGTCAGGTGAAGATGAAATGCAGATTTTGGATCTAGGCATCAGAACACGTTCTTGAGCGTGGGTCAGGGTTTTTGTAGGGAAACAACAATGGTCCAAGGGAGAACACTAGATTTGTTCATGTGTAAACAAGGGAGTATACCAAAGTTGTTTTGTTCAGGCTAGACAATGGGAACGGATCATCTGTAGCTATGGGCAGTGTTCTTTCCAGAGAGCTCACAATGCAATTAGGCAGCTTCAGTATTTCGGATACCAATAAAGGATTCATTACTAGAATTGGTCTGATAACTACTACGCTGGGTGTGTGCGGGCGTGGGTTCATTAACATCTGGAGCCGAGATCCCCCCTCATGCAGTGCTTCCCTGCTTTTCTGGTGCCAGAGTTCAGTGCGGTTCTTGCCTTGGAATCTCTGTTCCCATTCTGTGTGCTAATGAGATGCCTCCCTGTCCCATCTGTGATACAAAGAGCCTAGGGGAGTTGCCTTAATCTGTCACCCTTTCCGAGGGGTTAGGGGTGTCTCCACGGCCTTTGCATGCTTTTGTAA
The DNA here is from genome assembly GCF_009764565.3 of Dermochelys coriacea. Lineage (NCBI taxonomy): Eukaryota > Metazoa > Chordata > Testudines > Dermochelyidae > Dermochelys > Dermochelys coriacea. The sequence goes on from NC_050076.1 coordinate 6,744,425, forward strand.
GTCTTTCTTCTGATCAGTTTTGGTTCAAGCAGAGGCTGGGGAGGGCGGGGGGTGGGCGTGTTGTTTGTGAGTCAAACAGGCTGGGTACTGCACCCCTGGTTCCCAAGACCACAGAGCTGAAAGCAGCGGGAGAACTTTAGATGCCTAGAGTGGAATAACCCAAACGGTGGTCCGGACACGTGCGCTAACACCCAACCTTAGGAAATAAAGCACCATGGGATCTAATGACCACAAGCAGCCGGGACCTGAGTGTTCTCTGACAGGAGAGCGCCTCCTGGTGGCTCACTCCACCCCGCCGCCAGCAGCACCCTGGGCTTTCCAGCCACGTGCCAGTCAGCCCCCGCGTCGCCGCGCTGGGGAGAGCTCAGAAGAGCCCACAGCCGGATGGTGTGTCTGTAACTTGATGGGCCCACACTGCGTAATAACTTTTTATGGCTGTGTTTTCTTACCCCTCTGTCCTCCGGGAGGGTTTTGTTTTCTGAGTTATTCGCGTCAATAAAACCAGTGCATAAAGTGTCGGCCCGTATGGTTATAGGCGTAATGATCCCGCTGCGGGAAAGGCCTGGTTTGATGGCCCATATAAAACATTTGATTCGCTCCATTTTATTATTGACAGGTATCAAAAGCAGAGGAGACAGAGCTGATTAGTGCCCAGCTTAATACGCCAACTCTTTGCAAGACCGGACGCTTTGCCCCTGGAAAACGTCCTTTTTCGATTCATTCACCACGTCCTGAAATAACCCAGAAACGGGCAGTGGGGTAGGGGGCAGCTTTGGCGAATGGGAGCGGGTACATTGCTGCATCGGAGGACAGGACTAGAGGGACTTCAGGGGATGAGATGTCCAGGGATTGTGAATGGCAGAATAGAATTGTGTCATCAGGGCACATCTTAGGGCTTTTGTGACTGAAAGTCATAACCATCGGCAGTGCAGGGTAGTGATTAAGACACTATGCTGGGCTCCAGGAGACCTGGTTTCAATGGCCAGCTCAGCCACGGACCTGCTGCACAAGGTTTGGCAAGTCACTTCCCTGCTCTGTGTCTCAGTTTCCCATCCCACCCTTTATCCATTTTGCCCATTCAAATTGCCATAAGCTTGCCTGGCGGGGAGTGTCTCTCATTCTGTTTGTGCAGCGCTTAGCCCTGAACTGGGGCCAGCACATGCTGCTGTGTAATACAAATTCTCTGGCTGTTGGGTGCTCTCGGGCCAGATCCCAGGGGATATCAAACCCCACTTCGTGTCGTGCCTGCATGCTGCTTCCCGTCACATCTGGGCACATGCAACTGCCCGCTCATTGCCCTCTGCCAGGTCACGGGAACAGCATTCACGCTCAAGCAGCTGGCATGGCAGGAAATGCTTCGAGCTCTCCGCCGTGGTCACAGGGATTGGGGCCAGTGGTGTAGCCCCACTCGATCATTGTGTCTCTAGACCCACCACAATGGACACTAATTGCCCTCTCCCTATTTTGTCTGGTTTCAGAGTAGCAGCCGTGTTAGTCTGTATTCGCAAAAAGAAAAGGAGTACTTGTGGCACCTTAGAGACTACAAATTTATTTGAGCATAAGCTTTTGTGAGCTACAGCTCACTTCATCGGATGCATTTTGTCTGTCTCAGCTAGAATGGTCCATGGCGACTTCTCCTGTGGTCACGCTGGAATTGGCTTCCTCTTAGTCAGGGCTGGAGGACGGGTGTGGTAAGTAGCACACCATAGAGTTCAGGGGCCCAGATCCTCAGCGCGTATGAATCCGACTGCCCTCTGTGCATGGAGGAAAACTACCAGAGACCACACTGAGATGTTATTCAAACTGTACCCACCTGAACGGCACATACATTTTATTACACGCCTGCCTGCACACACAGTACAACTCAAGGACACCTCTATCATGTATTATCTGGAGATGACCTGAAAATCCGATTCCCTGCTGGATTTATCACTCACTGCTCCTGGTTGGCTCTGAGGATGAGCGATCAGGGACTGCTCTTGTCACGCTTGTTTCTCGCATACATCGGGTCCATCAGCTGTTTCGCAGCAGTCGATGGGCCCGGTCGGCCGTAGCTGAAAGCAGCGTTGGTCCCGTCGCATCAGTACCGCTCAATGGCTGTTCATTATGTTTACGGTCCATGCAGTTGTTACAAGGGAATTCCCTGCTCTATCGCACAAGGGAAGAGAGACTCACAGGGTCGGTCTATACAGCAACTAGACACCTGCGGCTGGCCCGAGCCAGCTGACTCGGACTTGGGCTGTGGGCTGTTTTCATTGCAAGGTAGACTTCTGGGCTCAGGCTGGAGCCTGGGCTGTAGGACCCTGTGAGGTGAGAGGATCCCAGAGCTTGGGGTCCAAGAACTCGCCACAGCAATGAAACAGCCCCGCGAGCCCGAGTAAATTATCCAGGGGATTCGAAGCATATACCTACTAATGACTCGGACTGTGACCTCAGCTCCTGCTTTTTGATTCGATGGGAGGCTTCCTCCAGATGTGGCGGGGAGTGGTAGAGGTGACTCAGTAGGGGGCGCTGTCCCCTCTGAGTCCATGCTGCCCCCAATGTGATGCTAGGGGGCGCTGCGCTTCAGGAAGTGTCTCCTTTCAGACGAAGGAGAACCGCAAAGATGGGACAACTTGTGGTCATGAAAGGTGCCATGGCATTTCTTGCATAATTTGCGGTATGAAGCTCCAAGACCTGGCTAAATTCCAGTCTGGTAATTTCACCGGGTCTCTTTCAAGTCCCCTCCTTGCAATTCCAGTTGGATACAAAATTCTCCCCCACTCCCTGTCCAAAGCTGCTGTGCTCTGCTGCTCTTAGACCTTTGAGTCACCAGGGCCTCATTCATTCAACCCCCAGAAGCAGCCGCATGTAGCAGTGGACAGAGCGATTCCTTCTGAGTCCACATGAAGCAAGCAAAGCCCTCTGGGAACGAACGCTGCTTAGAGGACCCGGACAGGAGCCATGAGACCCCTTCTGGAATTGCTCTAGGCTTGGCAACGACAGTACCACCTGCTGAGACTCACCCTGTATATAACCATTCATAAGAACGGCCAGACTGGGTCAGACCAATGGTCCTTCGAGCCCGATGACCTGTCTTCCGACAGTGACCAGTGCCAGGTGCCCCAGAGGAAATGAACAGGTAATCAAGTGATCCATCCCCTGTTGCCCACTCCCAGCTTCTGGCAAATCATAGGGCTGGTTCATCAGGACGATGAGCTTTTAGCACAAAACAAATTCATTTGCTTGATTAAATGAAGACAGCCAAGCGGGGATGGGCATTGCAGCTAAAGCACGTGAGCTGGGAATTTCAAAGGCTCCTCAGAGTTCAGCACAGGGGATTTGGGAGCTCAGCTCCCTTGACTATTAACAGCTGATTAGAGAGCAGGTCCACTGAGGTTCTTGGCAGCTCCTCGGGGCTGGGACTGTCTTTTTGCTCTGTGTTTGTGCAGCACCTAACGCAGTAAGATCCTGGTCTGTTAGTGGAGTGTCTAGGTGCTACCATAATGCAAAAACTTCATTTAAAAAAATGTCTCCATGGTTCTACGTGATTTTTCTCCAAGGGTGGGCTCGTTCCCCTCCATGTCCCTTGCATGTGTAAATTGCATCACCCCCAGAAGCTACGGCATTAGCGGTAACAAAGCACATCTCCTGGTGCGTGGCCTGGAATCCCTTCCTCCTTTCCATCCCGCTTGGCTCCATCTGGTGACTTGAGCTGTCCATGGGAGACAGAACTCGGTCCTTAAATATTCAGCTTTTCAGACCGCCGTATAAATCAGTAATTCCTATTTGTTTCCAGGCAGCCAGCGATGCCACAGGGAGATCCCAGGTGTGGCTGCTAGGAGATTCAAACTCTCAAGAGGAGGGACATCAGCGAGGCAAATGACGTAACAGACGGCCCCCGACTCTCCAGCTTGTTTTCCCGAGCCATCGGAGCTCGGCAGGAATGGAGGGGAATATATTTGATTGCTGATGAAACCCATTTGAGTTGATTGGGCTTTAAAGACATTCACAAATCACCTATAACAACCTCAGCCCAGTGGGAGCAACTGGCTCGGCTTAACGAGACACTTTATTCAGCCTTGTCTCTTAAAGAGAGCACGGGGCCCTTTCTCCATTAGCCTGCCCCAAGGCAAAAGGCAGAGCCCGGCACTAGCCAGTCAACCTGCTGGCCAGGCCAAGCTCCCTAGAGTGGTTTAGCGATACTAACCAGGCCCTTAAAGGGACCTGGTATCCCACAGAGGGGAGGAGATTTCGCCAGCACCCTGCACCGATGGTTGCTTTAGTTAGGCTGGTGGATTCGTTCCTCGGCCCAGGGCATTACATTCACCAATGCAGGGGGCCGGAGTGCGCAGTTTCCCATGACTATTTGGTCTCCAGATGTGGTGAGGAGTCCAGAGCTCACCACGGCTGCCCTGATGCTCTGTAGGCATGGGCCGTCAAAGGACAGGGGGGATGCCAGGGTGGCAGTGAATTCCTCAAAGTGCTTCCTTCTCTCCCCCACCAGCGTCACCTTTGCCGTTTTTGGTCGCAGCTGCTGAGCGGAGCCAGGGCCCAGCAGACACACCGCTCTGTGCACTATGGGAAGGGGACAGAGCTTGGTGCAGTCTGGGCATTGCTGCATTTCAGTCTATGCTGTTCCATAATCTCTTCCAGTGACTCTATCTGCAGGAGGATGGATCCCTGTGGGACTCCCCAGAGAGGACTCTGGAGGCTGGGGAGCAGGTGCCCCCTCAGCAGGCTCTGGGTATGATCCAGGATGAACTGCTGATGCAGCCCCCTCCTGCTAAGCCCTGCCATTGCTCCAATTCCACAGGCCTCCCCAAGTCTCGGAGCCTCCATCTGGAGCTTTCTCATTAGGCTGTGGTTAATGGAAGGCCGATGTTTGGGGCCTTGCCAGATTGTTTCTGTGAGGAAGAGAAATGGATGAGGGGAGCCAGGTGTACTCTTTGCCACAATCCTGTTAATTTCAAGGAATGGACACAGAGGCTTGTTTCCCTGTATGCAGCAGGCAGTTTCCTTGCTCAGAAATCCCTATGTCTACCCCTCCAGCCCATCTGTGCCCCAAAAAACTCTGTCCCTCTGGCTTTCTCTGCCAGGGCTGTGCTTCCCTCACACCTAGCTTGCCAAGCAATCCTTAGCCTGTGTTTGAAGCCAGCTCCAGAGAAGCCCTTCAGAAAACATGGCTTAGCCCTGCTCAGGCTTTGCCATGTGGCCTACTGCCTTGGGCGGTGGCTTCTGTTGTGTCTGGCTATCTCCCTCCATGAATGGGCTTAATTGCTCCTTTCCTTTAGCCTGAAAGAAGGATGCTCAGCACACCTTTCAGGTGTAATGAGGTCTGTGATTGTCTGTTGCTCAAAAGACCCACATGATGGCAGCTGTTAACTCCTTCCAGCAAAACCATATCACGGGATATGATACTAGCACATGGGTGGGCCAGATTTTAGCAACTCCATTGGCCTGAAGCCAAGAGGCGGGTGGGAAAAGTCATAACTGCAGAACATCCAGAGAAGGGGGATCTGCTCTCCCTTGTCTGACATCTATCCAGCAGCTCAGCTCCTTCCCTTCACACTTTAACATAGGCCCAAGAACATAGAGCAACTAAGCCCAGGGAACTCTGGGCCTTCCCCCTGCCTCCCAAAGGAGGGTGACAGAGGGAGGTAGTGGCTGAGATTAGTGCGAGGAGACTGCACCACAGCAGGGATGGGGTTTCCTTTTGACCAGGAAACACTGAGTTTGGTGGTGGTTCCCGGCTACAGGTCAGTGGCTGGGATGTCTCTGTCTCTTGCATCTGCAAGCTCACACTGGAGGCTGATCATTGCAGGGGAAGGAGTGGGAGCAGGGGGGAAAGCCATTGATGCTGCTGTTTATTTTGTGCATGTCAGTGGGCTAAAAGAATGCAATCAGAACAGGAGGATTTGTGGCACCTTAGAGACAAACCAATTTATTTGAGCATAAGCTTTCGTGAGCTACAGCTCACTTCATCGGATGCATTCAGTGGAAAATACAGTGGGGAGATTTATATACACAGAGAACATGAAACAATGGGTGTTACCATACACACTGTAAGGAGAGTGATCACTTAAGGTGAGCCATCACCAGCAGGAGAGCGGGGGAGAAGAAAACCTTTTGTAGTGATAATCAAGATGGGCCATTTCCAGCAGTTGACAAGAATGTCTGAGGAACAGTGCCGGGGGGGGGGGGGGGAATGGCTAAACATGGGGAAATAGTTTTACTTTGTGTAATGACTCATCCATTCCCAGTCTTTATTCAAGTCTAAGTTAATTTTATCCAGTTTGCACATTGATTCCAATTCAGCAGTCTCTCGTTGGAGTCTGTTTTTGAAGTTTTTTTGTTGAAGAATTGCCACTTTTAGGTCTGTAATCGAGTGACCAAAGAGATTGAAGTGCTCTCCGGCTGCTTTCTGAATGTTATAATTCTTGACGTCTGATTTGTGTCCATTTATTCTTTTACGTAGAGACTGTCCAGTTTGGCCAATGTACATGGCAGAGGGGCATTGCTGGCACATGATGGCATATATCAGATTAGTAGATGAGCAGGTGAACGAGCCTCTGATAGTGTGGCTGATGTGATTAGGCCCTATGATGGTGTCCCCTGAATAGATATGTGGACACAGTTGGCAACGGGCTTTGTTGCAAGGATTGGTTCCTGGGTTAGTGTTTTTGTTGTGTGGTTGCTGGTGAGTATTTGCTTCAGGTTGGGGGGCTGTCTGCAAGCGAGGACTGGTCTGTCTCCCAAATGCAATTAGAGTGGCCAGTCTTTCTCCTCAGACTAGGGGATGCCAGGGCATTCACATGCACATCATCAGCTCTTCAAGGCAGAACTGCCCCAGCTATTTCTGTATGTCTGGGCAGCAGCCAGCACAGTGGGGCCCTTATAGCGTGACCGGATGTCCCGATTTGATAGGGACAGTCCCCATATTTGGGGCTTTTTCTTATATAGGCACATATTACCCCCCATCTCCGTCCCGATTTTTCACACTTGCTATCTGGTCACCCTAGGCCCTGAGCTCATCTGAGTCCTGCAGGTGCTACTATCCCAAAAATAAGTAAATCAATAACTATTAACTGCAGGGGAAGGCAGAACTTTACCAAAAATAATCTGTTAACTGATTTTTTTTTATAGTAATGAAAAAAATATTTCTCTCCCTATTTGATTTTGTATAACGCCCATTTCTTGTTTCAGCCAACACGGAAAGTGTTGGATCTATACAGGCATCCTTTAAGGGTTGACTTTTCCTGACAAGGCCATATCCTGAACCCAACCTTAAAAATCTCACCTGTATTCTCAGAATTAAAGGTCTAATTTTGGAGCAGAAGGTAATTACAGTTGTTTAGCTCCGTGAGCTAAAGGAGGAATTGAAAATTCCATTGCTGAAAATAACAGGTATTGAAAGCAGTTACTGGAGAGGGGCAAAAAAGCTAATTGAGCAGGGATTGGTTTTAGCTGTAAGCACAGATTCAATATCGCCAGTGAGTCAGGCCTCCCAGAATTGTGAGACTGGCTTAAAAAAATAACACCCCTTTTGGGGGTTCTTTTTCTTTGCCTTCTGGTTTGAGCTGGTTTCTATCTTTTCTACACAAGCAGGAAGGCTAGACGCTTCCTTTTGTTAAGTGAAAGCTGCAATTCTCTCAATCCCAGGACTCCAGGCGCTGGGGATTTAATAGAAAGAGTAACTACGGCAAGAATCCGTAATAAAATACGAAGAGCTGACTACACTGTGACCGCCCCATTTTGCACTGAAACTCACCGGGGAGAAATATACCCAGTGCTCTCTCTAAAGCCAAGTATCAAGGTTAACCCTTCACTCACCACACATACGCTCTTTGCACCTTCTCATGTCCTCTGCCCAGCTGGGCAAGCACACGTGGGGGTGGTTTAAGAAAATGACGAGGCAGAGATAGACCCGAGTGGGGCTGAGCCCCGCTCAGGCCTAGAGGGGCGGGTACCTATCCTTCAAACAAAGCATCTGAGAGAGAAACAGGGCTTTTAAAACAACCAACAGCCAACACTCCTGCAGCTTCAGTCCTGTCCTACCTTGCAGAGCAGAACAGAACATGCATTCAGCTTCTCTTGTGTATTTGAAGGTCTCTCCAACAGCCTCTCCCAGTCTGACCCACACTGGTCCAGCCCAGGTCTGGTCATGGCGACAGGGGTCAGGCCCAGACCTATGTTCTCATAGCTCTTATTCAGGGACAGTCAAACATGAGCTGGAAAGACAAGACCCACCTTTGGATCAGGGAGGAAGGCAGCTCCCCGATCAACCTCCCCTCCCCCGCAGCCCCTCCTGCCTGCCGGTGGGCTCCACTGATCAGTGCCTCCCCCTCCCTCCCACCCACCACAATCAGCTGTTTCGCAGCGTGCAGGAGGCTCAGGCTCTGGAGAGGAGGAGCGAGGATGGGGCGCACTCAGGGGAGGGGGTGGAATGGGGTGAGAAGAGGCGGGGCATGATTGGGGCAGGCCAGGAAGGGGCAAGGTGAGGGCGGGAAGAGGTGGGGATTTGAAGGGAGCCTGGTCGAGCACCCCCCAGCACCAGTGTTGTTTTGTTGTTAATTACCCTCACTTATTTCTAGTCTGAATTTGTCTAGCTTTATTTTCCAGGAACTTGTCATGCCTTTTTTGGCTAGATTCAAGACCCATTTCCTATCAGCAGTCTCTTCCCCATGTCCATAATTGTGAGCTGTGATCAAGTCACCGCTCAACCATCTCTTGGATAACCTAAATAACCTGAGCTTCTTTATTTCTCAAGACAAGCTTTCCAGACCTCAAATCATTCTTGTAGCTCTTTTCTGAACCCTCTTCCAAATGGTCAACATCCCTTTTGAAGTGTGGACACCAGAACAGGACACAGTATGTGGTCACGGTGTTATCTCAGTATGTGGCATTTCACGACCTCTCTGCTCCTACTTGATATTCCCCTGTTTGTAATCAAAGGATCACGTTTGCCCTCTTACCAACAGCATCGCTCCGCACTGGGCATTCATGTTCAATTGGTTACTGACCATTCCTTCAAGTCCTTTTCAGCATCACTAATCAGAGTTCCTAAGACAGCAGGTTGCTGTCACTGGACAGCTGAGGTGATATCATGGGACGCTGTTAGTTCATGGATCTGAGAGACCCTCACCAATGGACCCCAGGAGTTAGTGACAATTGCACAAGTAGTTCCACTTCATAGACGTTCTCGGGCAATTCCTGCCTTCAATAGACAACCCAATACAATAGAGTACTCAGAGAATGGCATGCTTTTCCTCTCCCCTTGTTTCCATGCTCATGGGCTTGCTTGAGAACAATCCAAGGGATCCACCCCCGTGGCAGGTGTACAAGCACGGCTTCGTCCTTCTAACTCATTTGGATTTTCATATTTTGCTGAAAGGAAAATCATTTTGTGGTTGCCAAAGTACAATCAATCAGCATTAAGGGGGAAGAATGGCCTTCATTACTGCACATCTCTTTCTGCAGGGCAGATCCGGGAATTTGGGGAGAACGTTGCTATTTCAGAACAAGTCTTCAGACTCCATGGCAACTGGAATTTCACTAATCAAGGCCAGCTGCAGGATGGAGGTACTTTTGCACCAGCCAGGGGAGCTGTTTGATTTTAGGTATCTATCAGCTTGACTCCAGACCGTGTTTGGTTGGCGGGCTTTTGCAGCCAGCTTACCTTGCTCTGTGATCGTGTCTGCTAAGCCTCTCTCTGCTTGGAGGGGAGACTTCCCAAGGAAAAGCCAGGTGTGCTCCAGGTGTCAATGAATTAGCATGAGGGTCTGTTGCCTGGTTCAGGGTTGACTCAATGAACCAGTCCAGTGTGGTGCTGTCTCTCCACTGAGACCTCTTGATGAGTCATGGTGATTGAAAAGTCCATGGCAATTTTCATAAGCGATGGGTGGGGATCTGTCCTCCAAAGGTCTGGCAACAGCAAATTCCATCTTGGTTAATAACATTCTGCCTCCCTGCGTTGCACTCACAGTCACCGCAGGTGAGACACGGATTCTTCTTGAACTCCGTCCTGTCCATCACTGCGCTATGACTGCGTGCTGCTAGACAGAAGTGGCTGCAGGTCAGTCATGAAATGGTGTGTGCACTTGTATGTATGTACATGAACATTTTGGGACTCTTAGACTGAAAAGTGCTATAGAAATGATCTGTCTATTGCTATTGCCACAGGATAAACCTTGTGGTAGGGCATAAACTAGCCAACCACCAGGGGTCAGGAAGAAAATTCCCCTATCGGCAGATTATTCCATAATTGTCCATGAGATGGATTCTTGCATCTGTCTGGGAAACAGCTGCTGCTGGCCATGGTCAGACTCACGGACAGGACGGACCGCTGGTCTGAGCAGTTCTGGAAACTCCAACAGTCCTATGATTATTGGCTGTGCCTTTAATTGTGTTTTTGATCCTCCACATGCCTCTTTATGTCCTGAGGCTCCCCCCGATGCCCACATCAAATTCTGCCTCCTTCCCCCATTTTCAAAGCCCTACATTTTAGCCACAGTCCTTTTGAAGCCAGGTCACTTTTTGAGAGCCTGATGGAGAAAGGTGTTTAGGGATGTAGAGAGACCATGTGGGTGAGGTTGGTATGATCGTTCACTGGACCAGCTTCTGGATGGAAGCAGTTAACAGATAAGAGCGGCATCTACTGGCCACTTAACAGACCCCATCAACTCTGTTCCTTAGTCAGTTGGAGAATTCTCTGATCAGATACTCATTCCTTTGCAACTGAACTCACTACCTCTGCAAGCATCCCATTCCCTCCAGACCCAGGGAGCAGGAAACAAGCACTGGCGAAATCCTTCCCTTGGGCTTACATTTACCTCCAATGCAAGTACCTTGACGCGCTCCAATGATTTCAGTGTGGTTTCTCTGAGAAGTCTCATTAGCCTGGTATGAAAACACCCTGCCTGCCTTAGCCTGGTAACTCATCCAACAGACCTGACATTAACCAGCAGGAAGCCCTCGGCCTGATGCAATTTATTGCCCAAACCATAATGAGGTTTGGATTGACTCACCTAAAGCAGCACTGTCTTCGGAACGTGTCTAAACAGAATGCATCTTTCATGGCATGTCACCCAACGCCTCAGGGCAATTTATTGGGCTCTGCCTTGTCTGATCCAAACCTTCTTTATCACCAATAAAAAGATATAAATAAATCAAGCAACAAAAAGCCAGAGGCCACCCTGAAGTTCAAAGCCAATTTGCATACACCAGCCCAACACACTGGTCTCAGGCTCCCACCTCTTTGGATTTATTGTTATGAATTTATAAGCTCATCTAGCATGGGTATCAGTGGGAAATATCCATTCCCTTCTCACCCCCAAATCACCACTTAGCACCCATTTGAAGGCTTGGAAGGTCTCAGAGGCTTTCGGCTCGGGATGAAGCATGACAGATATAATTCTTCCCAACCTCATTTGTGAAGGGTGCCAGGCAAGGGGATAATAAACGCCTGCGATCTGTTTCCATTTGCCAGGCAATTACTCGAGCTCCAAATCAACAAAACAAAGAAAACAAAATGCAGCAGCAAATAAAACATATGATAAAAAAAAAAGAGACGGCGAGACATTTATAGCCCAATTTGTGCTCGGGCACTTTTCTCCCCATTGTTTTATACGAGCGTGTGGAAACGTGCACAGACCTCTAAGCCAGGATCCGGGCGCAGGGCTCGAGGAGGCAGCGCCTCATTGGAAGCGAGGCTGCTGGATGGAGCAGAGAGGCTCTCATCTTTCCTGGCGGTTGTTCGCCCCAGGCGATGATTTAATGCTATCATTGCATGGCATAAAGGCGTCTGAATTTGTGCAGTGAATTTGCTGATCGCCTCCTGCCTGCTGCTTTGCAGGTTGTTTTACAGCTGGCTTCCTGTGCTGATCTCCAGGATCCTGACTGGTTAACTCAAGAACCCCAGGGGGTGGTGGCTTATTATTTGTATAAGGAACAGCTTGGGGTGCTCTCGCACGGCTGAGCTTTTCCCACTACTGCAGCCTAATCCAGGGTCCTCTTCCAGGGATCCCAACAGAAGTGGGCAGAGCGTGTGCTGCAGAACCCAGGAAAAGGAGCAGAGAACAAGAACTCTCTGGAATCAGATTTAACAAACGACTTCCCCCCTCCCAGTCCCTACCCTGCATGCTACAGCCACTGTGAGCTTCGCAACACTTAGCCAGAACTCCACTCCCCCGACACAATCTCCTATCCGTTGTGCTCAAGGAGAATCTTCATAGCAGTGCAGGGCCTGTGACACATGGCTGAGCATGTAGAGACTACTGGGACCCAGTCCACTGTGGCTGGGGTGAATGCAAGATTCTAGTGAAGTCTACACTGCAAAGTTAAGTCAACCAAAGTTACGTCAACATAGCACCACTGCAGCAGTCGAATTGGTTTTACACATCCACACTACACTGCTTGGGAGCCCGCGTTCAGCTGATTATCCACCACAACCCCCGTCACTGCTTTTTCAGAGTCACTGCTTCCCAGGATAGAGTCCGCCATCCTGCAAGTATGGCTGACAGGCTTTGTTCTCAGATGTACACATTTACATTTCCCATATTAAAAAAAATATTGTTTGCTGGCATCCTGTTTACCTAGTGATCCAGATCGCTCTGAATCAGTGACCTCTTCAGTATTTCCCACTCCTCCCGATTTTGGGTCATCTGCACATTTTGTCAGTGATGCTTTTGTTTTCTGCCAAGTCATTGATAAACATGTAAACTAGCTTAGGGCCAAGGACCAATCCTTGCAGCTCCCGCTTGATGACAATTCCCCTTTTACAGTTACATTTTGAAAGCTATCAGTCAGCCAGTTTTTAAGCCATTTGTATGTGCCCTGTTAATTTTATATTGGTCTAGTTTTTTAATCAAAATGTCGTACGGTACCACGTCAAGCACCTTACAGAACTCCAAGTATATTATACCAACACTATTACCTTTACCAACCAAACTTATAATCTCATCAAAGGCATATATCATGAGATCTTGCCAAACTATTTTCCATAAACCCATGTTGGCTTGCATTAATTTCAGTACCTTCCTTTAATTCTTTATTAATCGAGTTCTGTAACAGCTGCTCCATTATCTTACCAAGGATCAATGTCAGACTGACAGGCCTGTATTTACCCTGGTCATCCTGCTTACCCTTTTTAAAAATTGGCACAACATTAGCTATGTTCCAGGCTTCTGAGACTTCCCCAGTGCTCCAAGACTTATTGAAAATCAATGTTTACAGTCCAGTGAGCTCCTTAGACAGCCAACTCTTTTAAAAGTCTTGGTTTCAAGTTATCTGGGCCTGCTCTTTTTAAAAATATCTGACTTTAGAGGATGTTAAGCAGAAGCCACTAGAGGTACTAGTGGAATGGAAAGAGTGTTATCACCATATGATGAGACTATTTCATATATTTTTTCCCAAAACACAACACTGAAATATGTATCGAACACATCTACCCTTTTTGCATTATTATTGATAATTCTGCCATTTCGTAATGAAACAATACCATTGTCAGGATCTTTTTTGTTCTTAATATATTTTAAAAACTCCTTATTGTCCTCAGCTTTGCAGGCCATAGATTTCTCCTTGGGTCCCTTTGCTTCCCTGATCAATCTTCTACAATTCCTAAATTCTGATTTGTATTTGTTACTATCAACTTCCCCTTTCTTCTATTTGTTATTTGTTTTTGTTTTTTTTTAATAACTGCCTTCACTTCCTCTCTAAACCAGGTCTTTTTTTAACCAGCACAGCCTTCTTCCTCAATTGTGGGATTGTAGCTTTTGGGGTATATAGGAAGGTATTCTTAAATTATTCCCAATGATTAGTCACACTTTCCTGATCAATAGCGCCTCCCAGCTGATTTGGTTCATGGTTTATGACTAGATCCCTGGAAACCACCCAATATGGATTCATAGAAGTTTCTGACTTTGTTTTGCTCATCCCACTTAGCAGTGAGTCATAACTTCACTCAGTAATTCATAAATTTCAGAGCTAGAAGGGACCACTGTAATGTCTTCCTCTTGCTTCTTTTTCATTTCTGGCAGGCATTTTTCTGTGATTGGTAAAGTAGTAACTACTGCATCTAGGAAACCTATGAGCAGCTCCTCCTGTTTACACTCTTGCTGCAACTTTTCTGCAGTATCCAAACTATGACTCATCTAGCCTGTCAGGCAACTCTGCCATCCTGTCATTCACTCTGTTTATCTGTATGGATTGACTCACGTGGGTCCCAGGGATTTGTCATTCCATGCTTTCGTCTCACGAGCCAAGTGAAGAAGCAAGCAAGCCAAGGTTGAAACCATATGAACTTCTACCTCCAATCAGACCACCATATGTCTCTGAGAGCAGCCTGTACCTTATATGCTTCAAGAGAAAGGTGCAAGAATCTCCCTGTTAAGAATTATGGAATAACCTGCTGAGGGGGATAATTTCTTCGTAGCCCATGTCAGATGTTGGTTCGTTTATGCCCCAAATGTGAGGGCTTATGTACCTTAGATATTTTAATCCTAGTGTACATGAATGTTGTTCAGACAAGCGTCTGACCCTTTTTAAAGTCCTGCTAAGTGCTTGGCCTCAATGATATCTTAAAAATCATAGAAATGTGGTTCTGGAAGGGACCTCAAGAGATCATCTAGTCTAGCCCTACACACTGAGGCAGAACCAAGCCTATATAGGCCAACCCTGGCAGGTGTTTGTCCAACCTGTTCTTAAAACCACAGGCGCCAACTTCAGGGGTGCTCTGGGGCTGGAGTACCCACCAGAAGCCCCCTCCTCAGCTCCCCTCCACCCTCCCCAAGTGCCTCCCACCTGCCAGTGGGCCCCACCAATCAGCACCTCCCCATGCCTCCCGCCCGCTGCAAGCAGCTGTTTTGCGGCATGCAGGGGGAGGAGCAAGGACATGCCACACTCGGGGGGCAGGGGTGGAGTGCAGGTGGGAGGAGGCGGGGCAGGGTTGGGGCCTTGGGGGCAGGGGTTGAGTGGGGGCAGAGCCAGGGGTTGAGCACCCCCCAGCACTTTGGAAAGTCAGCGCCTGTGCTTAAAACCCTCCAGTGATGGGGATTCCACAGCAATTCATCCCTTGGAAGCCAGTTCCAGAGCTTAACTACCTTCATGGTTAGAGCATTTTCTCCAATATCCAACCTACAACTCCGTAGCTGCAAACTAAGCCAATTCCTTCTTGTCCTGCCTTACTGGAGAACAACTGATCACCCTCCTCTTGATAACAACATTTGAAGGCTTATCAGGTTCCCCCCTCGGTCTTCTCTTCTTTCCTCATAGATCATGTTTTCTAACCCTCTTCTTTTTGTTAGTTCTCTCTACACCCTCTCCTGTTTGTCCCCCTTTTTCTTAAAGTGTGTCCAGTGTTGGGCACCACAGGGCTTCCACTGAAGCCTCACCAGGGCTGAGCAGAACAGTGACCCCCGTGTCTTACAGGCAACACCCCTCTTTAGACACCCCAGAATGGCATGAGTCTTTTTCACCGCAGCATCAGACTGTAGACTCATCCAGTCTGCGATCCACGATAGCACCTAGATCCCCTGCTGCCTAGCCAGCCACTCCCCAGTTTGTATTTGGGCAGCTGATTTTTCCTTGCTAGGCACAGTCCTTCCCACTTGTCTTACACTGAATGTCATCGGAGCCATTTCAGGCCAATTCTCCCCTTTATCAAGGTTTTTTGGGATTCTAATGTTGTCCTCCGCAGTGCTTCACATCCCTCTCAGCTTGTGGCAAAGAGTTTCCCAGGCAAACATGGCACTGTGGAAGAGGGGCATCTCTCATTAGCAATGAGAAAAGGGGTGGCTTTCATTTTCACAGAGCAGCACCTTGCTCTTATATTAGGAGGGGGGATGTAGGAGCAGCCAGTTGGCCTTCCCTCTGTTAGTCTTTTATACCTCTGATAACCCTGCTCCTTTGTCCCCTAATTGGGCAACTCTAAATGCTACCAGCCTTGAGTTATTCTCACTGCCTGACAGTGGGCTCCCTTTATATTTCCACCAAAACAAGGGGGAAGGGAGGTCAGAACTGAACCCAAAATCCCAGGGGGGCACACGCCATGGAGCTATACAGAGAGTGCTCTCTTTCACTTGTTTTCTAACCTAGTCTTTAAGCCACCTAGCATCAGTGTGCTTTCCTGACTCCAGCTGCCTGGCTTGCTCTGAGCCACCTGAGCTATCGCAGTTACTCAAGAACTTGCACCTGCTCAGAGAGGCCAAGTAACAGCAAGAGCCAGGGCTTGCTGCAGGCAACCCCAGCATCCCCTCCACCCACACTAAGCAGGCAAACACACCTAGTAGAGCCTCTCTCCTTTTATAGCCCCTCTGATTGCATTAATTGTCTCTAGCTCCACCCAGCCCAAGGCCTCCCTAATCCCCCAGCAGTCCCCAGATTGAGGGCACACAGCTGGGGTGAGGGTGATGGCTCAGCTCCAGGAGAAAGCGTGTTAGCCCTCCCCTTGCCAGCCATCTAATAGGGTCCACCGCCTCCCTCTCAATAAAGGAGACAAGCCGGGAATCCTGCTGCTGGATAATGGGGTGGTGGTTCCTGGAGGGGTGGGGAACATTGGATGTTGGTGGCTTTTGTCCAAGTATCTGCTTTGTGGATGCTGATTTCTGCTGTTCGACCAGCCTGAGCATTTGTCAAGTAGCTGGCCCTTGGCTCCTCTGCAAGCCAACTGGGTGGGGTAGGACAGGCAAGCCCTGACCAGGAAGAGGGCTGGAATAGTGGGGAGGGGCTGCGGGTCAGGACTGAGGCTGTCTGCAGGGAGGAATCCAGGATGGGAAAAGCATAGGAGAGGGGAGACTGCAAATCAGGACTGAGGGACATTGGTGGAGCTCTGAGGGGGAAGCCCAGGGCTGGAACAGCAGGAGGTGCTGTGGGCTGGGATTGAGGGGCCTTGGCAGAGCTGGGGGGCGTGGGATCCAGGACTGGAATAGCAGGGGGCTGCATGGGAGAGGATGGAGAGGCAGCAGCAGAGTTTGGTTACCCTGCAGGAGTCACTTCAGTCTCACTGTGCCTCGGTTGCCCCATCTGTAACACAGACATAATCCGTGCTCAGAACTGTGGTTAGAAAGAAATCCTCCCCTCCCCTGCCCCCATCCCACACACACACCAGGAGATTACATCTCCCCAGAGACATTTTCTCACAGGCCCAGAAAGGTAATCCCCATCCCCCGCTCCTCCGGGGGGGAGACAAGGGGGCCTTCAGAAAATGACTCTGATTCTGCAAGAGACTGTTGAACTCTTAGACAGCAGGGAAACAGCTGCTACCTGCACACAGGGCTGATCATCAGCCAGTCCCAGCAGCAAACAGCGCCGGCCCCAAGGCATGATGGGGAGGAATCAGTAGGATTCTCTTCTCCTTCATGTGGCCTTCAGCACAGGCCTCCCCCAGCTCGCCCCGGGGTGTCCCTCACAGCCTCACCCACAGCTCAGGACTCCTCCCACCCCTGTGGCTGTCACAGCTCAGCAGCCCGGTCCGTGCTGGGCGGTGAAAGGTGCACGGGTGTCACCTTGACAGAGCCGGCTTCCTTGGCCATCAGGGAGGATGCTCGTGGCCAACGTCCCTTGCCACCGTGGGTTCCGCAGCAGTTCCCTCCAGAAGGTGAATCCCAAAGCTGGCCTTCGCTAGCCAGGATCTGCCTCAGGTCAGGCCGTCGGGCCAAGTGGGGCCTGAGCAGTGGCTCTGGGGACGCGCTTGCCATGAAAAGCCAGCCCTCCCATGGGATCCTAGCAGCAGCCTGGAGTGTTCCTCCAGAAGAGAGACAGGATGTGGTGAAACGGACACACCGGGGACTCCCACCTTCAGGCTGCTGGACACAGACAGGCCCTACGGTTCGCTGGAGCTGCATCTTGGGGCTCCCTGCTTCCTGGCCTGGACTTGGCCTGACCTGACCAAAACGGTAGCAGCTCAGAGTTGCCTCCCGTGCTCATGGGATCACGACGTCTGTGGTGTGGCCGCGACAGGCCCCAACGCTCAGGGAGATGTGATGGCAGCCTGCAGCAGAGCCAGCAGGATAAATCACATGCCCTTGGCCCGTGAAGCCCGGCCCCGGCCCTGACAGCCCTAGCTGGCTGATATTTCCAGCTGTTCTGCCTGGCACTGGGTAGCTGGCAGCCGACACGGGTTCCATTGAAATTGGCTCTGAAACAACGAGCCCAGCTGCCTGGCCAGGTGAGAGATGGGATGGAGCCAGCACCCTGGCTGTGCTGCCCAGGAGCCTGGAGGTTCCCTTTCCCGGCTTGAGCATCCCCCATCCTCCCTGCCTGCTCCAGGGCATGACTGTGTCCCATCACTGGCCCGCTGCAGAACCTGTCTCTGGCACCTGCCATGAGTGAGCTCCTGTGCCCCAAACTCTGCCAGCCAGTGTGAACCCCACCTGCCCAGCCTCCTGTCTTTCAGGCCTGTGTCTCTGGAACTGGGGTCTAGCCTCAGCTCCCTGGGGTATGTGATTTCCTGTACCTAGCCATGGTGGCTGTCATGAGTTTGTTACATGGTCACTGTGGAGAGGTTCACAATGGGACAGTCGTGTGATAGGTCCCTTATTCTTTCCCAAGCTGGTACCTGGGGTAAAGCCTGTCACATTCTCCTCCAGGACAGGGGCTCAAGAGTGCAGGCAGGCTGGGAGAAAGTGACCATAGCATCCCACAGGCATCTGTGTAGTTTAGCATCTCATGACAAGTTGTCCTTCTGTAATAAATTTCCCGATCGCTCCCCCTCATTTCATTTAAGGTGCAGCCAGCTCTGAAGAGACCTGATTAATAGCAGGGAGACTAAATGCAGTCCCAATGCAGGGCTGCCGCATCCAAGACCCAGAGCTGGGATCCAGCAGGCGGTCACTCTATGGCACCACCAAAATCAGGGCCCCATTGTGCCAGGCACTGCATAGGCACACAGCTAAAGATAGGCCCATGCCCTTAAGAGCTTCCAGTTTCAATAGACAAAAAGATTCATCCAAGGTCATTCAACACATGCATGTCAGAGCTAGGGATTGAACACCAGCCTGCTGCCTCTCAGGCCAGTATCCTACCCACTAGGCCATCTTGCTTCTCTCTAGATGACCCATTAGAAGACAGGGCAGTTGTGACTGCAAGGAATTGGCACACAGTGGCTGCTTGATGGCCCATGTGAAATGAAGTGGTAGGTCTCACTCAGGGCCTAACAATTAGTGGCCAGATTTTCTATAGTTACTGAGTGTCATAGTTCAAGGCAATTGTGTAGAACTGATCAATGAAATTGTTTTTAATTGTTCCCTGTATTAATATAACTTCATAAGTAAAGTTTATGAATGAAATTACATTCATTCATAAGACCAGGTACCCCAATAACTGGCTAATTGACAATTAAGCTGCTTATTAAGAGCCACAGCTGTTCAGCCACCTGCCCTTGTAAGTTTCACTTTCAATCCAATTGCCGCTTGACTCACCAAGGCTTGCACTGTTTCAGCGTTGTGGCTTCTGCTCACGGTTTGCCATTCCTTGCCCTTGTCCA
Organism: Dermochelys coriacea; assembly: GCF_009764565.3. Lineage (NCBI taxonomy): Eukaryota > Metazoa > Chordata > Testudines > Dermochelyidae > Dermochelys > Dermochelys coriacea. The sequence continues at coordinate 6,763,884 of NC_050076.1, forward strand.
TATTGTAACTCAAACTCTATTTTAAAATGCTCGTTCCATTTCGTAAACCCTGCTGCAACCTTCATTTTGCAAAACCCTGCTGTAATCGTATTAGTGTAGTTTAGATGTGTGAATGAGGTATGGATGGATGATGGAATCAACCTCCAGCCCCAGCCCGCATGGGCGGCGAGTTCTATGGGCCCATGGTGCCCGGGCACCAGGAATATTCCTGTCCCAGGGGCCCGGCTCCAGCAAAGTTCCCCCCCCACACACACACACGCATCCGCAGGCCACACCTGCCACCCCTAGGCGATTTAAAACAGCATAGGGGCTCCCACCATCACCCACAGTGCAGCGGGGCGGAGCAGCTTCCCGCGCGCTCGTTCCACGTGGCTGCCAGCAGGTCCTTGCAGCCCGTGTGTGATGGGGTTGTGCCACTGCGTGCTGCCCCCACCCCAATGCCCCTGTGGCCAATGGGAAACTGCAAGGGCGGTGCCTAGAGACAGCAGCATGAGGAGACCCCCCCAGCCTGCCCCGCCTAGGAGCCGCTGCCGGAGGGGGTGCCCCAGGTAAGCATTGAAAACCCCCCCATCCACTTCCAGAGCCTGCATCCACACCCCCTCTGCAAACACACCCTTCAGCCCCCAAATTTCCTCTTGCACCCCCACCCCCTCTCGCCCCCAAACTCCTTCCCAGAGTCTTCACCCTGCACCCCTCCTGCACCCCAATCCCCTGCCGCAGCCCAGAGCCTGCACCCCACACCCCGTCCCCCACCAAACTCCCTCCCAGAGCCTGACCTCTCACCCCTTCTGCACCCAAACTCCCTCTCAGAGCCTGCATTCCCACCCCCTCGTGCCCCCCAATCGCCTGAACCCCTCCCCCACCCAAACTCCCTCCTAGAGCCTTAGGCAGGTGTGTGTGGGGAGTTTGCAGAGTGGGGGGGGCAGTGTGTTCTGGGTGTTCTGGGCACCACCAAAATTTCTACAAACCTGCCGCCCCTGCCAGCCCATCCTGTTAAAATAAAGTGTAAACACCCAACGGCTGAAGATGCAGACAACAGCCCTGACAAAGTAAGAGGAGTCCGCCCCCAAAAGAAAAGAATAAAAGTACAATTGAAGAAACATCAAAGCCAGGTCCTAGGCTGAAAGTCATGTCTGCAATTGACGGGTGATCAATCACACCCAACCCAGAGGCAGCGTGACACAGCAAGACCTATAGACTCTGGATTCAAACTAAAGCCTACAAAAAGGATGGGTGAGATGGAAGACTTTGGAGGATAACATTCTGCTACCAACATGGAAGGGCACCGGTGCATGTCCAACAGAGACCCAGCCCTTCCTTGTGCCCGGCTTTCCTGGCCAGTTAGCCACCACAAGCCACAAACCCAAGCCACGAACTCAAGCTACATTCAGGACTGGTAACGATACAGCAGCTGCAGAACATTTGGGGGGGGGTGTATACATAGGTATTAGATATTAGTTATTGATCATAAATCAAATTGTGTTATAATAAACGTGACATATTGTCTTGTCCCCTGAAATGATCCTGTGTAGTTTTGTCTACATAACAATTGCCCCTCTAGTCCCCCTCTATGGTCAAGCCAGGGCACCTACTCTAGGCTCCCTGGCCATCACCTCTCTTGGGTGGAGAGAGGCATCTCTCCCCCTCCTATGTGGGGTATTTCCAGGCTGCACAATCCCCTGACTTGCTGTGATATCCCCAGCAAAAGCCAGACTGCCTCATCAAGCATGCATCACTTCTCTCCTCAGAGCCAGTGCACTGGGTAATGTCCACCGTGAAGTTAGCACCCCGCCCTTTCTCAGCAAGCACATTTATTCTTAAGGTAAAATTATTGCAGAGGAAACGTACTAAACCAACGAGAACCTACACGCTGGCTCATAAGTTTACCAGAGATCACCCAGCTCCTACAAGGGCTCTGGTTGGTGATTAGTCTCTGACACAGGGGTTTTGCCTGTTGTCCCAAGGACAACACCAATTCAGCTCAGAACATAGCCCCTCATGGTTCTGAAAATCACTCTTTTCACCCGTTTGCATCTTCAAAGACACCATGAATAGGTCGTCAGCCAGACAAGGGATTTCTGCCCAAGGCACAGCTTCCAAAATATGGCTCCTTTGCATTCCCCTCCTCCCCAGTATTTCTTAGGAATCCCCCTATTTTGCTGGTCTTACATTGCAATTAAACACCTGTGGCTGGCCAGTGTCAGCTGACTAAGGCTCCAGCTAAGGGGTTGTAAAATTGCAGTGTAGACATTTAGGCTCAGTCTGTAGCTCAAGATCTGGGATCCTCCCTCTCTAGTCCAAGTAGTTACATTGCAATTTTACAGCCTGTAGCTTGAGCCAGCTGACATAGGCCAGCCACAGGTGTTTAGTTGCAGTGTTGACATACCCAGAGAGTCCTCTGAAGTGCATAACACACCCGGAGTTTGCATTAGCCATTCTTTCTCCTTAAAGCAGTTACTTCCAATCCCACATAGACATTTACAACTGACACCACTGGGTGGGTCATAACCACAAAGCACCTGCCTGGGTCATTGGAAGTGGGACTCAAACCTGAGCCCTCTGGTGCTTGGTGCTTGAGCCTGAGCTAGAAGGATGAGCTCGGTTAGCCCTGCCTGTAGCAGACCCATCAATCTCTAGCTGGCCTAGCCATTAGCAGGCAGTAGAGTGCCACACCACACAGGCATGGCTTACAGACTCCCCATGGCCAGGGAAGTGCTGGCCCCACTGTCAGCGGTGTCCCATTTCCATTCCCCTTACGGACAGCTTCTTATAACACTGATGCCCCGGCCAAGTCACCGGGAGCAAGGATCAAACCTGAGCGGAGCCTGCCACAGCCTTGGCTAAGACAGACGAGTCTGTTAGTGGAGGCTCGTGTGTTAAGAGGTTCCATCCCTGCTGCCACTATACATTTTTAATATAATGAACTCCTAAAATACTTACCACAATTCAATAAGGTTAAACGGGCATATTGCCACATCTGTCACCCCGAGCACCCTCAACCCCTACTGACACAAGCGGAGATCCCAGTTGCTCAGCCCCTCTGGAAATCTGACCTCATCTCAGAAATCACCATCCCAGCAAGTACCCGTTGGGCCCTGGGCTGGTAGCCTTGCCAAAGTGCCATGAGTGAATGCACTATGGAGGCAGAACCTGCCTCCGGGGGTCAGGACTGATGCACATTGGGTTGGTAGGAGGGGGTAAGAGGGGACGATGCTCGCACTCAGCCTGTGGCGACTGCTTTGTAGCTGAAAGAAGCAGTTGCCTGCCCCGAGCACTTGATTCTCCAGGTAGACGGGGCCTTGTTCTGACCACTAGGCAGCACAGACTCCCATCGCAAATGCCCCAGCCAGGATGGGTGAACATTTGATGGGCTCAGTTCCCAAGAACCATGCAGCACAATGGCCTCCTGGAAGGATGTTGATAAATTGGAGCGGATACCGAGAAAAGCCCCTGGAAAACGTGTCTGAAAGCGATTGAACTCTTGGAGTGTCTCTGTTTAATTTATGAAAGAGAAGATGAAGGGGTGATTTGATTCCAGTCTACAAGCACCTGCGTGGGGAACAGATATTTGCTAATGGGCTCTTCAGGCTAGCGGGGAAAGGTCTAACAGCATCCAGTGGCTGGCAGTTGAAGCTAGACAACTTCAGACTGGAAATAAGGCATACATTTTTAACAGTGAGGGAAATTAACCAGTGAAACAATTTACCAAGGGTTGTGGTGGGTTCTCCACCAAGGATCATTTTTAAATCAAGATGTGGATTTAAATCGAGAGGTGGATTTTTTTCTGAAAGATCGGCTGTGGGAATTGTTTTGGGGGCAGTTGTCCGGCCTGGGTTACACAGGAGGTCAGACTAGATGCTCACAGCAGTCCCTTCTGGCCTTGGAATCTATGAATTGAAGAATTGTCACCCCAGAGGATAGCTGCCTCTCTGAAAAGCTGCCCCCAAAGGCACTGGGGTCTCCTTTCCCTCCCAGCTCCAACATGCACCCTTTTCACTTCCCATTTGAAAAGCTCCCACATATGCAGAGGGGTAAACTGAGTCATGGAGCAGTCAGGCAACTGATCCAAAGGTCACAGAACAGCGTGGCAGCTGGAGCTGGCACAAATGCCTGACTCCTGCCACTCTTCCTGTTTTCGAACAGAAACAAAATGCCAGGCAAGGAGCCAGAGCCAGTCACCCCTCGGTGCAAATATGGCTGCTCCCTCTTCCTCTAATTATCCTGCCCTGCCTGGGCTCCTGGGGGAAAAGAGAGGATGTTTAAGGCCTGAGGCAGGGGCTCGGGAGCATTTACATCACTGCAAGGGCTCTAACCACCAGAGATCTGCTAAAAACGACAAAACCCCAGCACCCCATAGACAGCGGATCTGGGCCCTGAACTGCCAATCCCCCGAGTCACCACCACTCTGGGCTGCACCTTGGAGTCGTGGGCCAGGAAAGATGAGTTAAAGGAGCAGCCCTGTCCCACGGGGCCAGCCCAGGACAAAACCTCCATCCACTGCAGCGGAGGGGAGCCAGGAGTTGTCACAGGCTAGGCTGGGTAGAGGCAGGCAGTTCATCAGGCGCCCTGCAAGGTGTGAAATCCAATCTCTGTTGTGCGAGTGGGGAGCAGGCGCCTCCGAGGGGAGCCGTGAGCTGCCAGCGCTCTGCCAAGCGGCAAATCAGAGCCGCAGCCAGGCCGGAGAAGTTGCCATGGAGGCAGGAGATGTCACTTAAAGACTATTCCCCGACTCTCTCTGCCACCAGCACGGCAGGTGGGATGTACACAGGGTTTGTTTGGGCAGTGCTCATGCCACCCGGTGCTGCCCAGAGCCTGGGCAGGCACTGGGCACATTTCCTTTCAGCTCTGCTGATGCCACTCAATCCTGGCCTATCCCAATCCTGCACCTAGCTCTGTGATGCCTCTTGGTCCAGCTCAGGGTTCCTGATACACAGCTCTGCCTATGCCCCTCAATCCCGATCTGCAGCTCCCCAGCTCTTCCTGCCCCCATCCCCCACTGCTCTGCCAATGCCCCTAAATCCCTACCTGCAACCTCACATCCCAACCCCCACTACGGCAGTCCTGGATTCCCCCCCTCCCCAGGTCTGTTGATGCCCCTCAGTCTCAACCCACAGTCTTCCACACCAGCCTGGGACACGCCCCGTACAGTTTTGCCAGTACTCCTTAATCTTGACATGAAGCTTCCCTTGCTATCCTAGTCTTTCCCCCTCAGCCCATCTCTGCAAATGCCCAGCGAACCTGTCAGCCTGACGCTGATCCTGGACAAGCTAACAGAACAACTGATCTGAGGCTCGATTAATAAAGAATTAAAGGAACGTTGTATCATTAAATGCCAATCAGCATAGGCTTATGGAAAATAGATCCTGTTAAACAAAAGTGGGATTTTTTTTGATGCGCTCGCAAGCCAATATCGTTGATGTGATAAACTTCTGTACGGCATTTTGATTTGGAAAGTAGCAAAATACAACAACATCAACATGGCACACATGAACTGGATTAAAAGCTGGCTAACTGACAGGTCTCCAATATAATTGTACACCAGGAACATTCATCAAGTGGGTGTGTTTCTAGTGGAGGTCCTGCAGGGATCAAGTCTCAGCCCTACGCTCATTAACATTTTTGTCAATGACCTGGCAGAAAACCTAAAATCATCCCTGATAGAGTTTGCAGGGGACACAAAGATAGGGGAAGTGGGAAATAATGAAGTCAGGTCACTGATTAAAGCAATCTGGATCGCTTGGTAAACTGGGTTCAAGCAAACAATATATGTTGTAATACGGCTAAGTGCAAACGTATACCTCTAGGGACAAAGAACATAGGCCATACTTATAGGACAGGGCGCTCTCTCTTGGGAAGCAGGGACTGAGACAAAGATTTGAGGGTCGTGGTGGATAACTAGCTCAACATGAGTTCCCAGTGCGATGCTGTGGCCAAAAAGGACTAATGCAATCCTTGGATGTATAAATGGGGGAATTTTGAGTAAGAGTTAGGGCGTTGTATTACCTCTGTATTTGGTGCGAGAGCTATTGGACTACTGTATTCAGAGCTGGTGTCCCCAAACCAAGCAAGATGCTGAGAAATTGGAGAGGGTTCAGAGAAGAGCCACTAGATGGATTGAAGGGTTAGAGAACCTGCCTTAGCAATAGACTCAAGGAGCTTGATCTGTTTGGCTTATCAAAGAGAAGGCGAAGGGGTGACTTGATCACTGTCTATAAGCATCTACATGGGGAACAGATATTTGAGACTGGAAGTAAAGCGCAGTATTTGAACAGTGCAGGGAAATAGCCACTGGACCAAATTCACAACAGTTGCGGTGGATTCTCCACCACTGGCCATTTGTCAATTTCAGATGGGATGTTTTTCCAAACGATCTGCCCTAGTGCAAATGGAAAGAAACTGTCCCCTTGGCCTGTGTTATGCAGGAGGTGAGCCAAGATGGTCGCTCTGGCCCCTTCTGGCCTTGGAATCGATAAATCTGTTCAGTCGGTCATGCAGCCCTGCTGCCTTCCTGGTCCTAAGGGCTTCAGACCGTATCACCCAGAGGAATCAAAGTCAGGGATCTAATGCAAATCCAGGAAATTGCATGTCACAAGCAGACAGTGCAGTGATCTTCAGCTCCTAATCGTCCAGGAAGGGTTCAGGCCAGTCATCCACAATGCCTGTATTATATATAATTAAATGCAAAGTCACGAAATGCTGCAGTTGAAGGTGAAACACCCTTCCCCCCAAAAAAAACTCTATCCCTTCCCGTACGTGCATTTTATGGGACCACTCAAATTGCCAGACCATAGGGGCCACCTTACAGTGGCCAACACCAGATATGACAGAGGCATGTGCTGGCTACCCCCTTGTGGACAATTGTGGAATAACCTGCCCATAAGGGAAGGGTCTTCCTGACCCCCATTGCTTGGCTAATGCCCTGAAATGAGAGAGTTTATATACCTTGTCCTGGAAGGACAGCTGGCATGGGAGCCATGTTTCCCAGGCTGGGCGTGCAACTGGCACTGTGTGTCTTTGGCCCCATGAAAATGACGATGACTAGGGCTGCAGATTTGACACCACATTTTGTAATCAAAAACCACGTCAGGGCCCCAGGCTCCGTGACTTCTGAGATAAAATGCCATGGCAGACGAAATTCAACTATACCTCTTTAAAATCCTGAGCTAGCCTCCTTCTCCTCGCCCCACTGAGGTGGCACCCGCTGCCACGGCAATGTACTCACCTCAACCTTAACCCCAGCCTAGTGCAGAAGGGAGGTCCTGGATCGGGTAGGGTGGGGGGGTTTGGAGAGCAAGTCCGCCCCAGCCTTGCTCTCACCCTACAGTGACAATTCCTGTCCTACAGGGATTGGCCCGGCTCCCCCCCTTCAGACTTAGCAACCTGGCATACAGGTCACAGACAGAGGGGTGGATGGGCCAAACCTGAACAACCAGCCCGGTACACCAGGTTGCAACGCCTCTCAATCATATTTAGCCTGGCCACACATGCCTCTGCCCCCAGGCCAAACCTAGCAGCAAGGTGACCCTATGAGCCATGTTGCAATGCCCAGAGTGGGGTGCCGGGCCCAGCCCTGCAGGACAGAAGCTGCAGGACCCATTTATTAAAATCACAGACACAAAAACAAGTCATGGACAGATGGGAAAATCACGGTATCCATGACAGTTCTCCTGCTGTGACACACCTGCAGCCCTACCCATGACCAGCCCACCGCCAGCAGCAGAACCGTTCTCTGCTTTGAGAGCAAAGTCTGTGAGTGAAGCCACATTTATCTCGCCAGGAGGTATGCGAGCATTAGACGAGCGAACGCAGCTCCCCGGCCCTGGAGGACCGGATCCAGAGCGCTTTGTTCACCAGCCTCTCATGCCAGGGTCTGTCACAGCCCACTTCACTGAGCTGATCGTGCCCAGCCATTCATCCCGGCCTGCAGCAGAGCCCCTGTCCTGGGGGCTGGACAGGGGTCATTGCACACAGGGGTTCGAGGTGCTGGCCTCTGTCATTTATAGTGATGGTTACGGGAGGATACAGCCCCAGGCCTGGCCGCTAGATTAGCTGCCACAGGCCCCCTTCGGAGACGCCCACGGGTTCAGGAGCACGGGTTCACACCAGCAAAGGGCAATTCCCTCACTTGCAGGGTGTGGGCGGTCTGGGCACAGGTTGCCCCCAGTCAAGACCAAGCTGGGCTGCGATGGGGTCCAGGACGGGTGAATGCCACAGCCACTCTGCCAGCTCCCATGTCCCCTGCTGAGTAGATGCCAGGCATTGGCAGAGAGGTGCCCTGCCTCTGGGATCGTCAGAGTAGGGCAAGGCCCAACCCAGGATATGCATTTGAACACCCCGATGGCTGGATCCAGGGTTCCCAGCCAAAGAGCCCTGCTGCCACATGCAGATCCAGTTCGGGGTTCCCCTACTGCTTGGGGAGGGTTACCCCATTCCTAGGGTCGCCAGCTCCTCGACCCTCACCCAGAAGTGAATTGCCAGCCACAGAGGCTGGGGGTGGGGAGTTTTTCTGGCTGCTGGCAATCTGGCCCCTGTGGCCACCTCCGAGTGCAGGCTCGAGGAGAGCACGTGCTAGCAGAGGCTGGTCCATGTTCTCCTCAGACGCTAGCACTCCAGCTGTGGGAACACAACCAGCCACAGCCATGGAGGGACAGCGAGCTAGTGGCCATGTCAACTTGCTCACGGTAGCCGGCGCTGATCAACCCCAGCTGTCCAACAATCAGGACGTGCTCCTCTCTGAGACCTCTGAGCACCTGAGTGGTAGCTGGGAAAAGGGCCTTGCATCCCTACAGAGGGGTGGGCACTGCCAGGGCTTCACTGGGAACCCACTAGACTCCGCAGGAAATGCCCCCACTTTATCCGACCTACCGGCTCCCCCAGCGAGAGCAAGACACGCCAATTAAGCTGGCCAGGCAGGAGGGGCAGTTCATGGGCTGTCTCCCAGAGAAACACTCGCTGGAGAGCTGGTGTCACCGTCCTGCCGCCGGCACCCTGGCCTAGTGCCCCGCAGACACAGCTCATGCAGGATCTCGTCACGGCAGTGGGGTCAGGTCAGCGTTCAGAGGGGAGACCCCAGAATACTGCCCTGGAGGCTGCAAGGCATGGGGGGATGGTAGGAGGCTGCTGGGGACGGCAGAGTGCGGGAGGGGGTGTCTTCCAGATGAGACCTGTTGACGAGGTCCTGCCCCCTCGTGGTTGCTAGCAAGCCTGTGGCACTTCCTGCCAGAGCTGGTCACCCCGTTTCCTGGCCCAATGCTAGCAAGACGCTTCCTCCCTCTGTTCTCCTTGCAGCTGACATTGGATGCAGTGTCCTGAAAGCGCCCGACCGCAAAAGGGCCGAGCGGCACGTAGATCCCTGCATAGCCGTGGGGACGGTGGGCCTGCAGCAAAGACCAGTTCTGGTTGCTCGTGCCTAATTTCCTTTGGATTCCTCCTTCATTGAAGTGGCAAGCTCCGGGGGAGGGGACTTGGGCCAGTAGTGCCTTTCCAAATGCATACACCTGGCCTGCTGGCAGCCTCCCCCCCCACCCCCAGCACCCATCAGCGATGGTCTCGAGCTGAATTCACTGTTTGCCTTGTCACCGCTCTGGAGATCTCCCCACAGAACCAAACAGGAGGCGATGGTAATATTTAAGATGCAACAGACGTTCAGAGGCGCACACCAATTAATAGCTCCAGCCCCTTCCAGCCCCGGATCTCACAGTGCCTGTTGGACAGGGGCTGCTCTCTGTTTCACATAGGGGGTGTGGAAGAAAACAAATCCTCACTCTAACAAATTTATTTGAGCATAAGCTTTCGTGAGCTTCAGCCCACTTCATCAGATGCATGCAGTGGAAAATACTTATGCTCAAATAAATAAATTTCTTAGTCTCTAAGGTGCCACAAGTCCTCCTTTTCTTTTTGTGGATACAGACTAACACGGCTGCTACTCTGAAACAAGTCCTCACTCTGCGTTTGTCAGCAACAAGTCAGAGACACTTTATTCCAAGCAATTGCAAGGGAAGACTGCGGTCGGACAGGGGGTCCCCCTTCCTTAGGCAGATCTTCACCAGATAAACAATTAGGGCAAGCATTTATACCTTTTGTTGCATACAATAATGATCAACAGCCACGTCTTGTTTATATATATTTCTTCCTGATATTTTACTTTTCTCAGCAGTTCCTGCTACAGTCTGTGTTCCATTCTTATCTAACACAAGGTCAAAACAAAAAAGAAAAGGAGTACTTGTGGCACCTTAGAGACTAACAAATTTATTTGAGCATAAGCTTTCGTGAGCTACAGCTCACTTCATTGGATGCATCCGATGAAGTGAGCTGTAGCTCACGAAAGCTTATGCATAAATAAATTTGTGAGTCTCTAAGATGCCACAAGTACTCCTTTTCTTTTTTGCGAATACAGACTAACATGGCTGCTACTCTGAAACAAGGTCAAAACAGCATCTCTTACAGGTTTTCCCACTCACTTCCCACTCAACCAGGCCCTGCCTTAAAGTCTTGCGTTATTAGAGATAGAGTTAGCCTGACTCTTACTCTATTCCTAAAAAAATTAAGATGTCTGCGTCCAAATCCCTTTATCCATTTTTCCACTTCCACAGGGGAAACTGAGGTTAGCTGACTTACCCAAGGCTGCAAGACACAGCTAGTTTCTTAGCCCTGCCTTGCGTCAATTCACTCATGCTGCCCTGAGGCAGGGGGCGGGATGGGGAGAAAATGGTAAGGTGAAGTCACACTGCAAGACTCCTCATCAAAACACGGACTACCGCTGCTTTGAATTAAATCCTCAATTAGAACTGTAGCATCACATTCCTGTATTAGAAACCCGGCTCCACTCCGCTCCTGTGCCAGGAGGGGGATTAGGAACGCAGGGATCATAGCCACCAAGGCCTGTGCAATTAGTCCAATAGCGGCATTCAGCATTAAAGAGAGAGGCGCGAGAGGTTTCGGGTTGCACCCAGGGGAGCCGTGTTTGCCGCCTTTTCCACTCACGCCAGCCCTGCTCCAAGACAGTGTTGCAAGCAGGTGCCAGAGAACCGTGGATGATCCAGTTCCTGCCTCATGTGGGAGCTCAGTGCATAGCTTTCAGCCCAGGCCTGCCTTCTCCAGCCCCTGCCTCCTCCCCAAGCCCCATCCCCTGCCTGATGGCAAGGGATGCCCCAGATTACAGAGTCACAGGCCCCCCCACCCTGCCTCCTATTTTCTCCTTCCAAAAGAAAAGCTCCTGGGGGGAACACCCCTGCCAGAGCCAGTAGCCCATTGGGTAGGATCCCCTCAGCATCACTGTTCCTGAGCACCTCCTAATTCCAATACATTGGTCAGCACAACATCCCAAGGGGGCAGGGCAGATTTACAGCTGGGGCTCAGAGAGATGAAGGTCCAGCTCCCCAAGGTGCGTTAGGCTCCTGACTTCCTTCGCAATCAATGGGAGTTAGGAGCCTAAATACCTTTGTGGATTTGAACCTAAGTGACTTGGCCAAGGTCACAAAGGGAATCTGTGGCAGAGCAAGAACTAGAACCCAGGTCTCTTGAAACTCAAGATACTGCCCTTACAAGTAGGCAACGCAGCCACTTTCTACTCAGGCTAATGATCCTTCACGCCTCCCTTCCAAGGCACTTCAGAAACAGGAATGAATTTAGCGTCACAACCCCCTGAGCAGGTTGAGCTGATTTCCACTGTACAGATGGCAAAACTGAGGCACCGAGCGAGTTGGCAGGGGGTGGGCAGGCCTGGCTTAAGCTCACAGAGCAAGGCTATGGCCGAGCTGGACAGAGATCCCCAGGGTCCTTGCTTCAACCATCCCACTTTCTCTCTGGGTGAACTGCCTCTGCCGAGAAGGAGGCCACGTCTCAGCACAATGAGATCTGAGCTCACAGCAATATTTCATGTCAGGAGTGACCTTCTGAGAGTGGCCAGAGGTATCAGCAAAGAGCTGGGCTTTGACATGACTTATCTCTGGTCCTTGCTCTTCGCTGGGCCTAGTGGAGCGGGATGTGCTTCACCTGGGGGCGTACGTCGGCTCCCCCTGCCGGCTGCTCCCCGTGCGAGCTCCGGGTCGCCAGGTCATCAGCGCTGGCAGGTGCTCAGGCAAAGATCCCCTTGCTGCCCTGAGAATCTCCCGGTGCGCATGTGGCAGACTCTCAGCGGGGAGAGGGAGAGGGAGGAGCGAATTTGCTGAGACGAAGCCGTTCTCGTTTCTTGTCCCATGGGGAGTCACTGTCACAGCTGCATGAGGATCCAGGGCTCATGATGCCCGGTCTAACCATTACACAACACTGCCTTCACCATATCATTAGGATCATTAGGATTATTATTTATTAATTTATAGTCTCCTGGCAGCCTCAGCCAAGCACCTCATGGCCCCGTTGCACTGGGTGCTGCACAGACACGCAGTGAGGGTATGTCTACACTGCAGTCTGGAGGTGTGATTGCAACACACATAGACTTGTGTCTGTGCAGCGGCCAACACACTGGGGCCTTGAGCTGTAACTGCACCTCCCCACTTAGTTGCTTCTGTATACTGAGCAGAGCGAAAAATCTGATGTGAAAGGCAATCAAGTGACAACAATGAAACCACAATGCTTTACAGATGGACACCCCTTCGCCAATCAGCAATCCCCCTGCTGAAATGCAGCCCTCTCTGGGGTGGAGCACAACTGCTCTTTAACAGCCAACAGCAACATACTGAATGAAGAAGAATCTTGTACTTGGAGGGGGATGTTAGGGAGGCAGAATAGGGTTAGCCAAGCTGAATTGCGCCGGAGCCCAGAGAGAGGGCTTGCTCCTGTTTAGGAAATGGGTTCCTCAAAGGATGACTTTTGGATTGGAGCAAACAATTCCTGGCAGGATGGCAACCAAGTGCTGGTTTCAATGCAAATTCTTTGGCAACTGGTGGGAACACCTGGTACAGGTAGCATGCGAGAGGTGGCTTGTCTCTGTTCTGAGCACCAGGGAGTTTCTGCAGAGGGAAAAGGTTTCTTTAACCCTGGGAGATTAATCTCAGCCTTTTCCCTACAGAGACCCTGACCCCCTTCCAGCCACTCCTCTTCAGATGGGATCCACAAGCATTTGCACTGTTGTTCCCGTGGCACTTTAAAGGATACGTGCAGGTGGATACCCCCAGTCAGTTCCAGTGGCTGGGTCAACTTGAGGCCAGAGCCAGGGAATGGGAGCTGGCTCAGGGCTCTCAGGTAACCACTGAGGGGACACAAGCCCAGAGCTGAGACCCGCTACTTTGAGTGCAGCTGTGGTCCGAAGAAGGAGTGGGAAGAAGTGGGCTCTCCTTCCCCCGCATCCCCAGCACAGCTGATCCGCTCCGCAATTGACACGGCCCGCCTTTAGCCCAGCCGCAGCCCATCCAGCTGTGGGGGAGGCAGCTGGACCCTAGCGCACCTTGTCCATCAGCAGCAGAAATTAATCATCAGCCAATTCCCCCCCGCCCCCATCCATTGTGAGCTCTTGGGCATGCAAACGGGGACAAACTGGGGCTGTCTCCTTTGTTACCTGTCTGCACAGTAGAACCCAGCAGAGTGGGACCCAGCCCTCGACTGGAGCGCCCCTATCCTGTAGCCATACAAGAACAAATAATAATGATCAAGAGAGATGACTAGACTCCAGCTTAGGACCCACGAGAACCAGCAACGCATGCTGGTTGCTTGTCCAAAGAAGGCAGCTGCTGGTCAGTGCAAAGGACTCTGGGATTTCTGGACTCCAGCTGGTAGTGAAAGAAGGAAAGCCAGGAACAAAAGAGGGGAAGGCAAATCCCTTCCTGGGGGCATGGAGGGAGGGGAGAAAGAAAGGATCCAATCCCTTCCCTTTCCTTAAACTATTCCGACTCTTCCCGTATCCTCGGGGCAAGGGCCAGGCCGTCAAGAAGCAATCAGAGCATGTGTTTATTGCCCTAAATCGTCCACTTAACCGCCCGACGGCAGACACCGAGACACATGCCCAGCCCAACGGGAAACACTGGTTAATGCAGCCCCACCGGCACCTGCAATTGCTCCCTGGCCGGTTCCCTCTCAAACCCTGCAGCAAGCGGCTTGTTCAGAGCCACAACAGCGCACGGCATTTGGGGTGGGTCAATATGAAAGTCCAAATAACATTGCAGCTGAGGGCGGCTGTTGAGGGGAACCAAGAAGTCAGCCCTCTGGATTGCTTTCCGCAAGGGCTTCCCCTGCTTGCACAGGCAGCGAGGCTGCTGTTACTGGGTGGTCGGCAAGGGGGAGCTGCATGCTCGTAAGTGCCCCATTCTGATCTGGGCAGCACGTGCCGGCTCTCTGGATCAGAACAGTCCCGTTCTGGCCACGAACTCTAGGGACTCCACTAGCTTCTGGTGCAGGACACCAGCTCCCGAGGCCAATTTCTGTCAGCTTGGTGGGGAAGGACCCACCGACTTCTCGGGAAAAAGCCGAGAGCACAGTGCAAGGCCTGTCTTTTTGTACAGCGCCGAGCAAGACAGGGGCCTGGTCTGTGATGAAGGCTCCTGATAATCTTATGTAGCAGTCACAGGTAGGGCAGTACATAGCTCACTTTGTAGCTCAGACTAGCCGGTCATCACCAAAGAACAGCACCGTTCTCCCACATCAGCCTAGTACTTGGATAGGAAACCTACAAATGGCGCCGAAGTCCTGCAGGGGCTCAAAGTGGTGAGTCAGTAGGGGGGCGCTCTTCCGTACTAACCCAGTGCTCCATCATTGTGCTTGGCAGGAAACAAGCTTTTCACCTCATCCGAAAGCCAAGGGCCTGATTATATGTGGTCATACCGAGGCACTATTGTAAGAGTGGGGGTGCTTGCCCCAGGGTCCTGGGCAAATTCTGACTGGGTAATTACATTCCACTGCCCTAAATCCCCCCCTGCCCTTTGATTTAGACATAGTATCCCTACTCACCTCCTACCCGAACTCTCCTGTGGGGTTGCTGTGCAACAGTCGCTGTGTTTCACCCCAGAGTTAGCAGCACCGGTGGATAAAATATATCCCTGCCGCCTTGTCCACATCAGTTCCAGCTGCTGCCCCCATCTCCTAAAGGCCTCAGCAGGGCAAGCAGAGAACTTGCCACCTGGGCTTCCCGGGCAGAGCAACCCGCTGCAGTGACAGAGGGGAGCGTTCTGTTTGGGGCCTGATCCTGCAGGGTCCTGGACTTCAGTGGAGCCGTGTCGGAGAAGACCAGCACCTCGCAGGATTGCCAGCCCTTAGGAAACAACCAGGTGCTAAGGGGGAGAGTTCACACAGACAAACAAGAGTCTGAATAAACCCCTCTTCCTGGGTCCTGTTCTTCTCCCCAGGCTCGGTCGGGATAGGCCCCAGGGTAACTGAGCACCTCCCAGCTCTTAGGGCAGTGCCCCTCGTACCCATGGGGAATTGAGGTCCAGACAGGGCTACGTGGCCTGCGCAGGACTGAAGCCAGAAATCCCGGCAGATTGCAGCTTGGAGATGTGTCCATTGGGCCAAAGCCCAGCCTGGTACAACTCCACATGGGGTCCCAGCAGGGATAGACGGAGGCTAGAGGGCGTGGGGTCCTCCACAACAGGACTGTGGAACAGTCTACCCCAGCAGAGCCCCACCACTGTGAGACCATCCTTCCCCCAGGGCTCCCCAAAGACCAACCCCGCTAGTGGGCAGACACCCACATGGAAACCAAGAGCGCGAAGGAGAACGGGCAGCCTTTCGCCCTAGTCTCTGCTGGTGCCTGCAACCCACATGGAGCTGTGATGGAAAAGCCGCCGTCTAGGGTCACATCTGGCCCTCTCGCCAGGCTGCACAGCCTAGTGAGTAGGGCTAGAGTCAGGAGCCCTGGGGTCTAATCCTGACTCTGTTACCTCGGTGACCTGAAGCAAGTTGCTTCCTGTAGACGTACTCTAAAGCGCTTTGAGATCTGTGGCCGGGAGCCAGGCGCGCTCAGTCATGGATCTAAGCAGCGGAATGGCAGCTCCCGGGAGCATGGGGCCCATGTTAATAAATGCATCGTTTTATGGACGAGACACGCAATTTTTAGCCCCCCAAACAGAGCGGACGACCAAGAGCCGTGGCAGGAAATGGGGACGAGGTTAGCGCTGGGGGCCGGATGTGCTGATGTTCCTGGAAACCTGATTGTTCCGAGTCGCTCTTCTCCTCGAGGCACTTTCTTAGCCATCCCTCCCAGGGACGGCTCCTCGGCGGGGTGTAGGATGGAGGGAAGCCAGGCTGTCAGGGGGAGGTCACTAGTCTCCTGCTGCAGGCAGTGATCTGATGGAAGATAGGGAATCAGACCATTTTATTGCTCTCTCTGTTTCGCCAGCCTCTCCCTCTGCTGGGAACATGCCAAGGCGCTCGGCCCCGCCCGGGAGTCCTGCCAGCACAGGCAGGAAACAGGACAAGCTTCACAGACAGCGATCAGAAAGGGCCAGGCCTCCGGGGAGTGAAGAGAGGGACACATGTCACAAAGCCCCTGCACCGTGCTGGCCTGCGATGGCAGCTGGACGCTCCCATCCCCGCTGTGCACCCTGGGGACCTCTGGGCTGGGCTGCTTCCCAGACCCTCCTGCAGTACAAAGGGGTCAGAAAGCAGCTGGATCCCCGCAGCAGGGAAACCCCCTGGTGAAGGGGGGTTCCCCAGGTGGTGCAGGACCCACAACACCCTGGCTGTGGGGAAGGGGCTGTGTCTGTGGATGGAGGGGGCAGCTAAGAATCAAGGCCATTGGGTTCAAATGTAGTCCCTCGATGGGTCTTCAGGTGTTCGATTTTCTCCAGCATCGGGTCCCTGCTCCAGCCTGCACAGTGGGATAAACCCCCTGCAGAGGCTAGGCTGGGCTCTCACGAGCGGGCCAGGCTCCATCCTCGTGATCAGACCGAGCCCTGGGCTGTAACAGATAGGACTCCAGTGGCTTTGGGCTGCGGTTGTGTAGGTCCAGGCCCGTGGTGTCCAGCAGCAGGGAGCCAGGCGCTGTTACCAGGAAATTGGACTGGGTGCTTTCATGGACCAGCCTGCACTGCAGGGGATCGGTGAATAAATGAGTGTGAGGGGTAGGTCACCTCAGACAACCACACTGGCTGCTCGATAGCATGGCGATGGGGAGATCAGATCCAACCCAACCACCAAGGGGTTAAAACCCCTTACAACTGTCCTGTCTGCATGGTGGAGGCTCCGGAATAGGATCTTGTGAGGCTAGATGCTCTGGATGTCCCGTGGTGGTTGCATTTCTGCACGATTCCCCACCCCGTTACATGGCCCATTTCTATCTGTCGTGTTTTAGTTCCCAGCTAAGCATTGCACCAGTTCAGCTCTCCCGCTGCATTAACGATCAAAGGGTAGGTTATCCGAGCCTCCTTTCCTAGCCGTCTACCACCGTGGTGCCAGCATGCAGGATTCTCTGAGCTCACCAGCCAGCTCACCATTCAGCCAGCGTTCAGAAGCTGTTAAGCTTTTATGGTGCCTTTTGTCTAGTAGCCTCCAAAAGCAGTTTGCAAGCGATTTGGGGCAATCGGTCACACGCCACTGGGATGCAGGCACTTCTGGGGAGGAGTGCAGCAAGGCCACCATTTAATGGCACACAGGAATGCTGCAAAGCAGCTTGAGCTGGGAAGAGACAGATACGCTGCCCAGTGAATTTATGGAAGCAAATATGTTACGTCCCCGGCACCTTAAACCAAAGCATAATAGTGAGTCCGAGAGAACTGCGAACGTTACTGATCGTGTCTGCAATGTGTGAGTGGCCACACGGCACTCGAGTCCCAAAGTCCTGCCCCTGGCAAGCAGTGGGCTCAGGGGGTCAGTCTCCTCTTGGTGCTCAATGCCATGGTGATGGGCACTACACTAGAAGTATCTTAGATAGCTAGTCCTGCTCAGGGGTCTAGCGGGGGATCTGCCCCAGATGTTAGAATTGGAAACTGGCTGGGGCAATGAGGAATCACCTGACTCTTGCTAAAAAGCCGGCCATGGTTCACAGAGCATGAGGCCCCTGGGCTTACATCTCGTCCCAGAGGCCGCCCACCCTGAGCTGCACAGCGCACCCTTGCACCACACCTGGGCATTGCTTTTAGCCCTTACTCAGAGCACGCCCTCCTGACTCCCTCACCCCGCCCCCGCAGTCCCTCAGGGCCCCGCACTCACGGACCGACCAGACCTGATGCTGATTAGAGGCTCACACACTTGGTTGCTTCTGAAGGCCAAGCTCATTGCATATGTCAGGGGCCTTCTTCCACTGCTCCACTGGTGTCCACCAAGCAACCTGTGTGCCTCCCCCTCTAATCCAGGGACTCCCCGCAACCCCCCTCATCCCCCAGAGGAGGAAGGGGTGGGGCTGCCTTCCTCCCCAGGCCAGGACCCCATTCTCAAGGCCATGCTAGGGGCTCTCTGTGCACCCCATTCCCCTACCAGAGTCCCGTTACCCCACAAACACACACCAGGAGTTCTGTGTGACCCCCATAGCAGGGTCTCCCATTCTCTCCCCAGGCCAGGGAGCCTGTGTGCCCTCCATTCTCCCCATGCAGGGGCTCGGTATGTCTCCCTTCCCTCAGACCAGGGTCTCCCTGTGACAGGTTGGATCACAGAAACCCCCTTGATGTTCTGAGGCTACCCCTGAGCCTGTTTCCCCTGGCAGCTTGGGACTTCAGTCCCTTATCTTGTTATGCCAGACATGCCAGCCTGCCACAAACACAGACCCAGGTCTGAACCACGGCACTCAAAAGCTACAGATTAAACCGAAAACGCCTCAGAAAGTATTCCTGTCTCTAGCACCCAGACACCCAGCTCCCAATGGGCTCCAAACTCCAAATAAATCCATTTTACTCTAAAGCTTATACAAGGGTAAACTCATAACTTGTTCACCCTCTATAACACTGATAGAGAGAGGTGCACAGCTGTTTGCTCCCCCTGGAATTAATTACATACTCTGGGTCAATTAATAAACAAAAAGAATAAAACAAAACCATGCAAGTCTAAGCCTAATACAGCAGGAAACTAAATGCAGGTAAATCTCACCCTCAGAGATGCTCCAATAAGCTTCTTTGACAGACTGGACTTCTTCCTAGTCTGGAAAAAAGAACAGGAGGACTTGTGGCACCTTAGAGACTAACAAATTGATTTGAGCATAAGCTTTCATGAGCTACAGCTCACTTTATCGGATGCACTTCTAGTCTGGGTGCAGCAATCACTCACACCCCCATAGTTACTGTGCTTTGTTCCAATTTCTCTCAGGCATCTATTTGGGGTGGAGAGGCTCTCTCTTGAGCCAGCTGAAGACAAAATGGAGGGATTTCCCAGGGCCTTATATAGTTTCTCTCTTGTGGGTGGCAACCCCTCTCTCCCCCTATGTAGAATCACAGCTATAAGATGCATGCATCCGACGAAGTGGGGGTATTCACCCACAAAAGCTTATGCTCCAATGCGTCTGTTAATCTATAAGGTGCCATAGGACTCTTTGCAGCTACAAGATGAAGTTTTGGAGTCACATGGGCAAGTCACATGTCCATACATGACTCAGTTCTCTACAGACCGAGCCATTGCCCACGTTAGCCCGAACGTTCCCAGGAAAGCTCAGATGTGGATTGGTGTCTATCAAGGTCCATTGTTAGCCAAGTACTTCCATTTACTTGAATAAGCCCTTTATGCTATGTTGATCAAATCTGCCTTAGGTGCTTTCTCCAGCAAACACTTTAAATACCAGCATAGAACCAACCCTCATAACTTCAGATACAAAAATTACACATGCATACGAATAGGATGAATACATGCAGCAGAACATAACCTTTGCAGAGATATGTTACATGGCATATCTAGCATAAAACATATTCCAGTTATGTCCTATTTACACTCATAAGCATATTTCTATAAAGCATTTTGGGGTGCAACGTCACACTCCCATCCCCCCAAGTAGGGGTTCTGTGTGCCCCCCATTCCTCTATACCAGGACCCCCGCATTTTCCCCTCTGCCAGGGCCTCAATGCCCCCCTATGCCAGGGCTCCCCATGCCAAGAGCACTCTGTGCACCACCTTTCTCCCCATCCTGCCGCCACCCCTGTTCTTATTCTCCTTTCTTTCTTCTTTCCTCTCTCACTCAGGGGGTCACGATTGTTAAACTATTGAGAGGAAGGGTAAGGCTGAGGGGGTGTCACACTGGGAGATGTCAATAGCTGCCCTCAGCTGACAATTGCCAGGGTGGTGATAGTGGGGGGAGCTCCACTGACCAGCTGTCGGGAGCTCCACCTGTCTGCCCAGTTCTTCCCTTTCTGTTTGTCTGGTTTGCACCCAGCCCCATAGGGCTCTGGCCACCGATGCCTAAGAACGTCCCATGGAATTTTGCAACGGCCCAGGACGAGAGACGACCTCCCCCACCGCGGTTCTCTCACCTCCTGGCACTAACACAGCGACACCACTGCAGCCACGGAGGTGAGTCGAAGGAGTCCAGCCTCAGCTGCCTGCAGTGCCTCCAAGAGACCAGCATTGCCTGGCGCGACAGCCGCTGTCACTGGGCGTATGGATTTCACAGGTTCTGGGCCGGCAGTGGCAGTTTTCTCTGCTCTTGTGTCATTAGCTCCTGGCGTTATTTCCTGCATTAGCTCCATGGCATTATTTCCCTTCCCTGCTGGGATGCAATAATCTGTGCCTGGCCCCTGCCTTTATTTCCCTCCTTTCCTGTTATTTCTCTCCCACGTGGGGGGAACATCGATTTCAAAACAGTGCCCAAAAAAAACCCATTTGTATAAAACCTCCACTCCGGAGCCCCCCGAGGCAGATGATTCCTGATGGAGATTTGGATTTGAAAGTAAAGATGCCTGTGACATGCTGGGGAAGCTGGGACATGGCCTCGTTGCAGAACGGGGATTGTTCTTCAGTGTTTATGTTAGGGAGGCCCCCCGCCAGGCCTGGGGAACCATTGTGCTGGGGCTGGACAAGCAGAGGTGAAGAGCCAGGCCCTGCCCACTGCTGGGGACAATGGAGCCACAAAAGTATGCATGGCTCGGTCAAGTCCCATGGGCTGCCATGGGAGCAGGACTGGGCCCTCAGCCCCTAGCTTCCCTGACTTTAGTTGGCCTTGTGGAGGGAGGGTGAACTCTCGTCAGCAGCGAGGAGGTGGAACATGCCGAGGACGTGAGTATTGTGTCTAGGGACAGCAAAACTGGGACATTTGGGATGACCCTGCGCCCATAAAACTGGACAGCCAGTGGTGTGATGTGAACACCCGGATAGATTCCCCTGGGACAGCTCCCTTAAACAAAGGATGATCCTGGGCAGCTGTCAACCTTACCTGCATCCACCTTAGCAGCTGGGCCACACCACCCCTAACAGCCTTCGACAGGTGCCGGCTCACAGAGTTACTCCTCTGCACTGTGATCGCAAAGGTCTGGGGTTCAAGCCTTGCCCATAGCCCGTAAGGAGGCTGTTGGAGCAGCAGCCGTGGTGGGGTGGAGTCTGCTCACACTGGAGGGGCGCGCAATGCAGGCCATCGATTACACCAGCAGGTCCAGGGACTAGAACCCAGGACGCGGCACCCTCAGTGACCGGCTTCTCCATGTCAGCTCCTGCTGACGGCCGGTGGGAATGAGCCCCTGCCTCACTGCCATATTCCCGGGAAGGGATGTGGGGTTTCCTTGGCAAGCCCAGAGCAGCGGTCGCCGTGTGGGGAGGGGGCAGCCCCTGGGTACGTCCTGGTTTAACTGCCCTGTGCCCCCTGCTCTGGGATCCCGCTCTCTGTGTGTGACACCAAAGCCATGGCTGGGTAACGGTGCCAGTGTATGCAGGCAGGTAATAGAGAGGGTGCCATCTACTGGCACACACGGAGATATAACATGGTCAGGCCCCGTGAACAGCTGGCCCCTCAGGGCAGGCCTGGGTCATCCGTGCACCAGCCAGCGGCCTTGGCATCCACCTCATGCCCGAGGCTCCCCAGTCCCTTCTCCTGTCCCTCGGACGGGGCTCAAAGTGCAGCGTGGCCGCCCCATGGCTGTGGGGAGTGGGAGGGCGCAGGCCAATGCCCCCCGGACGGGAATCTCCCGGCTGCGAAAGCAGGGCAACGAGGCTGTGGGTGGGGCTGTGACACCCCAGGCCCTGCCCAACCCACCATGGCTGCCATTAGGCGCCAGCCAGCCCATCTCCAGCTGATTTACAGCATCACGGGCGAGGCACTCTGGGGAACTGTGCTATATAAAGGACCCAAAGCAGAAGCCTGACCTCCCCTACCACTAGGAGGTGCCCCAGGGAGATGAAACGTGGCAGCTGGAGCTGGCTCCAAGTGCAATCTAAGGGCCAGGGTGGCTGAAGCCTGGGGGCTGCACTGAAGTTACATGGGCATAGGTACTTCCCTCAGGGTCTGAAAAATCCTTTTTTTCCCCAGGCTTTCTGCAGACACAGGCAGGCATCAGTTACACTCCACTCATGTTTTCATGTCTTTGCATCTGCAAGGAATGGAAACAATTGTATTTCAAATGAACGCTGAGCTACCGAGTTCCTCCGGTGTCTCCGGGAGCTGGAGAGACTGAGTTGTGCAGAGTGGAGAAAAAAGCGAACAATATACAGCTGGGCTAAGGCCCAGTGAAGTCGGGGAGGGCTGATGGGCACCAGCTAGGAGTAGCTGCGTGTTATTATCCAGGTGGAAGAAGCATCATTTAGTTGTTACTATGATTTATTATTTGCATGGCGGTGCCAGGATCCATGAGGGACTGATGGGAGGTAAGCACCACTGAACAGAGAACAGGAGCGAAGCTGCCAGTGGCAAAAACGGGGAGAGGGCTTCATCGGGAGCTGGGTATCCCAAGAGACAGGTAGGATGCAGCACCCTGAAATCTTCAGCCTGCCGTAGGGCGAAAGAGGGTGGACAAGACTCATTCTCACTGGTCAGAGCTAGGTCCCCATGATAACTCCTTGGAGGAAAAGGGTGACCCCATCTGGAGCCAGCCCAAGGGGCAGAAACAGAGCTGCCATGTCCCCCCTGCAGGGTCTCCCATGCACCCCCCCCATCTTGGGTCTCACATGCATACACACACACCAGTTCTGGGTTTCCCATTCACACACACCCTGTTATCTGGGATCTCCCATGTACATAGCCCCCCCCCCCAGTCTAGGGCCATGCACACAATGCCCCCTCCCCAATCCGGGGTCTCCCATGCACCTAGGGCCTCCCACAACCCCCCAACAGCTATAACTCATTGACTGTGTGTGTTGCATGTCACAAGCAGAGAGTACCAGACTGCTCCAAGCAAATCCTAGACAGGGGGCTGATGCAGAATGAAACAGAGAGCGGGTGCAGGGAAGCGGAGCCCTTGGCAGAAAGCCGCTTGTTCATTGACAGTCCCAGCCGGGCAGCCATCCTCAGTGCTGTGGATTGGGGGTGGGGGTCATCTGGGGGTGAGAGAGAGCCACGTCCACTCCAAGGCCCCGGTCTTTCCAGCCTGGGACGGGGAGCTGCGCTGACCAGGCGCTGAGCTGAAGCCCGGCGGGAAGGAAGGAAGCGACCTGTTAAAAGCAGCCATGGAACAAAGCCAGAACCTTTCATCCCAGTGGTTCTCCAGCTTTTCCCTATCGGGGCCCGCTCTCCCGGATGGCTGGGATCCAGCCGGAACATCCCGCCTCCCCCAGTGCTATGGGATGGGCACGGTGGTTGTAAGTGACCCCGACACCTGTTCATGACCCCAGGTCAAGCACCCCGCTTTAGCCGGTAAAACAGAGCCTAGCTCTGAACTGCTCCTGGTTTGGGCCACTGCTCCAGCCAAGCCCTTTAGGGCACAAGCCTGTCTGTAGGGCCCCACAGGGGCACAGGCAGAGGGGGTACATGGACCCCAGCCTCTCCTGGGACTGATGCTTGCTGGAGTCACAGGCCACCGTGTCTCTGAGTCCAGACTGACAACGGTCAGGGCAAAACCCAGCCTCCGCCTGGCCAGGAAATGGCCTGGGCCCCCAGCCGGCATTAAGTGGCCCTCATTGCCCACTGGCAATCGCACCATCGTGGCGCTTTGGCTCCCTCTAGTGGAGACATGTCAAAACTACGTCGGCCCAGGGAAATGATGGGTTCAGAAGAGGCCCCAGATAGGCAGCCAAACCACGGGTCTTCCCCAAGAACGAGCCGTGGGGCTTGCCCCGCCGTGGTCTTGGCTATGATACCCCTGTCCTGGGCTCCCATCCCAGGGATGGTACAAGTCGCATGCCCCTGCCCAGCAACAGCCTCCACTCTCAGGAACAGACGCCGCCCCATCCGGGGATGAATGGACGCTGTCGTAAACTGCCCAGGCCGGAGACGTACGCAGCCACGATCCACCCTGTCCTCTCCCCTGTGGTCTTCATGTGCTACTCTGCACCTCACTGTGGAGTCTCAATCAATGCCAGCTCCCTGGGCTGTCCTGGTTCCCAACCCGCCGGGGCCCCTTTTCGCAACATCCCTTGCGTGGGATCCTGCCGTGCTGGGAGGTGTCCAGCACCTCACAAGGGGCCTAGATGACCTAACCCTGCCTCCTGGGACATGCCCGTGCCATTAGCTGGGCTCTGCAGTTAACCCGACACTGCTCACAAGCCGCTGCTATGCACCAGGCCTCTCTGAGAGTCCGGAATGGCAGGGAATGCGCTGTGAGGATGTACATCCGGCCCCAGCCCCCCGCCTCTCTCTACGGAGGGGAACAGCAAGCTGCCCACATTGGCCAATGTCCCTGGGCAGGTCTGCAAAGCTCCACCCCAGCCTTTCCTGGAAGCAGGGTCTGTGCTAGATGGGCCTCTTTGCAGAGTCACCCCCTGGCACCTGTCTCAGAGAAAACCCCAAGGAGGAGGGCTTGCGCCTTCCCACTCTGGTCCCTTTCCCACTGCAATAAGCCAAGGTTCAGAAGGCAATGGGTCCCTGGCATTTCCTCAGCCCCCGAGCCACATGTCAGATGGCCCTTTATGGCCACAGGACTGGGCAGATTGTCTCCTAAACCAGCATCTCTTTAACCTTCTATGTCCCAGCAGCAGGGCCTGCTTTGAATGGGCACACCAAAGGGCCAGGGACCAGGGGCTCCAGCACTAAAACCATGAGCCTCTAGCACTGAGTGGACCTTTTGGTACCTCAGTGGAGCCAAACCCACCTGAAAATTCCAGTCTTAGTGGCCAATCAGCAAACAAGTCTAGTATTGCTACCAGTGAATGGAGCTAATCTCTTAGCTGACAGGCTAGAAGGCGGCTCACGGGTTTAGTGCTGAAGCCCCCGTGTTCAAACCCCGCTGATGACTCATGTGGGAGGTGGTCACTGACAAACTGGAGAATTGGTCTGAATTCAACAGGATGACATTCAACAGAGACAAGTGCAAAGTACTGCACTTAGGAAGGAACAATCAAATGCACAGCCACAAAACGGGGAATAACTGGCTAGGAGGTCGTACTGCTGTATAGGATCTGGGGTTATGGTGGATCACAGATGGATATGAGTCAACAATATGATGCAGTTATGAAAAAGGCTAATATCAATCTGGGGTGTATTAACAGGAGCATTGCATGGAAGACACGGGCAGTAATTGTCCTGCTATACTTGGTGCTGTTGAGGTCCCAGCTGGAGTTCTGCGTCCAGGTCTGGGCACGGCATTTAAAAAAGATATGGATAAATTGGAGAGAGGCCAGAGGAGAGCAACAAAAACGATCAAAGGTTTAGAAAACCTGATGTGTGAGGAAAGGTTAAAAAACCGGGGTCTGTTTAGTCTTGAGGAAAGAACACTGAGGGGGGAACATGATAACTTGTTAAGGGCTGATATAAAAAGGACCATGATCAGTTGTTCTCTGTGTCCCCTGAAGGTAGGAGAAGAAATAATGGGCTTAATCTGCAGCAAGGGAGATTTAGGTTAGATGTTAGGTACAACTTTCAACACTAAGGGGAGTTAAGCTCGGCAATAGGCTTCCAGGGGAGGTTGTGGAATCCCCGTCATTGGAGGTTTTTAAGAACAGGTTGGCCAAACCCCTGTCAGGGATGGTCTAGGTTTACTTAGTCCTGCCTCAGCACAGGGGGACGTCTCCAGGTCCCTTCCAGCCCGACGTGTCTGTGATTCTGTGATTACATTTGCTTAGCTCAGATACCCTGGTAGCTGCTTGGGATGCACAAAGCAAGGCCAACATTGGGAGCCCTTCTGGAACTGGCAAGTGGAAGGAAGAGGCGCAGCTGAGTCCGGAGGTGTCTGATTGCCCAACCAAGGAGTGTGGGGAATGAGCGAGAGCTGGAAATGACCCCAAGGGAGCTCAGTCCGTTTAGCTGATGGAGAAGAAGATTGAGACGTGACTTGATCTTGGTAGATAAGTACCTTCCTGAGGAGAAAATACGGGCTACTCAAGGGCTCTTGTCTTGAGCAGAGAAAGAACAAGAACCACCGAATGGAATTCAAAGCCAGACAAATTCAAGGTAGAAATAAGGCACAATTTTTAACAGTGAGGATGATTAACCACTGGAAGGCATTGCCAAGGGAAGCAGTGATTTGCCATCTTTTGACGTCTGATCAAGTCCGGCTGCCTTTCTGGAAGTTGTGCTTTAGCCAAACACAAGTTATTGGGCTCGATTCAAGGGCGCCTGTATGAAATGCAACGGCCTGTGGTATACAGGAGGTCAGGCCAGAAATGATCCCTTCTGGCTTCACTCTTTCTGGATAAGGGACATAACCTTCAGAGATGCTTCTCTTGGCTGAAAAGTCAGTTCACAATGGCACGACGCACACAGAAGAGGCAGGGAGGGACGGGAGATGCTGCACGTTGGGAGTCCCTGCGAGACCAGCTGGACAGTGCATGGACAGAGGTGAAACTGGGGAAGGGGGCAGAGCCTGGGATCGGAAGAGAACAGGGAGTGAGCAATTACGAGACCTTTATTGTCGATATTACAGAAGCAGCTGGAGGCACCACTGGGCTGGGCGCTGTGCTAGTGAGAAACAATCCCCGACCAGACGGGCTAACAGGAGAAATGGACAAGGGTGGGAGAGGCTGTGACATGCCACAGAACATCAGAGGCAGGACTAGACTCAGGTCTCTGGGGCCTACTCTACCACTACCAAACCATCCTTCCTCCACTTGAAACCCCAGGAGAGCAGGGGGGCAGGAGGGCCGAGGGGCAGGGAAGGGAGAGGAGAGCTTGGGAAGAAACAGGTACAGCTGGGCCCACACAGGGTGCCTAAGAATTCAGCCAGAGGGCTTTGGGTAAGGAAGGTGCTATGTGACCCAGGGGTGCCAGAACAGGGGCGAACCAGGAGGCCATGGCCCCATCACTTTTTACCGTCCGTAAGAGTGAGCAATGGGGGAAACGGGGCAGAGAGGAGTGAGCAGGGGGGCGGATCTTGGGGGGAAGAGGCAGCGCAAGAGCAAGGCCCCAGGGGAAGAGGCAGCATAGGCGTGGGGCCTCAGGTGAAGGGGCAGTATGAGGGTGGGACCTTGGAGGGAATGGGCAGCAGAAGGACGGGACCTCAGGGAGAAGAGACGGGCCCAGGCTGGGCCTTGGGGGAAGGGGCAGCAGGGCCACAGTTCGGGAGCTGATGCCCCCTCCACACACTTTTAGGGAGCTTCCCGCCGTTCCTGACGTGAGTGCTAACTAGTCCTTAATTGATCACAATGGTTCCTTGTGGTCTTCAACTCTCTAAATGATCATTATTAAATTAATTCTATTAAGGCTGAAGGATCCTAAAAACCCCAGTATAATAAGGCACCTAGGCCCAGATCCTCCATGGACTGATTTCAGTGGAAGTTGGATCCCTAAACACCTGTGAGGATCTGGGCCCTAGTCACTGGAGAAAAGGCGAATACAGACTAACTGAGCTTTGCAAGAGGCTGCTTGGAGATCTGAGGTTAAATAAAACTCTCTGGGGGAGGAGGAAAACCAACCCAGAATCCACGGAGTCAGTTACCGCTTGCAGGGAAATGATAAGGGCAGTGAAAGCCCAGCATGCCGGCCACAGAGGTTAACGGAAATCAACAGTGCTTTTACAAACCCTGCGGGGGAAGAAATGCATTAGTGGAGGACGAGACAGGTGAAAGTAACGATGAGGCCGGCACAGTGGAGCTTTTTTAAAGCCTGTCTTTAACAAGGGAACTAAAGAGCAGCAGCCTGCGCGGTCAGGAAGGAAGGACGTGCCAGGACAAGTAACTCTGAGTGAAAGCAGAGAAGGAACTGCTTGGAACATCTGCACAAAAAATCAGCCCCTCCAGATGTTAATTAAGTGCAACTCCCCCTAACACATAGTGCCTCTTTGTCGCCCTCTAGTGGCAACACCACACAAACGGGTTTATGAACACTTCTGGCCACAGTAATGGGGAAGGTATTTGAGCCCAAGTTGTGGAGATCTGATCCATGCTTTAGATCTGGAAGGGCGAGGTTCGGGCCACACGGGTGGCATGCTCGGTGGCATCTTTACGCATCCCAAAACATGGAATTGAGGCCATTACAGCCTGAATTTTTCATGCCATTTCATGGTTTCTCAGATCTGGGAGACTGGAGAAGATCCACCATGGTACCAATCTTCATACACAGAAACAACACTGATCCCGGCACTTACCAACCAGTGAGTCCAACTTATATCCCAGGGGGCTGGGCAGTGAATGGGGCCCCCAAGTAGCATGTATTTGTAATGGACAGATCTTTTCAGTCTGATTGCTTTCTAAGCCAGACTTGCAAAGTGAGCGCTCGTTGGTTCTCAGGGAGTTAGCTGCAATGTCACTCATAAAATCATGCTGTCAAAGCTCATCCAAAACTGGCTGGAATATGGAGTCAGAACACTGCTGCCACAAGCATCTCTTTCCTGTCACTTTTGCTGCTCTCAGAGGCACGTCACTGGCTCCCCACCACACTCAGCATCAAGTGGAAATGCCAATCCCCTCCTTCAAGGCAGTGCATGGTGCAGCGCCTGCCGACATCTCTGTCCTGAGCCCCTCCCATGTTTCCCCTGCCCTCTCCATTCTGCCACTGACACCAGCCTGGCTACGCCAGCCCCTCCTATGCAGCATGCCCTATGCTGCCACACGGGTGCCTGGCCACTGTTTCTCCCCTCACGCCTCCTTTCAATCGCTCCTCCAAACCCACTCCTGCAGCACCACTGACCCAAACGAGCACATTCACGCTTAAACGACGGTCCACGGAGCCAGCAAGCCATGTGACAGGCACCAGCCAGCCCCCTGATGGGATATCACGGCCCTTTCCCAGTGATGCCTATCCCTAGTCTCTCAGTATTTGGTGTTGTACTTAAAGCCTCGGCTCCTTGAGTCAGGTGATTAGGTGAGGTGCTCTTTTAAAAACAACCAACACACACGTTTTCAGCCCCCATGGCTTCAGGAAAAAGCTTGAATATGTAACCTAAGGGCTCCAGTTCCCCAAAGCAAAGAAACAGAACCCCATGTGTATTGTTTTTAAGTCTGATGACTTTAAGAGGATCTCACGATTCTGGGGGGCCTGGCTTCTGATTTTTGAATGCTCAGGGCGGGAGGTGGGGTGCGTGTTACTTGCTTAACATCACAGCAACAGGAGCCTCTCCCTCTTTGAATCTTTATAGCTGTCGCTGCAAAGGTAGCTGTAATCCTCCCCTCACCCACACGCCCCACCACCTCCTCCTGCCCATCAGCCAGTTCTTCTCCTCACCACTGTGTGGTCACGCATGAGGCACTTCTCTACCCATGACAAGCCCCAGGTGCTGGGCACCTTTTGGGCAGGAATGAGAGGCCTGGACTGGCTCCCAGTTCACCTTCCTGAGCCCAGGCTTCCTGGCCTCCCTGTGACGGTGCCCAGTGCCCAGGGGTGGGAATGCAGGGTGGGAGAACGTGGTGCTTCTCCTGTGACGGTGCCCAGTGCCCGGGGGTGGGGATGCAGGGTGGGAGAACGTGGTGCTTCTCCTGTGATGGTGCCCAGTGCCCGGGGGTGCAGGGTAGGAGAACGTGGTGCTTTTCCCTTCAGCTGCAGCTTGTGGGGAACACAGCTACCCCCAGTCTAATCCATACAGCCCTGGAGCCTCAAATCTTGTAACGAGAGGGCCTCCTCCCTGCTGCCTTGTGGCACTGCCCTGGCACAAGGACGCCATCCCGCCCTGGCAGGGGCGCCACAGCTCAGAAGTGCGAGCGCATTGCGAGCTCCGGGAGATGACGTGGGAGGGAAGGAGACATGTGAATTGAAAAGACCAGTTAATCCCCATGGAGGCCACTAGATGGCAGCCCCTGCTCCTTCTTTGAGGGCCGCCCCATCTGTAGGTGCCCCACTCCCATGTGCTGGGGGGGCCTCAGCTGGGGGCAGTGCCGCTTTCCCAGATGGTCTCGAGTCATCTCCAGGGATGCCCCCTGATTTCATCTCCAAATGGGGCTGGCCTCAGTCCTTGAGCCCCAGGCCTGCCGCTGGGATTCCAAGAGGGACTGGACGTCTCCACACACACCCCGGCCAGCAGCTTTGATTCCAGCCATCTGTGATCCCTTTGGTGTTCATGATCCTTCTCCCCACCCACCCCACCCCACCCCCTGGCTGCCGGCCGTCAGGCAGAAGCCTGCTAAGTCTCTGCGCCCAGCAACATCAAGGCAACGTCAACCCAGCGCGGTGGCTGCTTTCCTGCCTGGCAGGTGGGGGCCCAGGGAAGAGCTCCCCATCAGGAACATGAAGGCAGGGTCCCAGGGATGGATCTAGGGCTCACCTGGTCTGTGGTGGCCTGGATGCCACATGAGAAGTTGTGTGCCGGGGGGAGGTGTTAGAGGAAGATCCAGGAGCATGGTTCTCCGTCCAAACTCCAGGTGTTAGAGGAAGCATCCAGGAGACATTAGCATGGTTCTCCGTCCAAACTCCCTGGCCCCGCTGGCTGGAGCTCTGCCAGCCACAGCACTGTCCAACCCTGATCCCCGGGTGTGGCCAGGGCCTCTGATGTCATCATCCTAGCTGTGACATCACAACCATTGCCATGGCGATCAATTATGGCCCCACAATATACTCCTAGATTCTCAACCCAGCCCCTGGTTCCTCCCCGGTCTGTTCAGCGGAGCAGCATGATTCAATAGGGACAGAGCTCCCCGGGCCGAGGGCTGGAGCCAGGGGAATGGGTGGCAGGGCTAAGGGGCATCAGCACAGCTGTGTGTCACTGGGGGAGGAGCGGGACTGTCATGGTGTGGACGGGGCGTTGAAGACCAGGGGCTTTGGCAGAACAGGGAGGAGGGTGGGTGGCCCAGGCCTGGGTTCACGCACATCCCGCAAGTCAGGGGTGGAGGAGGTGCATGCTGGACTGCAGTAGCTGCCGTGCATTGGCAGAGCTGGTCCCACCGGGCCGCCCATCCCAGCCACCCTCTGCCCCGCAGAGCCCTGCTCGGTCGGGGCTAGAGCGCTGCCATGAGCCACCTGCGCAGGCTGGCTTGTGTAGTCACTCATGCCAGGCCTGTTGCCCGTCACCCTGCCCAGCACCAGGCAGTGTCCCCAGTGGGTCAGCACCATCCCCCCCACCCCTGAAGCCAGTACTGGCATCGGAGGGCCAGGGATCGTGGAGGGGGTTCAGGTAGAGCCAGCGGGGGTGTCTGTCCTGCAGCGGTGGGGTCGGGTGGGGAGCTCCCAGCTCTAGCTCCAGCTCCAGCTCCAGCTCCACTCTGTCTTGGTTCCAGCTCTACTCTGCCTCACACAGCTGCTGCTCTGCCTCCAGCTCCCTGGGCTGCTTCTCTGGCCCCTCTGGCTCTGGTTGCTGCAGTTCTGCTCCCAGGACTGGGGCTGCTCTCTCTGGGCAGCTTTTCTGGTCCCTCTGGATCTGGCCCAGCTCTGCTCCCCAGCTCAGCTTGGGCCCCTGCTTGCTCCTTAGCTCGGCCCCACTCTGTCTGACCCAGGCAATTCCAGCTCACAGGGAGGACGGGACCCCCTGGCTTCCTGACTCCCTGATTAGCCTGCCCGCCCTGTCATTCAGGCTGATCTGGAGCAATGGCCTCTCCCCATTGTTCCTGGGGGCTCTCAGTCTCAGGGTCCTGATTCCCCATTGACCCTTCCCCCTTTTAGTACTGGGAGCTAGCATCTGAAACACCCCCACTGACTGTTAGTAAGGGGGCAACAGCCCCTTACACTTGCATTGGCCTGTCCCCGGGGCCCTCAGTGCAGCCCATGTACACAGCGATCTCGCAACTCCCCAGGGCCTGGGGGACGTCCATGTTTGCTCTTCTCCTCTGCCCTGTAGACAAAGGATGATTTTGTGGCTCACTCCCAAGCCCAGCAGCCAGGACTCCTGGGTTCTTTTCCCACCTCTGCCACTGACTGCCTGTGCAGCCGCCTCCCCTCAGCCTCCCCAAGCTTCAGCCAAAGGGGGTGAACCCTGCACGTAGAGTGACCGGGTGTCCCCATTTTATAGGGACAGTCATGATTTTGGGGTCTTTTTCTTACATAGGCTTCTATTACCCCCCACCCCGTCCCGATTTTTCACACTTGCTGTCTGGTCACCCTACCTGCACCTACCAAGGGGGGCTAATGCAAGTAACTCCTGAAAGTCCTTTGGAACGCCAGGGATAGTTATTGTTGCCATCAAAGAGGGGTCGCGGTGTCAGGCGTGGTGGGTGATCACGTGGTGGGTGGATTCTACGGCGCACTCCACAGATGTACTATTGCCGTGGGACCAGCAGGAGGGGATGTGCCCAGAACCACCACATGCACTTACCCCCATGTGCGGGGCTGTGTAGCAAATTATTATCACTATATTTTTACAAATGACACAGTCCCAGTGTAAACGGAGCAGGGAATACCTGGTTTTATTTCCTGCACTGAAATAACAAATTTCCATCTTCACGCCAATGAACAGGTTGCTGGAGTGGATAAAACAGCTCCTGAGCTATCGTATATGTGCGTTACACCTACCGTGCCCTTGTGCTTCAGCCTTGGCCTGCAGTCAGGCCACTGTGCTGGGTTCCCCGCTGATCCCATAAGCAAACCACTCAGGTTAGTATTAGACTCCTGGGCCAGCCCCAAGGAAAACGCCAAGGTGTGGCAGGAAATGTGTGAGTCAGTGGGGGGCACTCTTCTCTCCTAGACAGCACCTAACCCTTTGCCTCCATGTGTTGCTGGGGGTGCTCTGCCGGAGGAAGTCGTGTGACTCAGTAGGGGGCGCTCTCCCCTCTAAGTTAGTGCTGACCCCGGTGTCGCAGCACTGCAAGAGGGGGCGCTGGGCTACAGGCAGCAAAATACACGACTCAGTAGGGGGCGCTCTCCCCTCTGAGTGGCTGCTGACCCCATTTCCCCAGGGTGGTCTGGGAATGCTCGCTCCTGGAATCACTGTCATCTGGGTGAGCTGGAAAGGTCCTGTACGTCTGAGACCATTCAGGGTCCCACCCATGGGTGCTTTGGTCAGAGGCGGAGCATAAGCTCCTGCATCCTGACCAACCTCCCGTGCAGGCTGCTCTGTTCTGCCTCCCGAAACTCGCCCTGCACTTTCCACCCGATACAAGATCCTTCTTCACTTCCTGTCCTGCACTGGTAGGAAGTGTAGCTTTACCCTTTGAGGCCTTCCTGCCCCTACTCCACCCCCGAAGTGGCTGCATTTCAGTGGAAGGGGGGGTGTTCCCTGTCAAACCTTTCCCTATTTCAAAGGGACGGTGGGTGAGGTTTCATTACCGAATCCTCACAAAGCATTTTGAGATCCCAGGATGGAAGGTGCAAAGCATTAGCCAGAGCAATGACACTGCTATAGTCACGGTGTATCTCACTTGGCATGCAGATCCCCAAATACTGCATTTAGCTGCTATGATGTTAAACTAGGTGGATGCCCCACTTAATCTAATGAGGACAGATCAGGGCCCCAGGGTGACTTGTGCTGTTAAATGGATTATATGCAGTTATGCCACGTGCACTTAGAGGATGACATTCACTATCAGACACCTTTGCTGGGGCTCTCCAGGAGTTCCCAGCGGGGCGGCATCCAGATCTCAGACTCCAGCGCTTCTGCAGCCAGAGGGCTTGATCTCCCAGCTGTCAGCCTGAGAGGGTAATTCATGCCTCTCTGTTTAGATCGGCTGGTGTTCTCTCATGGCTCTGCACATGCTGGTTCACCATGAGCTGAATCCAACCCGTGACTGTTGGGAGTTTACACCAGGGGGCCTGCTCAGCACCACAAGGGGCAGACTATAAATTCAGGCATCACTAACTGTACTGCCCCCCCTCGCCCCCGTGGGAAGTTTGGGGTCCTGCGTGTTGTGAGACAGGATGACTCTAAGCTGTTAACACCTCTTGCATGGCAGACTGTTGTGACAGTCATTCATCTCCTTTCTCTTCGCTTTCCGAGTGCCCTCCCCCAACACACCACTCTCTCCTCCAGGCCTTGCAGTCCATCCTCCTTCCTAAGCAGCGATCCGATCCGCAGCTGGGATAAGGGACTGTGTCCCTGTGCTATGCTCCCCTGCAGTTCTGTAGTGTTCCACGGAATAACCTCTGTGACTGCTCAAGCCATGTGGCATCCAGCCTTCAGCATTTAGGGGGAGCCAGATTTGGTTCCCCAGTCCTGGTGCTTTGCATTGCTCTGGATAGATCTCAGGAGTGTCTTGGCAGACTCTAAAGAGAATGTGGTCCAGGTCTCCTTTGTTCTAACTCCAGTGGAGGGTATAACACAGAGGATGTACAGTGCTCTATACTGTCAATAACCCAGCTGGTGTCTTGCTGAGCAGTCCTACTGCAGATCTCCAGCTGCAGAGGCTCACAGTCTCCATTTGCCATGCTGAGATTTGCTTACATTTAGGACCCAGCTGGAGGCTTTCCCCAACATGCAACTGGAAGCTTAATCAGTGGGGTCCTCAAAATGTTTCCTGTCTCCTCATCTGGGCCTGGGCACCACCAGAAAGACTCCTCCTACTGGATTCTCATATGCTAGCCCCACTGAACCCCTGTGTCAGCAAAGGGAGCTGGTTCTCGCCAGTTTAACGGTCCAGTTTCCAAACCAAAGAGGCTGGGATAAGTAGCTCCATAGCTGTTCCGTTTATCCGAATGGCTTGAGCTTCAGCCCACGCTAGCTTAGCTAAGAGTTTAATGCTTTAAAGCAGAACCTTATCAAAAACAATTCGCTGGAGTGGATAAACCAGCCCTCGGGGACAGAGGATGGAATCCTACTGATTCATCTGATAAGATCTCAAAATTAGACATGGACTCCAGCCACAAAATTCAGATCCAGAGCACAGGTTCCGGGATGCAGGAAATGGCTCAGGCCCCATTGATGCTAAGGAAAAACCCCTACTCAGGGAAGTTCTAGTGCAATAATATTTTATGTGTCCATAACACCTTCTGTCTCAGAGCACTTTTCAGGCTCTTGTAAGGAACTGGTTGATGTGCACATACACCACTGCCTTCTACTGGAGAGAATCAGAACTACAACTGTGATTTAAAGGCCCCATCCTGCTAACAGCTAATGAAGATTCTCCTTTAGATCAGGTGGCGTTGGGAGCAGAAGGCTCAGAACGCTAACCCCGTTGTTGCTCTTATGTTCTAAGTGGAAGAGGAGCTGGGGCATGACTTTGGGGGACTTGCAATGAAGCAGTGGGTTTGTAAATAGCACTGAACCAAGCCTGCCTGCCCTTGCTACTGCCTGGGGTGTTCAGCCCAGAACTTCCTTCCCCCAAAACATTTTCCCACAAGCCTAGAAGCCAAAGATAGAAAAGCTTTTCTAGGTGCCATCTCACCCCTTGGCCTGGACAGGGTAGTTCCAAAGTCCCCAGGGCTTTGGCCTTTCAGCTAAACTATGCCAAGGATAGTTCATGTGAGTATGACGAGCTGTCGCTCATTGGAGAATGGCTACTCTAGTGCCCACCCTACATGTGGCCTCACTCAGTATCCCTACACTGCCGGTTTTCCCTATCTCTGTCCATCTATTTAAGAACCTACCATCTGCCCATCCTGGGCAGCTCTCACTAAGTAGCTTTGGCTAAATACTCTGGTGGCAGAAGCAGCTAATCCCAACATTTTACAGGCCTGACGGATCACAGAACATGCTGGGGAGAGTCTTCAGGCTAAATGGGAGAGGGCAGAAGTTGAGGGGAAAGTTTCAGGAAGTGATGAGCAACTGAAAAAAGGGGGTTGGTGTGGTAACTATTCTGCTACCTTAGCTATAATGGTCACTCCCGCTATGGTCCATCCTCTGGCAACTCCACTGCCTGACCACACTCCACACATTCAATCACCCATCTGACATGCCCTCATCCCCCTCACATATATACTATCCCCTGTAGCCCGTCTCAGACACTCCCTTGTCCCACACACCATTCAAGCTGGGCAGAAAAACTGTGACTGAACCATTTACTGTCAGCAAATGCAGCTCCGTCGAAATCGAAACATGTCGCAGAATTGTGGCCATTTCGCCAACCTTTCATTCTGGGGTAAAAACCAAGTTCTGATGACACTGAAACGTTCAGTTTCCACATTTTCGAACTGAAATGTTTTGATTTCTTTTAAATGACTTTTCATTTTGAATTGATTTATTCTTGTATTTTATATAGAATAGAATAGAATAGAATAGAATAGAATAGAATAGAAAAGTTGAAATTGAAATGTTTCGATCGATCCAAAACCATTTTTTTCTGGAATGGTCCTTTGTGGAGACTTTCAAAGGTTTCAGGTTTCATGCCATTTCTAAATGAAGCCAAACTTTGAAATCTCAAAGTCCTTCGTAAAACAGAACCCTACTCTCAGTATCAGTTTGGTTTAAGAATTCCTTCACCCTGAAATCCATGACCCAATATTCCACATCTAGTGTCCCTCTGATCCTCCAATACTCTAGTACCCTCTGACACTCTAGCAGGTACCTATGACTCTAGCATTTCTCACTCATGCTCTAGTACCATTCTTACCCCTCAGATACTCTAGTACTAGTACTTGTCTGATGCTCTAGTGTCCCTAGCATCCTCTGATAATCTAACATGTTATTCCATATAAACTAATGCCTCTATCCCCTCCATCCCAATACCCTAGTACCTCCAGTACAACCTGATCCTCTAGCAGCTTTAGTATACCTCTGATACGCTAATACCCCAGTA
Organism: Dermochelys coriacea; assembly: GCF_009764565.3. Classification (NCBI taxonomy): domain Eukaryota; kingdom Metazoa; phylum Chordata; order Testudines; family Dermochelyidae; genus Dermochelys; species Dermochelys coriacea. The sequence goes on from NC_050076.1 coordinate 6,800,766, forward strand.
CTCCTCTCTCTGACCCTCTAGTGCCACTCTGAGCTTCTAGTACCTCTAGTAGTACTCCTTTGACACTTTAGTATCTAAAGTACCTCCTGGCTCTCTAATACTCTTCTGATACCCTAGGACTCTCTACTACCACTCTGACTCTGATAGGCTAGTATCTACAGTAGTACTTTTGGTGCTCTAGTACCCCTCTGCTAGTCTAATTATTCTAGTACTCTAACACCACAGTTCTGATACTCTCATAATGCTAGTAACCCTGGGTACTCCCTAGTATCATTGTGACTCTGGTCTCTCTAGTACCCCTTTGATACTCTAATGCCTCTCGTACACCTCTGACACCACAGTACTGCTCTGATGCTCTAGTGCCTCTAGTAACCCTGGAATATTCTACCACCTCTCTGTGACCGTAATACTCCTCTGGTACTCTGGTGTCCTCTGAGCCTACACGCCCCTCCGACACTGACGCTCCTCCTGCTCTTTAACTGCTGGTGTCCTCTGAGCCTACACGCCCCTCCGACACTGACGCTCACGCTCCTCCTGCTCCTTAACTCATTCCATCTGGGGCACCTGGCATTGGCCACTGTTGGACGACAGGATACTGGGCTAGATGGACCTTTGCTCTGACCCCCATCCGCTGCTCTCTGACCCCTGGGTGCAGCCCCGGGTCACCACGATGGGCAGCAGAGCCAGGCTTCCTGTCCCACATGGGACCCGTGCAGCCGGACGTGTGATGCGGCTGCATTTCAGGAGCTGCCAAGGGGCTGGGCCGGCTCCATCTACTTCCCTCCCCATACCGCCAAAGCACCAGGGCTCTCGCTCAACCCAGGCCGTCTCCATGGCGATAGTGACCTCACGCAGGGACAGGCAATCTGGGCCAGTCGCTGTAGCAACCATCCCAGTGACATCAAAAGCTGAGCTCCTGTTCCCAAGGCAACCCACCAGGCTGGCTGGGCAAAAGGAGCTATTTGTGTCCCTGGGATTCGTTGCCAGAGACATGGCGGGGGGAGGGGGAGTGAGACGGGGCGGGTGGGGGCACTCCCCCCCAGTCAGAGCTGCTCTGGGCTGGTGGGTAGGCGGTACAGATGGGGAGATGCCCAGCCTTCTCCACCCAGCAAGGATGCTGCTGTTCCCATCGAGGATCAAATCCCCCCTTCCTTCCCATGCACACCAGGGGAGAGGGAGATGCTCTAGTCCTGCCCCTCGGGATCCTGGGGGTGTCCCGGCATCACAGGGGCTGCTCTATGCCCAGCCTGGAACCAGTCTCCCGGCATTGAGCTCTTTAATGGGCTGGGCCCCCGGGATTCACACAGTTCCACAGGGGCAGGCCCGTGGCCTCCACGACTCTGAGACCGGGCCATCGCCACCCGTCTCTCTCTCTGTGGCTCCCTGCCGCGAGTCTAGACTGCTGCGGGAGGCTTGTACTGTAGCTCGTTAGGGGCTCAATGCTCCCAGGGAGTCTTCACAGTGACACAGCCGGCCTTTTCCAAGGTAGGCCACCATTCCCAAGTCACCTGGCTCCAGTCTCTGCGGGGCCTTAAGTCAGCAAAGCGAGACCAAAATTAAGCCATAGCCCAGCCCGTGCTGTGACGAGCCAGCCAAGCTACAGTGGGCTTCATTCCCTGGCTAGATCTCTCTGTCTTTCATCCGCCGGCGTCCAGGTGAGAGCAGCCGAGTCCCTCCAAAGCCAGCCTTCCTCCTGGTCACCGGCCCCCTTTTCCCTTTATTCTCCAGCTCAGTTCAAGTGTCCCACCTGCTGGAGCTTCCTGCTGTCAGGGGTTGGTTGTTCAGTCCTTGGGGCTCTCTTTGTCTTGGTTGACTCTCTGCTGATTTGGGTCAGTTTCAGCCAATTCATCAATGACTCTCTTCATTCCACCCAGAGCTAGGTGACACACGCACACCTCTTGTCTCCTGCACTGTTCCAGGTGCGGTGTTAACCCTTCTGCACCCACTGGGTAGCAATGCAACAGACATGGGGAAACTGAGGCACGCCTAGGCTTCATAAAAATATTACAGATAATTTCCACTTTATCACATGGTGTAACAGGACCCCATGTACCTACACCCTGCCCCATGGGAGATCCAGGAATTCAGTGCTGCCAATGTAGCCAATACACCAGCACGGGATGGTTCCAGGATGGTTTCCTCTGGAAACTGGGGGCGTGACCTTGGAGTGTTACAGGAGCTCAGGCAGGATGTACTGAAAGGGAGTGAGCCCTGAAGATCTGTCTTTATTTGTGCTTCTGTTTAACAGGGTTCAGGAGCTGCTCCTTCCTCCCACCACCGCAGGTCCCGGGGAGTGCTCAGATAACAGTAATTTGTTACCCCTCCATAGTGTCTGTTATCTGAGAAGCTCAGAGTGCTATATACATTCTTGGATTGTCTCACAGCTCCCCTGGGAGGGGAATGTGCATCAATATCCCCATTACATGGATGGGTTCATTGAGGCACAGAGTGGGGGTGGGGCGGTGGATGACTCATCCAGTGAGTTGATGACAGAGACAAGGATAGAAGCCAGGGGTCCTGACTCCCAGTCCCCTGCTCTAACCATGAGAGCGCACTCCCTCTGGCCCAAGTCAGCCCTTAAAATAGGAAGCTAAATATATAGCCACGCTAGGTGTTGCATACAATCCAGCAGGCTCAAGGGGTGGGCAAAACCCATCTGCAACAGAGCCAGGATGTCTGCCAGCATCTAAAGCAGAACTGCCCAAAATTTGCCCAAACGAGGGGCTATATGAGCAGCTTGCCAGAAGACAAATGGGCGGCAGTGCCCTGATTTGTAAAAAATGGGGCAGATTGCAGCTGCCCTTATTTCTCTGTAGAGGTGCGGTCCAGAGAGATGATGGCTCCCAGCATGCCAAGATGGGACACAGGACCCACAGGGGTCACATTGTCTTACATAAGAACATAAGAATGGCCATACTGGGTCAGACCAAAGGTCCATCTAGACCAGTATCCTGTCATCCAACAGTGGCCAATGCCAGGTGCCCCAGAAGGAATGAACAGAACAGGTAATCATCAGGATATGCATCCTGTCGCCCATTCACAGCTTCTGGCAAACAGAGGCTAGGGACACCATCCCTGCCTGTCCTGGCTAATAGCCATTGATGGACCTTATTGTGTGAGAGCACGTTGTGAAATGCCATGAGCCTCCTTCAGCTAGGCTGTACCATACCCCCTTGCCCTCCAGTGGAGTGGCTTCTGATCTATTTGGCAGCCATTACCTTCTGAAAGATGTCAAGTTCGTGATGATCTCCTAACCACAAGGCCATTGCTACATGCGGACCCGAATCTATTGAAACGGGTTCTGGAGGGACAGTCCATAGCTGGATCCAACCTGGCTCCACTCGAACAGGTTGTGGAAGAACCATCCGGAGCTGGATGCTGACCCAGTTCCAGTGGAACCGCACTGTAGTCGGACGCTGACGGGGTTCTTGTGGAACAGCTTGTGCTCCAGCTACCCTGCTATCCAGCTGCCAGAAGCTGGCTTCGTGCTGCCAGAACAGGCTGCTGGGAACCCCTCCTGCCTTTGTTTGCACAATAATAATGCCATCTGCACACTCACAGGGGGAGGCTCTACCAGCCGCTGGGGCTTTGCGCAGCCCCACACGCAGCCCAGCAGTGAGATGAAGTAACGAAGGAGGCCATGGCATGTCATGGGTGACATGCCAGCTCCGTTTTGTGCATGTGTCCTAGGAGACGGGCCATAGACTGTAGCTGAATTTCCACCTGTACCTTCCCATCAGCTCCCACAGTGCTCTAACAGCCAGGAAAATGACTGTATAAACTACATCAGGGGCTCCATGGGGAGTTCTCTGCTGCAGAGCTCCCCAGGAAAGGGTTAATATGAAACATATTAAACATAGTTAGCAGCTGCTAAGATCAGTGCCCTGCCCTCAGCCTCTGATCAGCCAGTGAGAGTGTCTTGTGATGATGTAATGCGTCAAGCTGGCCATGTCATTGGCTGGGCACACTGTCCCTTGGTATCCTGCTGGAGACTTTTTGGGGATGAGTTTGGTAAAAGCTCCTCCTCCTTTAACCTTTTAAAGGGCTGCCATCTAGTCCCCTCTGTGTCACTTCTGGGGAAGGGCAATCAGACCTGACCAGGTAACAACAGGGACCAGGCAGATGTGAATAACCAACAGGGCCAGCTCTGCAGCTGACCACAGGGAGCAGGTCAGCAGCTTCCCAAGGTAAATGAGTACTTGTGGCACTTTAGAAACTAACAAATTTATTTGAGCATAAAAGCTTATGCTCAAATAAATTTGTTAGTCTCTAAGGTGCCACAAGTCCTCCTTTTCTTTTTGCGAATACAGACTAACACGGCTGCTACTCTGAAACCTGCCAAGGGAAATGATATGCATAAGAAGAGGAGAGGGCTTGGAAGTCAGACCTTAGGAAATAATCAAGGTGAAGATGTAGAGATTAACCTCTTCACTACTAAAAAAAAAAAAAAAGGAGTACTTGTGACACCTTAGAGACTAACAAATCTTCACTACTGACATCTCAAACTCAGCACATCCAGTGCAGGCAAAGGGCTACATATGATAACAATTCCACTCTTAGCATCCAGGGGCAGGTGTACCTGTAACCTCTACAGCGGCAGGTTCAAATCCTAACTCAGGACTGGGGAGAATGCATCATGTTGAAAAATGTGTTAACTAACATGATGTTAAGCCCTTTGTTTAGACAAGGACAGTGTCAATGACCAACTAATGTATTTTTAAACCCGATTATCTTTGCCCACATGGGCCGCGTCTACACAAGGCAAAAATTGTGTTTTTAACACACATTAAAATTCTAGCATCAGCAAGGCAAGATGTAGTTTTAACACTTGCTAGCTAATCAAAGGAAACCGTAGGCTCCCTGCTAGAGCTGTATTATAATCCAAATTGCCCCATCTACACTAGGATTTTAACACATCAGCTAAAAACACACACCTTTCTTCCTATTAAAGATGAGTCCATTAAGAGTCAAGTTGTGTTTAACATCATGCTAATTAAAATGTCTTACTTAACCCATTTGCTAACAGGATGCCTTTGCCTCAGTATAGACAAGGCCCTATGTGACAAAGGAAAAGTAAGAGTTGTGCTTCTCGTCCTGATTAGCATCAGTTCTCAACACAAAATCCCTGCAGGCACTGGCAATAAATTCATTATCTATCTATCTATCTGGAAAGCCCAAGGTTTCTTTTCCGGTGGTTTGAACTCCAAGAGAATCTCTGCGTAAAGCTAGAAGAATAAACACAAGGCTGATGGCCTGGAGCTCCTGACTTCTAATCCCAACTCTGCCACTGACTTGCTGTGTGATGTTGGTGAAGATCATGGCCCCTCTCTGTGCCTCAGTTTCCCCTCTGAAAAATGGGGATAATCAGATGCTCTCTTCTCCTCCCAGGTGGGTTTTCAGGCTCAGCTCATTAGTGTTTTCAAAGGACTTGGAAGAAGTTAAGGGTTAGTGTTCTTACTTATTTATGAAGTAAAACTAACCACTAGATAGCACTGTTGTTCCACATATAGCAGCTGAACGAGCTGGTATTTGGCAATAGAAAGCCTGGATTTTAAAGGCAGCCTGCTCACCCGGCACTGCCCACCAGACAAGATGCGACGCCAGATGGGATCCACTGCAGTCGCTGGAGCCCGGCCAGACCTCCACTGCCCACAGGAAACCAAAAAAAACCAACAAAAAAAAAACAATAGCTGACAATTACATGGTGACTTTCAGTAGCAAAAAATGATTTAAAAAGCCATATGTACAGGTGTCACTCCACCCACCATTGAACTGCAGCCACCTCTGGGGTGAAACATGGCAGCTTAACAGCAACAGTTTGGAATGAGAAAAAGACGACTCTATCTAATCAAGACTGTAGGGGGAATTAGGGAAGCAGCATGTAATTACCTGAGTTGGAATTTGACCCAGCCACCAGGGTAAATGCCCTGATTCTTTATTATTTGAGGATCCTTTGTGACCAAAAGTGGACGGGACCTTGGGCTCACATCTTGTCTGAAATATGGCACCTCCAACAGCTCTGCACCCACTAATGGGGCCGGGGTAGAGGACTGACTCAGAGAGCACCTCCTACTGAGTCACCATCAGAGGCAGAGCCAGGGGGCCTCCGGGCTTTTGCATGTCTAGGAAATCCAAGCGCTGTGTATTTGCTGTTAGAAATTCCCCAGACACATGGATCCATCTCTCTCCGTAGCTGTGACTCATGGTCTCCGGCAGCATCTGTACAGAGGGCGTTTCCTGTTTTCCAAGACTCTGTCAGAGGCAGTGGCCCATTCAGAGGGACTCAGCTGTTTGCCTGGGGTCTCAAGGGATCCCTGGGACCTTGGAGAGGCTGAAGAGAACATGCATGGGGCATCCATGGGCTATCGGTCATTTTGTATATCATAGGCTAACTGCAGTGTAAGGCACTTTGCAGAGCCCAAGGCAACGGTGAGGCTGGCCTGACAGGGCCCTAACAGTACCTCTTGGCATCATTCCTTCAAAGGGCACCCGCTTCAAAGAGCAGATGGGCACCTCCCACCGCTCCGGAGTGCTAACTGCCTCAGGGCAGCACTCACAGCCCACAAATCCCCATCTCCTTCCTTCCCAGATGGGTTTCCACCCGCTCTGGCAAGCTCTGCCCTCCTCAGAGAGGGCAGTGCCCACTGGGTCCTGCGAGCTGGCTGGGAAGGGATTCAGGGGGACCCCCCCAAAGGGGGAGCAGTTCGGGTGAGGGCCTGCGAAGAGATGGGGTAAAGAGCAGTAAGGACGAGGCAGAGAAAGGGGCCAGGTTCAAAGGTGAGGGCTGTGGGGTGAGACTTGGGCTGGTGCCTGGTGGGCAGCCCATGAGGAAGACCTGTGCTGTCTGCCTACTGCTTCCCCTGCCCTACGCGCCGCAGGGAAGGCAGGGGCGGGGGGCTGGGCCACGCGGTTCCATGATGCATCTGTGCCCTTTGAATCCCGTGGGAATGTGGAGGTGGTAAATGTCACCAGCTGGTCCGCTGGGGCCAGGGCGCTCGTAAAATGCCTTTGTCTGTGGGAGAGGCTTTTTGGGCCTGGATAAACGAGCCGCTGACCTCAGCCATGGCAGCCAACCCGGCTGCCATGTGCCCCCACCCCCATGCCAGTGGCTTTCGCCCCTGGCAGCCCCTTGCTGGACCCCGCTGTAGAGCCCTGAGAGATATCACAGTGCCATTTCCCCCAGTATAAGGAGCCGGCTTTGCCCCTGGGGAAGAGAGTACAGATTGCCCTTGTATTTAAGGAAGTGTAGTTGGGGGTGAGGGAGTGGCACATTTCATCTTCTGGGCCTTCCATGTGGGCACAGGAGTGGGAGCACGTCTGCCCGTCTCTGCAGCTGAGCCGTTTCAGGGCTAATCATGCCAGCATCTTTCCCTCTTCCCTTTTGCTTTTCCTCTCCCTCCTTCCTGCTTTCTCTGCAAGTGGAAAACCATCTACGGGGCCTGGAAAGGGCATCAGCCCCGTGGCAAGACCAGGGTGGGGAAACTCAGCTGGGCGATCAGGATGCTGCTCCCAGTGCCAGGAATGGAGGCTGCAGAGTAGTGGCCCAAGGGGAGCTCTGGGAGCCCCACGGCCTGGGAGATTTAAAACCCAGCTGGACGAGGCCATCCTGCTCTGGTCCCCATGAGGGTGGCGCTGGATGGGATTTGGCAGGGATTTTCCTGCCCTAATGTCCATGATTCCCCCCTCCATCCCACAAACACTCAGGGCCGCTCCCAGCTGTTCCTGGGAGAAGAGGCTTGTCCCTTTAACAGGGCTGGCCTGGGAGCAGCAGTCCAGCCTCATCAAACATTCAGGCTCAGCCCCTCCATTAGGGCCTTTTATAGCCATTAGCTCATGGAAGTAAATTACTGCTGAGGCCCACAGCTGCTTTCCGGCTGCCTGGGGTGTGCCCAGGGCAGGGTCCCTATTGCAGGGAACAGGCTGGGGAGACAGCATCCAAGCCAGACACTGCAGAGCTACCGGCCTTGGCACGACTGTGCACTGAGCCTGGCCTGTTCCCCGCTGCGGTTCTACTCCAGGTCTGGCCCCGAGAACGTGGGGTGCAGGACAAGGCAGCTGTGAGGCTGCAGCATAACCATGCAAGAAGCCAGAACCCCCACGTATCACTGCGATGTGGCCACACTGCAAAGGAGGTCCCGGCTTTATCTTGGGGCACTGTCCTGAGAACTCAGTAGCAGCACCCTGCTCAGTTGCCAGCACTGGTACGGGCCTGCCTCCATCACAAGAGAGTCTGACCGGGACCATGAGCTTGCTAGGAAGGGGAGAGGGGGCACTCTGGTACAAACAACCAGATACGGACTGATCCCTTGCCTCAGCCTGCAGGAGCTCTGTGATCTCCCAGATCTTTCCCCAACAGGACTGCTAACCACGGGGGGTGCATTGGACAGAAGCCCCCACCAGGGTGTTCATGGGAGGCATGGCAAAGAGTGAAGAGAGTCAGCCAGTCAGCATGCTCCCTCCCCAGTGACACATCATGCAGCATGGTATGCCTGGCATGCCCTCACCCATGCCCCAAGCCTCAGAGGCTGGTCTGGAGCGCTAGGGCAATGCGTGCAAGTTCTCTCATTCAGGGACATGTGTGAGGGGCTGGGCCCTACGACTGCTGAAACCCAGCACCAGGGCGGTGGGGTCTCACAACTGCAGGACTTGGCAGGCACCAAGCGTTGGCCAAGCCCTTTCCTGCACTGCGCTCGCAATGTGCCTTCTCCCCCACCCTGAGTGTGGCTGTGTGCACCCAATCTGTGTGTGCCAGATGTGCCCTGGCCAGGCGGGATTCGATCCTATTAGGGAGCCCATCCCCCTGCCCTTGCAGCGGAGGATCCCAACATGCTTCACACACATCAACGCATATGCATCACTCTCCCCTTTTTACAAGAGGGGAAACTGAGGCACTGAGAGGGGAAATTGCTTTCCAGAGGCCACTGAGAACAGGTTTCACTCCTGACTCCCACCTTCCTGTTCTAACCACTAGACTACCCCATGTGGCACCTCTGCTCACATCTCTCTGCTTCCCTCTCCTCCGCTCCATCGCAGGAGGGCAATTCAGGCTCAGTCGGATCCATTCTTCCCCGAGTACCCATATGCCCTGCTAACAGCTCCTTTCAGGGCCTCTACCAATATCACACACAGGATTTGACCATCCAAAGCAATTTCTGAGACTTCTAGCAGGACAATGGTCTTGAGTTAAGCGATGCTGGTAAATATATTCTTGATAATTGATGGGGGGAGATGCCCCACATTCTCTTCTCCCCCCACAGTGCACTCCACCCACTTCCCCATGCTGCTCCCAGCTGGGCCAGCTCATGGAGCAAGCAAAGGGCCCTCTTGTGGTGTAACCGACTACCAAGCCTTCTCTGTGCTGCCCAGGGTTCCCAGCATCTCAAGTCTGTACCGTGGGGGAAGCCCTGCGCTCTGCCCCACCGCCTGTCTTTCTGCCACACGGCTGCCTCTGCTCCGGTGAACCCATCACCTTCAGCTTTTGTGGGCCGCACTGCCACACTTCCCCCAAGAGCCACTGTCACGGGGTTCTGGAATAATTCATGGCTGAGCAAAAGCTGCGGAGCGCACTATGACATGCTGCTGCATCAGCCCAGCATGGCCGGCTCCACCCGCTGGGAATTCCTGGGTGACCCACAGCCACTCGCTCTCCCTTCTTCCCCATCACTGTCCCCTTGGAAAGCCCTAACATCCGTTATCTTAAAAGATGAAGCAGGTAATGGAACCCCTCCCGCTGCTCACAGTCTTCTGCTTTATTCCCTGGTCGTGGGTGGCACTTCCGTGTGGCCCATTAGAGGCAGCCCTTGGGCCTCCAGTGCATCTGAGGGTTAGCTCGGCCTCTCATCTCTTCAGGGCACACAAAGGTCATGCTCTGAACTTGTCCTGCACTTCCAAACGCCCATGCAGGCTCGTCCTCAATGCCTCTCTTCACAAGGGGCAGTAACACCGGTGCCCTGGCTATTCCAGTAGAGTGAGGACAGCTTGCCCCTCTACAGATTGCACCCAGTGCAGGATTCTTCTCTACTTCCTGTCCTCGTCTGTTGTGCTATGCACTGCAGTGCTCCACCGCAGAGATGGCTGCATGTCAGAGAGGGGTTAAGTGACCCCGTGTGTACATATAATGCGCTTAGGGCTCTTGGAATGAAAAGTGTTACTGTAAACACCAGTAATTATTCCTCCCACTCAAGAGCCTAACCTCACACACTGCCAAAGCAACAGAACTGGTTCTGAAGCAATGACTGGGATGGGGAGAGGCCGAAACGGGAGAGACTTGGCAAGCTCCACCCCAGCCATTCAGTGCGCAGCAATACGCCCAGAGCATTCGAGATCCATCTGTGCTCGTGGAGTACACCGGTTCCACTCCAGTGGCGCCCACCACCCCCCACATCCTCAGTAACTCAAGGGGAACTGGGTGGCTCAGGACACCAGGGTGGGAGAGGAGCCCTTGTTCCTGAGGCTAAAAGTCCTAACCTAGGCCTGCCGTGATGGAAAATCACTCTCATGGGGTGGCTCCTGGATGGAGAGAGGCATTGAGCAGCTTCCTGGCTGGCAGCTGCAGCTCCCACTCCCCTCAAGGACATTGCTGAGCACGGGCGAGGGAGGCTCACCCCGCTGCACAGAGCCCTGGCCAGGCTCAGGGAAGGAGCCAATAGCACCAGGGCATTCGAGCAGATTAAGGATTGCGAGGTGCTGGTAATTGCTTTGCAGTATAAAAATAGGTCCTCCTTTATCCTTCACCCTACTGGCCCAGCTCCCCTCCCCGCACCGGCTGACAGATGCCACTTGCCCAGCCCCTTCTGCCAGGAGGAGGGCAGTAGGAAGCAGATGCCATGGCTGGGATGGATCAGTCATGCCCAGCGAGTTGGGGGGCAGTGGGGTGGGGGCGCTCCTGCAGCATGGCAACATCTCCTTTGGACGTGCATGCAAATGGTGCAATTCAGGTCACCAGCGAGGCTAACATGAGTGGCTCAGCCTTGTCCCGAATCGATGGTGGCTGACCTTGCAAGACCCCGGAGCTCTGCTCAGGAGAGCACTGGGACTGCAACGATAGGGACACAGGCAGAGCTGTGTGCATAGGGAGCTCAGGGCTGGCAGGTATCCTGTGGGGCACACCCGGACTGACACAGCAGGGCATGCAAAGGTGTCATATTTCACAACTGCAATTCCTTAGCCCAGAACTCAGGGCCCGTGAGGCTTTACATCAAGAGCACAAACAAAACGTGTTGCAAAAGTGGATCCCGGCAGCTGGTCCTGCCTGCCCTGATCTCCAAAAGCCCAGCCAATCTGTAGTTCCACAGCAGGGCCAAAAGGTGCTCAAACAAGAATCCTACTGTCGTCTCTCCAGCTGCCACAGGACTGGCCCTAGTAAGCATGAGAAGGAGCCGGTCCCTGCAGCTCTCATCTCCCCTGCAGAAGCAGAGCACCCTGCATGAAGATCAAAGGGGAGCAATTCATGCTGAGACCCACAGTCTGGCCTTGGGCCACAGCTACCATGGGACACTGTGGGTCACATTTAACCCCGTAGGCACCATGCTGCCCACCCCAATCTACCATAAACAACCCATCTGTCTGACAGGCCTTCTGGGGAACAAAGCTGCAGCCGGTACAGCCAAGAGCTGCCAAACCAATTCTATTTACAGCGGGACAGCTACAAAAATAAACAGAAGTGAGATTAGAAAATATCTGCTTCCCACACACTGTAAATGCCTCGGGTCACTGCTCTCCATCTGCGTTCCCCACATGTGGGGCTCCACTATATCTGGTCTCTCTGAACTCCAGGCTTCCCTATAAATAACTAGAAAGAAAGGGTTCTCCCGGAGTTCATTGGGGTGCCGTTTGCCTAGTGTTGTCCCTCTGCACGGGGGCGAGTTTTGCCCCGCAGGTTGTGTTTCATGACTGTATATCCAGGTTCACTAAACTGCAGTGTTGCTATATCCCGGTTCAGTACAAGTGACCCACTCCTGTGTTGACAGTGGGGTTTGCGGTAAAAAGGAGATTCTCCTGCTGCATCCCATCTCCAAGTTCGCTGGGAGTGATGATTCACTGTTGAATCTCACTCTCTGGGCCCTGCACTGTACTCCAGTTCACTAGAAGGAGCAGAAGGTCATTAGCACGTCTGCAGACAGACTGGAGCTCTTGGGTTTGCTCTGGCAGGCCCAGCTAGAAACGGGGTTACAAGAGGAGCACATGCCTCTCTGTCTTTTCATGCTCTTTCCATTCCTTGTACCTTAGCTGAAAATGAAAATATGCTAACCATTGCACCCACCACGCCTCCACTGATGTGGTGTCCAGTCCACCACCGCCCCCACTGACCCCTAATTACCCCTTCCCCCTTCACCCCATCCTCAGCACTGCCACCATACAACTACCCCCTCACCCACTCCCAACTACTCCTTCCCCCTACACCCCATCCTCTGCACTGCCACCCATACAATTACCCCTTCCCCCTACACCCTGTCCTCAGCACTACCACCCATACAACTACCCCTTCCCCCTACACCCCATCCTCTGCACTGCCACCCATACAACTACCCCTTCCCCTCTACAACCCATCCTCAGCACTGCCACCCATACAACTACCCCTTCCCCTCTACAACCCATCCTCAGCACTGCCACCCATACAACTACCCCTTCCCCCTACCTCAGCACTGCCACCCAAACAACTACCCCTTCCCTCTACACCCTGTCCTCTGCCCTGCCAACCATACAACTACCCCCTCACCCATTCCCCCCAACTACCCCTTCCCCCTACACCCTGTCCTCAGCACTGCCACCCATACAACTACCCCTTCCCCTACACCCCATTCTCAGCACTGCTACCCATACAACTACCCCTTCCCCCTACACCCCATCCTCAGCACTGCCACCCATACAACTACCCCTTCCCCCTACACCCCATCCTCAGCACTGCCACCCATACAACTACCCCTTCCCCCTACACCCCATCCTCAGCACTGCCACTCATACAACTACCCCTCCCCCTACACCCCATCCTCAGCATTCAACTACCCCCTCACCCATTCCCCCCAACTACCTCTTTCCCCCTACACCCCGTCCTCAGCACTGCTACCCATACAACTACCCCCTCACCCACTCCCAACTACCCCTTCCCCCTACACCCTGTCCTCAGCACTCAACTACCCCCTCACCCATTCCCAACTACCCCTTTCCCCCTACACCCCATCCTCTGCACTGCCACCCATACAACTACCCCTTCCCCCTACACCCCATCCTCAGCACTGCCACCGAGACAATTACCCCTTCCCTCTACACCCTGTCCTCTGCCCTGCCACCCATACAGCTACCCTCTCACCCATTCCCAACTACCCCTTCCCCCTACACCCCATCCTCAGCACTGCCACACATACAACTACCCCTTCCCCCTACACCCCATCCTCAGCACTGCCACTCATACAACTACCCCTCCCCCTACACCCCATCCTCAGCATTCAACTACCCCCTCACCCATTCCCCCCAACTACCTCTTTCCCCCTACACCCCGTCCTCAGCACTGCTACCCATACAACTACCCCTTCCCCCTACACCCCATCCTCAGCACTGCCACCCATACAACTACCCCTTCCCCCTACACCCCATCCTCAGCACTGCCACCCAGACAATTACCCCTTCCCTCTACACCCCATCCTCAGCACTGCCACCCATACTACCCCCTCACCCCTCCCAACTACCCCTTCCCCCTACACCCCATCCTCAGCACTCAACTACCCTCTTACCCATTCCCCCCAAATACCCCTTTCCTCCTACACCCCGTCCTCAGCACTGCCACCCATACAACTACCCCCTCACCCACTCCCAACTACCCCTTCCCCCTACACCCTGTCCTCAGCACTCAACTACCCCCTCACCCATTCCCCCCTACACCCAGTCCTCAGCACTGCCACCCATACAACTACTCCTTCCCCCAACTACCCCTTCCGCCCTACACCCCGTCCTCAGCACTACCACCCATTCAATTACCCCCTCACTCCTTCCCCCTACACCCTATTCTCTCCATCACCCTTCCCCCGCACCCCCTGCAATGTCACCCCCTATACACACACACCCCTATCCTTCACTCACTTCGCCACCTCCATTATGCATAACCACCCCCTCCCGATACCCATACAACTACCCCTGTTGGAGGTGGGGGAAGCAACCAGGACAGCTCCAGAGCCCCCACCTGCCACAGCTACCCACCCCATGCTACTATGCACCCCTTCTCCCACCCACACACACCCACAGCTGCTCCCCAGCATTGCATGCTCTGGTTGCAGGCTCCCCCCCCCCCAGCCATGTGCCACGGTGTGTGACCCACAGCCTGACCACCACCACCCCATGCACCAGGTCACAACATTTGGAGAAGGTGGGTGTAGGGGCTCGGGGCGGGGGGAGTCAGGCTGCTGGGGGGACCGGGAAAGAGGAGAGTCAGGCGGGGAGCAAATCTCTGTGTGTGTGTGTGTGTGTGTGCCCCCCACTCTTTAAATGGCGCTGGGCGGCCCCTGCTGCGACCCACGCCGCGGGGGCGGCCGCATTGCAGCGGCAGCACCAGGCTCGGGAGCTTTGTTTGCCCCGCGGCCCAGGGCACCGGGCTCTCCTCCCTCCCGGGGGCCGCCCCCCCCCCGGCCGCCGCAGCCCCTCGCCCACTTGCATTGCGCTCATCGCTGCCTCCCCCCAGCCCAGCCGTGCTGGGGGGAGGAGAGGAGGGGGCGTGTCCCATCCCCCTCCGGGGCGGTGCTGCTGCAGCCCCGGGCCCCCTCCGCTGGCACATGGTTCCCCCCCCCCCCAGCCCTGACTGTATTTTTCCATTATCCCATCCCCGGCCCCGCCTCCGGCTCCCACGTGCGCCTGTCCGTCCCCCCCCCGGCCACGGTCCGGCGTGTGTGTGGGGGAAGGGAGGGAAGCCCCCGTGCGCCCCCCCCGCCCCGCCCCGCCTCGCCTCCCTCCTGCAGCCCGGCCGGTGGGAGGCAGCGGGCAGGTCCGTCGCGTCCCCGAGCCCCAGCCCGAGCTGGGGCGGGGGGGGGGGTTCGAGGGGTCCATTGATCCGAGCCAGCCCCCTGCGCGGGGTGCGGCAGCCGCAGCTGAGGGGCGGGGGGGTTCGGGGGGGGGATCGGAGGCTAAAGAAGGGGAGCAGCTATCAGCGCCCCCCCCTCGCCCGAGCGCCCTGCAAAGCCCGCCAGCCCCCCGGAGACGTGCGCTCAGCGCCGCCCGCCCCCGCCGCCGAGCCCCGGGCCCGCAGCGCTTAACCCGCGGTCCCAGCTCGTGTCCCGGCGCGGAGCATCGCTGCAAAGCCCTGGCTCCCCGCGGCTGCTCGGGGAAGGGGCCCCCTCGCTCCCCTGCGGATGGGCGGGCGGTGCGTGCACGGGGGAGAGGCGCTGTCTGCTCTGGGGGGCGGCTGCTGGGATCCTCTCCTTGGGGCTGCGCTCCCCTGGGTGCCGCTGGCCCCCAGGCCGGGCAGCTCCGCCGCCTCCTCCCCCTCTGTGTGTCTCCCTCCCTGGGGCGTTGCTTGCCTTGGTGCCGCTCGCACTCCCCAGGCTGGTCTCCCGCTTCTCTTCCCGGATCTCTGCTCCCCTCCGTGGTGCTGGCTCCCGGGGCTGGGGAACTCTCCCCCTGGAGTCCGGCTCCCACGGCCGGGCTCGCTTAGCTCGCTCGCTCTCTGTCTGCTTCCCTGTCCCTGGCTCTCTGCTCCCCTCAATGCTGCTGGCTCCCGGGGCTGGTTTAGCTCTCTCCCCCTCTCTCTGTCTCCTCCTCCTCTTCTTTCGCCTTCTCCCTCTCCCTTTTTATCTGTCTCCTTCTTCCCTTTTCTCCGAGATTTCTACCGCAGCCCAAGGCACCCCAGATCTCTGCACCCCTGGGTGCTGTCTGCTGGCCCCCCCTCCCAATCTCTGCACCCCTGGGTGCTGTCTGCTGGCCCCCCCTCCCAATCTCTGCACCCCTGGGTGCTGCCTGCTGGCCCCCTCCCAGATCTCTGTTCCCTGAGTGCTGCTGGCTCATGTCCCCCAGGCACTGGTGCAGGGTTTGTGCAGGGGTGCCGGTGCGCACGCACACACACACACAGAGGTGTTGTGCTGGAAGGGCTCTCCTTGAGACTCCCAGTCAGTGAGAGCTCAGGAGCACTCCAGCCATTGCTGGAGGGAGAGGGTTGCATTAGCCTGCTCTCACCCTGGGGGTCCAGTCTGGGCTGCAGAACAGCCAGGCAATACCAGTTCTCCAGGGGAGACCCTGTGCATGGGAGAAGGAGACGGGGGAAGCAACCAGGACAGCTCCAGAGCCCCCAGCTCAGCTGCTCATTCTACAGAGCAAGCAGCCCCCCCCACACTTGTCCCCCTCCTGCTGCCTGCGGTAGCATAATCCTACACTCCACACAGAACACAGGCCAGGGTGGGAGGCAGGTGTTGCTTTGCCCCAGGGATGGCCTGTTCTGTGCCGTGCCCTACAATACACAGCACACAACAACGATGTGCACGTACTGCATACACACCACCCTGCACCGGGGCTAAATTGAGCAGGCAACAAGCTGCCCCAGCAACGGCCTGTTCGGCTGGCCCCAGTCTGTGACGCACTCTGTTCTATACGCCACAGAGTTCAGGGTGTGGCAGAACAAAGCCACGGCCTTCCTAGCTGCCACTGCGCTGCACAGCGCTGGCCACTTGGAGCGTCGCAGAGACAGCTGGATCCAGAGGCCAAATATACATCCCCAAGCAGAGGAGGTACAAGTGGGGAGTGGGCTCTGTGGACCAGAAAGCTCCACAGCCCAACTGGGAGGAGAGGAAGGGTGGCCCGGTGGTGAGTTGCAGCTTCTGGGAGAAATGTTAGAACGTCCCAGTGCAAAAGGGGAAGAAATGACCTGGCCAGTTGGCTGAGGAAGGACAGCCCAGAGGCCAGGGCACCAGAAGTGGGCGTTCGATTCTTCCAGAAACCCGCTGTATGACCTTAAATGAGAACGAGGGCCCTGACTGACCTCCCAGGGGCGCTACGAGAATAAAAACATGATTTCTTTGTGATATGCTTCGATACTACAGCAGTGGGGCCATGTGAGTACCGTAGCTAGATAAGTACCCTGGAGACATGTGTCCTGGTGGAGCACATGTGAAGCACACCGGATAGAATGCCCCCACTCCAGGTTCTTTATCCACTGTCTTAGTAACCCATAGATGATTCTAGTGGGAGCCAGGGCAGTGTTATACAACTCTAACAGCCCCCTACTAGAGATCAGCAGCAGGGTTTGAACGTGGCCTCTGTGGCACCAAACCACAGACCTCTACCAATTGTGCTAAGGGACTACATTAGCTAGCAGCAGTAGCAGGTTGCTATCTTCTTTATGGACCAGCCTGGGGAGTGGCATAAGCTGCACACTGAGCACGCCTGTTTCATCGTCATGTCAATGAGCCTGTGGTTTTTGCTCTAGCCGGCAGCACCTACCAGGTCTCCTGCAAGGCCCTGACATTCCTCACCGGCTGACTCACTGCCAGGAGGCTCTGTGCGCAGCACCTGTGCTCATCTCCTCGCCCGCACGCCTTTCAGAAGTGCCTACAGTCAAACAGCCGCTCCCCACGCCGGGGCCGTCAGAATATACTCAGGCCTTGGACGCAGCAGGAGTCAAACCCACCTGAGTTCATCTATCAAACTGGCTAGAGGAGCGACTCTTGGCTCCATTCATGGGGGATTTGGGTTGGGCCGGGGAATTTCCCAGCCTCCTGATCTGGGCGACCCAGCCCGCCTCTCAATAAAACGAATTTGCTTTGGAAATCTTCCCACTCCAATGCCTTACTGAGCAGCTCATCACCTCCCCAGGCTGCCCAACGCCAGGCATCTCATAGCCAGGCTGGCAGAAGGGCATGGATTGTTTGGCATCCAAATGTCCTTAACCCAATATTGTCCTGAGTGGGCCATGGAGAAGTTCCAAGATGACCCCACTCCTGCCTCAAGTCTGTCATGTCCGATTCTTCCAGCTGCAGAGATGGCTCATCTGTCCCTGGACCACTAGTTTGGACCAGAGGGTGCCCCATATACTAACACTGTCCATGGCAAAGGACCAAATCAGTATGGGGGGAAAAGGGAAAGGAGAGTCAAAATTGCCTCTCCCCACCCAAAAAATCCACCTCTTTAATTTTTTGCATGAATCTGGTGATGTGCTGACAGCTTTGGAACCTGAGACCTCCACCCCACAACTGGGGCAGCCTGGGTATTATCAGCAGGACAAGCTTCAGCAATGGTCCACCTACCGCTCATCGCTGTCCTGGATGCATGGCCACGGGTCTGGACGGAGACCCACCAGCCTCATTCTGTGCAGGGCAAGCGATGGCTGGTCATTGCTGACCTGGGCTGGATGCAAACCAGTGAGCTAGGGTGAACAGCTCCAACCCCCCTCCCCAGTTCCCACTTAGAGCACTCTGTGCCCCACTCCGAGTCCCCCTGGCCCTCCCACAACTGGACTTGGCAGCCAGGGCTGTGTTTGTCGTCTGTAGGTTCCGAGAGAGCTGCCCTGGCAATCCTATAACAACCTATGGCTGGGACTGCTCAGGCAGTATCTCTTCCAATCCCCCTCAGGTCCGCTGATGAAGCTACAACAGAGGCCAGGGTATGAACGAGCCAGCAGTTCTCCCCACTCCTCCGCACTGGGCTCCACCCCCACGTATAGGGGGCCTCTGCAGATCACAGGAGCAGGCCCTATGCCTTGGAAAGCAATAGAGAGGGCAGAGGAGAAGGAAGGCACAGGCTCAGTGGCAGATGTAGAGTTAGCGGGGCCCTGTGCACAGCTTCATTTTCTGGGGCCCCCCCTCGGGACCCACCAAGAAAAAGAACAGTCTCTCTTATCTCCCCCACCCCACCCCCGTTTTTCATTCTGTTTTTCTTCCTCCTCCTCCTATATTATAAGTAATAGGAAGTAAATGACAATAAAGTGAGGTACCTTGATTGGGACAGGGGATTGGGATGCAGGAGGGGGTGTGGGGGTTGGGCTCTAGGAGGGAGTTTGGGTGCTGGGTGCCGGCTCTGGGCTGAAGCAGGGGGTTGGGATGCGGGGGGGGGTGAAGGGCGTGGGCTGTGGGAAGAAGTTGGGGTGCAGGTTGCAGGCTCTGGGCTGGGGCAGGAGGTTGGGGGGTGGGAGGGGTGAGGGGTGCAGGCTCTGGGAGGGATTTTGGGTCCGGGGTGCAGGCTCTGGGCTGGGGCAGGGGGTTGGGGTGTGGGAGGGGGTAAGGGGCGCAAGTGCCACCCCCACAGCTCCCATTGGCTGCAGTTCCTGGCCAATGGGAGCTGCAGAGTCGGCGCTCAGGGCGGGGGCAATGCGTGGAGACACACCCTCCCACAGGGGCCACAGGGACGTGCAGTCCACTTCTGTGAGCGGCGTGGTGTGGAGGGAGTGAGGCAATGCCAGCAGCCTTAGCCCTGCTGCTGGCACATCTCTGTGTGCCCCTTGGGGAGAGGAGGGCAGTGGGTCTCCGAGCACTGCCTGGGGCGGGGGCAGTGTGTGGAGCCCCTCCCCCCCACCAGGGGCACATAGAGATGAGCCAGCAGCCGTTGGCTTCCGGGAGCAGCGTGGGGCCATCGGCCACGGAGCCCCGCTGCACCGCCAGCTGGGACTCAGGGGCAGATTGTCAGATGTGATTTGTCCTGCATTTTGGGGGCCCCAGATCACTGGGGGCCCCGTGCCACCACACTGTTTGTTTCATGGTAAATCCGCTTCTGTACAGGCTGTGAGGAGGATTTCAGAAGACCTCCACCAGCCTCGTCACATGAATCAGGATTTCCAGGGTGGAGCTCAGATGGACTAATGATGGAGGCCAGCCGGGAGCATAGGTGTGGGAACTAGGAGCAGGGTGGATAAAAATCAATGATTTTTTTTAAAATTTTTTTAAAAAATCAGATTTTTTTAATTTAAATTGGATTTTTTTTGATAAAATGCTTTTTGAGGGAAAAACCTATCTAAAGATAGTTTTAATGAAGATACCTTATAGCTCAAAGATATCTCATCATGAAATAGGGATTATAAATTCTAATTCTACAGTATGAGACAATATATTCATGTAATAAGAAAAGTTTTATAAATGAGTTCCAATAGTTCATGGATTAGGGACCCAATCTTGTGGAGTTCCAGGGGCTTCTGTACAGATTATTTAGGTTAATCTTTCTATCTACCCAGTGGGACCCAGTGCTCAGTCTAGAAGATACCATCAGAGTTACTTAGTTTTGCCGTTTTCAAACTGCGGATTTGTGTCTCCAGAGATAACGTGCTTGTTAACTGCAAAAATGTTTTAAAATAAATAAATAATATATAGAGCTGAGAAATAACAGACCTCAACCCTATTGTCCCTCTGCAAATTTGTGTTCACAGCGTCAATCCCTTACCTCTTTCTCAAAGTGCAAAATTTCAAACAGTTCAATGAACAGAAGATTGGTGGGGACAGAATAGATCTGGGCCAGGAGAAGAAGTCTGGCGAGAAATGTGAGAAGGGAGAGACAGGCAGTAGAAACAAAAGTGAAACTGTTTGAGCAGCATATTCCAGAATGCACTTTTATGTAGCAACCCACGATTAAATCGAGTCTTCCTGACTAGTGATTTAAATCATGTCAAATCCACCCTGACTCGGGGTGCTGGGGGTGCTATTGCACTCCCTGGCTTGAAGTGGAGTCCAGCATATGCAGCATTCACAGTTTGGCTCAATGATTCTCAGCACCCCCGCTATACAAATTGTTCCAGCCCCCCTGGCCGGGAGCGCAGGGCCTGGAAGGAATGAACGTCCCAGCTAAGGAGGGGCAGGCAGTTGGGAAATGCACCCTCTCCATGCTTCCAAGGCTGGCCCGGGGAGCAGAACTGAGCAGGCAGGGCGATGGAGGGCAGCTAGACCAGTGCCGGCACAGACAGATGGCCCAGCTTGCCCTCCCCGTGCCCTCGGGAGGTCACTCTAAGACCCTTGGCATCTCTGCTGCAGGTCCCTTTGGCACCATTGTCATGTGATCGCACCCCTGCTGGAGGCTAGACCGAGACCCTGCTGATTTCACTGCACAACTCTCCAACGGCACCGACTTACAGTCCCCTGGGCTGGATCTGAACTGATCAGTGAGAGACAACAGGCTCTGGCATCCTGTCGCCAGTCCCTGAGCGCACCTCCCCTTCCCCGCCGTCAGCACCGCTAGGTTCCCTCCTTAATCTGCTTTTAATGCTGCAGTTTAAGGCCTCCCATCTTGTGACTCCCTTGGCACATGGGCGCTGTCTGTCACAAAGCCACGCAGCCAGCAGCCTGGCAGTTCAGACCCCTTTGTTCCCCCACTGGCGCTCAGCAGCACTCAGTGATGAGCAGCCACAGGGGGCTCTGGTCCCACCGCCTGGCAACATGCAGCTATGTGGCGCTCCCATGCAAACACGGGGTGACGTATAGCCACACAGGAGCATGGCGACGTGGGGCTCACACAGAGCTGCATTAGAGACACATGCGGCTCTTGGCACATTCCCTTCGCCAGGTAATAATGACTCCTTTCATGCAATGATCTCAAAGCACGTTAGCTGAGTTTATTTTCCATAACCTCCCAGGGCATTTTGTCCCGGCGTAAAAGTTGGGGAAACTGAGGCACAGAGAAGGGCTGGGGCTTGCCCAGAGTCACACAGCTGGCAGTCCTGGCTCCTTGTTCGAGCCACTCGATGACAGTGTGAGAGTGTGCGCCCTTCTATCCAGTCCCTTGTGAACAACCTAAGGCGCAGCAACATATCTGGTCAGATCGCCACCCGGCTCAAGCCTCTCTCAACCCTGGCTGAGCTTGAGAAAGAACCGATCCTGCCCCCAGAGAAGGGAAACCCAGCGGCAGGTTTGACTCTCGTAAAGTCCCTGCCAGCAGAACGGCTCTGCCCAGCTCTGCAGAGGGCAGCAAGCAGGTGGGGAAGAAAGTATCTCCCAACGGGGCGGTGTGGCAGATCTTCGATGCGATAAAACTAAAAATAAGCCGGTGCGAGCTCAGCTGCTTTGTTGCTGACTACAATGGCTGGGTATATTTTTAGCTGTGGTGGACTTAGCTGCAGGGCTGCTTGGGAACCCCTGGGGACCCCCGCAATCCCAGGAGCTGCAGGGTGGCTCCAGGGGTGCTGTGGACAGGTAACTTTAGAAACGATACACAAACAGCACACCTTCCCTCCCTGGCTGACTCACTTCACATCCCTTCGCTCTCTCCCTCTCCCTGTGCCTCCCAGTGTATCGCTAATCCCAAGCGCTCCAAAACCAGGAGTCAGGCCCCCAAGGCATGAGATTTTCAAGCCTATTAAACGCTGGTTTCTGTTTATTTGCCGCTTGCCACTTGAGGATTGATAGGTCATTTTTTCCAGCTTGTCCCCTCCACTGTGGGGGCTAGAGAGATAGCATCTCTCCAAATCACAGGACTCCAGGAGCCAGGGCTTTAAGGAAAACCCGCAAGTGCCACAAGACTAGTGACGAGATCATGGGAGCTGGCAGGGCTGCACCCCCTCTCTGTCTCATTGCCAGCACGGCAGAGTCCCTGCAGGTCTCCACCAGAACTCTGTGTCTGGGGCAGGCTTCCCAGGGGACAACCCCATGCCCGTCTGGGACTTGGTGGCCCAGCTGCTGTTGCACCCCTTCCCCTGATCCAGCAGCATTTCAACTTGGCACCATCAGCAGGGTCCTCTCTTGCCTGACCTAGAGGGTTAACTCCATTGGCGGGGAGCAGTAGTTGGCTGTTGTCCTCTAGCGACAGGGATGCGGCACACCCTGGGCTGGCGTGGGTGACGCTGCCAGGGGCTGCAGGGCTGTTTCGGTGGCTCACTCAGTCTCCCCTCCACCAGTCCCTCTCCCTCCCCTTCGTTCTGTGTGTCTCCTTCTACCCCTCTTCTCCTCCCCTGCTGCTACTATCTTCCCTGTCTGCTGCCCACCCAGGCACTCGGCTGGGTGTGAGCCCACCGCTGCCTGACAGGGGCGGGAGGCAGTGCAGCTCCTGGCTTGCTCTGCTTGCGAAAGGTCCCCAGCTTTCCCAGCCTCGCCTGGCTTCAGCGTGACCCTGGCCCAGCCTCACAGAGCTAGCCTGCTCTCCGTCTGGCTGAGCGCTGGGGCTCCATTCCCAGCACCAAGGCCATCTGCAAGGGGAAGGGCCAAGAACATTCAGGATAAAAATAGCCATTCTGGAGAAGGAGCTGGGAGCGCTTGGCTTTTAATAACAAGGGCGTGTCCCTCTTAAAGGCATAGCACATGGGCTAGGCATGCTCCCCTGGCCAAACCCCAGTCCTGTCTGGCTCTAGGGGCCCACATCCGACACCAGAAACGGGAGAGACCGTTGGGGAGCTGTGGGGATTGCGATGGAGCGTGTGGCGTGCTGGGCCTTGGTGTCTCCCCAGCCCGCTCCTGGCAAGCTGCAAAGCACGAACCTGGACAACGGGCATGTCAATGGCCCATCCAGCACCCTGGCTTTGGGCCAAAGCGGGGCACTAATGCCAATGCTCTGCGTGCTTCTTGAGTCCAGCCCACACCCACCCCGGACACGTGGGTGTTCAGGGCACCTGGCAGAAACCTCCCCCTGCCTGGCAGCTGCTGGGAAGGAGGGAGGGAGCTTGGAAAGTGGAGCTGCCGTTGAGTTTTGTTAAAGGGCAAGGAAAAAATAATGCAGCTTCTACTCCCTAAAATAAGGTCATTGCAAACCTCCGCTCTGAGGGGGTGGGCAGGCCGGTCGGCTCAGATTTGACTATGTTAGGATGTGCTCTGTTTGAGGGCAGATTACGCCGGGGTGAAGAATTAAGGAACGCCAGCCATTTGGAGCCGCTCCCAGGTATTTTGGGCCATTCCAAGGCACTTCAGTGTATACTTGCCGTTGTTCTCCAGGTAGTGGTAACGTCAGATACTAACCGACTCAGCTCCCTGCCCTTGAGCCCAGATACATCCCCCCACCATCACCACCCCCCAGCCAGCCCCACTGTTCTGCTTGATGGTCCCTCGGGGATTGCTCTGGGCTGCTGACAGGACTCCCTTTGCAGTACAGTTTTGCTTTCAATTGATAGAGTCATCTCCGCACTTGAGCTGAAGGACAGCCTAGTGGTTAGAGCAGAGTGTGGGGTCCAGTTCCCTGACTCCGCTACTGATTCCCTGTGTGCCATGGGTAAGTCACTTGGTCCTGCTCAGAGTGGTGACCTTCATTTAACTTTCCCAGCCAGGGAACAAAGGGTGAGTCTCTTTATAAAACCAAAATCAGTCTGCGGGATCTACGGGACATTCTTCCCCGGATTCTAATCATCGCCACGCACTGGAGCTGGCTCAAGTGACTCGGCAGAGTTTCTTTAAATTTTCACCCCTGAGCCTATAGCAGATACTAGAAGTAACACCGAGATTCTGAGGGCACGTCTATGCTACAGCGTAGCACCATGGACTGAAGGGGTTTTTCCACCGGTCTGGTTAATCCATCGCTCGGAGAGGCGGGAGCTAGGTTGCTGGAAGAATTGTGCTGTCGACCTAGCTGCTCCTACACTGCGGTGAGGTCAACCTAACGACGGCACTCAGGGCGCCAAATTGTTCAAATCGTTCCTGAGCAATGTAGCTAGGCTGATCTAAATGTTAAGTGTAAAGTGTGTGTGTGTGTGATCTAAATGTTAAGTATAAAGCATGTGTGTGTGTGATCTAAATGTTAAGTGTAAAGTGTGTGTGTGTGTGTGTGATGTAAATGTTGTGTGTGTGTGTGTGTGTGTGTGTTTTGAGGGGGTAGTTATCTGTGTGTGAGTGCGGGGGTGTATGATGAGCTGGTGTGCTGAGTCTGGGCATGCCTTTTGGTTTGTGTTCATGGGTGTGTCTCTGGCTCTTGATTTGAGTCAAGAATTGGGGTCTGTCGGGGGGAGGGGGTGCATGTCTGAGTTCAGGGAAGGGGGCTGCCCCATGCTGGGGTTTTGTGGCCGCAGGCAGATCGCGGGTGTCTATGGCCGTGTGTGCCGGAGGCTGCTTGTGGCTGCGTTTGAGGTGTGTGGCGGGGCGTGCAGCATGCAGGCCAGGGGCGTGCTCCACATGGGACGGGCCTGTCTGGGAGCCGGCCTCGGCTCAGCCCGGGGCCTTAGTTCCTGCTGATGAAACAGACGCTTCAGCAGCCAAGGCGGTAACTGTTTCAAGCTGGGGCCAGGGTGTGGCTGGCAGGAGCAATGCAGCGAGGCTGAGACAAGGCCCGAGCTCCTGGGCATGGATGGGTTTAAATTTAGAACGCCGTTCGCCTCTCGTTGCGAGCTAGCCTAACAAGCTGCGATCCTCCCCGCCCGGCCTGGCTTGCTCCTCTACGCCTGGGCCAGCTGCAGGCGGCGTTATCCTTTCCCAGTCCCTTCCCAGCTGCCAGTCAGTCCCGGTCCCGTCCCGTCCCCCACTCCCCAGGGCGTGTTGTACAGACCAGGGCCTTGTGTCCGTGCAGGGAGAAACAGGCTTTGCCGATGACCCACCCTGCTTTGTTCTCATGCCAAGCTCCAGCTTCTGCTAACGAATCTGCTTAGCAAGTCCCAGGAGCAGAGGTCCTTTCTTGTACTAAGGATTAGCTACCACCAGGGGGCACTCATCTCACCGATCCACGCACCTACGGCTCACCCCAGTTTGCTGAGGACGAAACAGTGAGGGGCCTCAAGCTAGGCATCTGAATCCATACACAGGCACCCCAGGGCTGGACCCGCAGTGAGGGGGCTGCCGGTCACAGGGGCCTCGTTCAGATTCTGTGGTCCATGCAACCTTTGGCCTCCCTTCCGAGTCCGCAAAAGAGGGGGACAATCTACACCAGCTGTGACATGGCGCCTGGGTAGTAGGAACTGGACTATCTATCTTGAGGAGGCATCTGTCCCCCATTCCTGTACTATCAGAGCATCTCCCAGCTAATGTATTTACTCCCCCCGCCCTTGTGAGGTAGAGCGGTGCTGTTATGCCCACATAACAGATGGGGAAACTGAGGCAAGTGATGTGCCCAAGGTCACACCGGATGTCTGTGGCAGAGCAGGGAATTGAACTGAACCAGAGCTCCTAAATTGCAGGCTAGTGCCCTAATTTCTGGGCCATCCGTTCTCTCCACCGGTCCCTCAAGTTACTTCACATAAGCCACTGAATGACTAGCAAATATTAACAGCTTTTCCATACTGTTATGCCAAGCTGCACTGGGTTTAGCGTGATCTGTCGCATAGCCTATATCACCCCACCGTGCCACACCAACACAACCCACATGAGAAAAATCTAAATATAGAACGCTACATAAAACAAAGCATGACACACATCTCCTCATACCGAATGTCTCAGTTCAGTCGCCTTGCTTTGTCCTGCTTCCCGACCTGCTACCTTTGTCTGCGCCCAGTCTGGTTTGGAAGCTAATCCTCAAGGGACTCCCAGAGTTCACAAACAATGATGCTGGATGACATTGCAAGGCAAGAGACTTAAAAATAATAAAAGGAAATAATGTGTTACTATTAGTAACGTTAACATCTGGCTCGGATCTGGCACTTTTCATCAACAGATCTCAAAGCACTTTATGAAGGAGGCCAGTATCATTAGCCTCATTTTACAGATGGGGAAACCGAGGAACAGTGACTCAGCCAAGGTCAACCAGAAACCAGCAGCAGAGCTGGGAATAGAGCCCAGGTCTCCTGTGTCCCAGAATGCTAGCCACTAGATTAACCTGCCTAGTAGAACTCATTGCCACAAGATGTCATTGAGGCCAAGAGCTTAATAAGATTCCAAGAGGGATTTATATACAGAATGAGAACATCCACATCTACATTAGCTAGGATACAAACTCTCATGCTTCAGGGCATTAGCTAGCACTAATTGTCAGGGGTCAGGAAGAAACTCCCCCTACCGGCAGGTTATTCCACAGTTACCCACTAGGGGGCTTCTTCATTCCCTCTGACGTATCTGCAAAAAGAAAAGGAGTACTTGTGGCACCTTAGAGACTAACTAACGTATCTGGTATTAGTGAGGCAGGCTGCTGGTTTGGATGGCCCACACCCAGCTACAGGAGCTGGCAGGGTCTTCACAGCTTTGTCCCCTGGTGTGATTGGTTGAAACCAGTGTTATAACAAGATCCCCGTTATTGGAACAGTGTGGGTGCCAGCAGATTAGTTTGGAGAATGGGAACAGCCACGGGGGGGCTCTCATGGGGGAATGGCCAGTGAACGGAGCTGGAGACAGGCCACTGGTGTTCTGTGGAACGAGGCTTGCTGGGAGCTGTGATTTCTGCAAGCCGCACACACTTCCACTCTCAGGGCAGTTGGAATCTGCCCCCAGTTTCTCTGCAAACAGTGGCCCTCACGTTCCCCAGATGGCAAAGTTTGTGCATCCTGTTGCTTACAGGGGCATCACTGCACGGGATAAGCACATGGCTTGAGGAGCAGGTCCCCCGCCAGTTCCTGGAGCACTGCACGCCCCTCGCGTTGCTCTGGCTGGCTTCCCAGCAGCAAGTCTCCGGCATGGTCCATCGTGTCCAGCAGTTGATCAATATCTCTGCCACCATGACACTTCCCAGCCTGTCCCACAACAAGAGAGAGTGGCACATTGCAGCTGCAGTCAGCAAAGCAGATTTGTGCCGAATGTGGCAGGGAGGCAAATGGCCCCGAGGCTGGGGCTTTGGGGAATTAATTCCTTTGTCTGTGGCACTCAGTGGAAAGTAAAGGAGAACACATGCCTTTATAGCCGAAGGATGTGTGGGAGCAAAGGTAAGGTAGAATATACAGGGCCAGCTTTAGGAATAATAGGAGCAGTGCTCGGCCCTCTGCAGCCTCTTGCTTTGTCAAAGTGTTGCACGGACACCAGCCCCACCTTGCAAGGCGAGTCAGTGTTATTATCCTATTTTTCAGATGGGGAAACTGAGGCATGGAGTGAGGGGAGGGATTTGCTTAAGATCACACAGCAAGTCAGTGGTAGAGCCAAACTGGGAGTCCTGACTCCAGCCTTCTGGTGTCACCACATCACCTTTCTCTTTGGGAGGAAATTCCAGCCCAATTAGTTGTGGGGCTCCCCAGCCCACCCTTCACTTCTTCCTGAGCCACTACGAATAAGCCTGTGGGATCTGCAACGCCCACAACTACCGCAATGGAGAGCTGTAAAGGGGGATCTCAAAAGTGCCTCAGAGAGGGATGCGTGCCAACTGAGGAGCTGGCATCTGGGCTCCTCTTCTGCAACAGAGAGAGAGAGAGACACACACACACACATCCAGAGGGGTGGGTGCAAAACAACCCATCCCCTCCTGCCAGCAGCCCTGGGGAATGTAGGCTGAGGCCTTCAGTCTTCACGCTTGAGCAGGGGAGATCGGCCCTGTGTAACAGCAGCTCTTGGAGCACTGGATGCTGACCTGTCACTCTGCCCCGATCATGTGACGGGGGCCATGAAATAAAGTCTGGTCTCTCCCAGCACCCCTGCATGTCAGCAGGAAATGAATGGAGCAAATTCAGGGCTGCCAGCGTTCACAGCGTTCGGGGGTTTTCTCTTAAAGCCCAGTGCCTGGAGTTCTTTTAAAAAAAGAACGTTTCTAGCCCTCGTGCTGGTGGAGGAAAGCCAGTAAACATGGCCCAAGGCCAGCTAAAGGGTCTGAAACCAGAAGGCAAAGAGGAAGAACCACCAATTATTCTTATTAATAAAATCTCATTATTTTTAAGCCAGACTCGCGATTTAGAGCACTCTGTCCTGGTCTATTCTCCTGCGCTCCCTCTAGTGTTCACTAGGCTCTATTCATCTGCTCACGCCTCTGGGCAATTAGCATTAGACACAGCCCTCCCTCCCCAGAGCCACCGGCTGTATTAACAAGGAGCCGAGTGTTCTCTGGAGATCCCTGTGCTTCCCTGTCCCCATCACCCTCCCCGCAGAACAGCCCTAGAAACACACTAAGTGCAGAAACCAGTGACAGCAAATTAACCAGCGAGGGACAGGATCAGGTTAGAGCAGCAGCAGCAATAGCTGGCGGGACTCTCAGCGACAAGCCATGCACCTCCAGCACTGGCTTAGAGCTTGTCTACACTGACAAATTAATTCAGATTAAGGTGGGGTGTGAATAGCGCCACATGGAAACAAGTCTGTCAATGCACACAGAGCACACCCACTGATCTCCCGTCACTCCCACAATGTACGCAATGATATGCAAGGCTGGGCATTCAGGCATACACACATGTCCCTTCACACCGGAGCACAGAGTCGGTCACTTGTGCGTGCACTAGCACAGAGATGGGAATGTGTGGGCATGGGCAAAGCAATGTGTAAATGTGCAAGGTCACGGCTGTGCCCAAAGGAACACGTGCACTGCATGGTGGTGGTATGGAAGTGTGTGCAGGATGTGTGACGGGGTTGGGTTTTTTGCACAAATAAATGAGTGTGCTCATGGGAGTGTGCACAAGGGCCAGCATCACAACACAGGCCCTGATCCTTACTCCAGCACTGCAAGGGGGCGGGGGGGGGGGCTTTGAAAACACCCCACAGCTGTGAGGGAAGCCACTCCAGCCTTCCCCTCCTCCTCCATAAACACAGCCAGCCCATGCCCCATAGCCAGCCAGCTAATACGCCCAGCTTGTCTTAGCCAGCTTGCAGGTCCAGGGCTGACTTCAAGTGAGAAAAACAAACCACAGCCAAAGGCGAGAGCTCAGCCCTCTGTCCCTCCCAGATCTTGGCCCTGTCGTGCGTGCACACACTCACCGTGAGGACTGAGGCATGCTGGGTTACCACAGGGGAGCTGCCCGGGCTCCAGCCCATCATAGCTGGTGATGTCCAGCAGAGGCCGACGAGAGCCAGAGACAGGCAGAGTTAATGCCTCCCTTGGGGAACGCTGCCTACCCACTTCCCAGAACGACGCAATATCCTGGCCTGTGTTCAAGAAGCCAAAGATCTCCCGAGCTCTTGCCCTGCCTGCAACCAGGGAGGATGACAGGGAAAGAGACAATGATCTGCACCATCTAACTAGAGCCAGCATCCTGGAGCCCGCACCACGCCATGGCACGGAACGGGACTGAGTGATCTCTTCACAGCTAAGGACAGAGATCAACTGTCTGTGTTCATCCCACTGTTAAATAATGGGGCAGGGAGTGGGTGGGAGTGGGGAAGGGTCCTGCCTGTGTGAGCACACCAATAGTGAATACAAGGGCTTTGAACACCATCTTTTACTCTCCAGGATCCCAAAGCACTTTACAACGTAGATAGATGCAGTGTCTCTGGAATGCAGCTACCTCTGGGGAGGAATCCAGCAGCTACGACTCTAGCCCAATAGGTGGGCAGAATGTAGAGACAGGGATTGGAATGTGGGCAGGATGTGGGGGCCACGAGGACCCTGCACCTCATGTGCAATAGGATCTTACACTCTTTTCTCCTTACCCTGGCCTTTGTCTAGTTACACTGTAGGCTCTTGGCTGCAGGGACTGGCCCTTATATATGTCTGTGCAGCACTTTGCACATTGGGGCCCTGATCAGTGATTGGGGTCTCTCTGTAACATAAATATGTGCCATAGGCTCTTTAATTTGATCAGCAGCTCTGGGGTGTGTTTGACCTGAAACATACATCCAAGGTGGGTGTGGGGGGTGGTAGGAACCCGCCAAAGTATTTTCCATCCAGAGTGGGAGTAAGGGCCACCAGAGTCTCCAAAGGGAGCCCTCTTGTCCCAGCCCTGGGAGCGCCGCCGGTTGGCTGTAAGAATGAGATCTGGAGATCAAAGCCATGGCCAGGTCTAGACTCCGCTAGCAAACCGTGAATCGACGCGAGTGTAGCATGTCTAACGTGGCAGCAGGTGGCACCATGCTGCTGCGATTCACAGACACCACCTGGGCAAACCTCTCCTGCCCAGCATCCTCCGGGGCTTTCCAGGGACCCAGGGGGCCTGAGCAGCCGAATGGCTTTGCAGGGGGCTGCGTGCAGAGCTGGCACCGCTGGGCAGGCTGCTCCCGGGGGAGGCGAGCGGAGCCGCTGGTGTGCCATGCTGAGCACCTGGATCGGGGAGGAGAAAGCGAGCCAAGGGTGCCAGGGAGGCCCCGGCATGCCGATGTAGATTCCCTGCTGCAGCCAGGGCGACAGCGCCGGGCCGTGTGCTCATTCTCGCTGAGAAATCCTAGCAGCGGCAGCTCGGTGCCAGCTGGGGGCTGTGCATTGTGTGTGCAGGGAGGTGGCGCGGGCAGCTGGGACACTAGGGGACGTCGCACTAGGACAGGACCTTGCCAGGGCTGGGCGAAAGCAGCCGGGAGGGCCAGGGCCAAGGCTATGGGGTGGGGGGGTGGAGGCAGCGGGGGGGGGGTGTCTCCAGGACAAGCTTGGCTCTGTAGCAACTCTGCAGATGGCCCGGAGGGAGCTGGCAGGCTGCAGCAGCAGCTGAATGAGGGGAAAAGCAGAGCCAGCCCCAGGCATCGCCCGGCGGGCACAGGGCCCTAAACCCCTCCCTGGCTCCGAGGCCAGGCCTGGGTCTCAAGCCGGGAGTCCCTTGGAGCCATCTGTTGTGTGGATTTGGGGGGGGACGGCCTTGCACATCAGGACCAGCGTGGGGCAATATTTCTCTTGCTCCCCAGAGGAAGGCCCAGCCCTGCGGGGTACGGAGCCGATGGGGAAGGGGAGAGGGGGCAGCTTGGGGCCTGGATGGAGGGAGACAGGCAGAGGGGGAAGGAGACACGCGGCGGAGAGAGACAAGGCCTTGAGAGAAGCTCAGGCCACAAGAGCTTGGGCCCCCCTAATCCTCTAACGCACTTGAAAGGCAGTGAGGGATTTACACTGGCAGCGGGGGGACGCCAGCCTTTAATCAGGGCTGATGGCCCGAAACATGGCCCCGCATTCCTGCACTGGCGCACTGCACTTGGGCAATCAGATGTGGCAAGGGGTCAGGTTTTGCCAGCCCCCTACCCGGGCCACAGGGAGAGTGGATGGTCCCCTAAAATGCCAGCCCGGCACCACCCCACGTAGCGCCCCTCCCTGGCATGAGTCCATTCCAGTGCAGCAGGTTTACCCCAGGGGTGATCCTGCCTCTTCACTTCACAGAATCCCTGTCCTTCGGGGCTGGCCCCCGGGGCAGGGACCAGGGTTCAGCCCAGAGTTGGGGAATCAGCCCCCGCTAACCTCCCAGACAAACATCCTTATCAGCCTTCTGCAAAGCCAGCAGCTGGTCCCCGCCCCGGGCTGCTCCTGCGCCTTTCTTTCGGCCACAGGCTCCTATCAGTGCTGGCTGGCCCTTCTGCACAGAGAACACAGTCCAGCCCGTCAATCATTGACCGAACCAGCCCAGCCGCTCTTATCAGCCCCCAGCGGCAGCAAACACACTGAGCCCTGCAAGGGGGCACCTTCAGGGGTGGCCAATCCCCACAGCCCACCAGCCCCTGGCCTCTTGCTAGCGAAGGTGCCAGTCTGGGCCCCCATCACCCCAGTGTCTGTGCTCCTAACAGTCCTCGCTGGATTTATCTTCCCGCGCCCCCTCCTCTACCCTCCCCGGGATTTGAGGTCAGTCCGTTACAGCAGGGAACTGACGCATGTCTCTGGAGCCCCAGGCTGGGGCTCTAACCACTGGGCAGCATTTCCTCTCTGCTGAGTCCCAGGGGCAGGCAGTAGGGGAGACTTCTGTGAGCCGGACTCTGCCCCTTGGGAGCGGGCCTGAGACCCCACAACACTCGTCTCACATAAGGCACTAGCTTTTGGTCACAGCTCATGCTGGGCTGGAGCTGCCCCCCGCCCCTGCATTAACGGTCCCTCTGTTGCTTTTTTTACTAGCACAAGGTGGAGACACTGGCACGAGTTTGTTCAGCCCTCAGCCTGGTGTAAATTAGCTCCCCAGATAGCAGTGGCCATGTGGGACCAGGTTAGGGTTGCGTCTCTCGCTCCTTCAGGGTCAGCAGAGGCTGGATGGAGCTCAAGGCATGGGTAACGTGCTCAGCACCCGAAGGAGGGGGTGCCCGGTCCTGCAGTGCCCCTTTTGGCTGAGCTAAAAGCAGCACTGACCAGTGTCTCGCCCAGTAAACCCAAGCTCCCTTGCTGAGCTCCTGATTTCGGCCTGCACACACAGCTTTCCCCATGAAGAATCAGCTCTTTTGCACTGGTCTGGCTCTTATTAAGCAAACGACTTCCTTGCTCCACCGCCACCATCCTGGCCAGCCACTCATAGGGGAAGCCTAGACCTGATGATGTGCCAAGACATCAGTGTCTATAACCCATGATACTGCAGTTGATGCACCACCAGATTGTGCCACAGCAGCTTGAAGCCTGTCGTCAGCGTCTCCTTAACCATCCAGGAAGCAACAGCAAGGTCCCAAGCTGTGGGATGACCCACAAATGGTGGGCCGTGGCCAAGGAGCAGCCAGCGTAGCTTCTCCCCGTAGCTTCGAGTCTGGGGCTCAGCATGTGAAGACCAGAGTGGCATTTCTCTATGCTAAAGACCCCATTTGAACCCAGGGAAGGAAACGGGGCCAGACAAGTATCCATATCCCGGCCAAGGAGAAATGGATACTTGTCTGAGGCCCTGCCAATGGGCCGCAGCCCCACCCCAGCGCCCTCTGAGGCCCATTGGCAGGGGAGGCTGCCCATGCTGTCCCTGCTCTAGTAGTCTGCACAGTTCCTCAGTCTCCCTGGCCTCCGATCTGCCCCCGCTCCCCCCGTTCGTGTCAGCGTGTCGTAGGGCCGTCCTGTCCTCCAAACACAGGGGTCACTTTGTCGCTGATCTCAGGATGGATGCCAGCCCTGATCTTGTCACTCTCTCCTATGACAGGCAGTCGGGGCTCTGCTGGAGGGAGGAGCTCAGGATCTGGCCCCCAGCATGGGATCCACCTAGGCCAGGAGCCAAGAGCCTGGGGCATTGCAGCCGCCACTGTAACCCGCAATTCAGGTTGGGGCAGCTGAGCATTCCTGGGAGCGCAGGGGTAACCTGTCGATCATCCAACAAGCCTCTTCCCTCCCGCCATTGGAGGCATGCTCCCTCCACTCAGCCATGCCTCCCCCTTCCCCCCAAAGCAACCCCGGGACAACTGCAATCAGTGGGTTCCTGTTGCCTGCACAGAGCATCATGCCTCCTGGGGGGGCTTTGAGGCTGGCAGGAGCAGAGCACAGAGTGAGCTGCCTGGGGTCCCATCTGGGCAGATTAGCGCACGGGAGCAAGGGGAAATGTCCTGGCGGCTCAGCCAGCCGCACCAGAAAGGCGCATTGTGCCTTTAAGACAAAGAGCCCCGGCACAATACCTGCTTTGTGTCAGGTCGTGCAGAGCTTTGCCCCGCGAGGGGCCGGGGCGGGACATGTATGGGCTTGAGTGAGCCCTGGCTCCTGGGGCTCCCACTGCTTCCTGCCCTCTGGGGAGGGATGCGCTGCCACAGAGCCACAGGCCGGAGGAGCTGCAGCCCCGTCAGCAGGAATTTGGCCAGGGCCAGCCCCGGGCCTGGGCAGCCACGCAGGGGCGCGGTGCCAGCAGAAGCAGCCGGGGACTCTCTTCTACCCCTCTCCCTCAAAACCGGGGGGGTTGGAGCCTGTGCGCGTTTGCACACGCAGCTAGTTCAGCCAGCCAGACGGCCAAAGCCGGAGCACAGATGAGCTGTAACCCAGGAGGGAAGATTGGGCTGCAGAGCGGGTGTGGGCACCTCACACTGCTAGGGAGAGGGTCCTCCAAAAGACGGGTGCCCGGCCTGGCACCTAGAGAGGACAGAACCCACATTCAGCCGAGAAGGCGGGCATTCTGCTCAGGGCTGGACCGGGATAGCAGAGGGCCATGGGTCAGGACTGAAGGGCCTGGGTAGAGCTGGGTGTGGGGAGCCTAGGGCTGGGATAGCTGGGCTGTGGGTCAGGACTGAAGGCACTGGCAGAGCTGTGTGTGGGGTGCTCAGGGCTGGGATAGCAGGGGGATGCAGGGTGGCATGTTTGGAATTAGTAGACTGCATTTTGTGCATTAAAAAACATGCAACTCTCCAGTATACAAGGGAGAGTCACTCCAGCCCCTTGAGGAGCGGATCAACCTTTGGCGCCCAAGGGGAGCCGAGTTCAAGGCCCTCTAACGGCCTCTCCCTATCTCAGTTGTCTGGGCCTAGAAGGGGCCTAGAGGAAACATGCTGATTTCTGCCTTGATGGGGGGGGGGAAGAAGCGCAGCCCTCTAGCCATCGGGGAAGCAGCGCTGCTGGGCCATGGAGGGAATTTATCCTACAAAGGCTCTGCCATGCAGCTGACCGGGGCTGGCCTTGGAGGAAACGGCATTTGCTGAACGTCCTTGGTGCACGGGGCAGGAGGCATCTGGGCACTGACCCAGCCTGTTGTCTCTGAGCTCTGTTCTGGGGCGGTGGCTCTAGGAGTGAAGCTCTGACAGCCTTGAATCTCGTGCCAAGGGGCTCCCAATGTCTCAGGTGGAGGGGGTGGAGAAGCATAGGAAAGACACACCCCAGTCAGTGGCTTTTCATCTGGGAGGCTGGCACTGGACAACATACTCGATGGAGCCCAGGGCAGCTGATCGCAGTGTTTGGGTGGCAGGGGCGCCCATGCTGCGGCCTGCACTGCAACCACTCCCTTCACGTGGGTGCTGGGCCCCCAGGGCTCACAGGGGCGTAGAGCGGGCACAGCCCTCGTCTCTGCACCCTGGCCTGGCGAGTGCATCCCAGCCAGGGGAAAGGCTCTGTGAGCTGCAGCCGTTGCGAGCCTGGCGCAGCAGGAATCATTACCTGCCCATGTTTTAGCTATTGGATGTTTGAGGGCTTTGATGCTGTCGTCTGGGGGGCCCCTGCACAGAGGCACCAGCAGTGGGAAACACAGTGTTGTGTCACTCGGGGATGAGCAGGTCCAGGACCCTACGATGCCATTCAAATGGGGCCCACCTAGCTCTAAGTTGGGGGCAAGCCCACTGCTCGCCCCTGGCTCCCCGCTATGGCAGCCTGTGTACTGGCCTTTGTGTACATCACCCCAGCAATGCCAGGGACTCCCTCCTTGTGCCAGGAGGTCGGGGCAGGATTGAAAGCTGCCAAGGGTATTTCAGTGAGACCATGTCCAGTCCCACTGGCACACGACTCAGCCGTGGAGAAGGCTGATAGTGTGATACCCCCACCAGGATTCACACCCAGGACTGCCTGCACTGCGGAACACACTTCCGACTGGAGCTAAAGGAGGAACCCCCCAGCTAGCAGAAGTAGTAGGCTGTTACCTTCTATGGAGCAGCCACCAGCAGGGGACATGAGAAACACTGTCACTAATGCCTGCTTGTGTGTGGTCTCTTTGTGGTGGTCTCTGGGAGCTCACAGGGGCAGAAGGGCAGTGTGTGGCTCCCCCACATCCTCTGAGATCACGCCTCCCCCAAGTTTCTAACCAGCCAGGTTCTGGCTGTTCACTTCAACTGCCCCAACACAGCTCAAGTTGTGTTTCTCTCCTCTTCGTGTGTGTGTATGTGTGTGTTTTGTGTTTCTCTCCTCTTCGTGTGTGTGTATGTGTGTGTTTTGTGTTTCTCTCCTCTTTGCGCATGTGTATGTGTGTGTGTGTGTCCACCACTGCCCTCTGCCAGACAGAATCAGAACAGCTTGCTTGTGTGTCATAGACCCTCTGCCATTAACAGCTAATGGCGATCCCCCATTGGGTGAAGTGATGATGCCTGTCCTTTTAGAGCAGAAGGGTCTGAGTTCCAGCCCCACCACGAAGTCCCAGGTGGCTGTGCCAGCTGTGGGGTGGCCAGAGATTTTTCCATATGGCACCCAATCCCATGGTCAGCGTGGCCAGGCCCTCTTCCCCGTGTTTGGGAGTGTGCAGTGCGTTTGGCTATCTTCGTCCCTGCAGCCCCAAGCCACAGGAGTTGGCCAGCATTAACACTGCAGGGACAGCCACCAACTGCGCCTGGGGTTTAGGATTGGGAGCAGCAAGGGGGCCTGGCAGAGCTGGGGGAGAAGCTCACGCTGTGACTTCCCTTCCCTTCCCCATGACCAGTTCCATCTGCTGCTCACCGTCAGAAGCATCCAATTACCCAGCTCGGCCCAGGAGTTTGAAAAGAAACACCCAAAAGGCGGGGAGCGGGAGAGATGCTGGCGGAGTTTGTGCCGTTGAAGGCTTCACCGCTGTGTCCCAGCGCCAGCCTCTCCCAGACATGCCACTAAGAACAGGATTAGAGGGCAGCCCCAAGGTGACCAGATCCCTTTCAGGCCTGGAAGCCATCTGCTGCAGAGAGCTTCCCAGGGGAGTGAGCGTCTCATACCTTGCACTGCATGGGCTGACCAGCTCACGTGGGACTCGTCACCACACTGCCTGTTAGCACCATCACAGCATCAGACACTGCACATTGGACCCAGTTCTGTTCCTATGTGCAACCCCAGAGAGCTCAGTGTAGTGGCCCTGGGGTAACAGACCAGACCCGCACTGTGCTGGGTATCATGCACTGCACCCCATCTCCACTCACTGCACCATAGACCATGCCCTGGATACACTGGACTTGTGTTCCAATGCTCCCAGCCTCACTGTGGAGGGGAAATCTGGTGGTGCAGTGCTGTCTCCGCTCCTGAATCCTTGGGGTGGGGCCAGGCCATCCATCCCAGCTGTCAGAACAACCCCTTGGGGCAGCTGCAGCCTTCAGACAGGGCCAGTGCCCGCTAGACCCAGGACTGAAGGGCTGCAGAGGTGACTTAAAGCCACCGTCAATACTTGGCCATATGCCAAGGACAGCTGGACGTGGGCACACAATCTGCCCTACAGTATATACAGTACCACACCCCGGCACTCCCATCACAGCCCCCTAATTTACTGAACAGCAGCTTGGACATTGCGTCCCAGCCCGTGCACCCCACACCCGCTCCGCTCACAATCAGGAGACCCCCGATACTGCCCGCTACCTGCAAGATGAACGGCAACCCCCAGCAAAACTGGGCCCTGGGGTTTTTAATTTAATGCACTGCCACAGGGCCCCTTCACTGTGCACACTGAAGACACCCTCTAAAAGGCAGACAAAAATCACCGGACTTGGAGTCAGGACTCCTGGGTTCTATTCTCACTCTGGGGAGAAAGGGGGTCAGGACTCCTGGGTTCTCTTCCTAGCAGTGCCACTGGTTTGCTGTATGACCTTCAGCGAGTTACTGCCTTGCTTTGTGACTCAGTTTCCCCATCTGCACGAAGGGGTTAGTAATCCCTACTGTGGCAAGGAAAGGCGCAAGGTGCGGTGCTTACAAAGGTTTCAGAGTAGGCTTTCAGACCTTTAGATAGGAGGCCGTGGAGTAAGGGAAGACAATTCCTGCATCCCTCCCTGACCCATGTACAAACTGGCCTGGTGGGAGGAATTCTCTGCTACTCAGAGGCACCATCCTACGCCCCAAAATGAAGCTGCTTTGATTCCCAAAAGCAGCGTGCTCAACCACCTTGCTGGCCCCGCCGTGCCAGCCTACAGCAAGCCAGTCTGCTGCCTTCCCAGAGCCGGACCGGCTACCAGGCTGCTGTGCCCTGGTGGGCGGGTTTGGTTCTCACGGGGCTGGCGAGAGGGCACTGGCGCTGGGAGGTCAGTGCTGGAGGTGCTGGGCCTGGCTCAGCCCTGCCACCATCATCAGACACAGATCTGGGCTCTGAACTCATTTCCAATTCGCTTCTCTGCCGATCCCTGGGCGGAATCGGAGCCGGGGCGTCACCGCCAGCCCCGGGGGGCACAGCTGGGGGTGCGCAGGGCCCTCTTCTCCCTCCCGCACCCCGGGGCTGGCAGCACAGGGAGGAGGCCCCGCTCCATGCAACCTCCCGCTGGCCTCCGTGTTTTCTCTCCAGCCCTTTGTGTGTGTGTGCTCGTGTGGGGCTGTGTGTGAGCTCAGCCATGGATCAAGTTGCTGCCTCCCTCCCCTGCTCCCGCCTCCCCTCCTCTCCCCGCCTCCCCGCCGCCATTTCACAGCTCCTGCCTCTCCCGCTCATGCTCCACATCATGGACGCCTGGCGCCAGGCACAACAAAGAGCAGGGCCCCAGAGCACGAGCAGTCGCAGGGCCCCCCGCACCACCCGGACAGCGGCTCTAAATCACACTGCGGGCTCTGGCTGGCCCGCTGCCACGCTCCCCTCAAGGTGGCAAGCGGGCGGGTGTGCAAACGGACACACACACAGGCCCCTATCCACACTCATGCCCCCCCACCTGCCCAACGGGCACTGTCACTCGCTCACCCTCGCCGCCTGCACACGCCCCTCCTCGCACGCACAGTCCCGGCTCTGCCCTCATTGCTCAAGCACAAGCATGCGCTGCCCCCATGTGCGGACGGTGTGCCACTCACACGTGTTCACAAGCACATTACATATGTGTGCACAGCCGTGCTGCACACGCACACGGTGTCCCCCCCCTCGGAGAGGCTATGCCAGACACTTGTGACGGGTCAGCCACATGCTCTGTCTTGGACATGCTATGCACATACATGCTTGGCGGCCTCACACACGCATGTGCTGCATGCAGAGCTCAGCTCCCCCCTCCCTCTCCCAGCTCACAAATCCTGCAGGTCTTGTTAGTCAGCCGGTTTCCCCTGCAAGCCGAAGTGACAGGCAGAAGGCAGTGTGGGGTAGGGCCCAGCAGGGGCTCACCAGAGCGGAAGCATCAGGCTCTGTGTTTTAATATGAAAGGAAGAAGGGGAGGGGAAGGGAGGAAACAGAGACCTTCCAGCAAACCAAGGGCTTGGCCTGTGCACAAGAAGAGGGCAGCATTGGCTAGCAATACAGGGGCCCGCTTGCTCCGTACGCCTATCCATGCCAGTGCTGCTAGCTCTTGCAGTTTCATTGTGACCCTTGCAGTATTAGGTGTTTTTTTACTAAAGCCCCAGCTCCTGGAGTCCTGTGATCATGGAAAAACCTTGTTTTCATGTTTAAAAGTCAGGGGCTAGCCCTCGTGGCTGCAGAGAAAAGCTTGAAAATGTGGCCCCTAAACAGCTCAAAAAACCCCAGAAGGCGGAGACACAGAACCCACTTGTGTTTGGTTTGGAATCTCATGGTTTTTAGGACAATCTCATGCTCATTTGGTGGCCTCCTGATTTTGGAGCCCCTGGGATTGACAATATTGCAAACACGCAGCGAACATGCGCTAACGCTACTTGGACTACACACATGCCACATGCACCATTCAATGAGCCGGGACACAACAAGCTCCACAAGTGTTGCCGAAGTATTAAATAGGGAGCGAGAGAGAGACACCAGGCCCTGGGGCTCTGTCAGAGTCTGGCTCATTCTCCCCACGATGGGGACAGAGTCTGATGTCCTGTGTCCATTTGTCATTAGTGGATCAGCACAGTGACACCAGCGGCACACAGGCGTGTGGACACAACGCACACACAGTCCGTGCAGTCAGCGAGCTGAATTCAGCTCCTGCTTTGCCATGAGTCAGCATCCACAATCCCTTTGTCTTTCACAGGACGGTAAGGCTGTGTCTGGGGTGTTTACTAACCAGCATGCATCCTAGGGAGACGGCATAATGCCCCAGGCCAGGGGGCGCTGGAGCTGTTGGGTTAAAAAACAAATGTGAAGCAAATCTGATGCTTCCCTCTTGCTGGGTCACCAAGAACTGGTGTCAGCCCCAAGCACCCCCACTGCCACCCAACCCGGCAGGTCAGGAATTTGGGTTTGAATGTTCTTTGAAAGATAGCACCTCTAGCAGCACAGCATCCCCTACTGCCACGCGAGGGCATCGGGGTTACCACTGACTCAGCAGAGGGGAGAGCACCCCCTACTGAGTCACCCACTCTGCTCCCTGCAGTACAGCTTCCCCTAGCACTGCCCTGGGGTCAGCATTGACCCAGAGGGGAGAGTGGCCCCTACTGAATCACTCGTTCCCGGCCATACAGCGCCCCCTAGCGCTGGGACATTGGGCTCAGCACTGATTTAGCAGAAAGGACAGCACCCCCTACGGTGTCCCCTATATTGCTCCCTACTGCACAGCACCTCCTAGTGCCACACTGGGGCCAATGCAGTCGCTCCCTTTCCCCCAAACCCCTTGTGGCCATTAGAAGGAGGAACTCGCTCCCACATTGAGGTCGGCCCTTTCTTCCTCCCCACAGTTTCTGCTGCTGCTTCGTTCTGCCAAAAGCCCCTTCGCCACAGCTGCTATTCGCACGAAGGGAGGGGGAGGACGTCCTTCACCCAGGGCGCCATGTTCTCCTAACGGTGCCCCTGCTCCCGCCCCTCCCAAGGCAGCGCATGGCTCCTGGCTCCCCTCTCTCCAGCCTCGTTCTCCCAAATCTCACCCCATTTCCTCCACTCTCTTTATCAGCTGATGCATCTCATCCCAAAGGGCTCTGCAGCTATTAAAGCAAGCCGAGTGGCAGAGCCCTGGGAGGAGAGAGAGGGGCCAGGCTGCCGGATCCGCCCCAGGGGCTGGGGGAATAACATGCACGCACAATGGAGGAGCAGCTGGGGCAGGGCTGGTGGAAGGATGTTTGCCATGGGCTACTCCCCTTCGAGGTGCTTTCCATATGCAAGGGAGCAAACATGCTTTTAGGCAAATGAGGCCTCTATGTGAAGTGGGAAGAATAGGAGGAAGGTGTCCCTGTGAGAGAGAGAGAGAGAGAGAGAGAGAGAGAGAGCACATCCATGGAGCAGCCATCCGAGCCAGCCTCATGCACCCACATCATGCAGGGCTAACTCCAGCACTGGCCCACTGGCTTGCCTGCCTCTTAGCCTCCCTCCACAGATGTCTTCAGCTTCTCCCTCAAGGGCCCCATGAGCATGCTGTTGCTACAACCTCATCCAGGCGGCTCCCCAATGGCCCTAGCCAGACCTGAGCCACCATATCTTTGCACCAACCCAGCCAGAGGCCTGCCACCTTGCCCCTTCTCTCCGGAGGGAGGGAAAGTGGCTTGCATTTACCCTGCTTTCTCTCCCAGCAGGTCTTGCTCTCAGACCTGCAGTCCCCTGATTTGGGAGGAATTTAGGCCACAGCCCCA
Source organism: Dermochelys coriacea (assembly GCF_009764565.3). NCBI lineage: Eukaryota > Metazoa > Chordata > Testudines > Dermochelyidae > Dermochelys > Dermochelys coriacea. Next base: position 6,842,520 of record NC_050076.1, read on the forward strand.
CTTAAAGGCCCAGCTTGCCCTGTGGCCACCACCTGCCCCAGCGTACGTGCCGGACTGACCGTGTGTACTGCCTTTGCGTGTCTGAAATGGGGCCCTACAGGCCTTTCCGGTCACCCCTCGCGCACACACTGACTGCGGCCTGGACAGGTTCTGCATCAGCTTCACCATCCCAGCAGAGGCACTGACCTAGTTGATGTGGGTTCTGCTCAGCCTGCCATCCATGGGGCCAGCTGCACCGGTCTGTCCTCCCCAGCATGGCTCCAACTACACATTGCATTGTTCCAGTGCCTCCCCCCCAGCAGTGTGCCTGGCAAGCACTCGTGAATTAGGCCTCCACCATAACACCCCCCTCCCCGGCAAGGCAGGCCAGCAAGTCACCTATTTTACAGATGGGGAAACTGAGGCACAGAGGCCACTTGTCCGAGATCATGTAGTGAGTGGGTGGTGGAGTCTGGAACAGATGCCAGACTGTGACTCCCATGTTGTGCCATGCCCACCTACCCGTCTTCCCCCCTGAGCGAATGGGCCCATCCTGTAGGCATGGATGTTAATTTACAGACACCCTGTGAGACTTGCCCCCTTCAAACACCTAACCAGCTGGTACATGGGCACCAGACATCATTGGCCAGGGTTTGGTTACAATCTGGGGCGGGCTGAGTGCATAAGGGACACCCCGGCCCTTCTCCCAGCCAGAAACACCCAGGCCACGCTGATGTCCAGACTCAGATCCACTCTCCTTGCTCAGTACATTTATCATTACTTGCCTTGAGCTCCAAGTGCTTTGATGTGTGGCTGAAAGGAGCTGGCAACTCTCCTGGCTTTGCAGCTCCTGCCATACTCCTCAACGAAGGGTGGGCTTAGGGTTAAGGCCCAGATGTGGGAGCCAGGACTCCTGGGTTCTGTTCCCAGCTCTGCCACAGACTCGCTGTGTGGCTTTGGGTGAGATACATCCCTGCTCGGTGCCTCAGTTTCCCCGTAACACAAGGGTAAGTACCGGCACCTACCTCATGGGGGAGGGTTCTGAGGTTTAATTCACTAACCTAAGTAAAGTTCTTGGGCTCCTCAGAGGAAAGAGACTGTTGGAGCTTCCCCCTCTCTCTGCTGCGGCTCTCAGCCTGCCACTAGCCCCCGGGGAGGGTCGTGGGGGAGGCAGTTTGCTAGCTGTCCACAGGAGGAGAGGGCGATGGAAGAAGGAGGAGGTGGATAAGCAGGAGCAGCCACAGGCTCAGCAAGGAGGAGCTCTCAGCCCTTTGGCTGGCTGCCTGCCCTTGTCTTGCTAAATACTGCAGCGATCTAAATCTCACAGCAACCGCGGGGATTGAGCTCATCTCCTCCTGCTTCAAAACAGCAGGCGCCTGCCACCTGAGCTAAAGGAAAACAGGGCAGCATAGGGCCTGTGACATACGTGTGGCCTATACAGGCCCTATGACACACAGCTGAGCAATTCTGATTCCAGCCAGTGGAGGGCAGTGGTGCTTACACACCAAGCCAGTGCCACACACTCTAGCAATAGCTGTTAGAGCAGGGGAAGGTGGCTGCTCTGGCACCTTGCAAGCAGGGAATTCCCCCAAATCCGCCGGGCCGGGCCACATGAAACGAAACAGCGGACCACACTCTCGGTATAGGCAGGAGGAGGGTGCCACTGGCCGGGCTTGCAGAGTATGGCCCAGCTCTTGGGCTCTGGGTATTTCCGTGCAGGGGGAGCTGGCCGGGGAGGGAATTATCGCATACATGAATTATGTCCCAGTCTGTAAAGGGCATTGGGGCCGTACCCAGAACCGATCTCAGCTCTTGACGGCATGGCGGTGCGCTAACAACCCCAGCATTGCGCCCGCTGACAATGGCACTGCAGCGATGGCAGTGTCCCTTCAGACACCCCCTGCCCAGAAGGGCAGAGGGAGAGCCCCTCCCCGCTCACAGCCAGCATGGGAATACCCCAAAGACTGGCCATTTGGGAAGCTGCCAGGCTCCCAGCAACCCCTGCTCCTAGCCGGCTCCGGGTGGCAAGAAGAAAAGCTGTGTGTGACTCCAATTTGAGAGTGGCAATGCCACTGTTGTGTGGGAGGTGAACGGTGATTGCAGAGGGCCATGGGCACTGCATCCTTGCCCCACAGTGGGGCCCAAGTGCACCACATTCCTCCTCCCCCCTGGGCCCTGACCCCTCTCTCCCTGCTCCCCCCAGGGCCCTGACCCCTCTCTCCCTGCTCCCCCCAGGACCCTGACCCCCCTCTCCCTGCTTCCCCCCAGAGGCCCAACCCCCCACATCTCTGTTCCCCCCAGGGCCTCAACCGTCCCTCCTCCCTGCTTCCCCACGGGGCCTGACCCCCCCCCCGCTTGCCCCCAGGGGCCCAATCCCTGTTACTCCCTGTTCTCCCCAGGGCCCCACCTTCCCTCTTCTCTGCTTCCCCCCAGGGCCTGAGCATGGCAGTTTCCTGCCCCCCCCCATACCTCCCTGCTCCCCTGAGGCCTGAGTGCATTGCCCCCCAGCTAACAGTGAAGCAGCAAGAGCTGGGCCCCAGAAGTCCCAGACGGGTCTCACAAAGCAATAAGCCAATCCGATCCAGGGGGTGCGGACAAAGGAAGCGCCACGGGACCCTGTGGTGTCTGGCACGTGCCATGCAATGGATGTGGCATTCTTCTGGAGCTGTGCTGGGCCTGGGTGTGCAGATGTGCTGCAGGATCTTTGGGGAGCGGTCGGGCCCTGTTCCTCTCCAGCTCGGTTCTCAATACAGAGGCCTTGCTGCCGAGGGCCCTCGCCACCCACAGCCCCCGTGATCCCACCTATGCCACAAATTGTACCTGGCACCAGAACCGCACACCCACCCTGCCCCTTCCAAACCCTCCAAGCTCCCTGGCAGCTTCGGGGAGCTTCCTGCACACCACACTGTGCCTGACTGGTCTACCCCCTGCCCTTAGGGCCCACCTTCCCCTCCACGCAGACCCTGGCTTGCTACAGGCATATACAGTCCTGATCCCTCCACCCGCAGCGGGTGCCAGGACCGACTCCTACATCTCAGCCACCAGGGGGCAGGCTTCGCTCACAAGCCGCTCTCTTTTGTCGCTTGTCAGAGGCAACGTGAAACGCGTGCGTGAACAGTTGCTTGGCCTTACAGATGGGTGTTGTAGGTGCCACGGGCGGCAGTGGGTGCCAGGGTCTGACCGGGGCAGTGGATCTCCTCTTGCACCCTGGGGAGAATGCACCAGGAATTAACAATTAATTTTCAGTTAAAGTTGATGTCACATGATGAAACCTCCAGGGCTACGTCCAATCCAAACTGGCAACGCTACTCCCCTCGCAGCCGGCTTATTTTTGCACTTCACTCGACAGATTCAGAGCTGCCAAAACCAGATGGGACCAGTGAGACCATTTTCTCTTGCGTAACAGGCCATGGACCTTCTGCCAAACAATTCCTGAGCAGACAAACTTCTGATCTGGGTTTTTAAATGGTCAGTGACAGAGCATCACGGCGTTTCCCTGGGCCTTTGATTTGTGAAGCAAGCTGGGCCGTCCCGTTCCCCCTTCTGCTCCTTGCTGGTTCTCTCACCCGAGGCTGGTGCTGTTGGCTGGGAGGCTCCATGCTGGGAGGGCAGGTTGGGATCAATAGGTTGGATACGTTTCCATTGAGAGAGAACCCCCAGGAGCTGCTCCTGCTGCCCTTACCAGGGCAAGGCTCCCACCGCCCTCAGAAGGAGTTTACCTACGTAAATACAGAGTAAAATAGAGGAAGGAGCTCAGGGTTTGGTCCATTAGGCTTTGTAAAACTTCCCTGATGAACAGCACCTCATCTGGGGCTCAGATCCCTTTGGACAGAGGGGGCATGGTCCAAACTGGACTTTGGGGGACAGCAATCTGGGGCCAAAGCCCATGCTCAGTGACACTGGTGCAGTCCAGAGGGAAGCCCATGGGGTTGCTGGGGTGTCACCAAGGGCAGATTTAGCCCTTTGTTGGCGATTAGTGCCAGCCTGGGCCTGCAAGGCTGACAGGAGCAGCAGGCCGTGTTGTCTCAGGGCCAGGGCCCATTCTCCGTTGCACCCGCGCTGTCTGCTACCAGAAAAGGGTTTTCAGAAGGAATCTGAAAACCAGGGAGCCTGCTGCTCACACTGCCCCGATCAGCAGTTTTCCCAGATCTTCTCTGAGCTGGCAGATTAGAGGGTGACCTTGGTGGCAACCCCAGCAGTGAATGAATCGTGCGGCTGAGTGCATATGTGTGCGTGCCTGTGTGTGTATGTGTGTATGCGTGCACGTACATGTGTGTGCGTGCCTGTGTGCATGTGCGTGTGCATGCACGTGCATATGTGTGTGTGCCTGTGTGCATGCGTGTGTGCCTGCATGTGCCTGCGTGTGCGTGCCTGTGTGCATGTGTCTGTGCACGCGCGTGCCTGTGTGCGTGTGCCTGTGTGCATGCGTGTGTGTGCCTGTGTGCATGTGTGTGCGCCCGTGTGTGTGCATGCATGTGCATGTGTGTGTGTGCCTGTGTGTGTGTGCACACATGTGCATGTGTGCGTGTGCCTGTGTGCATGCATGTGCATGCCTGTGTGCATGTGTGTGTCCGTGTGCATGTGTGTGTGTGCCTGTGTGCATGCAGGTGCGTGCAGTACCCTCTGTGTGGGTGTCTAGAGGAAGGAGATGGAACATAGGCTGTAGGAGTGTGTGTGTATTTCGTAAGAATTCACAGTTTATTAGCACGGCACACGATTACGTCTGACTCATAACCAAGCCCATTGGTTTCACTTGACAGTTCAGCCATTAAAGGCTTATTTCAAACTAGAATTTCTACACCAGTCTTCCTCCCCGCCCCCCACTTGGTTTCCCACTGGGGCTGTCACAGCTCCGTCAGGAACAGCCACAGTGCAGTGCTGGTGTAGACAGGGTGTCAGGAAGCTCACAACGTTGTAACCGTAGTGTTGCGTAGCCCTGCTCAGAACAGGCCAAGATGATGTGGTGGTTAAAATACCTCAGACCCTGGCTACACTAGCGCTCCCCACCATTGCTACCCTCAGGAGAGCTGAACTGACGGGAGCCACAACCCTGGTGCAGACAAGGCCGCTGAGGGTCCGAGGGAAGCCGGTGCTAAAGTCGGCGGGGATGCCATGGAGGGCAGGAGATGGCCCTGTGTGTGAGGGGGGAGATGGGGGCGGGGACGTCTCTGGGAGTCAGGGAGCCTGTGTATGGAGGTGTGTGTTTCTCTGTATATAACTAAAAGAAAAGGAGGACTTGTGGCACCTTAAAGACTAACAAATTTATTAGAGCATAAGCTTTTGTGAGCTACAGCTCACTTCATTGGATAGCTCACGAAAGCTTATGCTCTAATAAATTTGTTAGTCTCTAAGGTGCCACAAGTCCTCCTTTTCTTTTTGCGAATACAGACTAACACGGCTGCTACTCTGAAATCTGTATATAACTGTGTGTGGAGGTGTGCCAGCCTGTGTATAACTGTGTGTGGGAGGGAGGGGCTGGCTGTGTGTTTTTGTGTGTGTGAGAGAGAGAGAGAGAAAGAGAGAGATCCCGCCACCACCTTTCTCTGTGTGTGTGTGTGTGTGTGTGTGGAAGAGAGAGGGAGAGAGAGAGAGAGAGAGCACCCACTACCACCTCTGCATGTGTGTGTGTGAGAGAGAGAGAGAGAGAGAGAGGGAGAGCCCGCCACCGTCTCTGTGTCTGTGTGTGTGTGTGTGTGTGTGTGAGAGAGAGAGATCCGACCACCACCTTTCTGTGTGTGTGTGTGTGTGTGTGTGAAAGAGAGAGAGAGAGAGAGAGAGCACCCGCTACCACCTCTGTGTGTGTGTGTGTGTGAGAGAGATCCGACCACCACCTTTCTGTGTGTGTGTGTGTGTGAGAGAGAGAGAGCGCCTGCCACCACCTATGTGTGTGTGTGTGAGAAAGAGAGAGAGGGAGAGCCCGCCACCATCTGTGTGTGTGTGTGAGAGAGAGGGCCCGCCACCACCTCTGTGTGTGTGTGTGTGTGTGTGTGTGTGTGTGTGAGAGAGAGAGAGAGACAGAGAGACAGAGAGAGGGAGAGCCCGCCACCATCTGTGTGTGTGTGAGAGAGAGCAAGCCTGCCACCACCTCTGTGTGTGTGTGTGTGTGTGTGTGTGTGTGAGAGAGAGAGAGAGACAGAGAGAGGGAGAGCCCGCCACCATCTGTGTGTGTGTGTGAGAGAGAGGGCCCGCCACCACCTCTGTGTGTGTGTGTGTGTGTGTGTGTGTGTGTGTGTGAGAGAGAGAGAGAGAGAGAGAGACAGAGAGAGGGAGAGCCCGCCACCATCTGTGTGTGTGTGAGAGAGAGCAAGCCTGCCACCACCTCTGTGTGTGTGTGTGTGTGTGTGAGAGAGAGAGAGAGACGGAGAGAGGGAGAGCCCGCCACCATCGGTGTGTGTGTGAGAGAGAGGAAGCCTGCCACCACCTCTGTGTGTGTGTGAGTGTGTGTGTGTGTATGAGAGAGAGAGAGAGAGACAGAGAGAGCGGGAGAGCCCGCCTCCGTCTGTGTGTGTGTGTGAGAGAGAGAGAGAGATCCCGCCACCAATCTTTGTGTGTGTGTGTGAATGAGTGAGAGAGACAGAGAGATCCCGCCACCACCTTTCTCTGTGCGTGTGTGCGAGCCCGCCACCACTGCCCCTGCAAGTGAGGCTGGGTCGGGGTGTGGCACCGTGTGTGCTCCCCCTTGCCCGCGTCCCAGCCTCTGGCGGCCCCCCCAGCGACGGCACACAACTGGGCCCTGCCTCCCGTTCGCACTCTGCCCTTTGGTCGGGCCGATGGGGCCCTTGCCCTGGCGCTCGGCCCGGCTGGCGCTGGGCCTCCCCGGGCCTCTCGCAATAACGGCAGCCATGCAAACGGGCTCCCCCCAACCCCCCACCTTACTCCCCCACGCTCCTTTGTAGGCAGCTCCCTGGTGGAGCCCTGGGGGCCACCTCTGCTCTGATTCAGGCCCCCGTGGGGCTGGGCAGGGTGCAAGCCCGGGAATCCGCCCTCCCCAAGAGGGACCTGCCCGGACCCCACACGGGCTGCATGGCAGCCGCGAGCATGGCAGGAGCCCCGGGGCCAGACCGTTAAGCCCAGAGGGACCCCGGCGGGCTGGGGGGAGAGGGGGCAGGCCCCTCCCGACTCCTCCTCCCCGTCCAGATGGCCCCTGAGTGGGCTGGGGTGAGCTCCTTCCCCCCCCCCCCCGCATCCCCTGGCCCCAAATGGGAACAGAAACTTCCGGGGCGGAGGGGGGGGCACTTGAGTTTTTTTTCCAACAACTTCCCCAAATGACAAACGGCCCCCGGCAACATCTCCTTATCTGGAGCCCGCCGGGGGTTGCTGTTGCAACGCTGACATTTGCCAGCTGCCGGCTGCAAGGAGCGCGCCGGGCCCCGGGGGACGCCAGGCCGAGCGGAGGGGGTGGCGTGGGGGGGGAGGGGGTGCGGTGGGGCGGCGGTGGGGGGGGGCGCGTGCTTTTCTGAGGACACGACGAATGCTTCAAAGGACGCGCGTCCCCTTTGACTCTTTTATTGATTGAGACCCGTCCGCCTTCGCGGGCATCAGCCTGCCCGAGGCCCCGCTCCAGCGCCGTCCAGGCAGCAGCGATCTCCCCCCCCCGCCCCCGCCCCCCACACACTCACTCACTCTCACGCCCCTCTGTGTGGGCTCCTCCCCCCGGGTGACTCTCCCCGCTCCCCCCATTTCCAGATGCATGCACAGGAAAGTCTCAGCATGTGGGGGGAATCCCAAGGGGAAACCGGGGCGTGGCAGGAAGCCGCCGTTCAATGCGGGGCGCTCTCCCTGCTGTGTCTGTACTGAGCCGGAGCCCCGCCCACGCCCCCGGGGGGCTCAGGAGGGGGCGCCGGGCTGCGGGGAGCAGTGGGGGGCTCAGGAGGGGACACCGGGCTGCGGGGAGCGGTGGGGGGGCTCAGGAGGGGGCGCTGTGTGGAGGGAGCGGTGGGGGGCTCAGTAGGGGGCGCCGTGCTGCAGGGAGCGGTGTGGGGGGCTCAGGAGGGGAGCCGTGCTGCAGGGAGCGGTGGTGGGGTTCAGTAGGGGGCATCGTGCTGCAGGGAGCAGTGCGGGGGGTTCAGGAGGGGGCGCTGTGCAGCAGAGAGTGGTGGGGAGCTTCAGGAGGGGGCGCTGTGTGGGAGGGATTGTTGGGGGGTTCAGGAGGGGGCACTGTGCAGCAGGGATTGTTGGGGGGTTCAGTAGGGAGCACTGTGCAGCAGGTAGAGGTGGGAGGTTCAGGAGGGGGCGCCATGCTGCAAGGAGTGGTGGGGGGTTCAGGAGGGGTGCTGTGCTGCAGGTATTGTTGGGGGGTTCAGGAGGGGGCGCTGTGCAGCAGGGAGTGGTGGGGAGCTTCAGGAGAGGGCGCCATGTGGCAGGGATTGTTGGGGGGTTCAGGAGGGGGTACCTTGGAGCAGGGAGCGGTGGGGGGTTCAGGAGGGGGAGCTGTGCTGCAGGGATTGTTCGGGGGCTCAATAGGGGGTGCCGGGCTGCAGGGAGCATTGGGGGGTTCAGGACGGGGCACCGTGCTGCAAGGATTGTTGGGGGGTTCAGTAGGGGGCACTGTGCAGCAGGTAGAGGTGGGGGGTTCAGGAGGGGGCGCCGTGCTGCAAGGAGTGGTGGGTGGTTCAGGAGGGGGCGCCGTGCTGCAGGGATTGTTGGGGGGCTCAGGAGGGGATGCAGTGCAGCAGGGAGCAGTGGGGGGTTCAGGAGGGGGAGCTGTGCTGCAGGGAGCGGTGAGGGGTTCAGGGGGGGCACAGGGCTGCAGGGAGCAGTGGGGGGGATCAGGAGGAGGCGCCAGGCTGCAGGGAGCGGTGGGGGAGTCCAGGAAGGGGTGCCGTGCTGCAGGGAGCGGTGGGAGGTTCAGGGGGGGCACCGGGCTGCAGGGAGCAGTGGGGGGGTCCAGGAGGGGGCACTGGGGTGCAGGGAGCCATGTGGATTGCTTAGAGCTGGGCTGTTACCACTGTGTCAGCACTGAGCTGATTCTGGGCTGCTAGAGATGACGTCTTTCGCGTGAGAGGGCAGAGCAAGAGCCTGACTGCTCCTTGTCGTTAACGACCCCGTGGCACTTGTCAGAAGAGCCCACTTCTCCAGGCCAGATGCTGGCTCATTGCCTTTCGCTCTGGACATGTCCATTGGATGCGGTTTGCTGCATCACTTCCTGTCCTAAGCTGCCTTTTGTAACCTTGATGTGCGGCTGTTAAACAGCTGCTGCGTTCCGCCCCAGCAGTGGCTGCATTTCAGTGGTGGGAGGAGAGATTCCTCTCTACACCACGAGTGGCATTTCCTTGGCACCGCTGGGTGAAAAGTGCTCTATGAACCTCAGCCATCCAGGTCCTGAGCTCCTGCCGTATTTGTGCTACCCAGGAGCTGTTGGGGAGGGGCTTCGTACTACGTTCTTAGACTGAGCGCTCGCTCCTCTGGCATCTCGGCCTCTACTCCAAGAGCCTCCCTCTGGCTGGCCCCGAGGGAGCTGAGCCGACCAGAGCCCTGCAGCGTTCACCTCCTTGTGCCCTCCCAGCTGTGGGCATCAGCTGGGTTAGTGACCGGGGGCATGCCGCCCAGCTGGGGGAACAGCCTTTGTGAGTGTCAGGCCGCTGCAGCCCCAGGCAGGAGGCGTCATTCAAACGCGGGGCCTGGTTCTCGGTGATGCAGACGCAGCCCCCTGAGAATGCAGCCAGCTGGCGCAGCGCTGGCATAAGGCTCCGCAGCAGCCCCGTTCCCTCCCTCGGTGCAGCGTGGCATGCTGGGGGCATGGCCAGATGCAGGGCACTGTGGCTTGTCTCTGCTTCCTGGGGCCAGTAGTGGCCCGTGGGCCATCAGAAACCAGGAGGGCCCAGAACACAGGAAGCACCGAGGGGGCTTGAAGCTACGCTTTGCCTTCATCCTCATCCCTGGCCCTGGACCCAGATGCAGGCACAGAGCAAATGGGGGTCAGGCCGGTTGGTTCAGCCAGGTCTGCAGCTGGTGGGGGGGGCAGGTTAGCTGGTTGGGCCTGGGGGATATTGTTCAGTGATGGGCCGGCTGCTGCAAACACCCTGCCATGGGACCCGTGGGAGCTACGCACACCGCGCTCCTGGGGCCGTCCCCTCTAGGCAACCGTTCCACCTGGCCACTGATGCTCCCCCAGGGAGCCCAGCCCCTCCGTCCCCAGGCACCCGCCTGGTCCCGCGCCGGCTGTTCTGCCCCATGCGTTGCTGGGGCCCTTTTACAAGCCCGCCACCATGCAAAGCAGGAGCAGCACCACTAGAGGGCGCCACGCCTCCCAGGGAGCAGATTGGGGCTCAGCTGAGACACTGGGGAGGGGGTGGAGCTCGAACCTCAATTGCTGTCTGCCCTGCCCCCACCCTAGCTCTGATGAGAAGCTGGGACGTCCCTGGCCAGGAATGAGCTTCCCACACTCTACCCCCACCCACCGCCCCCGTGCACACCCCCTTTGCAGCCTAGGCAACATTGGAAGCCAGGCCTCCAGAGGCGGGGCGCTCCCGGGGCTCGTCAGCTGGGGGACTGCAAGGCGGGGAACGGGGGGTGGGGTTCTGCCTCCATTCCCATGGAGGAGGCTGCAGTGCCCAGTGAAATCGACTAGCAGATGGGCGTCTGTCCGGGCAGGGGCCTGGCAGGGCCCTGATCTCACCGCATCGCTGTGCCGTGTGAGCGCCTGGCCTGTAGTTCATTTCCCTGATGCTGTCACGAGTGCAAGACCCACCCCCCTTTTATTAAAGGAAATCCCAAGAACCCCGGTCATTTGATGCTGTGCTGCTCGATGGGCCAGATAAAGCCAGGCACCAGGTACCATGCACCTGCCACGCTGCTGAGCTGATCGTATCAGGTACATAGAGGTAGAAATCACCTGCTGGGCTGCTTAGTGTAGGAGGTGCATCAAAGCAGAACCATGCACTGTGCCACTGAATGTACCAGGGAAAAGCAGGCCGAGGGCACCTGCCATGTGCCGTGTGTGCCAGGTCCGTGCAGGCCGAGGGCACCTGCTGTGTGTGCCACGTCCGTGCAGGCCGAACGCCCCTGCCGTGCTGCCGTGCATGCCACGTCCGTGAACGCCGAGCGCCCCTGCCGTGCTGCCGTGTGTGCCACGCCCGTGCAGGCCGAGCGCCCCTGGTCTGTTGTTCAAGGTCCTAGATAAACCCCCCCTGAGAGGACACCTGCTCTGCTGCAGGCTATGCCTGGTGCATCACGGAGAATGAGATTGGGTCATAGGTACTCGTTTGAGGGGGCAGTGGCAGTCCCCACATCCCCAGCTGGCTCCTTCACCGTTCCTGCAGTGGTCTGTGCATGGGGAGGGGGGGGTTGGCCATGCTGCCCCCGCAGAAATGGTCCTGGCCCCCGGCAGGTTCGAGGTGGTGTGTGCGGTGGGATTCGGCAGGGCAGGGCTCAGCCCTGAGTGTAGGTCACACAGTATAAGCAGAGTACCATGAAATCACGGTGCACGTTTCTGGCATCACAGCCAGTGAGCCTGTGGGGCAGCCCTGTGGGGAGACTGCCATCACCCCAGCTATTCCTAGGGAGACTCTCCGGGGGCCCTGGGGCAGAGTGTTCGCACCCTGGTCACTTGGGTCATTGCGTAACTGAGCAGACAAAAGGCTTAATTTGAGGCAATTACCCTGTTATGCGGGAAATTGTTGATCCTTGGGAGCAATGATTGGGCTCATGAGGTAATTAGCTCAATAAAGATAGAGATCATTGGCAAGGGCAGGAACAGAAAGTAAGGTGGGGGGATGCGTGCGAGTGAGCTAGCTGCATGTGGTAGAAACAGCTTCTTCCTGACACATGCCTGGGCTATGTTCTGTGATGTTAGGAATCTGGAGCTGAAAGATACACTGGGGGAAAGAAATGGACTGTGTGTATATTGTAAGAGACCCGCCGAACGGGCCAGGCAGTGTGGCACCCTGGGTAGCACCCTGTGAGCGTGGCTGGCAGGCTGGCACTACCCAGCCGGGGGCTGCCCGACAGGCCCTGGTGGGCAGAGCAGGCTAGAGATGAGGGCTCAGGAACCTTCGTCCCGGGCCTGGGCCTTAGTGTGGAAGTGGTTCTGGGTCAATCACCCGGGGACAGGGGAAAGAAGAGGATGGTGATGGGCACTGCCCATTCTAGGTGTCTTCAGGGGGCCCTGTTCCAACAGCCGTCACCACCAGCCAGTGCCCCATGCCAGCCTGCTGCAGCTCCCTCTCCCCACCCAGCAAGACTCAGTTGGGCTTTACTAGGCCTCCAGGATAACTGTCCCGAGCTCCCACCTACCCCTGCCAACACCCCCAACTCTCCACAGTGTCCCAGGGATGACCCCCTGCTTCCCCTCCTCCCCTAACCAGACCTTCCACTCCAGCCCTGGAGGGTCCTCCCACGGCCCAGGGCTCTGCAAACTCTGGAGCCCAGCATAGGGTGGAGGTAAAACAGTCCTGGCATGGTGGGTGGGCGGCTTGTCTTACAGGGGTGGCTCTGCCAGTTTCACAGCCTCAGGACGTGGCACAGCTATGCTGGCATGACCCCAGAGCGTGCATGCAGCCTATGCCGATGGACGGGTTTGTGCATCGCCGTAGGAACCTCACCTCCCCGAGCGACTGCTTCAGCCAACCTGGCTGCCGCCTTCCATCAGCCCGGCTGCCTCTGCTCCGGGGGTGCGGTTGGCACGGCTACGGCCCTGGATCAGTCACCCCTCGAGCGCTGTCCTCAGTGTCAAGAGCAGACCTGGCCAGGTTCTCTCCATCCCCGCTCGCCTAACCCTGGTACCTCTGCTTCACCTGCTGTACCCCCGAAGTGTCACAAGAGGGCAGCCTTTCCGAGCGTTCCTGTTACTAGCAGGCAGCCCCGGTCAGGGTCATTTAGCTCCTGGCGGGGTGAGGGGACCCCCCAACCCCCCATGTCTGCTACGACTCAGCAGGCTGCAGCCACGCTAGGATGCAGCCAGGCCAGATGTGGTGGCAATGCTCTTGAGCGGTCAGAACGAGCCCACGGGTTAGAAGCCAGAGTCATCCGTGCCCGGATCAGAACCAGAGACGCCCATGTGCCCACCACAGGACTCCCCAAGCCTAAGCCCAAGTTAAGGGCCTGGTTTCCCCCCCACCCCCTTCGCTGCAGCTGGTGTCATTGTTTACCCCAGGCAGTGGGGGAGGCTCCAGATCAGAGCTCTCGGCTTTGCACCAGTCGCTGGGGGCGGAGCAGGGAGAGCTGGGCCCAGGGGCTGGATCCGGACGCTGCCATTGTTCAGGGCTGGTGGGGTGTGCGATGTCGGTTTAGCCCCGTCTCCAGTCAAAGCTGCGCCAAATCTCTGGAGTTTGTGGAAAGAAATCCCCCCACCTCCCGGGATGGTGTTTCCGAAACGCTGCTGGCCTGATTCTGAGCAATGCAGTCCTGGAGTCCTGGGGTGGGGAGATGCCCATGAAGCCACATTTGTGTCCTCTGAATGCTGGGCCCTGCCTGGTCCCCGGGGCGACATACAGGTGCCACAGCTGTCTGTGGACTGTTCCGCTGTCCCAGAATAGCTGGCACAGGGAGCACACTGGCAGGAGGCAGTGGGAGAGGTGAGCTAGAGGGCTGGGACCATCACCACGCTGTGGGGATGCCCTCTTAGAAACAGCAGGAAGGACTAAGCCTGCCTTAGCCATCACGGTACCTGGTCTGGAGAGGGCGGTGATCAGGGCCTGTAAGACTGAGCAAGGGGCTGGGCGCCAGGATCTGCAGAGCTGATACCAACTGCTCAGCCTGGGAACAGTCACTGCACCTCTCTGGATTGTCACTCCATGCACCTGGAGAAGTGAGGTTTTTTACCCACAAAAGTTTATGCCCAAATAAATCTGTTAGTCTTTAAGGTGCCACCAGACTCCTCGTTGTTTTTGTGGATATAGACTAACACGGTGACCCCCTGGGCATCTGTCTCCCCATCTGTACCATGGTGAGATTGGGGCTGACCCGCCCAGTGGGGGGAGGGCTACTGGAAACCCACAGGTGCAGCGGGAGGGGGCATCCCAGGCTCCCACTGCCGGAGGGCAGGGAAACAGCACCCCCAGTGCAGCCAGGACTCCCCAAGGTTGGATCCTTGCCCACACAGGCCCTGGTTGCTGGGCTTCTCTGGCCTGTGCCAGCGGGGGATGGGAGATTATCTGGATCCGAGAACCTGGCGGCTTGTGCCCAGGGGCCAGGGGCTTAGAGCCCGTCCTGGAGCTCTGCGGGCTTTTTAGCAGGAGGATCCCATCCGTGGCCACTGGAGGGCGTCAGAGGGCTGGGAATGAGGGCGAGCCGAGCAGCTGCAGGTGCCAAGGCCGGATGCTTGAGTGGGGTCTCCCAAGGCCTTTTCCTGCTGTAGCCCCATCAGCTCGTGGCACTTACCACGGGCAGTGACCGCGGGATCTCAGCCTGCCAGGGCCTGAAGCTCGGCGCCTGGTACCCAGGTCACAGACATGCACAGCCCCGCTCCTAGGAGCACAGCACTTGCCACAGTGGATCAGCCCTGAGGTCCCTTTAGCCTCTGACAGTGACCAGAGGAAGGTGCAAGAGCCCTGCAGCAGCAGATGTGGAGAAGCTACCCCCTATACTCAGATCATCCATCTATAATAGAAACTGGCTGCCGCCCCGAAGCACAAGGGGCCCTTCTAGAATGTCTGGTCATTAACCGTAACAACGCTGCAGGCTCGGCGACACATCCAATCCTGTTTCTGTGTCTTGCTGGGTTCTTGGCCTCAACACCTTCCTGTGTCAGGGAGTTCCACACGCTACTTACACGGTGGGTGGGAAACGTTTCCTTTGATCGGTTTGGATCCCAGCCCCCAGATGTCCCCTTGTCCTTGTGTTATGACAGGGAGAACAGACGCGCCCCATCTTCCTTCTCTATCCCACTCATTATCTCCTATACCCATCTAGCCTGGCTGCTCTTCTCCAAGGTAACAAGCCTTTTCATTTCAATCTCCTTTCCTAGGAGAGTTTTCCCAGGCCCGTGATCGCTCTTGTCTCTGTCTCTGCTCTCTTCTTCATTGCCCCATTCCTGTGGCACCCACGCATCTTGTTCGCACTCTGGCAGCACGTTGTCTGTGCTGACGATCCTATGTGCCCGGCGCCACCCATAGGCAGCTGGTCCCTCCATCCTGGCTGCTGAGTGGCCCCGAGTTGGAACCGGGATCGGTCAATGCAGCAGCATTGAATGGGTGGCTCACAGGCTCAAAGCATCAGCAGCAAAGCCAGGGCTGGCCCCAAGCACTGGTTAGGCCCTGGTGCAGCCCCAGGGCCTCTCAACTGGAGCCTTCCCTGTGGGGCCGGAGCGGGATGGGGAGCCCCATGCTTTTGGGACCCCACAAACCATCTGATCAGCCCTGAGCAGGTCATTGAACGGGATGGGGCAGGGCTGGGCTGGGCTGCCACACTTGGGAAGGAGATCAAAGATGCCTGAGTGGGAAGAAAGAAAGGCCTGTTGGGGGGCTGGGAGAGTCCATCCCTGTAGGGGAAGGTCCTGTACTGGGGAGACAGCTCTGCCGGCGGTTCCTGAGGCTGTCTATGGAGAGAGGGCCTCCTGCACTGCCTCCCGCATCGTACCCTCAGCTCCAGCACCCCCCCATCAGTAGGGGGCTCTGTGCATTGAAGTCAGAAACTGTATCTGAAGCTAAAGGTCAAAGATTGCATCTGTCTCTGCTCCCAGTGGCATCGACAGAGCCCTTGGGGGGGCCGGGAGGGGGTTGCATGGGGGGGATAAATCAGAGAGCAGGGAGCCCAGAGGTCTTAGATTCCCACAGGCATTTCCCTGCCACCTCCTGCAGACACCGTTCTCGAGATGACACCCGCTCTGCACGGGTGTGTGCTCGTCCTGGTGCATGGGTATGGGTGGGTGTGTGCGTATCCTAGGAGAGGAGTGTACATTGCGTGGGGTGGGGTGGGGAAGGGGTGTAAGTGTGCAGGTGTTCCTCAGCAAGTTTAACTGAGAGAGTGCTATAACCACCCGAAGGCGCCAGAGCCTTGTCTACACTAGAGCTCCCATCGCGCAATGGCACTGAGAGTAGTCCTGGGGGAATTTCCCCTTACTGCTTCCTAGCACAGGTACAGCCCTGGTTTCCTCCCTTGGGATAGTCCTTGATCCTGTCACTCTGCTCTCTGTAAGTGGCTGTTCCTCCCCAGAAGGTCTGGCCTTACGGTTGAACCCTGCTCAGCGCCAGGCCAGCTAAGCAGGGCTTGTTCTGCACTGTAGCCATGGCCTCTCTGAACCGAGGGAGCTCTGCAGGCCTCAGCAGGGGAAGGAGTAATGGGGTGGGCTTGGGATGGCAGGGGTCCCGTGGGGTGAGACAGGACCAACAGGTGGCATTGGGGAGGGAGGGGGAGGGAAGCCACGCCCATTCTCCTGTATTTCAGCCTCAGTTTGTCTCCATCCATCGAGCCTAGACCAAAAGCTGGGTGAACGGGACCCGAGCGCCGGACGCTGTCTCCCCTGGGCCGAGCAACTCTCGCTGCCTCTTATCCTGTGGGATTATCGCTGGATGAGATCTCAGCCCCTGGCTCCAGGGATGGGGGGGTTGAAATGGACCCCTGAGCAGAGGGACCGCACATGTTAACTCGCGACTCCCCCCAAAGCCATGGGGGATTCATCGATG
Source organism: Dermochelys coriacea (assembly GCF_009764565.3). Lineage (NCBI taxonomy): Eukaryota > Metazoa > Chordata > Testudines > Dermochelyidae > Dermochelys > Dermochelys coriacea. Next base: position 6,859,061 of record NC_050076.1, read on the forward strand.
CGCGGGCGAGTGAGGCTTTCGTCCAGGGACAGCGGCACCGCTGGGCAGGGCTGCTGGCTCGGATGAAGGCCGGCCGGGTGGAGTCCGAAGCCCCCCTAAGGCACTTCACCAAACAGTGCCAGCAGAGTGACCGAGGACTGGATGGACCATGGCAGCTGAGCTCCCCTCTGCCCCCTTGAGGGGATCCGTCTGGGACAGAGCTGCAGCCCCTCCGTTGGGCAGGGGAGGAGGTGGCTAGCTGTCCTGCCAATCCCCTAAGTTTCCCCAGGGGAAGACAAAATTTTCCCTTCACCTGGGCTAGCCAAGCCGAGCCAGAGCAAGCGCGAGGCTTTTAAAGGAGAGGTAAGCAGAATCCGTTGCGCTGCTGCATGCAGAGGGCGGCTGTCGGCCTCTGGAGAGCGGGAGTGAGAACAAAGCTAACGCAACGGAGCAGCACTGGAATGCTACTTGGCTCTCTGCCACCGCTGCATGCAGTTTATATTGAACCTGTTCGTCCCATGACAGGAAAACAAGTCTGGCCTGGCAGCCGGCTTGCAAATGGGCCAGGCACAGCCCCCTCCTGGCCTGCCGGGGGCTAGACCCTCACAGCCTTGCTCTGCAGTCCAGGGAGCATGGGAGACACAGATTGGACATTCCAGGGGGCAGGGGACATGCAGTGGGGGCCTGGTGTGGTGGGTGGTTTTTTACAAACCCGTGCCATGTAAAGAGCAGAGCCCAAACAATAGCCCTTACACCAGAGAGCTTTTGTCGAACGAGCCATTAGCCAAACATCTAGTCAGCAGAGCTCTCTGCTTAACAGGGTGCTGTCCGCTTTCAGAGCGAGCGCCATTGCAACCTCTCTGCCATGCTGTTCCTAGTGATTTCATTGAGCCAAGTCTCTGATTACACCTATTTAACAGACCAGGCACATCTAGCAAACGGTCATATTCCAGAAAATTGGCCCAGTCAGCTGGGGCCTTTTTGCAGGTGAATGTGCTTTGTCTGGGTATTGAATAAAAGGTAATCAGATAGCCAAGTGTCTATTTTACTGGGGAGGTAACTGGCGTGTTCATTTTTCTATAACAACCACCTCCCCTGGGGTTTTTTTTGAACAATTCCTCAACGGCTGGACTATATTTCTTTTTCCAGTCACAGGCTATTTCCTTTGCATGTCCATTTCCGCTAGCAAGCCTCCCGGGTGTGACCAAAAGCTATTTTTAACACGCATACACACGTATACACACCCCACCTAAAACACACCACACACATGCTGCCAAGCGGCTCTGATGATCAGCCGCCTGCACCTTTCGTTGCTGGATGGAGCGCAGGGCCTGAATTAATGGGCAGAGGATAACAGCTGAATTAATTTTGCCCAGAGCTGCAGAATTTGCACGAGGTGGCCAGAAAACGCAGCAGGAGGTGGGTGCATTCTGCATATTGGCTGATTGGTCTCACTCAGATGCTCAGCCCTGGCAAATACTAATAGGAACGACCCTGTGCTCTTCCATATTCTAGCCAGGTCTCCATAGCCCCGTCCCAGGGTATTGGATCACATGCCAGCAGCACACTGAGTGACATGACTAGCATCTGTTGCACGTGGTTCCATCTCCCTTCCCTTCCCTTCGCCGGTGCCTTCTATCCAAGGATGTCAAGGCACTTTACAGGCATCAAATAATCACTCCCCTTCCCCGGAAGTGCCCTGTGAAGCAGATCAGCATTGCAATGAAGGAGCCAGTCTGTGTGTGTCTGTGTTGGAGAGAATGTCACTTCCCCCGCATACGTCCGTGCTGACTGGGGAGCGATTCTCCTTGAGCAGAGCAGCAGGGACCATCGGCAGCACAGCGACAGCCTGGAGTCCTACGTGGCCGCCAGTTTCTGACACTGTCATTCTCCCCTTTTACCAATGGGGAAACTGAGGCAAAGGGCGGTGACTTGCCCAACGTCACAGCACGGGTCAGTGGTGTGGGTGGGAATAGAACCCAGGCATCCTGGCTCCCGCTCCAGACAGAGCTATGCCTAAGTCTCAGGGAAAGAGATAGAGTGCTTCTGTGGCCAGGGGAATCAAACCCTGCCCCAAACAAGGGCCTGCTGCAGTACTAGCCACAAATGCTGCAGTCAGGCTGCTGATCCAGCCCTTCCCTTCCAGCCACACAGCAAAATCTCCCAGCCGGGCCCTCATCCTCTCCCACCAGGATTACTGCAGTTGTATCCTCCCCCCACCCATGTCACCACCCCCTCTGTACAAACCAGTGTAGCCCAGCTGTCTCTGGCCCATTGTTGTGGCCACATGGCTCCCTTCCTTCAATCCCCCACATTGGCCATTCCCCATCCCATAAGATCTAAGCTGTTCGTCCTCCCCTCCAAAGTCCCATTGGACTCCTCCCTCCTTGCTGGCTTGTCTCCTCCTGTCACATCCCCGTCCCCTGCACACAAATCACCCTTCCAGAGCTTCTCCACGCTCAGATCCCTCTGCTGCCAGGCCTCCTTCAAGAAACCGGCTGATTCTGTCAAATGCTTACCTATTTTAGTTACTTATCCAGTGCGTGCCTTGCTCCATTTATGGGGAGGAGCGTGAATTTTGAGAGGGACATAAGGACTCTGGGAACTAAATTAATAATAATCATTAATACTGATGCAACATGTTTGCGATGTATTGCTTCTTGGTTTGTTCCACACAGAGGATAACAGCTTACTACTGCTGCTAGCTAATGGAGCTGCTCCTTTAGCCTGTGCTTTGGTAGGAAGGGTCTGATGGCCTATCCCTGCTGTGGTAGAGGTCTTTGCAATTTCAAGCCACACTGGCTTTCAGCCATCACTGGGATACTCCTCTTTTCGCCTAGCACCATATGGTCCTGGTGTATAACTATGGCTCCTTGGTGCTACAGCCATACAAATACATAATGAGAGTGATATTTTTAAGCTTTGAATTGAATGTTGCTCATCCAACTTACAAGGGAAACTATAGAATCATAAAAAGAAAAGGAGTACTTGTGGCACCTTAGAGATTAACAAATTTATTTGCGCATAAGCTTTCATGAGCTACAGCTCACTTCATTGGATGCATTCAGTGGAAAATATAGTCTGAATGCATCCGATGAAGTGAGCTGTAGCTCACGAAAGCTTATGCTCAAATAAATTTGTTAATCTCTAAGGTGCCACAAGTCCTCCTTTTCTTTTTGCAGATACAGACTAACATGGCTGCTACTCTGAAACCTGTCATTATAGAATCATAGGGTTGGAAGGGACCTCGAGAGGTCATTTAGTCCAGTCCCCTGCACTGAGACAGGACCAAGTTCTAGACCATCCCTGAGAAGTGTTTTCTAACCAGTTCTTAAAAATCTCCAATGACGAAGATTCCACAACCTCCCTGGCTAATTTGTTCCAGTGCTTAACCACCCTGAACAGTTAGGAAGTTTTTCCGAATGTCTAACCTAAATTTCCCTTGCTGCAATTTAAGCCCATTGCTTCTTTTCCTGACCTCAGTGGTTAAAGAGAACAACTTATCACCCTCCTCTTTATAACAGTCTTTTACATACTTAAAGCCTGTTATCATGTCCTCCCTCAGTCTTCTCTTCTCCAGACTAAACTAACCAGTTTTTTCAATCTTCCCTCATAGGTCATGTTTTCTAGACCTTGCATCATTTTTGTTGCTCTTCTCTGGACTTTCTCGAATTTGTCCACATCTTTCTCATAGTGTCTTCTCATGTCTTGCTTACAACACTCCTGCTGATACAGACCAGAACGATGTTCATCTTTTTTGCGACAGAGTTACACTGTTCACTCATATTTAGTTTGTGATCCGCTACGACCTCCAGATCCTTTTCCACAATGCTCCTTCCTCAGCAGTCATTTCCCAGTTTGTATGTGTGCAATTGATTATTCCTTCCTTGGCATTTGTCCTTATTGAATTTCATCCTGTGTAATTCAAACCAATTCTCCAGTTTGTCAAGTTCATTCTGAGTTCTAATCCTGTCCTCCAATGCTCTTGCCAACCCCTCCCAGCATGCTGAGCTCTTTAGGAAAATCTGGCCACTTATTTTGGTTGCCAAGTGCTCCAAAATCATGAGTCAGGTCCAAACATTCAAGAGATTTGCTTAAAAACCATGAGATTTATGAAAAAAAGAATAGATTTGGGGTTCTTTTTCTTTGTTGGGCTTTGAGCCTTTAAGTCGTGTTTTCAAGTTTTTCTCTGCAGCCATGAAAGAACTAGAAAGTTACTATTTTTTAGAAAAAAAGTGCTGAGATTCCCCCATAATCAGGGGCTCCAGGAGCTCGGGCTTTAAGAAAAACACTAAGACTCACAAAGAGACTGGGGGTAAAATAATGGAATTTGCCAGCACTAATAGGTGCTTAGTGCTCTAGAAAGTCCAGCCCCACCTTTGGGTGCTGAGACCACTGGAAATCTTGGATCTGCTCCTGTAAGGGGTGGGAGGCAGCACTGGGCACCTCCTGTAGTGGGAATGGAGGGGCTCAGCACCTGGTAGGATAGGGCCAAAATAGCCCTGCTTTTCTTCAGCATTCTCCTGAGATCTGCTGGCCAGTGCACCAGGACAAACCTCACCAGAAGCAGAATAGGAAACAAACATGGCACTGCTCAGCCGTCGTGTGGCTGAGCCCCATGCAATGGGACCTCCAGAGTCTCACTCCTGAGTGGGAGAATATCCCCGGGTTAGATGCAATAGCAGGATGCGTGCGGCAAACAGCATTAACCACTCACAGGGTCTGTGCGGTTCTCTGTCATGGCAGTGGCTGCTTCACTGCCCTGTAGGGCACAGCAGGGCATTCCTCGTGCCCACCCATCTCATCCCCACGCAGCCAGGCTAGCCTGGAATGCAAAGCTAGAGGACGTTCCCCAGGGTGTCTCTTGCTCCTACCCCTTGTCCTTGGGCCCTCTCAGCTACTGTTCACCCCCTGAGCTGAGTGAAAGCGGTCAGCCTGCCACCCCATTTACACTGAATGGCATCATAATTTTACATCATGCCCCTGTAATAATTGGAACTGGGCTCCTTGCCAGCCAGACGAGATAACTCAATCCAGCCACTCCTGGCGGGATCCAATAAGGGGCACAGTACATTAGACACCATGCTGCCAACCAGCCTTCACCGCTTATGGCCCTGTCATGGAAAATGTCATCCACAGACTGAGGCCTGCACTGCAGACAGCGGGTGACTGGAGAGCATAAATCCTCCACAGATCTTGGACATGCTGCGGGAAGAGCAAAACTAAGGAGGGGTGGGGCGGACAGCTCGGTCCCTGCATCACCAAGGGGGATTGCTGATGCTGCTACTGCAGCCTCTTGGCACTTCAGGACAACAGCAAAGATAGAACTCAGACACCCTCCTAATATACAGGCCCTGCCACTTGAGCTGAAGGAAACTTGCTGAGAGCAGTATGGGGCCTATGACACACAGCTGAGCAGTTCTGATTTCACTCAGTAGGGGGCAGTGGTGACACAGCCACACCAGCCTGGCTCATTACCATATTCTTGCTAATTCACCCCCCTAATATCTTCTCTCTGCTAAGAAAGAGAAACACCGCTGGCATGTGCTTATCTTCCACCTCCTTTCTGGGAAGGTGCGGCGCTGGAGCAGGGGGAGCTGATTGCCCAGAACGCTATCTCCTGCCAGGTGGGCAGGGCCTGTGGGCAGCAGTGAGAGGTTTGCACTATAAAAGGGACTGTAGTGCGCAGCAAGTGGGATAAAGGATCCCATAATGCACTGGGCTGCTACTAAAAGCAGAGCTCTCTGGCAATGTCCGAGCCAGCCCTGGGGTCACTCAGCCCCCATGACTAGCCCTGCGGCCCTACTGAATATAGTGGCCTGTGTGCATCTGACCCCAAAGCCCACAATGTGTCTTATCCTGGCTGAGATCTGTGTGTAGCCCGGCGCCCAGCCAGCCAGCGAGCGCGTGCCCCCAACTCATCAGACAGTGGCTGGCATCACTGTGCTAACAGGTCACGTCCGTGGGGTGGGAAGGAAGGTGAGGGAGATGGTGTGTGTATAACAACATGTGTGTGTGTCTTTGCAAAGCGGGCAGCAGTGAAGATGTGCCGCCAGACGTGTGAGTGCGGGTGTGTAAGATACACGGCCCCCCTGAGGATTTTTCCAAGGCCTTGTGAAATCACAAGCCATAAATAACTCGTGACTTAGGGGGGTGGCTCCCCCATGGAGCAGAAAGCCAGAGAAAAATCCAGAGCAAGGAAGGAATCGCATCACCATTTGTATTTGGCTTTCAGAGATTAGCTAATTAGAGATTGCTGGTGAGAATTACTGAAGCTGAGCACACACGCAGGGTTTAGCTGATCGCTATATTTGGCGTTGGGAAGGAATTTTCCTCCAGGGCAGATTGGCAGAGGCCCTGGGGGTTTTTTGCCTTCCTCTGCAGCGTGGGGCAGGGTCACTTGCTGGAGGATTCTCTGCACCTTGAAGTCTTTAAACCATGTTTTGAGGACTTCAGTAGCTCAGACATAAGTTAGGGGTTTGTTACAGGAGTGGGTGGGTGAGATTCTGTGGCCGGCGTTGTGCAGGAGGTCAGTCTAGATGATCAGAATGGTCCCTTCTGACCTTAAAGTCTGTGATATCTATGAAGGTGCTTGAGGAAAAAGTTAGACCCCCCCCGTAACCATTTGTGCTATCAAACAGCTGCAGGGCTTTGTCACAGGCTAGCCATGGTTGGTGGCATTTTCAGGGCACTGTCTGTCGATAGGGCTCAATCCTGCAAACCCCCACTGGTTTCAATGGGAGTTGCAAGTGCTCAGCGCCTCTCAGGATTGGGCCCACAGAGTCCCGTTCCCATTAAAGTCAACAGAAGTTTTGTCATTGACTCCACCGGATACCGGATTGGGCCCTTAATTTGTAAGAGGGCTCTGGGACCAAAGATTTGAGATCTATGTAATTACTGACTAATCACCTTCAAGCCCCTTCTCATTACCGAAGACACCAGGCAGCCTGTGGCCCCATCACTGCTTCTGAACATCAGCAGAATGGAAACACCTGAAAAACACCAAGAGAGGACAGCAGCCCGAGGGCTAGTGTCCCAGCGGGAGCCTGCACTTATTTTTCTGTTGACCACCCAGATGTGGTGCCATAAACTGCAGCCAAGCCCAGGTAGGGGGGCAGATGCATGGATGGCTAGATAACAATGCAGGGAAACATCTCAGGCCCATCTCCCTGGTTCTTTAAATTATTCCCTGCTCTTGCCTGCCAGTCCAGGTTCCCAGACACCCAGAAGCCATTTGTGGGCTCCTCAGCTTCTGAGGCTCTGGCCCTCTGGGAGATTTCCCAGCACTAAGTGGAGTCTTGTTCCTCTCCCCTGGAGGGGAAGCCTCAGGCTAGACAAGAGAGGAGCTGGAGCAGTGAACTAATAGGGACAGCAAACAGAGCCTGAGCTGGCTGCCTGGGTTATGGAGAGAGGCAGGATTCGGTCACAGCCTGTAAATCAGCTTCAGGTGCCTGATGGACACTTGCTTTCCCCTGGATTATGGAAAATGGAGCCAGACTTCTTTTGGGGCTGCAGGTGGTTCGACTGTGATCATGGGATAAGGGAGCTGTTGGAAGGAACCACGTAATGTTCTCCTGTCCTGTGTATGTCCCCATCCCCAGCTGATGCTGGAGAGAGACATGGCTGTGTTTGCCTCCAGCCCTAGCTAGTAACCTGCAGGATACCTTGCCTGGCTGGCTGGGGAGAGGGGAGGAGGGAGGATCCAGGCAGGGAGTAACAGACTTGGCATGTCTGCTCCAGGCTGGCCAAGGAGAGGTTCCCATGGCCGTGAGGATCCTGGTTTGATTCTGGTGGAGGGCCAACTCCACTCCCGGAGGCTGCTCAGCTGGCAGGATTCTGATGGAGGAAGCCACAGGCAAAGATGTTCTCGGACACTGGTTCCAAGCTATGTACTCTAGTATACCCGTCCCAGTGCATGGCTGGGCAGACCAGGATGCAGGCAAGGGCTCATCTGCCTTGGGGATTTTAGGGGCTGGTGCAGCTTGGCCAGAGCAAACGCCAGGAGGACCCTGATCCACCCCGCCTGGGGTAAATCCAGAGAGACTCCGCTGAAGCCAGCTCCGGTGAGTGCCACAAATGCCAGTCTCCACATATAGCAGTTTTGCCTGTTTAGACTGGGGCTCTGATCCTCCGGAGAATTGGCGCCCTCATGTAGACAGGCAAAGCCACTATACGCCAAGCCTGGCGCCCTGGGTGTACTTACCCTGGCCTGAGCAGCACTCTGGCTGGCTCTGCCTGTCAATGCCAGGGATCTGTGCCACCGCACTGGCTGGCATTAGGGCACATCCCCAGTGCAGATGTGACGGCCACCATTTTGGCTGAAGCCAGGGGATTGAACCGGCGACCTTCAGCACTGAAACTAAGCATGAGCTAAAAAGTCAGGGCTCTGTAGGTGGGGCTGTAACGGACTCCTATGCTCTGCAGATCAGTACAGAGGGGCCCTGTGCCAGACACTGATCGGTGGGCTACAGAGACACGGCCACCACCGCCTGGCACAGGGCCCCCAGGAGGCTGGAGGCCGCTGTCCTAGGGCAATAAACCAGCAGCATCCCTCATCTCTCCGCCTGCCCTCCAGCGCCCACAGGGCTCAGAAAGCAGCTGCCTGAGCCAGCTCTCACCCGTCCCATCTGCAGAGCACGGCCCGCCTCTGGGCTCCCTCAGCCACAGATTGTGGGGCTCCAGGAGGTTCTCTCTCCCGGAGGGTGGGGAGGAGGTGGAAGAATGTCCTGCCGCTCTGTGGTTGTGCAAGGCTGGCTCCTTAGCGCGGAGGGAGGTGCAGTCCAGGCCTGTGCTTCTGTTATCAGGCACCAGGCAAGCTTGGCGCAAGTGTCCCCACGCTCCTACTGCAGATCAGGCCAGTCTTCTGCCCGCTGCCCTCTCCGTACGTGCCTGCCCCCCGCTGACCTGTCCGGCTCTGCAGCAATGAGTCTTCAGGGAAGGGGGAGGCACCAGGCAGGCTGCATCCTCCAGTTAAAGCTACTGGATCCCGGTGCCCAGGGCTGCTCTGGGCGGGCAAGGGTGGCGATGCATCAGCAGGAAGAGAGTGAAGGCGGGGAGGGGGTGAGTCAAGGGGAGTGTCTGCCATGGCCTAGGGCCCACCACAGCCACGGGGCAATTGTCCATTGACTCAGCAGTGGCCATGGACCTCTCTGAAGGGCAGGTGGGTGGCCAGGGTCCCGTCAGGCTGAGGCTCCGGGCATGGATCTCCCATATAGCGAGGGCCTGCACCTGGCTGCCTTTATGGCCCGCCAGGGTGATGGGATGGGGGTGGGGGAGGGCGCACAGTGGGATGGAGGTTGCTCATGTGCTGAGCCGCCCTGCTGAGAGGACGACACTCGCCAAGTCCTGAGCCTGCCAGGCCTGACACATGTGGCATCACGTGGGAAAGGTGTGGCCTGAGACAGTGGTTTGCTCCCCAGGGGAGAAGGACTTCCCCATCCTGCCTGTGATGGGGAACAGTGACTGGCGCCTGGCTCCGGGCGTTGAGGGTCCATGTGACTGCAGGCCGGAAGCCGGCACCCGCTGTCAAAGGGGCAGCCTTTCCCTGGCTGGAGTGGCCGGGGTTGAGGTAGGGTGTGGGGTGTGCATCTCTCTCTGTCTCCCCTACCCACAGTAATCAGGAGGCCTGGCCCTGGAGCTGCAAGAGGTCTGGGCAGAGTCTAGGAGGAAGCGTTTTGAGCGAGCCGAGGAAGAGCTAGGGGGGAGGCCACCAAGCTGGGGAGGATGGCACAGCAACGTGCCTGGGTGAGGCTGGCACAGTTGTATTAGGCAGGGCCTTGGGGCTGGAGCCTGGGGCAAAGGCAGGGGCTCCCCTACACCTTGGCCGTGTCTGGTACGAGGGTGAAGAACTGTTAGCCGATTAGGGAAGGGCTACAGGACCACTGAGACCGGCCTCTGATTCACCCCCAGAAAGGGAGGCCTGTAGCATTTGAGCAGGGGATCAAGAGCCCCACAGCGGCTTACAATCCCGTGGGGAGACATTGACCAAGGGGGGAAACTGAGGCAGAGAGCACCAGCTGCAGGGATGGAGCAAGCTGCCTCTGAGGCCCTCTTATGATGCCACCCGTGAGCCCTGCCCCATCATGAGAGGGCTGAAGGCACAAGCTGTCTGCATCCTAATCTTCACAGTGTCAGGGAAAGGTGTATGCTCCAGCCTGGTCCTCACACCCATCAGCCAAATAGGATTACTCCCTGTGGCATCCCTGGGCTTGCTTTTTATGTGGGAGGCAGCTGCCGTCCAGCACCCAGAGTGGGGTGCTGAGTTCTAGTCCTGCCTCACTGCGTGACAGTGGGCAGCTCCCCTCCCCGTGCCTCAGTTTCCCCCTGCTGTAATTTGACTCTAGTACTGTCCATACCTAATTAATTAACTAAGGGGGAAGACAGGCTGAGATGGAGCCTTGGGACCTCTGCTGAGATGGTCAGCCAGGGTAACAATTGGTGTCCATTTGGCTTTGGCAGACCAGTGATGGAGCCAAAGGCAGGTCTAGGATTGAGGTCTCATGAACCCCAGCTCCCCACCCTCTGGCCTACGCTGCCTCAATAGTGGTGGTAGCTATCGGGCTGTAGTTTAACTGCTTCCCTTTTTTTCAGAATAAAATATTGTTCATTTTAAAGCTGTGGGGACAGGAGGTGAGGGAAATGTTTTGTGATCCTCGGGCAGAAGGTAACTCCCCAAACTTTGCAATAAAACTCTGGAAGTTCCCACCCCCTCCCCGCCCAATCTCCTGCTTCTTCCATTCCTAATTATTCCGCAGCTGTGCAAGGACATTGCCAGCTGTACCCTGGCCAGGGCAGTGCCATGCTGAAGCGGACTGGGGTGTCCTCTCTGAGCCCGCTGGAGATGCTGCCACTCTGCTTAACACCCTGAACGTCACCCGCAAAGTCCTGGGTGTGGATTGCCCCTCTAAGCTGCCGGGGGGAGAGGAGGAGGGGGGCATGGATGGCTTTGCGCTTCAGGGCTACCATGTGAGCCATGCCCAAGAATGTCCCTGCACCAGAGCTCTCAGTGCCCAGGCATTTCTCCAAGCAGGGATAGGTGACCGCGGCTGCTGCTGGCCAAAGGCACCTTGGAGACGAGAGGAGTGGCCCCCAAACGGCTCCCTTCACTGGGCTCGCAGCTGGGAATGGCGATGGGTGAGCTACCTCTCACTCACTCCTGCTGCCAGGTGGGCAGAGCAGGTGCTGAGTCACCTTCCTCCACTGATGCTCCCGCCAGAGGCAGTGAGTCACCCCTTCCTCAGACCCGCAGGCGTCCCTTCCTCACCGGCCCGGGAAGGTGGGGTTCCCAGACCAGCCCGCGAGTGGCAAATCTATGCATGGTTCCCAAAAGGGACCTCCCCTGCCTGTGCCTAAGGGCGACCCCTGCTCCCCGACCCCCCGAGACAAACTCTGCTCCCCTCCCTAGCATTCATGTCAGGCAGAAATGGGCTCAGCTTACATCGAACTTGATCCCTTTTCATCTGGAGAAGGGAAGCCAGGGACAAAAGCACAGGAACACCGAGACCTGTAACCGGAGCCTGGCTTTCACCAGTCGATTTCCCCCGGCCTGGGACCTTCGCTTGCTTCTGCATCAGCTGGCAGCCACTGGGTCCCAGGGGACATGATTAGCGGGTGCTGGGATGAGTCAAGGGCACAGGGAAATGCGAACATGACAAGCGCCCTTTCTGCAGCTAAGCCTTGGCTGCGAGGAAGCTGGCCCCCCGTTTTAACCCTCCAAGCACCGGCACACCAGGCAGCTGCAGCCTGGGAACTGGCAGCCCCCTGCCAGGGTGCTGGGGGGGGGGGCAGGCAAGCTTGGGCAGACTGACAGCAGCTTCAGGGGCTGCCCACCATGTCTTCAGTGGCTGGAGCAGGGCTTGAAAATTCCACTTGTTGCACATGAAAGGGATATTTTCCCTTGGCAGTGGAAGGGGGGAGAGCTGGGTTAGGGTGGGGACAGAGGGACTGAGCCATCCATATCTGAAGAATTTATGCTCTTATTTTAAAAGATTGGCATTATGGTGGCAAAGGAAGCCCTCCTGCTGTGAGCTGAGGGTAATCAACGCAGGGCCGTCTGCCTGACTCTGCAGGCAGGCAGCTACAGTGCCTCCACTGCTGCTCAGAGCTTTGCCAAGCAGCAGAGGCGGGAACTGCAATGGTTTTGATCCATTCTGCCACTGCTATTCAGGACCCTGAGGCCGGGGCGAACTCCGGGTCCCAGTCACTCTATGGCCCATTGCAGCACAGTTCTGTGGTAGCTCGCCTGGGTTGGTAGAGCAGCAGCATGAGAATACTGCAGCAGCTTGGAGTATATTCCACAATGGAGGGTTTTGCTGAATTAAATATGCAAATAAATAATTCCCGCATCCCCTATGGCAATCATTTTCGTAGGGATGTGTTTAATGACACCTCATAGTTGTGCTGCTGGAGTCTGTCATGGGGCAAGCAGGGGGTCTTGGCAGCTGGGGCTTTGGGGGAGATGTGGAAGGCAGCTTGGGATTGTAGGACAAACACGTTAGCTGACATTTCTGCGGCACCATCACCTGTGGGTGGTCATTGTTAGGTTTCAGAGTCAACACACATGAGATAAATGAGGGCCAGTCACACTTATGATCTATTGTGCACAACAGCCGATCAGACTCTGGGCGCGGATCTCCCCACCAGAGGCGAGAAGCAGAGATCCCTGGCTCTCAGCCCCACACACTGTCCCTCTTCAGTCAGTGGAAGTGCTCTGGGTGAGGATGCGTACCACCAACAGAAGGAGGGTTGGAATGGGTAGGTCCCAGCTACAAAATGTAATCTTCTGGGGGTTTTAAATGAAAGCCCAGATTCCAGAGCTCTGACCCACAGGGATGACAGAGCCTGTGGCAAATTCTCCTCTGCAAGTCCCCTGTCTGTAGCTGACCATCCCCTCTGAAACAAACACAAACGATCTGGGCCTTGGGAAAGGAAAGACTGCTAATCAGCACCTGATTCTCCAGCGCCCTGCACTGTCTGCAGCCAAGGACTCTGGTGCCAAGGCAGTGCGAAATGCCCCCAGATCAGAAGGGTAGCACTTTACACCCAATCTGTGACTGAACAAGGGGCAGGGCCTCAGAGACTCCAGCCCCGGGGGATTATTATTATGTTACCGTAGTGCCTACAAGCCCTGGTCATGGAGCAGGACCCCATTGTGCTGGGCACTGTACAAACAAAACAAAAAGACAGTCCCTGCCCCAGGGAGCTCGCAATCTAAGTATAAGACAAAAGATGATATGGGCAGACTGGGGGGAGGTGATAGGGTGTTCACTCCACACCTGCCCTGAAAGTGTTAAGGAAATGGAGAAAGGGCCCTAGTGTGATAGGCCCCACCATGAGGAGGTTTTAGGCTGGAGAAGTGACCCGTGATGGGAAGATGAAGCTCAGTTGGGCTAGTCTGAAGTGTTCTCTCTGCTGCCCGCACCATCGAAGGCAGGGGAGAGCTTGGCTTGGCTCAGGGGCTGGGCCCGGTGCTGGGTTCCAGAGCCAGACAGCAGCTCCAGGTTCAACCTCTACCCCTCCGCCCCCCGGTAGGTGATCAGGCGACTCTGGAGACTCCAGAGCAGGCCTCGGGCGGGGAAGCCGCTTGGCCACCCACATGGCGCCCCTGCAGATGTGGCAGGGCACCATGGCAGGCGGTGGATTCTTCCTCTCCCTTGGAGCGGGCTTGCCAAGGGCACGTTAAGGTGAAGTGCCGGCTGCGAGGAGCCGAGGGGCGGGGCCACGGAGGCTTTGAAGCGCACCGATCGCTTTCAAAGGAAGCGGGACGCATTTAAAAAAAAAAATATATCAGTGAGGAAGTGACCAGCCCAGCTGACTTCCAGCATGTAGCTCCTTCACCGGCTGCTCAGCAAAGGGATGGGCCCTGGTCTATTCCCCTCTCCTAACGGCTGAAGCTGAAGCTGCAACAGCTGCAGCAACCCCATATCCGGCCAGAATCCAATCTGGCGATTATCTTAATTAGATTCCAACCAGGCTGCCGGCCACGCTCTCCCCCATCCCTGGCACGTGTTTACAAGGTTGGAGCACAGGAAATGCAGCTAGCCAGGGCAAAAATATGGCCCCAAAACAGCCAGAGGGGCTGGCGCTGTGTGGAGATGGCACAGCTGTGCAAGGGGCACAGAAAAGGGGTGATGTTTTCATGCATAAATATAGTTAATTAACAAGGCCGTTAATTATTGATGATCGCCTCTTGGGAGGGGCTGAATGCCCTCCATTCCCAGGCCTGGTTGAAGGGGCTTAGCCCCTTGCAAAGAGCCCCTTTATTTAGCGCGTCACGACCTCTCTCATACTCAGTGATCAAAAGGCTGGCCCATGTGGAGTGTTATTATGTAACATGTCTATTTTGGTAGGAGCTAGAGGCCCCATTAGGCCAGGCACTGTGCAAACATAGGGAACGGCAGTCCCTGCCCCGGAGAGCTCACAGTCCACGTCAATGTCTACATTGCAGTCAGAGTAGGGCTGCCAGGAGTCTGGTTTTTCACCGAGTGTTCCAGTTGAAAAAGGGACCCTGGCAGCTCTAGTCGGCACTGGCGGTTCTGGTTGGCAGTGCTGACCGGGCCATTAAAAGTCCGGTTGGTGGCACAGCAGGGCTAAGGCAGGCTCCCTGCCCGCCGTGGCTCCGGGAAGCAGCAACATGTCCCCGCTCCGGGTACTACACGTAGGGGCAGCCAGGGAGCTCTGTACGCTGCCTAAGCTCCAGCTCTGCAGTTCCCATTGGCCGGGAACCATGGCCAATGGGAGCTGTGGGGGCGGTGCCTGCAGATGGCGCCGTGCGCAGAGCCACCTGGCTATGCCTCCATGTAGGAGCTGGAGGGGGGACATGCTGCTGCTTCCGGGAGCTGCTTGAGGTAAGCGCCCCCGGAGCCTGCACCCCTGCCCCTCTCCTGTGCCCCAACCCTGGGACCAACGTCACCCCCCACCTGAAATCCAAGCTGCCACCAGGGGTTCCCTGATTGTACTGGCTGGGACAGTGTGTGGGAGAGGGGAGCATAGTATGTGGGGGGGGCATGCAATTGCTCTCTACTGCTGCCTCCAGCCAGGTGTTTCCTCTTAGACCCCCAGGTTGCTTGGCGATCGCGATGCCTTCTGTGGGGCACACGGTGCAAGTCAAGGCTGGGAGAGATCCTGCCCCACATGCCTCCACTCCGCTGCTCTTCAGGGATGGACGCCACAAGCCCCATCTGTTCCAAAGCCAAGAGGACACATTGCTTTAATTACAAGGGCGGGCTGCCTGTGCTCTGCCAGCCGCAATCCGGGATAGGGGAGGGTGGGCAGGTGATGGGAGAGGGGACAGAAGGAGATCTCCCCGGGGCCCCTCATGTCCTGACCTGTGCAGGGGGGAAGCCCCTGATCTCCAACTTCCTCCTAGCGTCCTGCGAAGGACGGTGTTCTTATGCATCCACAAGAGGGGGGCCGAGCTGGATGAGCCGGGCCTGTTTCTGACACACACCCGCAAGCTGGAGGGACACCCATCGAGAGGGGAGTTCAGTCTTTGGGGCCCGCGCAATCCGTGGCCCCTCTGAGGCTGCCAGGGGGTGGGGGTGATGATCGTACTGATGGACATGTGGACGCCGCACTCCTAGCTGGGCTGCGACCTTCCAGGTCACGTCGCCTGGGCCCATCCCTCCTGTCAAGCCTGGGCCAGGAGCCCGGTCTAGCTGCTGAGCTCAGGCGTCCAAGCAGCCTCCTCTCCTGCCATCACAGCTGCCTTTCTTCCGGCCAAAGGGGCATGGACCGGACTCCCTGCCCAGCTCACCCCTGCTGCTCTGTAAGAGAGAGCCATGGGGGTGTCCCTATTCCTCCTTGTCCGTCCCCCCGCCCACGGGGCTGGACTCCAAGCCTCCACATCCCCACAGGGCCCCCCGGCGCTCTGCTAGGCAGGTGCCCTTTAATGTATTTGCAAGGCCAGCCGAGCCGACGGGGCTGAGTTTTCTCTGCTGAGTCTGGATCGGCTCATCCCTTTGCAGATAGCCTCCTTCCCCGGGCCGGCCAAGCGCACCGCCTGGACTTCCGAAAGCAGCCCGGAGAACAGGCTGGGTCACAACCAAGGACTAACTGACCCAGTGGCCCAAAGCAACTAACTCTTCCTGCGCTCCCCAGAGCCTGCAGGCATGCTGCCCATCTCGGCCTCCGCACAGCCGCAGCCAGGCATACGGGGCGCCACCCGGTGGACAAAGAGCCTCCAGCGCAGGCTGCTTCTCAGCTGGGCACAGTGGGGTGTTTGGATCCTCTCTCCTGCTGTTGCACAGGAGGGGCGCACAGACCCCCAGAGAGGCAGGGCCTGATTTCTTTCCAGGATTGGGCAAGGGGCTTCAGTGCCATGCCAGCGCAGGGCAGAGCTGGTGACAGAGCCTGGGGTGTTTCCCAGCCCAAGGGAGCTCTCTCCACTCGGCCACGGTCATGCTAACTCCGCAGGTGTAATTCAGGCCCCATGAGCTCCACCATTCCAGGGCAAAGTGGCAACAGGACAGCTGCAAGGCCCCCAGGATTACCCGCCTCCCCAGTAGATGCAGGGCTGGGTCTTTGCCTCTCCCCAGGCAGGAGGGCCTGGCATGGGAGTTATGCCAGCAACAGGTGTATCCTTGGCCGTTTGGGAAGAGGTGAGGCCGGGGCTATCCTCCACCCCAACTAGCCCTCAATTGCCACAAGGCCCACAGGGGGCATCACTGGGACCGTGTTGATCCCAGCAGCCCGGCTGGGAGGAGCGGGGGGCAGTTTTGTCCCAGGGCCAGCACAGGGAGCCCATCCATCCCAGACCACAGCTGCCCCGTCCCTGCCTGACCCCAGCGAGCACACGCTCCACTCCCAGACGCTTTTGTCAACAGCCGTGGCAAAGCCCCGTGGCCTCTGCTTCTTCATAGAGGCAGAGCAGGGACGGCAGCCGGGCGACCCTCCCCCGGCCTGGGTGTCATCCCCTGAACACCCCTGCCAAGGGATCAGCCACAGAGCTCCCTGCAGTAAGAGCAGTGCCAGCATTAACGTGGGGGCCTATTGCTACCCTAGAATCTCAAGGCCCTGGCACAGCGAAGTCCTGGCAGCAGCAGATGCCCAGAAAGACCAAGCTGACATGAGCTGCCAGGCCAGAGCAGCTGCCAGCCACGTGGCACTCTGCTCCCTGTGACAGCGCCTCCTGCTGGGTGCCAAGTGTCTGCCGGACACCATGGAGCTGAGCAAGCTTTTGCTGTGTAGATGTCAGTTTTGTTTGCCTTTTAAACTGGGGGGTGGGGTGGGAAGGCACCCGCACGCAGTGAAACCAGGAAAGGGACAGGGAACGGAGTATGGCAGTATCCCACATCCATTCTCTCTGCCATCCCATACGGCTCAGGTCACAGATCCAGTGGGCATTTTCCGCCCGCTCCCCGTGCCATCTGGGGTTCTCGCTGCCTCCAACCTCATCCCCGGTCAGAAGGATTTTCCAGCAAGAACAGAGCTGACGGGTCTGTTGATGACGTGCAAGTCGGAATAGACTCCGGCTGGCTCTCCCAAAGCTGTGTATTACTGTGAGTGTCAGCTCTTTGGGCAAGGAACTGTCTGTTGTTCTGTGTCTGCGCCTCATACAACAGGGTCCTGCTCCAGGAGTGGGGCCCCTAAGCCCAAGGGTAACACAAATAATAATGAATGTGGGTGTCGCGGTAGCACCAAGATCAATCACCTTCTGTTCCCTGCAGAAGAATTAATAATGTACCAACACCCCACAGATCTTCCTATAACCTGAAATGGAAGAAAAGCCAGAAACTCCACTCAGGGCCAGTCTCTCTTATGTGGAGAGTGCTCAGAGACTACATGATGGGCAGCAGGACCATGTCCTTAGACCTAAAGATCCCAACTGAGATCAGCGCCCCGTTCTGCTGGGTGCTGCACAGACCCGTGTATGTCAAAATGATCTGGACAAACTGGAGAAATGGTCTGAAGTAAATAGGATGAAATTCCATTAGGACAAACAAAAGTACTCCACTTAGGAAGGAACAATCAGTTGCACACATACAAAATGGGAAATGACTGCCTAGGAAGGAGTACTGTGGAAAGGGATCTGGGGGTCATAGTGGATCACAAGCTAAATATGAGTCAACAGTATAACGCTGTTGCAAAAAAAGCGAACATCATTCTGGGATGTATTAGCAGGAGAGTTGTAAGCAAGACATGGGAAGTAATTTGTCCACTCAACTCCGCACTGATTAGGCTTCAACTGGGGTATGGTGTCCAGTTCTGGGCGACACATTTCAGGAAGGATGTGGACAAATTTGAGAGAGAGTCCAGAGAAGAGCAACAAAAAGGATTAAAGGTCTAGAAAACATGACCTCTGAGGGAAGATTGAAAACATTGGGTTTGTTTAGTCTGGAAAAGAAGACTGAGAGGGGACATGATAACAGTTTTCAAGTATGTAAAAAGTTGTTACAAGGAGGAGGAAGAAAAATTGTTTTTCTTAACCTCTGAGGAGAGGACAAGAAGCAATGGGCTTAAATTGCAGCAAGGGCGGTTTAGGTCGGACATTAGGAAAAACTTCCTAACTGTCAGAGTGGTTAAGCACTGGAATAAATTGCCTAGGGAGGTTGTGGAATCTCCATCATTGGAGATTTTTAAGAGCAGGTTCGACAAACCGCTGTCAGGAATGATCCAGATAATTAGTCCTGCCATGAATGCAGGGGACTGGACTAGACGACCTCTCGAGGTCCCTTCCAGTCCTACGATTCTATGTCTATGCTGGATTCCCAGCTTGGGCAGGTGTAGCCACCCTAGCTCTGATGGAGCTAACACACTGCCAGGGAGGTGTGCGCAGCGGGACGGCCTAGCCGCTTGAGTATGTGCAGACATACCCACAGCAAAAACACTCCAGGGCCTAGAAGTGCTCTCAGCCTAAATAGACAGGGCAGGAGGAAAGGCAGGTCTGTCTGAGTTTTAGGCTCAGTCAAGCCTAATGGGTGTTAAAACAGTACTTCTTTGGGTCAGGAACATCAGGTGATGTGACTCAGAGTCACGTGGTGGAGCAGAGAGGAGAGAGGGAAGTTTCGGAGTCACTTCTCTGTCCTGAAGGGGCCTTTGACTTATTTCCTGGCTTTGGTAGATCTGTGTTACCGCAGCAGTAGCAGGTAGTTTTTTGTGTGTGTGTGTGTACCCAGCAGCCACGTTTGCGAGTTCCTGTGGTCAGCACAAAGCTCTCCCCACCTGTTGGGAACGCAACTGAAGTAGCTTTTAAAAATGCCCATGCCTGAAATGCTCGTTTTAAGGGGCTCTTTGAAACGGGGGACGTGTTCACACTCACACCCACTCCCCGCAGACCTGGGTCCTGCTTCAGCACTACCGTGCGCTTCTAGGAGCCCCTCGGAATAACCTCGGGGACCCATTACAGGGGTTCTTGGACCTTCCCCTGCGGTGTCTGCAGCTGGGTACTATGGGAGACGGAAGCCAGGACTGGATGGACCATGGGTCTGACCCCATCTGACAAGTCCTGTGTTTCCAAGCAGCTCACGCTCCCCACCCCCTTGGCACAAGAGACCTGCGTTCCTTGGGATAGACAACGAGAGCATGCGGAATGCTGCTGGTGCATTAACGCTTAGAAACGATGACGGCTGGTGCCTGCTAAATGCTTAGAATGAGACGGGCAAACAGATCAATACAGGGGCCCTGGCTGGAATAACTACAGCCTGCAAATGCTGCTGATGAGGAGTGAGTGGCATTGGCAGAGCGGAGGGGGCTGGGCTCCAGACTAGCTGGGGAAGCTGTGGGTCAGGACACAGTTGTATTGAGTGGGGCTTTGCGCGGTATCTAGCCTTGTTCCCCCTGGCTCTAGTCCACGCTGTTAGTGTCCCGGGGGATGTCTACACTGCAGCTGGGAACGAGCCACCCAGGCCAGGTAAACAGACCTGTACTAACTCAGCTTACATGAGTGTGCTAGAACTAGCAGTAGCTCACGAAAGCTTATGCTCTAATAAATTTGTTCGTCTCTAAGGTGCCACAAGTACTCCTTTTCTTTTTGAGAACTAGCAGTGTGGCCTTTGCAGCTCTGGCATAGTTGGGCTCGCCCCCCCGAGCCCGGATCCAGGGGGTCAGGCAGGCTGGGGAGCACGGCTGGGTTTAGCACGCTAGCTCAAGTCACTCCCCAGCTGCAGTGCGGACACCTCTGGTGGTAGGGGCAGTTCATTAGCTCACACAGTCGCAGCACAACACGGAGCACTTTGCCTAGGCCTGGGGCATGGGTGAAACAGCCACACCCGGGAGCTCTCACGGCCCTCGCCTTTGGGAACGTGGCTGCAGTCACTTTGTCAGGGAAGATCTCTCCTTGGCAGGCTGTAAGGGCATCAGATTCCCCTGGGGTTTGCTGGGCGATTGCCTAGAGTTAGGGCAGAGCCATTTGTACTGCAAAGGTCAGGCTTCAATGTACCTGCCTCCCTCATGAGCCCCAAAGCACCTCCCGGGGGGGGGGGGGGAAAATCACACAACACCCCATTCACTGTTATATTTCTTGAGTCACAGGGCCAGGGATCTTTGTGATCCCATGCCTCAGTTTCCCCCTAGGATCCTGCACTTTAGTGGCCAGATGCCCAGTATAACAAGCCAGACCTATTGAGCTTAGAGCTGTGTAAATCAGTTGGCTCGGTGTCAACTTGGTCATCTCAGTTTAGCCCTCCACTCCCCAATCTAAAATGTGTCCTTCCCCCACCCGATCAACACCGCAGGGATGAAAATTAACCCACTGGCAGCTGTCCCATTTGGAAGCAAATTAACTTTGTAGTTACACTGATGCTCAAGGGACAGCAAGACAGTTACAGGGCTGGATGCTGGCCTCAGGTCCCTGGCTGTAAATCAGGAGTCGTTCCATTGATTTCGGAGGAGTGAGGCTGGATTTACACTATTGTAACGGGGAGCAGAATCTGGCCTGCCAAGCCTTTCATTTCTTGGTGATGGGGCAGATCCAGCCCAGCTAGGCAGCAGCCAACAATCAGAGGGCAACCTCAATGAGCCGAACCTGGCATCCCAACCAGCCCTGTCCCCTGATGCCTCATTACTCTGAAAACCCTTCAACTTCCCCAAACCTCCATGAGCCGAAGAGGTGGTGTCTCTGTGACAGCCAGCTTGGGTGGGGGCTCTGGAGCGAGAGCAATGCTCAGGGCTGCTCTAGGACTTTCCATTAACTAGCCTTCACACACACCTGGGGAAGCAGGTAAATGGGGGGGGGAAACTGAGGCACAGAGTGGGAACATGACTTGCCCCAGGCCATAAAGGCAGAGCTGGGATTGGAACTTGGGCGTTCTGGGATTCCCAGTCCTGTGGTCAAGCCACTGCTCTCCTGGTCATTACCCTCTCCTGAAAGTCACCTTGCCCTCCTACCACTGCCCAGACCTTTGCCTCCTGCTCCCCTGTGCCCGCTGTGCCTTGCTGTGCCCAGCAGCCAGTCCTCTCAGTGAGAGCAATGGACAGCGCTGCCAGCAGTCACCTGGGAGGCAGAGCAGGCGCAGATCACTTGGTGGGACGCTCGGCCTGCATGTATTCGATCCAGCACCCTAGCTGCAGCAGACCCCTCGGCCCTCTAGGGACCTCCACCCGCCAGAGTGTGGCACTGTGGTTTGAGTGGCTGGGAAGCCAGCCCTGCTGGAAGGAGCTGGATTGATCCACAGAGCCAGTGTGGGCAGTGGGGTCCCGCAGCCCACCCCAGTGCCCAGCTCTGGCGGGCAGGATCCTGCCTCTAGGAAGATGTGGCCGGTTCATCCACCGGCCTCTCTACTGAGGCTGCCATGAGGGGGTCAGTCAGCCCCCGTGGGGATGAGGACACAGCTCCCCTGACCTAGACAGAGCCCCCCCACAACTCCGTTCACGCAGGCCACCCAACACGGAAAGGCTGGCAAGCGCTTCTCGTCACTGCCAGCCTGGGCTGGGAGAAGGGGCAGTCTAGCTGCCAAAGGCTCCGCTTCCCCCCCTCCAGAGCCCTGAGCCAGCTCCCCTTCCCCTCTGATGAGCCATCGCTATTCGTGGTACGCGGTTGGAGGACAGGACAGTGCAATGGAGGGAGAACACATGTGTGGCTGGGGAGGGATACCACTGGTCGCAGCACATCTGCTTCTGGAAAAGCAAGCTCTGGGGTCCAAAAATGCCCTTCAGGCAGAGGCCTTATAATAGGGATCCTCAGCGGACACCCCAACAGCAGATGCTGCAACCCGGCCTGCAGCTGCTGCCTCTTTGTGGCAGGTACGGGGCGGGGGACTGGAGAAGGAACTAGAGAGCTAGGACAGGGGAGGTTCTGTAGGGAATCCCAAGGGCCAGCCAAGCTCAGCTTAGAGGGAGGTTTGAGTCCCCAGGGAAGCTAAAGCCCCGGGGCAGGATGCGTTTGATGCTAGCTCACGGTCTATCTGCTCTGCGGAGGGCAGGGGAGGGACTCTGTGGCTTCTTCTCTGGTGTCATTCCCAGGGCACAGCTAATTGTGACTTGTATTGCTGGACTGCTGCCCACATGCCTCCATGGGTGCGTTGCAGGCTGGGAAAGACAGATCCACCTCCACCCCTGTGCGATGGGGACATTCGCTCCCTGGAAAGGGAGGCCGTAGCCTGCAGCAGGCAGCGGATCAGACATTGCGCGCCATGCTGGCAACATTACAGGGGCCGGCAGCATTAACAGTCCTGTTGGACCATTCTGTGGGTTGGCTGGGGGAGGTGCTGGGGAGTCAGAGCTGCTGTCAGGGCAGCTGCTAGGCCAGGTCATTACATACCCTGGGCTGATGGCAGGTCCGGCTCCCCTCCCATACTATGTTCAACAGACGTGGAGCCGGAAGAGCAGCTCAGTGTCTTTGTTAGGGTGCTGAGATCTTAACAGACAATACAAAACAACAACGAACCAAGGACCCAGGGCATGGTCACACATACCTGGCACTCTCGGCCACTGGGCATATATACTGGCTTGCAGAGGAGCTGTAGCAGATAGGGGTGAGCCAGTGATTTTCAGACAAGTGCTTCAGTGCAGAAAGTCAGCGTCAGCAGCCCTGGCCCTTGTGGTGTGACCCTCCAATAACAAAATCCCTGGGTGCGTTCCCCACCCACGCAGAGAGACCCTACAATAACATCTGTGCATACAGCCACCAATGCTTCTGGAATTACCCTGCCCAGCCCCAGCGCCCTCGGGCGCCCATAATCAGAATAGAAACAGTCATTTAAAAATTAAGCTCGCCAGTGCATGACCCTGTCATTTGTTGATTGCCTGCAAAGTGCCATGCACCCATGGCTGCATAAATAACAGCAATAATGCAGAGCACAGGCAATCCGAGCACGGCCGAGCAACCCTACAATAACAAGCCAGCTGCCCAGCTCTCACAAAAGCCCCTGCAATACCCCACTGGCTGCCCAGCCCACTTGACCAAGCCTATGGTAACGAAACAACGTCCCAGCCCTCCCCCTCCAAAAAAGACCCTACAATAACAAGCATCTGCCTGGGCAATGGATGAAGAAAAAGATAGCTAGCCACTAAAGAAAGAGATTGGCAAGCCAAACTTCCTGCTATTTATTTGGGGGGGGAGGGGGGATTATGAGAAATACCTGCAGAGAGCTAGAGTCCTTTCTAAAGCCACAAGAGCAGAGGCAGAGATGTCTGTCCTTCGAGCGCTTTGCATAGCATTAATTCCCAGGCACCTTGCCAGCAGCCCCCCCCCCCCTTGTGCATTGTCCTCCCAGGGCCGGTGATCTGTCCTCTCCCGTGAGCTGGGTCCAGACCTGTCCCAAGGCTGCCCGTCAGCCCCGGCACGGGAGCCAGCTACCGGCAGAGGCATCTCCCAGTGCTGTACAGGCTCATATTCATTACCCAGCAGGGCTTTGCCAGACAAAAGGCTCTGGTTTTAAAGGCACATGTTCCAATTCCCCCAGCCCTGCTGTGTTCTGATTGGCTGGGCCAGGGCAGGGCTGATCCTTCTTGCTGGTTCTGTGGAGCCGCTCAGATTGGAAAAAAAAGGACAGGCGTGAAAGAAAGGGGTGGGTGAAAATGCACACCACACACTCACACACGTGCGTGTGCACCTGGAGCCCCACACACCTGCAGGCACCTGTGGAGAGAGACACGCACAGAGCCATGCACTGCTGAGTACACACACATGCAGGATCAGACAGGAAAGGCCTCTCCAGCTTGGAAACCACAAACCTCCTGTGGAAAAAGCTAGCTAATGCCGGGCCAGACAGGGCGCTGACGCGAGGACAAATACTTCCTTACTCATGGACTAGAGAGACATTTAGCCAGTCAGCCTGTGGTTCCCTTGTTCTGCCCTGGCTTTCCTGCCCCCTGCTTCTGTCCCAGTCCTCCCCTTGGCCACCCCTTCACCCTAGTTCTTATCCACACCTCTCTCCTGTGAAAAAAAAAGGAGGACTTGTGGCACCTTAGAGACTAACTATTTCCAGTAGGGTGTGCGGGGGCGGGGGGGATGGCTGCCATCTTCCAGCTGGCCAGCAGGGGGTGCTTTTGTACTGACTAATCCATCCCTTTGGCTGAGGCTGTGGGACCCTCCCCGCCTTGGCCTCCCTTGCCCTGTTTCTGCCAATTCTTTATTTGGGATCCAGCGAGCGGGTCTGGCAGACGCTGAGCGAGGTAGCCCTGGTGCTCCTATGCCAGTGGCTGAGAACACACCGTTGATCTTAAACAGGGCTTTAAACCCACAAATAAATGGGCTACAACAGGCAGGGCAGCCGTGGCACAGGGCACTTAGGATGAAGGTCTGATGGTGGAATATCCATCAGCTTTGCCTCGGGTCATTGGCTTGTCCAGCCCAGCCCTGATCCCCCAGACCCTGGGCCTCAGCCCACACTGCTTAGGCAACTGTGTAAAATCATGGGCACCAGGAGAGTGGGAAAGATCGGGGGCCAAACCCAGCCATGGTTTGAATCCAGGTGGGTGAGTGGAGTTATGCCGGCAATGCAGCCAGTGCTAGTATGCAGCGCCTAGGTACTATGGTGATGGGCACTGGCTGGACAGTGAGCAGAGTGAGCCCCTGTGAGCTGAACATAAGAATATAAGAACGGCCAGACTGGGTCAGACCAAAGGTCCATCTAGCCCTGTATCCTGTCTGCCGACAGGGCCAGTGCCAGGTGCCCTAGAGGGAATGAACAGGACAGGGAATCATCAAGTGGTCCATTCCCTGTCGCTCACTGGCTGGCTTTACTCTTTGCCCACAACTCAGCAGAGAGAGGAGCCCCGTGCTCACCCAGCATGGGAAACTGAGGCATGTGGCAGGCAAGCGGCCTTCCCAAGAGTACACGGAGTCAGTGGCAGAGTCAGGAACAGAACCCGGGAGTCACACTCCCTGCTGGAGTTGGGAGAAAACCCCGACCGAGCTGTGATTTTTGGCCTGGCCCAGGCATGCCCCTGCTCCAAGCACTCCTGTCTGCCTTTAGTAGGTGTTCTTCATATAACAGGGCTGAATCCCTTCGACAGGCATTCGTGTGAGGGAAGGGAAACATCGCCCTCAATGTAGACCCTGCAGGAAAAATGGTTGGTTTGAGTCTTCTAATGAGATGGGACACTCCTCAGCTTCAGAGCCCCATGGCACGGCCAAGCACCGGGGCTGCGCCGCTGCAGGGGGCTTGTTCAAAACGTTATTCCTATTACCTGGACAGGAGGGACCGTCACAGAAACTCCTTCACTGCCTACCGGGCACTGGCTGTCCGCTCGCTTGGATGGCAGGGTCTGAAAAGCCAGTTCCCCTGGGGAAGCAAAGCGCTTGTGAAATCCCCAAACTTAAAAATAAACAAAGAACTAAAAAAGAGCCGGGTTGCGGGGTGGAGGTAGAAGAAATTCCTCCCCTGGGTGCCCCACCCAAATCTGCAGCCCATGTCCCTTTAACAGATATTCGTGGCCTACTTTGGACTCAGGGCCAGGCATGGGCTGTTCTCCGTGAACCACGTTCCTGCGTGCCTGGTGTGTGTTTGCCTGGCTGGGGTTGCTGTGGCCTGGCTCCTTTAGTGCCTCGCACAGGGCAGGGCAAAATTACAGGCTACAGGTCGCTGGCGTAGTGAGTCTGTTTGAACAGGAACCGGCTAATTATACCCATGCGTCTGTGGCTGCGTGCAGATGGATGTGAATGTGGTTGTGCACACGAGGGGTGTGCGTTTAGGAGGGAGTGTGTGTGTGTAGGTGCATTGGTGAGTCAGTGCTCTTGTGCGGGGGAGGGAGGGTGGTTAGGAGAGCCTGTGTGCATTTGTCAGTCATTGCTTTTGTGTGTGTGCCTGTGAGTGTGGGTGTACGTTTTTGGTCAGCACTTGTGTGTGCATTTATGAGTCAGTGCTTGTGTGTGTGTGTATCCCAAACCTTCATGAAGGAAGCACTTCTTACCTGATCACTCTCGTTACAGTGGGTATGGTAACACCCATTATTTCATGTTCTCTGTGTATATAAAATTTTCCCCCTGTATTTTCCACTGCATGCATCCGATGAAGTGAGCTGTAGCTCACAAAAGCTTATGCTCAAATAAATTTGTTAGTCTCTAAGGTGCCACAAGTCCTCCTGTTCTTCTTAGAGAGCGAGGCCTTCCTCGCAGGCAGGAAGGGGAGGGTCCTGAGGCAATATGAGGGGTCTCTGTTGCTGACAGGGGAGGTGGAGATCAGGCCAGATGTTGGTAGACGTGCTGGCTCCTGCCTCCCAACCAATCACAGGCATCTCTTCCACTTTGAACTTCTGAAAAGGCCTTGGCTGATCAGGTCCCCTTTGTTACCCAGAGCCAGGTCTGAAGGCCTGAGCCAAGGCCAGGGACTGGGGTCAGAGCGGTCTTCAGCCGACAGGTCTCAGCCTCACTTTGTTCAGACCCCCAGGTCTCTAGCCAAGGGGCCTAGTTCTTATCTCCCATGCTGAGTTGGATTTCAGACCCAGTGAGGATGTTCTCAGACGGTTTGACAGCTGTCGCATGTATGGGGCACCGTGCATTCAGTCCAGCTCAGCGATCAGCTTCTCTCCACCTTGCGTGGCATTGTGTGACTGTATGGCCCATAATCTCACACCCATGTGAACAATTCCCCCTAGCTAGTGCGAGGAGCACAGAGTGCTCTGCACCATATTGGATGGACACTAGGGCCTGGATCCTCAAAGCTAACATCCACTGAAGTCAAGGGGAGTTAGGTGCCTAAATACCTTTTAGGATTTGGGCCTAGGAGCCACGATAGCTGTTGATACTGGGTGTCCTTCGATATAATCACCCTTAGCATGTCTAAAGCCCCATCTGACACCAGTGGTGCCAGCTTTCATGGTACCTCACAAGATCTGTGGGAGCAGGTCTGGTGGTTGCTATCATCCCCATTTCACGGATGGGGAAACTGAGGTATGGCAAAGTTAAAGGGCCAGGTCTGCTTCGAAAAGCAACCCCGCCCTGATGGTGTTGTGGGCTCCCTGGCCAAGTTTGCTCAGCTGACCCCTGGAAAAGATATCTTTCCTTCCAAGTGTCACCCCTGCCAACTCCCCATGTGCTCTGGCAGTCAGGCTGGGTCTCTCCAGCCTGTGCATTGCCCCCCTCTCCACACCCAGTGAGGATCCAGTCCTCACCTAGGCCAGGTCCCTGAGCTGATGACCCCAAGCTATACTCCTGGGATCTGTCCTTGGCCCCAAGTTCTCTATGGAGATTGGAACCAGGCACCTCAACCCCTTTGGGGTTCCCAAGGGTGGCTTGAAATTGTTGCTTGAGTATTCTTCTCGGGCGGTCCCATGCTGCCATCTCCTTGGATGGGCCTGGGACTGGCACAGCTGGGCCCCTGCCCTAGCACTCCCTGGGAGTTGCTAAGCAACCCCTGCCACCCTTGGAGTCGGCACATTCAGTGACACCCAGGACAAAGCTTCCGCCTTCCCCAGTCCACTGGATGCCAATCATCGGCATGGGCTGTTAGTGCTGAGAATGCTGCCCCGTGATCCCAACACCCCGATGCAGCTGGAAAGCAGACACAGGCAGATGTGAATGAAAGGGACCAGGAAGGAAGGAGGTGAGCTGACAGCAGGGTCAAACAGGGATCCTTTATCCACACCCGGGGAGCAGAGAGGGCAGGGCACAGAGATTACAGCGCTGGCAGCAGGCTGCAGCCTGTGTATGGGGCTTCAACCCCAAATGAGGTCCGAAAGCATGAATGCTACAGCTTGAGCTAAAGGGGAACAATTAATAAAGGTTGAAAATACCATCAGAGATTTTGTTCAGATACGTGTTCACAGACACTTGGCAGCAGGATTTCCCCAGTTCTGTTAGGCACTTAAAGAAATGGCCCATTATCTACAAGGGCCCAATAATCACCAGCGCCTATTGGGATTCTTCTCAATGGGAGCTGCTGTGAGCGAAGCACTTTGAAAATCTGGTCCAGCTGCCGGTGCTGTGCATTGTTTTCTGTTATACAGAGTCTTCCCTTGGCTTTTCCTCAGTGTGCGAGCAAATGTTCAGTCTTGGGAAGACATGCTGTGGGTTAGTGTTAGTTTTGCTATCCAAGGTTCTGTGTAGAGAGAGATGGGGGAGCAGTAGAAGAGTTCGCTCTCTGTCTTGATCTTTGACTGGAGTCAGATCTTGAGGCAGAGCACCTCTCTGGGAACTGAGCATTGGCGTTGAGCTGAGAGTCCTGAAAAACAGGCTATCCT
Organism: Dermochelys coriacea; assembly: GCF_009764565.3. NCBI lineage: Eukaryota > Metazoa > Chordata > Testudines > Dermochelyidae > Dermochelys > Dermochelys coriacea. The sequence goes on from NC_050076.1 coordinate 6,887,600, forward strand.
GCATGCTGTTTGACCATCTCTGTTCCAGGCCTGAGGTATATAGAGTAAATGAAGAACAAGTTACACTTAGACCCCATGTTATGGATTTCTTCTCTACTGGGAAGCCAACCTGCTCATGACTGGAGAAAGGTAGACAAGAAATAGCCCCCTCAATACAGGGAGGCAGAGGGATAGTTGTTGGGAATTTCTGAGTAGCCTGTAGAATTACAGAAATTGAAGATGGATAAGACCTGTTAGCAGATCACTGAGTCAGGGTAGGCTTGTTCCCTCCATTGTATCGACATGTGTCTTATCTGGTTTTAAGTAGTGCAAGCAGTGAGGTTTCCACCATCCTCTTCAGAAACTCTCCTAACTGCTAAGAGAAGTCACGGTTAGAACAGCCCCCCTTGACAATCAGCTTACATTTTCCAATTCTCACTTGCATCTTTTTATTCCTATTTGCTCCCTATTGGTCCTCTCTAAACAACTGCTCTCTATCCTTAGTGTTGAAATACCCTGGCTAATGTGTCTGTGCCCTACTTTCCTCTAGTGGATGAAATCAGAATTGCCAGGCTGTGTGTCATAGGCCCCATATCACTAAGAGTGAGTTTCTTTTACCTCAAGAGTTAGGACCTGAGCTTTTAGAGCAAGGGGACAAAAGTTCTGTCCTGCAAAGTTCTGATTGGCCCCTGCAAGCAGCAAAGTGACATCCTATCTGGCCATGGATTTATGACGGTATGTATATCATCCCAATGCTGGTGGAAAGTCATTGCATCCCCCTTAGTCATCACTCAGCCAAGTCGCGCAGATTGGGTGCTTTTCATCTTGCTGCGTGGTAGCTGGAGGCACTGACAGGGAGTGCTAGTGAAACCAGACACCCTGCTCTTCAGTGTGTCAAATCTGCTGCAGTTCCCATCGCAGCATGGAGGAAATGATCATAAACACTGATCAGGGAAAGTTATGCTGGATAAGCCCGGAACATCCTTCCATGGCTCCGATCAGCTCTTATTTTACAGCTTGGTTTATGAAGCAGGGTTCTGGGCTTCTGTTTTGAAATGTAAGAATGAGCCATGTGCTCACACCCAGATGCCACGGCTGCTGGTCATTTTTCGCAGAGCCAGCCTTTGGAGGGCTGGAATTTGGAGTGCCAACATACAGCTCCCTGTCTCGAGGGCTCTGTTAACTCAGCTGACACAGGGAACTGAGATAGCCTCAGCAAGTTCACCCTGATCCACCAGGGGGCAGTGCAGTACACACGCAAAGGCTGGGTCAGCACAACCCTGTTTTGGGGACCGTACCATCTAGGGACCTGATCCAAAGCCCACTGAAATCACTGGGAGTTCCTCCGTTGACTCTTTTGGGAACTGGATCAAGCTGTGCTGGTGATAGAAAGGGCAGAAGCACTAGTGTAGATAGGACAATTTGAATCCTGCTCAGAGCAGGTCTAGATGAAACGGGTTAAAACCACCTGAGCTCTGTCTACATTAGGGCTCCCACGGCTGTTACTGTTCACTCCATCAGGGCTAGTGTGACGGTGGGAGATTTCAGAAAAGGCTCCACACATGCACACTCACTCACACACACACACACACACACTCTTTCACAAGCACACTCACACGCTGTCTGGAGAAGAATAACGTGGAGAAACTGTCAGACTGGCTTTCTGTCCTGATTCAGCCAGAAGAACAGGAACTAAATTGGAGGCATCTATCGCTGTGGGGACTGAGTTGTGGATGGCTTCCTCATTGATGATAATAACCTCGCTTTGCCAATATGCAGTACCATTTGCCCAAGGACCCAAACCGCTTCGTATACGTGCACCAGGCCTTGCCATGCACACAACCACAAATGCCCCTGAGGCCAGGACATGGGATGGCTTCCTTTATTTCAGGACCGAGCGTTGCACGACAGGGTGCCCCTTTTTTATTTCCCCCACTATTACTGGAGATATTAGATCCTGGGAAAACAGAGGGTCCAGTCTAGCAGGTAAGTAGCTCTCTCTCAAATCCTGCCGGAGGGGAGTCATTTTACAGCTTGACTGGCATGCATAACTTGGGCATTTGTTCGCAGGCATGTAGCTGTATAATTATTGCTCTAATAGGGCATAATTCTCCTCTCTGGCGCACTGCAGTCAAGTCACATGGGCGAAACGTGTAGTCCTGGTTTTGTACTAAGATCATTTGTGTCAGATGTTAAAGAAAAATGGAGTCAACATCAGCCCTTCGGAACACTCCCAAAGCAGCTGGGTGAGTGTCCATCTGTGGGACCGCTGGCCAGGACCCAAGTCAACCAAAGCTTCTCATTGCTTGATTCTAGTGGGATTTGGGCTCACACCGCTCGGCCGGCTGATAAGGTTTAGTTTAGAGACCGTGTATTAGGCCCAACATAGTTTTTAAGCTTGGATCCGACCCTGACCTGGTGTGAAATTTCAGCAAACCTGGCTGATTTAAAACTCTGTGTGGGGGGACCTTTGTGTGCAGACAGGAAGCTGGGGATTGATGGTGAACCTAGGCTTACTGCCCTGCACACACACACGTATCTTCTCCGTTCCTCGTTGGTTCTTTGCACAGGAATGGAAGCCACTCCCTAAGGAAATGCTGCAGATCCAGGGGCCCACAGTTCACCTGCAGTGTGTGTATGTATGTGTGTATGCATATATGTATATATGCACAGGCATATTGGTGTTTGTGTGTGTGGTTGTACATTCATGGGGGGGTATATATACATGCATGTGTGGGTGCATGCACAGGATACAGTCCTTCTGTTGCTGGTTGCTTGTCTGGGTTGTCTTTGCCTGGCACTGTTTGACCACCGATGTCCTTGCAGCAGCCTGTGTGTCTATAACCCATGCACAGGTGTGCATATGTGGGTGCGCACGCGCAGGTGTTTGCTTGTGAACCTGGCAACAGCTTCTCCTGGGCTTTCCTCCTGCTCTATTTAATTAGGCACCGGGGGACAGGGACAATAACCAGCAATTAGGTGAGCTGGATAAATGCTCTGGTTTCACAGCCTTTGTGCTCTGAGCCCTTAGAAACCTCTTTCCACTGAGAAAGGGGGGGGGGTGAGAGGAGAGATGGTTTGGGAAGAAATGGAAAGAAGCCACTGTCAGCTGGGAGAAGCAGGGCAGGGAAGGTCCTATGGGTTAAATTGTCCTCAGTGGCGGTGGTCACAATGCAGAGCAAGTCCCTTACTCTAGATTCACCCCTATGGAGCAGCCAGCAGAGTCTGGATCGCTCTATTTAACAGGCAGAAAATTCCTGCCACTATCCAGAGAGGAAAAGCCCCATCTCAGAACAATGCCATCATCCCAGGGCAACAGTCACATGCAACAACATTCCCTAGCAAGGGCTCCAGCATTTCACGAATAAGGCTGCAGCCTGTAAGGGGATTAAAGCCAATCTGGAGACTAATTGGCAGCTAGCTCTGAAGTCACTGTCCCTCCACTCAGCAGTGAGCTGTTCCCTCACTGTCATGAAAAAGCCAGAGGGCTGGCCTTAAAAAAGGATCAGGTGAGGGTCCATTGGGCCAGGTGCACTGCACGTTGTTTTGATAGGAAATAAGAGCAGTTCCATACTGTCTGTGCTAAGAGGCAGATTCTGCCCCTTGTTCCGTACACCAAGCCCTGCTGGGACCAGAGAGATCATATGTTGTGATTTTCGGACCCTGTGGTGATCTCATAGCATAACTCAAAGATCTGGATTCTGGGTTCAAATCCCAACTGACCTGGTGCATTGGGTGCCAAGCAGCCTCCTTAGGCAGCCAACCTGAAAACTGGAAACTCTCAGTTAGGAGTGGATTCACTCACTGATGCTCTTTGTCATGGCATCAGGGCCACTGGCTTCTCTAATAAGAAATACGCCAATGCTAGTTATACAGACCGGCCCTGTGGGGGGACAGGCCTACACTGGCTCCTAGGTTTCCGTTGCCAGTTCCAGGCCTTGGTCCTGCTCTCCAAGGCCACCAATGGGGTCAGGATGCAGCAACGCTGTGCATGTACCCTCAAGACAGCTGCATGAGAGTCTGAGATAGATCCTACTGTCACAGCTAACCTGGTGACCGAACTTTGTGACTTTGTCCTGACCCATAACTATTTCACATTTGGGGACAATGTATACCTTCAAATCAGCGGCACTGCGATGGGTACCCGCATGGCCCCACAGTATGCCAACATTTTTATGGCTGACTTAGAACAACGCTTCCTCAGCTCTCGTCCCCTAATGCCCCTACTCTACTTGCGCTACATTGATGACATCTTCATCATCTGGACCCAGGGAAAAGAAGCCCTTGAGGAATTCCACCATGATTTCAACAATTTCCATCCCACCATCAACCTCAGCCTGGACCAGTCCACACAAGAGGTCCACTTCCTGGACACTATGGTGCTAATAAGCGATGGTCACATAAACACCACCCTATACCGGAAACCTACTGACCGCTATTCCTACCTACATGCCTCTAGCTTTCATCCAGATCACACCACATGATCCATTGTCTATAGCCAAGCTCTATGATATAACCGCATTTGCTCCAACCCCTCAGACAGAGACAAACACCTACAAGATCTCTGTCATGCATTCTTACAACTATAATACCCACCTGCTGAAGTGAAGAAACAGATTGACAGAGCCAGAAGAGTACCCAGAAGTCACCTACTACAGGACAGGCCCAACGAAGAAAATAACAGAACGCCACTAGCCATCACCTTCAGTTCCCAACTAAAACCTCTCCAACGCATCATCAAGGATCTACAACCTATCCTGAAGGACAACCCATCACTCTCACAGATCTTGGGAGACAAGCCAGCCTTGCTTACAGACAGCCCCCCAACCTGAAGCAAATACTCACCAGCAACCACACACCACACAACAGAACCACTAACCCAGGAACCTATCCTTGCAACAAAGCCCGTTGCCAACTCTGTCCACATATCTATTCAGGGGACCCCATCATAGGGCCTAATCACATCAGCCACACTATCAGAGGCTTGTTCACCTGCACCTCTACCAATGTGATATATGCCATCATGTGCCAGCAATGCCCCTCTGCCATGTACATTGGTCAAACTGGACAGTCTCTATGCAAAAGAATAAATGGACACAAATCAGACGTCAAGAATTATAACATTCAGAAAGCAGCCGGAGAGCACTTCAATCTCTTTGGTCACTCGATTACAGACCTAAAAGTGGCAATTCTTCAACAAAAAAACTTCAAAAACAGACTCCAACGAGAGACTGCTGAATTGGAATTAATTTGCAAACTGGATACAATTAACTTAGGCTTGAATAGAGACTGGGAATGGATGGGTCATTACACAAAGTAAAACTATTTCCCCATGTTATTTCTCTCCCCCACCCCACCCCACACTTTTCCTCAGATGTTCTTGTTAACTGCTGGAAATGGCCCACCTTGATTATCACCATAAAAGGTTTTCCTCTTTCCCCCCGCCCTCCTGCTGGTAATAGTTCATCTTAAGTGATCACTCTCCTTACAGTAAAAAGAAAAGGAGTACTTGTGGCACCTTAGAGACTAACAAATTTATTTGAGCATAAGCTTTCGTGAGCTACAGCTCACTTCATCGGATGCATTTCTTACACTCTTACAGTGTGTATGATAAAACCATTGTTTCATGTTCTCTGAGTGTGTCTATAAATCTCCCCACTGTATTTTCCACCGAATGCATCCGATGAAATGAGCTGTAGCTCACGAAAGCTTATGCTCAAATAAATTTGTTAGTCTCTAAGGTGCCAGAAGTACTCCTTTTCTTTTTGCGAATACAGACTAACACAGCTGCTACTCTGAAACCTACTGGATCAAGGACACTCAGCTGTGGAATGAGCTTCCAGGGGAGATGCGACTGAGCCAGAGCACACATGGTCTGACCACTTCCAGGATGTGCTCCAACACTATGGGGCTGGGAAGCAGTGTGAGAACCTGGATACATATGCAGAAGACCTCATGATATGCTACTACATGGGCCCAATTCCCCCCTCAGTTATATCAGGACAACTTCATTGAAGCCAGCCTAAGCTGTAACTGAGAGGGTAACACTGCTTTAGAGAACCCTGTTACACAAGAGGACAGGCCTACATCGCGTGGAATAGGAGAAAATTGTCAGCATCCCATTGGAGTTACCAGTCAGCCCGGGCCGAAGAGCTCAGAGAATTTCTGCTCAACTCCCCACTGACTATCCAGCTGGGAAGATCATTGTAGAGACAACAGAGGGGCTGTCAGTTAACAAAGAAATCTTCCCCAAGTGCCACCGGAAGCGGAAATATTCCATCTCAGCTCTTCCAAAATGAAATTTTTCTTTTCAATCCGGATTTTAATATTTCCTCCCCACGCTGGGATGAGACTTTTTTTCTCAAAACTGTGAAATTTTTACATCCCCCCTTTTCGGACAGCTCTGCTCCTGTGATGGCCCCTTTGAAATTCGCAGCCTAAGCCTTGACAAGGCTGGGGACTCAGGCAGGACTCTCTATGTCTGGTGAAGTGAATGATGCCAGGATTCTGGAGATGGGACCAACTGGGAGTGATTTGCACAAAGGAGATGGTTCCTACCTGGGTCCCATTATCCCCAAATCCCCTTTGCTCGAGGTAATTTGAACAAATGCTCCCTGTTCTGGCTCACCCCTCTCCCAGATTCAGCCTTGTATTTCAGAGGCTACCCATACAAGTACCCTGTCCGGGTGTGAGCTGGGTCTTTAACAGAAGTTCAAGTCCCAGTTCTGATAGGTCTGTTCCCCTACCCCCCCCATCAATGGAATTCTGGGACTTGTAGTGTAGGCGGCATTAGAATTGTGGGCTGGAAGCAAGGTATTCTGGGAAAGGAGGAAGTAGAATAAAAGGCAGTCCGCTTTCTCAGTGGGGAGAGAAATTGGGGGAAAGCAGCTTAGGGAGTCTGCAGCTTGGAAAGCATTGACCCAAGAGGGTTCCCAGTTGCCTGGAGCCCCTGCAAGCTAAGGGTGCAACTTGAGAATCTCTGATACAAGGAAAGAAGAGCTATTTGTAAACAAATAAGAAGCTGGGAAAGTCCAAGGAGAAGTTGTGGACAGTTTCCTGTCCAAGTGTTGAGAAGTACTGTGTGTGGAAGGGAGAGTGTGTCCGGAAGGATAGTTATTTGGTGTGTGTTTGCACCATACCCAGGAGGGAAACTGAGACACAGCTGCAACTGGATGCCAGAGAGTGCCATGCCCCAAATGCCGCTTCTTAAAAAGCTAAACACAGCCATAGTAACTGTCCTTGCCGGGTCAAGATTCACCCTCCAATACCCCCCCAAATCAAAGTAGCCTTTACTCTAACTCCTGATGGGTGGGTCTGGTGTAGCTACACATTCAGTGGGCTCAGTCCTGATGCCCTTCACTCAGTTCTGCTCGGGCAGATGTTTTAAAGTCTGAGTTTGCTGTCCGGACTGCTGAGATCAGCCCATTCGCAGGTGAATGCTAGAGCGTGTTCATGAAAAGAGCTCTGATCCACAAAATTCCTGCCAGAAACCTGATCTGAAGAGTTAACCCTTATCTGATTGATGAACAGAAGCAATAGCATGTAGCCAAATGCAGCTAGTCATAACTCCTACTGGATTTGTGATCTCAGTTCCTCAGGACAGACTGCCTGCCAATAAGCCGCAGGCCAAGAATGATCCAGTAGTGCTCGAATAACAAATACAAGGGTACAAGCTTGTGGATTGGAAGGTTGCTCAGAGCCCTCATATAAATTATTCATTAGCAATCATTGGCTCATCTCTGAGTGATGCAGCTAAAGTGGTGATCATGGCCAGAGGAGAGTGATGTGCTTCTTTTAGAAAGTACTAGTCAACTCCAGAGGTTACTGGGTTAGGGAACGCACCCTCCCTCCAGGGGCGAGCCAGCAGCAGCCAGTTCAAAAGAAAGAAGCCAAGGATCTGGATTCTGAGCGGGAGGAAACTCTAGGGTCTGAATCCTGTGATTGAACTGAAAAATACCTCTCCCCTAAAGCCAAGCAGAGCGTGTTGTGCCGCAGATTGTGACATCCCAGCCGCCTGCTCATCACGGCCCCTTAGTTCCTGTGGTGTGGGGAGGTCCTTGCTAGAAGTAGCTGGTCAAGAAGTACCCTGAGGAGTCATCAGAAGCTGTCGCATGTGCATTGCCGTGACAGTCAGTGTGATGGACAAACCGTGCAGATAGTAATGGAGAGGGAGTCCTCTCTCGCCACCGGGGACTGTGACTCTCAGACACTTGTGCGTGGCTGAGACCGAGAGGGAACATGGCGTGTTGGGACCTGCAGTCTCTTCTGAGGGCCATGGCTTTCTGATAGTGATGAGCTGGGCAGGCTGGGACCTGCAGTCTGTGCCTTGGGATGCACAGTGCTCAGATTGAGAGGGAGAGTTGCATGCTGGGATCTGCATGTGGGAAGAGAGGAAGTGCCAGGCCATCCAGTCCAGCATCCTGTCTCTGCCAATGGCCAGGTGCAAGATGAGCAGCTATGGAATAGGCAGCCCCTGAGGTAAGTTTTCTTCCCAGTCCTTTCTGTGGCTCTGAAGCATGAGGGCTTAAATCCCACTTAACTTTTGTTTTTACAGTAGATGCTCTTGCTAGTCATACAACGGGCTGATCCTTCGAAGCTCTTGACCTCAGTGTTCTCAAGTAGCAGTGAGTTCCACAGGTTAACCATGCCTTGCACAAGAGCTTCTTTCCATGTATCTGTTTTAAACGTGTTGTCATTCAGTCTCGCCCAATAGCCCATCGTTCTTGAACCATGACTTCTGGCTCTTTTAAAAGAGCTCTTCTAGATCAATCACAAGCTGTCAAACAACCCAAAGCAGAGGCACCTCCGTTGCACACCAGCCATAGACAGATGGATATAGGAGTCACTGGGCAAGGTTCTACAGCCTGTGCTAAGCAGGAGGTGAGACTAGATGCTCAGAATGGTCCCGTCTGGCCTTGAAACCTGGGTACCTATGAAAACGAAGGAGGGGAAATATCCATGCCCCATGCACTTCTCCCAAGCTGTTTGTTATTCTGTATCCCTCTGCTCTCTTCCTGTTATCCATCTCCTCAAGCTTTTCAGCCTCTCCTGAAAGCTCACCATGCAGAGGCACCAACTTTCTAATGAGCCAGGGGCAGGAGCTGGTGCTTGATGCCAGCTCTGCCCCAGGCCCCACCCCAACTCCACTCCACTCCTTCCCCTACGGCCCCAACCCTGCCCTGGCTCTTCCCATCCCCATCCTGCCCTGTTCTTCCCCCTTCCCTGAGCACACCCCGCCCCCACTCCTCCCCTTAGCCCCCAGTGCCTCCTGCATGCTGTGGTGGAACAGCTGATCAGCAGCAGGTGGGAGGGTGGGGAGGAGCTGATCAGGAAGGCTGCTGATCTTTTTTTTTTTCTCAGCCCCCAGGGAGTTGGCGCCTGTGCGGCCCTGTTCTGTCTCTTCCAGTCAGAGCAGTAGGATTGTTCACTGCCGCGGGGCAGGTGTACCCCGTCACCTTCACTAAACCCCCTTCCCCTTTGCCAGGAAACATAGAGTCTGCGGGTGACCACATGCATGGCACCGTGCTTGAAATGGTGGGACGCTACCAAGTGCGTGCACCAAGAAACCCATTGAGGCAGGGTATTGCTCCGCACTGAGATCTTTCCCCAGCCCACTGCCATCTGCCCTACAGCTGTCCAGAATGACTCGGGATTTGGGGTGGCTGATTCAAGATGCCATAGACACCTTCTCAAACCGGCCTTGATCTCCTGATCCCCCTATTTCGCACTCTCTCTGTTTCTCTCTCACACACACAAAAGAATCCCCTTTGATCTTGCACATCAAAGGCAGGCGAATGCTGGAACTGCAGCTCCGGAAGGGTTAGGCCAGAACTGAATGGGGAGCATTTGCAGACATGGTGGGGTGGGAGTTCTGCGGAGGAGACCTCGCCGTGGGAGACAGCATGGCTGGACGCATTCTGCTGCAGAGACCCAAAGCAGAGGCACCTCCGTTGCACACCAGCCATAGACAGATGTTTGTTCTCTTCTGCTAACAGGAATTCCTTATCCTCGGTGCCTTTGGGGCCCCCTTCAGGATGGCTCATTGTCCCCTGGGGCGGAGAGTCAGGGGTTGACTCAGTGTCACCAGGTTTGGGCAACACTTGGGTTAGAGGAAGACCCAGCTGTGGGTCAGCTGATCTCTCTGCCAGCTCACTCCACGGCCCGTCCACACTTTTTCCTTTGGCCACAGGGGGTCGCTCCAGAGTGGCTGAGTCATGATAAGGAGAAAAGCAAGGGAGAAGGACCTAGAGGGGGTTGGCCAGTCAAGTGGCTTGGAGGGAGCTGATGGGGACGGGGTGAAGGGGAGCAGCAGGCGCAGAGAGGTGCGAGGGAGCCAGGCGGTTCAGGGCCTGAGAGGCCAAGCCAGGGAGTCTGGGTGAGAGGGGAACGGCTGGAGGTGGTCAGAGGCATGGCAGTCGTATGGACAGAGGGGAGCGAGCCAGGGCAGGCATGGGGAGGACGGCAGGGGATGGTCAGGACCTGGGTGAGGGGTGGAGAGGAACAGGCAGGTTTGGGAAGGACGTAGGAGGGATCCTTACCCAGCGGGATCAGGCTGGCTGGGAGGCAGAGAGGGGCGCTGACGGTGATGCCGAGCGGGCACCAGCCCAGGGGACTGGCTCCTCCTAAACAGGCCAGGAGTCCTCGGGCAACACAAGTGTCCAGGGCCTCGCTGGAGTGGGGCAGATTTGGTTTCCATTCAAGCACTGCTAGCTCTGTCTGGTGGCCATTGTCCCAGCTCCCCACTGCCGTGCACTGGCATGTGGGGGAAGATGCAGGGCAGAGCTGCCCTTGCTAGAGTCCTTTCCAGGAGGACACAGGAATCCATGTCACATTTTTCTCCACTTTACTGGGGGGCAGACAGAGGGCCAGAGCTGGAGCAGCTGGCTCAGGGTTCAGAGGCATACCCCGATACCTGGAGCAGTGTTTTGTGCTACCAAGGGCCCTGCCCCCCCCCACTGCTCTGCTGGCCTTTTCCAGCATCTTCTGCCCTCCCCTACACTCATCTAGTCTGATCCCCGCCTAGTGCTCCACTGACCTCTCCCCACACCCTCTTCACTGGCACATCTGGCTGTCCTGGCCTAGCTCGCCAGTGGAAATTAATTGGGCGACTCCTAACCTGGTCCCAGGGCAGACATGTCTACACTGCAGAACCACTGTGCAAACAGCCAGATGGATATCTCTGATCAGGGAGGCCCACGGCTGGGGTAGCAGGGGGCTGAGGGGCACTGGCAGAGCTGTGGGTGGGGAGCCCAGGGCTGGGTTAGCAGGGCCCCCTGGGGGCGGTGGGTCAGGACTGTCGGGCACTGGCAGAGCTGTGGGTGGGGATCTTAGCCAGCACCTGCTCACACTCTGCCTGCCTGCTCCTAGCTCCTCATTTCCCTTAGCCTCAAACCATATAAAATGAAGGAAAATCTGCACCGGGGTAGAGGAAGGGCAGGGGATGCGGGCCCAGCAATGCCAGGAAAACCAAGGCCCCGGCACCAGTCAGAGGAGGAAAGAAGGGCGGCTGGGGGTGGAGGAAGAGGAACACAGCTGGAGATAAGTCTTGGGCTCCCCCAGCCAGGCCCATCACTAAAACCAAACTCTAGTGACAGAGTGGAGCCCTCTGCCTGTGACTGGCAATAGCTGGACCTGGGCGGAAGCGTGTCCTGCTGCCAGCGGGACTCGGACCGCCTGGCTAGAGGGGAATGGACACCTATCTAGGTCTTTATACCACCCTCATCACCACGGCGCCCCGGGAACAGGGTTAAGGCCACCCCTGCACTACAGCTACCATCCTTCTCTTAGAGACTAACAAATTTATTTGAGCATAAGCTTTCGTGAGCTACAGCTCACTTCATGGGATGCATTCAGTGGAAAATACAGTGGGGAGATTTATATACATAGAAAACATGAAACAATGGGTGTTATCATACACGCTGTAAGGAGAGTGATCACTTAAGGTGAGCTATTACCAGCAGGAGAGTGGAGGGCGGGGGGGGGAGGTGTTTCTGGTATAGGGTGGTGTTTATGTGACCAATGCTTATTAGCATCATAGTGTCCAGGAAGTGGATCTCTTGTGCGGACTGGTCCAGGCTGAGGTTGATGGTGGGATGGAAATTGTTCAAATCATGGTGGCATTCCTCAAGGGCTTCTTTTCCATGGGTCCAGATGATGAAGATGTCATCGATGTAGCGCAAGTAGAATAGGGGCATTAGGGGACGAGAGCAGAACGCCACTAGCCATCACCTTCAGTCCCCAACTAAAACCTCTCCAACGCATCATCAAGGATCTACAACCTATCCTGAAGGACGACCCATCACTCTCACAGATCTTGGTAGACAGGCCAGTCCTTGCTTACAGACAGCCCACCAACCTGAAGCAAATACTCACCAGCAACCACACACCACACAACAGAACCACTAACCCAGGAACCTATCCTTGCAACAAAGCCCGTTGCCAACTCTGTCCACATATCTATTCAGGGGACCCCATCATAGGGCCTAATCACATCAGCCACACTATCAGAGGGTCGTTCACCTGCACATCTACCAATGTGATATATGCCATCATGTGCCAGCAATGCCCCTCTGCCATGTACATTGGTCAAACTGGACAGTCTCTATGCAAAAGAATAAATGGACACAAATCAGACGTCAAGAATTATAACATTCAAAAACCAGTTGGAGAACACTTCAATCTCTTTGGTCACTTGATTACAGATCTAAAAGTTGCAATTCTTCAACAAAAAAAACTTCAAAAACAGACTCCAGCGAGAGACTGCTGAATTGGAATTAATTTGCAAACTGGATACAATTAACTGAGGCTTAACTAGAGACTGGGAGTGGATGGGTCATTACACAAAGTAAAACTATTTCCCCATGTTTATTCCCCCCACACTGTTCCTCAGACATTCTTGTCAACTGCTAGAACTGGCCCACCTTGATTATCACTACAAAAGGTTCCCCCCCGCCCCCCCGTTCTCTTGCTGGTAATAGCTCACCTTACAGGGTGTATGGTAACACCTATTGTTTCATGTTCTCTATGTATATAAATCTCCCCACTGTATTTTCCACTGAATGCATCCGATGAAGTGAGCTGTAGCTCACGAAAGCTTATGCTCAAATAAATTTGTTAGTCTCTAAGGTGCCACAAGTCCTCCTTTTCTTTTTGCGAATACAGACTAACACAGCTGCTACTCTGAAACCCATCCTTCTCTTGTGCCCCTCACCCTGCTATCTGATCACCCCTGGATCCTCTTGTACATTGCACCCGTCAGTGTCTTGCAAAGGGGTGCGATTGTCATCCAGGCTCTGGGAGGATCCCTGGAGTTACATCCTCCTTAGCACACACACACCCCACCATAAAAGGGGACGCATCTGACCCCAAGAAGCTGCAAGTAACCGCCTGATTTCCCCTCTGGGAACGTCACTGCCGTATTTCTCAGCAGAGAACAGCTTAATTCCACGTGGATTTGGGCCCCAATGTGCTCAGGCTTGCGTCTCGTACTCGGTGCAATATGGTAATGTGCTGCCCAGCGCGGGGTGCTCGGGGATTAGCTCCTGCTTTATTAGCCGAGCCTAAGGAGGCAGCATTTGAGGCTTGTGGGAAGATGGCTGATGAGCCCTGCGCTGGGATTGGGGACTTCCTAAGAGCCAGGTGATGGCTCATACAAGCTGCAGTCTGTGAGAGACCAGGGCACTGTGTTCAAACAGCAGCCGAACCCAGCATCTCAAATGCCAGGGGATGAGTGGGGCTGGCGGGGGGAACCACCTGGGCACTAAGGCAGCTGCATTGTCTGGGCACCCTCAGCATGGCTCTGGTTTGACTGAGAACGGACCCCTACCAAGCGCGGGCAGGGAGAAGACTAAGGGCCCGGCCCTGTTTGTTTGTGCCTGGATCAGAGCTGGCAAGGACTCCGTGCCAGGCTGGGTGGGTGCCCGCGCTGTGAGACTCACCGCTGGCAGAGGCATGGAGCTACATCAAAGAAGCCCTTTCCTTGCCTGACTGCAACCAGCACAAAATGGATATTGGGGAGAGCATCTGAGGCGGGAAGCGCGGATGCTGGGATTGGCAAAGCCCGGCCGCGTCTTAGAGCCGAAGAAAGAAACCCCCATGCTCTGCTCTGAGCACAGGCAGAAGCAGACCCTGGCAGGGCATGGCTGTGAGAGGAGCGCCGAGCTCGGGCACAGCCTGCGGTGCCGGGGGTGCTGCACAGAGCCCATGAGTCGTCAGAGGCTCCTCTTCCCCCAGGTCAGCGCTCGCCCCAGCGTCCCTGCATGTAGTTACAGGGATTGGTACGGATGACACCGTAGGGAGCGCTGTCCTGGCAGAGTCAGTACCGACACTAGGGGCCCGGTGCTGCTGGAGCTGCCATTGGTCAGTGGCCCCGTGTGAAACTCCGATCGTTTGTGGTTCTTAAAGAGCCCCAGGTGCTTGTTGCAAGTGACGGTGTTAGGTCTGGCGCCCTGGCCAAATACCACCTTGTCTGAGTCCAACCACCTCAGCCCCCCTGGCAGTTTCAATTGCACAGAGAACTGTGCTTCACTTCCTGTCCATAACCCCCTCTCTTCTCAATGTGGATGTCTTGCCATGGTGGGGGAAGTGATTTCTTTGTACTTGTGGCCTTGTTTACACAAAGAAGTTGCTTAGGTTTAGCTTAAACCGGTTTTAATGTGGATCAGTTTAACTGGCGCAAAGAGCAGTGTGGACCTTCTTCATTCGGGTTAAGAGCATCTTAATTTGGTTCAGTTTAAGCCAACCCATAACCGACTGAAGCCACACCGCAACAAACCTGCTTTAAACTGCATGAAGTGGGCCCACCCAGCCTCTGGCACCGGTTTAATGAGATCGGTTTGTGCTCACACCTGGCGTTCGGCCCGGATGGCGCTGTGTGTAGCAGTGCTCCAAGTACTCTGGGACCCACAGAAACGAAAGGTGCTATAGACAGTAAATGGAAGATCATTCTCATAACAGCCTCCTATTGCCAGAAATCGCCTGCCCAAACATGCCTCTCTCAACCTGCCAAAAGGCTCAATTTGCTAAAAGCATCAGCTAAAAGGTTCTTTCAGGAAGCGCCGTGGGTTACGCGCGGATAGATGGACTCCAGCATCTGTGCTCTGGGGGTGGTCTGACAAGCTGACCCATAGCCCTAGTAGGGGGGTGAGTGGGTTAAGCCAACCCCAGGGAGGAGGCTGAGAGAAGGTGAAGCACAAAAAGGGAAACCTGGCTATGGTGTTTTAACTACCAATGTTCCCAAGCTGGGATGCAGGATGCCAAGTTCTCCTTTGTACAACAGGGGGCTGCTTCCCCGCCCCACCAGCACCCTAAGCGCCTGCCTACAAATGCAATGGGGTGATTGCCAGCAGCCGCCCCGCTCACCCCATGCCTGCTCTTGTCTTATCTTGGATGAACAAAAGGGTGGGACCTGTCTTGCAGGTGGATAGGAGACTGAGGATCCCAGGGTGTGGGGGTGCATGTGTGTCTGGCACTCACGCTGCAGGGGGTGCCCTTCTCCACGCTGACACGGAGGGTCCTGGCAGCTGAGAGCTCCTGTCTGGCAGGGCAGAGAGCCCACCCACCCTTCAGCGGGAGTGTGCTTGCTTGCCAGGGCTCCGTGCAGGGTGACGCATGGCATGCAGGGACCTGTGCTCTCCTGGGGCCAGCCCTTTGAATTAAGTTTTCATGCCACTTCACTGCAGCCTCCCCCTCCCTGGGACCCTTGGGGTGTCATAGCTTGGACATCTCCACTAGCTATGTCATGCCAGTCAAGGTGGGGTTCAGAGCCCCAAAAGCCATGGTCTATGTTAAGGGTTAAAATAATTTCCTGACAGTCAGGATTAAGCCATTTGGCACAAGAGCCTATGTCCAGGAATTACCCACAACCCTTCCCCCCGACCTCCCCTCTGCCCAACTTCTGAGCAAACTCTGCTTAAGAGACCAAGAAACAGATTCATGAAGATAACAGCCTCTTCCACGGATGCCAGTTATAACAGCTGCAGTCTAAAAAGGGCCATGTTGATAACAGAGTGTGTGGAATAGATGCATTTAGTAATAACACTTGCAAAGAGCTGGCTGCTCTGAGTGTTTCACAGGCCCTATACTGCAAGCAGTTTAGAGTGATTCTCCTTTAGCTCAGGCAATATAAGCCTGTCTTCTTGCAGCTCCGAGCTCTAACCCTGCTGACACCCTGAAGTTCTAGGAGGCAGTGGAGTGCAGCAAACCTGGGAAATCCTGGGGCGTTGTGGGTTCGTTGTGACCTTAAGAATTGGCTTTAGGATGCTCAGGGAAACTGGAGCTGGCGTGTCTGCATTGCTATGTTTAGCCCCATAGCGCAAGCCCTGCGAGCCCTAGTCAGTGGAGCCAGGCTCTGAGAGTCGCTGCCATGTGAGGGTTTTTACAGTATAGATGTGCCCTATTGAAACACCGCTTGAGGATCTCACCTCAGGTACCCCAAAATGTAAAAGGTGAATTGGGGGGGTTGGTGAGATGGGGCTCCTCTCCCTTCTTTGCGCTATAGCGTATCGGGAGCAGAAAGACAAGAAAGCCGCATGCGTGGCCAGGGGATCTCAGAGCACTGAGCCAGTGCTGCCCGGTGCCCTATGATTGGGGCCAGATAACACCAGCGCCCCAGCCCAGGGAGAGTCACTTTGAAGAAGAGGCTTCACACCAGCAGCGAGCACTCTCAGGTCAGCCCCGTCAGTGAGGGCGGATGATGTTAATGTCATTGCGGGGCCATGCACCAGGCCAGGCCTTCTGTCCCTGCGTGGTTAGGAGTAGAAGAGGTCATGGGTGGTGGGTGAACGCCCCCTTTGGGGAGACTAGCCCCCGCCCCGTCCCTTCCCCCTGCTCTCCCTTTCCCCCTCCTTGACCACCAGAGCCCTGAGTGCCCCCCTCCCCACCACAGCCTGCAGAGCCGCAGCTGAACCATCCTGACCCACTGTCCTGAGCTGAGCCCCTGCTAGCTTCGGGGAGAGGGGGAGTCCCGTCCATGGGGCGGAGCATGGGAGGAGCCATGACCTGGCCTATGACACCCACTGCCCATGGAGGTGGTGAGTGGCATCAAACAGGCCTCAATACTGCCTGTGTATTGTCTGTAAGCACCCCCACCCCATGCATTGCCGCACCCTGATAGGACTTGTTTCACGTACCCCAGTGCTGGGAATGGCGGGGGGGACGGGGACGGTCAGGATCACCATGGGACTAAGTGACACAGACCAGAGGGAGACAATAACCTCCTGCTAAGTCTCCTCGAAAGCTACAAAAGAAGAGGGGGGACACTGCTTGGTGCTGCCTTTCGGATGAGATACACAGGGGAGAGCTTAACCGCTTCCGGCCATGAAAGGTGCCATGCCCCTTTGTGCAAGGGGTGAAACCCTGGCCCTGCCGAAGGCAGTGGGAGTTTTGCCCCTCACTTCAGTGGGATCAGGACATTTACCCTGGCCAAGTCCCATTCTGTAGCTGCATCGGGGGCTTTCTGTCCTACCCTGTTCTCGGGGACAAGGACTGTGTCTTCTTCTATGTTTGTGCAGCACCAAGCACAATCAGGACCGAGGCCTTTACTTGCTACCGTAATATGTCACGGTGTTGTTGAGTGTGGTTAAATCGCTGCTGCACCTCACCCCAGAGGTGGCTGTGTTTCAGCCAGGGGTGACACACTCGCTGTGTATTCTCTAAGGTGCCACAAGTTCTCCTTTCGCTCCCTGGGTATTGTTCGTGAAGGAGCTTGGGGACGAAAGGCGGTATAAAAATCTCTTGTGTTATTAAAATACCACTGGGGTGGAATCTGCAGCTCCAGCGTGTGGGTCTGCTCCGGGCACAGTTTTACCCACTGAGCCGAGGGTCCCAGGTGCCAGCCACCGGTGGAACTTGGAGGGAACTGAGAGCTGCCCGGGCAGGGGCTGCAGCACCGGAGGGGCGTCGGTCTCACACAGGGCTGGTTGGCCAAGAAGATAAAGAAGAGCACGAAAGGGCAAATAAAACGCCTCTTGAATGTTGGGGCTATTGTGTGGCGGATCCCAGCGCCTCAGGTGCCACCTCCTGTCTGCAGGCTACAGGCCAGCCGAGGGGGCCCTGCAGGACTCCCTGCGGAGCGGCAGTAGAATCAGGGCCGGCTGCTCTCTGCATCACAATGGCATTGCTCTGTCCCTGTGCAGCCGGCCTGGTGTGAACACAGGAAGCCGCTCCGCTTTCCCCAATCCCCGCTGCGCCTAGGCCCAAGAAAGGAGCCCTGAGCAAGGGACACTCCAGGCATCGCCTGTCCCCCCTTCCCAAACTGCCAGGGAGTCACCCCCCCCCAAACCGCTGAGGCTGGCTGCCAGGTTGCCATGGCTCAGGAAGGCCCCTTGCCAGGCCAGGGCTGGAAGGCAGGCCCAAGCCGTGGTCCCTCGCTAGCTGCCTGCGGTCCCCATCCCCTTTCCCCATCCCCTTTCCGTCTGAAAAGAGTGCCCAGCTGGAATTGCATGTTCCACGCCTGCCCCCCCGCCCCCGGCCTACGTGCGGCTTGGCCCTGCTGCCGTTACACGCTGCTCTGGCAGCATCTAAAGAGCTGGGCTTGACCTGAGTGCAGGGAAACCCAGCCACCCACTGCCCAGCCCCTTCCCTTTCCTTCCGGGGGGACGTGGGGGGGACGACAACCTGCAGGTGCCCTCGGGAGGGGGGGGTGGTTTGATCTGGAGGCTTCTTCCCCGTCCCCTTCCCTCCCCAGCGTCTGTTAAGCACACCCCAAGTGACACTGCCCAAGGGCTCAGCCCAGGTCTGCGGTAGCCCCGGGGGAATCAGTGGAGTGGGGGGACCCTGAATTGCCATGGGAAAAGTTTGCAGCTCCGGGTGCAGGGAACATTGCACATGCCCCAGACCCGGAGCCGAGGGCCTCGGAGCAGACTGAATGGGGGATTTCTTAAAAAGAAAAGGAGTACTTGTGGCACCTTAGAGACTAACAAATTTATTAGAGCATAAGCTTTCGTGAGCTACAGCATAAGAGGATGAATGTTTGTGGCCTGCTTCCCTAAGGATCTGGCAAGATGGTCAGGGCCAGCGGGAGGGGACCCAGCGGAGACTGAGCCAGCAGGGACTCAATCAGCTAGGCTAAGGGGCAGTGATTCCTTCCTACCTGCTCGGCCAGGGGGAGGTAACCCCAGGCAAGACCACTCCGTGGTGACTCTGAGCAGCTTGGCTAGCAAGAGGAGATGCCCAGCTCTGCAGGGATCCCTACTGGAGGGAAACCTTTCTGGCTGACCCAGCCAAGCTGCTTCCTCCGGCCCATAAGTGGGTCTGCTGGTGTCTCAGCTGCAGTAACTGGATGCTGAGCATCAGCTGGCAGACACGGCCCCATGGTGGTTTCAGCAGGAGAACCGAAGGCCCTTCTGCCTCCAAACACCCTCTGCCTCCAAACACTGTCCCATCAACCCGGTGCATGGCCCCATCAGCCGCAGAACAGGGTCGGCGGGGCTTTTACACCGCACAGCTGCTGATTGCAATGGGGGGAACAAATGGGGAAAAGGACAGAGTGTTTAAGGAGGGAGACAACTAGCAAAGACTGCATCAAAGGGGGCGGCAAGTCAGCTCCCACTGAGCCCCGGCAGCTCCACTGCTTGCTCCCAGCAGGGAATCCTTTCCATGTGAACACCACGCTTCAGGGACTTTGCTGGAGCTTGCAGGGAAGAAGCAGGAGGCCAGCCAGGTGCGGGCAGCATGTTCACATCCAAGGACAGAATTCACCCCTGGAATGGGTGGGGGTATCTGGGACGCGTGAATAGAATTTAAGGCCAGAATATCCATTAGAATCATCCAGTCTGGCCTCCTGCTGAATTCCACCCACTGAGCCCATGACTCCCAGGTGAGCTGGAGCGTATTCCTGGAGAGACGTTCTGCTGGGCTTCGTGCAGCGTCAGGCGGTAGCGGGGTTTCTGAAGCAGGTGAAATGACAGGCCCAATCAGGGCTGTGCCGATCTCCCCCTGACAAAAGGGATCGTGCATGGGGATGGATGTAAGGAGCTGGAGCTGGGAATTGCTTTGGGGAGGGGTGGAAGGAGGATGTAGGGGAGGGGAACTTAGTGTGTTTAACTGAAAACCCAGAAAGCAAAGGAGTAACTACCAAGCCGTGCACCAACCAGAACTCTGCCTGGATGGTGCATCCCGTTCCCCCCGTCTGTCCAGTGCCGTACGGCTGGCTCTTTGGGGTGGAGACTGTGTCTCCCTCAGTGTTCGGAAGTGCCCGGTCCATGGTGGCTGCTGCTGCATTCTAAATAACACAATTAGCGTAACATACACAGACCTCAGTGAGCAGCCAAACACAAGGCCACGGTTTCCAGACGTGATGACAGATCTGACATTCCTTCCAGAAGTCTGGTTTTATCAGCAAGTGCCAAACATCTGAGGATGAGGCCCCTTCAGTTTGTCTCAGTTTTGGCACCCAAAATCCCTTGTCATGTCTTAAGGTCTTGGCCCGTGGACCTGATTCTTCAAACTCTGCCTCACTAGAGTGGCCCCATGAAGTCAGTGGGGCTACTCGTGTACATAAGGACTACTTGTGCAAGTCAGGATCAGGCCCCCAAGAGCGAGAGGTCAGCTGAGTGCACCTTTAAATGCTTAATTAATAAATATCTGTGATATAAATTTTCTAGGCCTGATCCTGAGCTTGCTCATGCTAATGTAGATGAAGAGTAACTCCACGGAAGTCATAAGAGCGGCCAGACTGGGTCAGACCAAAGGTCCATCTAGACCAGTATCCTGCCTTCCGACAGTGGCCAGTGGGGAATGAACAGACGCCAGGGAATGAACGGAACAGGGAATCATCAAGTAATGCATCCTGTGTCTCCCATTCCAAGCTTCTGGCAAACAGAGGCTAGGGACACCATCCCTCCCCACCCTGGCTAATCGCCATTGATGGACCTGTCCTCTTTTTTGAACCCTGTTATGGTCTTGGCCTTCACAACATCCTCTGGCAATGAGTTCCGCAGGTTGACTGGGTGTTGTGTGAAGAAATACTTCCTTTTGTTTGTTTTCAACCTGCTGCCTATTAACTTCATTGGGTGACCCCTGGTTCTTGTGTTATGAGGAGGAGTAAATAACACGTCCTTATTCACTTTCTCCACACCAGTCATGACTTTATAGACCTCTGTCCTATCCACCCCATAGTTGGCTCTTTTCCAAGCTGAAAAGTCCCAGCCTTATTAATCTCTCCTCATACGGAAACTGTTCCATCCCCCTTATCATTTTTGTTGCCCTTCTCCGTATCTTTTCCATTTCCAATAGATCTTTTTTGAGATGGGGTGACCACATCTGCACACAGTATTCAAGATGTGGGCATACCACAGATACACAGGCAATATGATAGGTTTCAGAGTAGCAGCCGTGTTAGTCTGTATTCGCAAAAAGAAAAGGAGTACTTGTGGCACCTTAGAGACTAACAAATTTATTAGAGCATAAGCTTTCGTGAGCTACAGCTCACTTCATCGGATGCAGTAGCTCACGAAAGCTTATGCTCTAATAAATTTGTTAGTCTCTAAGGTGCCACAAGTACTCCTTTTCTTTTTAGGCAATATGATATTGTCTATCTTATTATCTATCCCTTTCTTAATGATTCCCAACATTCTGTTTGCTTTTTTGACTGCCGCTGCACACTGCGGGGATGTTTTTCAGAGAACTATCCATAGTGACTCCAAGATCTCTTTCTCGAGTGCTAACAGCTAATTTAGACCCCTTCGTTTTGTATGAACAGCTGGGATTATGTTTTCCAATGTGCATTACTTTGCATTTATCAACACTGAATTTCATCTGTCATTTTGTTGCCCAGTCACCTAGTTTTGTGAGATCCCTTTGTAACTCTTTGCAGGCTGCTTTGGACTTAACTCATTAACTTACCTTAAGTCACTGCGATTGTGCCAGGGTGGAAGGAGCCTCCGCGAGATCAGAATCAGACCTGCTTTGCTTGTAGCGTTTTTGCAGAGGGTGCTTTGATAAGCTCATTGAGAGGTCGTCTGGTTTCATTACAGCTCTTTTAAGAATCTCTGCAGCCTGTGCCAAAATGCCGGTTTGTTATTTCTTAAGGGAAGGCATCAGCCAATGAATCAGAAGAGATATCCCTCAACCCACTCCCACCTCTTGCAACAGGAAAAGTGGGCATGGGAGACTACTTTCTGTTCCTCCACAGTGGAAGGACCCCTAGTGTCACAGAGCTGTGCTAAATCCTGGCACTGGCCCTTAAAGTGCATCCCGAAAGCCTTATCAAACTTAAGTAGAAGTTGGGGCAAACGGAGCCTCTTGTGGGCAGCCCCAGCACGGAGACCAAGAAGCAAACAATATGCAGCTGCCTTCTCACCCCCGAAAGTGGTGCCTTCCAGGCAGGGCTCTACGGGATGCATGTGCAGCTGCGTGGATGATTGTGTGCGTGTGTGTGTGTGTGTGTGTGTGTGTGCATGTGTCTGTGTCTCTGAGTGTGCATGTGTCTGTGTGTGGGTATTTGAGTATGCATGTGTCTGTGTGTGTATGTGGGCATGCACATATGTGAGTGTGCACGTCTCTGTGTGTTTATATCTGCGTGTGCACGTGTCTGTGGGTGGGTATCTGAGTGTTCATGTGTCTATGTTTGTATATGTGACTGTGCACGTGTCTGTGTTTGTATACATGAGTGTGCACATGTCTGTGTGTGTCTCTGAGTCTGCATGTGTCTGTGTCTCTGGGTGTGTGTGTCTGTAGGTAGGTATTTGAGTGTGCACATGTACACATGGGCAGGTGAGGGTGTGTCTGTGAGCATGAAGCATGGCACATGTAAGCAGCACTAAGTTTACACACACACAAATGAAAAAGGGGGGAAAGTCCCTCCTTAGACAGTAGCTGCTGCTGCAGCTGGGAAACACAGGAGCCATTGTTTAAAGTCCTTTAAAGTTTGCCTTGTGGATTTAATTGCCTGCAATATTTTATCATTCTGAATGAAGCTGTTTTTTGCTCTAAAACTGGACAAAAGAAGCGTCTGAAATCCTGCAACGCATGCTGGCATGTGTGTACAAGCGTGTGCACGCATATGTGTGTGCATCTATATTCATTGAGACCCTAACCGCCCAACCAAACAGAAAGACTGTTCGGAATGAAACGCCTGTGGTCGCATGTTGTTCCAGGCCTTTACCAAGGAGGGACGTTCAGACCAAGGCCTCTGCTAGAAAGGCCGTCAACCACTTAGGGGCTGCATTTTTCGGGTCACCAAAATAAGCAGCTCGATTTTCCAACCAGTTCAGCACATTGGGGGCCGAGCACTCTGGGAAATCCACGCTAAAATGTCGCAACGGGAGCTGCTGGGGGCTGAACTGTTCTGCCACTCCGGCAGGTGCTGAGCACTTGAAAGTCAGGCCCTGAGCTCTTTGGGAACCAGGGCTGAGTTCCCAAATTGTGTGTACCAGGCCAGTGATGATGTTCCAACCCCTGGGGTTAGGCTTAGGCCAGAGCCAGGCGTCAGGCTCCATGACGCCTCAGCCCTGGTTGTCTTCACCGTACCAATAGAAAGGAACGGAGTGCGCAGACACTGATGACGTCGTGCTAGCGGGACGTGTTTCAGCCAGATCCTGCGCCCGCTGGAGTTGTGAGCAAAGCTCACACATGGACTTCAGCGAGGCAGGAGCAGGCCTTTGAGCCCCAAAGGAGCCAGAAACTCCAATTCTAGGTTGACGGAGAAGCTGCTCATTATATTGTGCTTTGGGAGCGCATTCGCTTATTCTGCCTTCTCAGGCAGCACCCAGACGCAGCAATCAGGAGCCTGCCCCGCTCTGCTCGGGAAACAGAGGCTCAGTGATGTGTCTAAGGTGAGCCAGCAGGGCAGCCGCAGAGCTGGGACCAGAACCCAGGTCTCCTACTCAGGTCACCTGCCCCCTGGACCATGTGGCCTCTCCAGGTAATGTGTGCTTTGGCATCGCCCAACTCCTGTAGCCCCGATGTCGTACGGACTCATTCAGAGCCTTGGAGGAGTGCTGAGGAGCTCCACTCTGCTCCTGCCTGGCTGCTAGATGGAACTGTGCACCTTCTGCAGGAGGCCTGGTCAGGACTGGCGTGACCTGCATCCAGCTGGTGGACAGGAGACTGAAAACTGAGCTACAGCTTTGGCTCGAGAGCACCCCTTTCTGTCAGGGGGCCCTAATAGACACACTGCCCATACCCCATAGCACAGTGCTGCTGCAGGGCGATCAGATGGTACTATCGAAGCCTGGGTAATGGCTATTAATGTTGTTTTCCTCCACTCTGCTTTGCTTCAAGTGAATTACCTGGGGCTCTCTGGGAATTATCCTGCAATTACTGCGGCTCTCTGGGTAGCCGCCAGTGATTTATTTAACGTGGAGCAGCTCAAGGAGCTGGGCCTGGCAAGAACTGCTCAACCAGACAAGCACTGGAAGACCCAACAGAAGAGGTGGAAGGCAGGAGAGAACCAGTGTAATGATAAGGAGGTCACTGCTGTCCCCTCCGCCAGAGAACCGATTGCAGCCCCAATGGCCGAGCAAGCAAACAGCTGAATGAAATCAAGCTTAATGACAGCATCTGTCCCGAACTCCCCTTACCCAGCACAGAGAGAGCCAAATACAGACCTAGACAACACCAGTCCCGTCACCTGTGCACCAATGGAGTCACATGCCCATCAAGTCTGAACCGGGCCTGGAAGGATGGATTTGGTTTCTTTCTCCATCTATCCCTTCAGCTTTAATACACCCATCTACCTCCAGACTTCAGTGTTAACATCTTCAATGGCCAGAGGGTGAGTAACATCCCTGCCCCCAGAGTGTCCCATCAATGCTGAGCACTGGGTGGCGGAAGGCCCGTCAAACCAGGCCAGGCAAAGCACTAGAAGAGCATACGTGGGGTTACGGTCCTGCCTTGGGAGCCAGTTTAAATGGTACCTAGCTTCTTCACCACTGATTTCACCTGTTCTGTGACCGCTTGGGCTGAGCCAGGGTCAAAGTGGAAAGAGAACAAGTGAATCATAGAATATCAGGGTTGGAAGGGACCTCAGGAGGTCTTTTAGTCCAACCCCCTGCTCAAAGCAGGACCAATCCCCAATTTTTGCCCCAGATCCCTAAATGTCCTCCTCAAGGAATGAACTCACCACCCTGGGTTTAGCAGGCCAATGCTCAAACCACTGAGCTATCCCTCCCCCAACTTCGGTCGCGTTGTTTTAGTGGCTCGCAGGGCGGTTCCGGACACGTGTTTATACCTCACGGTGACCACGTAGGGTGTGTCCACACTGCAGCTGGGAGCCAGCCTGGCAGCCCAGGGAGACAGACTCGTGCTAGTAGGAGCCCCGCCCGACCCGCTAGGCTTCAGACCCCAAGCTCCAGCCGGCACATCCACACTGCTCTTTTCAGCTTGTTAGCTTGAGCACCGCGACCTCAAGCCTGCCTGCCTGGTCCAGGAGGCTCGCTCCCAGCCGCAGTGTAGACATCCCCTGGGGAGCGCTGGGTGGGGCAACGGCATTGGCGCATCAGAGAGAGCAGCACATCGCCACAAAGCTGACTGGCTGACTTTGTCATTGGTGGCATCGGTGTCTATTCGCCGTGAGTTCTTATATCACCCCCATCACTCAGCTCCTTCCAGCCGTGCACTGAGCAATGTGACTAACGTCTGTCCCATCCTCACCCCGGGGGGAGACGCGTGGGTCTTGTTATGGTATCGTCTCTGCTCCAGGGACCATGCAGGGAGCAGCCCACAAACAGCCAGTGCCAGCAGCTGGGAGGCTCCTGGGGGGTTCAGTGGCTAGGGATTGTGCCTGCTATGGCATGTGCTCGTTCATGGCATCCCTGCAGTCTTGCAAGGTGCTGCATACACCCAGTCTGCTGTGCGCCAGGGAAGAGGGGAAAGTTTTGTGGTGGCATTGAAGGAGGGGAAGTGTCTCTCTCTCTCTTTCCCTTCAGCCATCCAGCCAAGTTTCCATACCACGCCCATCACCACAGGATGTGAGCACCTCCCAACCCCCACAGATTCACCTGGTGGTTTGAATTGAACAAACGGGGGAGCGTTGTGTCCCCCAGCTGCCTTTTCCTCCCCCACCAGCAAGCCCCAAGCCTCCTTGGGAGGGTCAGCTGGGGGCTGTGAGGAGGGAGGTTTCATGGCTTCCCAGCTGCCAAGCGCCTCAGCCATAACTTCGGGAGCCTGACCCCGAGGGCTCTTTGAGTAGGTCTCGGGGTCAGTGCAAATATTTGCTATGGCTTTAGTGACCCCTCTGTGCAGAGTCCTGGATGGGGGACAGAGACCAAGGTCAGAGAGCTTTTCAGGGCGTAAGCCACCCTCTGACTATTAGGGGGAGGAAGAAATGCCCCCCTGGGGGCAGGTTACCCCATAACTGCCTCCTGTGGGGCCCCTTCCTCTGAAGCAGCTGATGCTGGCTAGCGTCAGAGACAAGATGCTGGTCTACATGGGCCCTGGATCAGATCTAGACGGGCACTCCCTATGGCACTAGTGAGTAGGCTGCGGGGGAAAGCCCTCCGCATGGTTCCCAAGTGTACGAGGCATTGGAGAGGACGATGGCAGTGGAGGACAGGGGCCTATGCTCCAGCTCTTGGAACCAGAAATGAGCCAGGGTGCCGTGGTCCAGGCCTCCTGAACCAGGGTAGATAACGGCAGGGAGTGATTAAGGGCTGTGAATAAGGATCTCAGCTCAGACGAGATCGAGGCCATGGGGGAATTCTGCCCCTGCTCCGAGGAGGTGACCCCAAGATCTCTGGCTCGGGGAGCAGGGGCAGGGGGAGTGGCTGTTAGAGAAGGGATTGGAACAGGGTCAGGAGTCATTGAAGGATCCAGTGCTGCGGCCACAAGCTACCAGGGTCCAGACAGGCTGAGAGCCCGAGCCGAGGGAGTAAGAGAGAGGGCCTGGGGGAGGCAGAGCTGTCGTGATCACGGGACCAGTGGGACATCCCAGAGGCAGATGACAAAGAGAGGAGGACAGAGCCTGGCAGCTGCATGTGGGGAAGAGGCATGCGGAAGGCATGAGCCCAGGGCTGGTGACAACAGAGGAACAGAGAGAGAGGAGAGTGCTGGAGTCCCCTGCTCCTGGAGGGCCGGCAACCACCAGGAGCCCACCTCGAACAGGTGGAGGAGGAAGCCTGTGGTCTTAGCCTAGAAGCAGGTCGCTTACCGCCTGCGGACAGGCGGTCCCAATGGGCTGGAGGGGTCAACACCGGGCTGCCAACACCGGGTGGACGGGGCTGGGCTGGGAGAGGCGAGCAGAGGAGATCTCTGTCTCGAGGGTGTCAAGCAGGAAAGGGTGGCTGGTGCTGAGAGGATAGGGAAGCAAGGAGGGGCCACCCTTATGCCCAGTAACCCAGTGTCTGCAGCCCTCCCATGGCGGGAGGGAGAACCATTTGGCCTGGTTTGGAGCAGGGACTGGACTCCCACGGGAGCGCCCAAGTCATTGGGATAGTGGGGACAAGGGGGAAGGGGACACAACCTCCCCTGGCTGGCTCTGTGTGCGTTAGGCATGCTGGATTGGGCCCCGCAGGCAAGACAGGCGGGGGAACACCACCTTTGCGAATCTGCTGGGGCTCAGGCATGAGCTTGGTGATGTCAAGAAATGTAACTGCCTGGGGGGCTTGACTGAGGGAAATGGGGGCACCTGCCGGGCTGAGCAGCCGCTGAACACCGTTTCTGTGCACGCCACTGGTGCCTAAATGTTGGAGTTAGGCACCTAAATCCCACTTGTGACTCTAGCCCTGGGTGCCTTTGATTTCAGCAGGCGAGAGGCGCTGGCAGCCATTTGGGGTGCTCAGAAGTGAGCCAGGAAGGGGAAAAGGGAGCAGGCCGGTTGCCAGGGCAAGGAAACAACTGGAGCTGATGCCGGGATGGCAAATCTCCATACTCCTCAGTAGCTGCAGAGCCCGGCTGGGTCTGTTCTGGGTAGGGTGACCAGATGTCCCAATTTTATTGGGACAGTCCTGATTTTGGGGTCTTTTTCTTACATAGGCTCCTATTACCCCCCACCCCCGTCCCGATTTTTCACATTTTCTGTCTGGTCACCCTAGTTCTGGGGGCGAGAGATGAGCAGGGAGGCACTTCCTGCATCCACCAGACCCTCCGGTGCACATGGCAGGATATTCTCGAGAGCAGCGGGGCTGGGGGTCAGGATTGAGAGGCATGGAGAGAGCTGTATGTGTGGGGAGTCCAGGACTGGACTAGCAGGAGGCTGAGGGTCTGGATTGAGGACCACGGGCAGGGAAGAGCATGGGAAGCTGGCACTGCCTCTCCCTGCATGGTGCCCCGCTCTAGCCAGCACTTGTAACCGTTCACTTTCATAAACACTAAATTCAGGCAAGACCAAAAAGGGCCTGGGGGTTCCCAGCTGCGCGGTTGGGGAGGGTTCTCCCTCCCCCCCCTTAGCAGTGTCTAGACTTTGTCACTTTCACCCCAGCGGCAGCGCCCGTCCCACTCCTCTCTGTGTGGTGCAGACAATGCAGGGGCCGGGGCAGTAATGCACCGTGAAGCCCACGGGAGGGGCGCTCAGAAAGAGCCCAGCCCCGGGAAAACAAAGAACCCCTGAAACGGAACGAGAGAATCTGTCCTGCGAAGCCGGAACACTTTCCTCCAGGGGCTGGCTGGCCCGGCGCAGACACGACGGGGGGAAAACTTGCCTGGCCAGGTGCCCCTGGTGCGGTTACTGCTCCCCGGGCAGCAGAGATCTCAGAAAGAAAAGGAGTACTTGTGGCACCTTAGAGACTAACAAATTTATTTGAGCATAAGCTTTCATGAGCTACAGCTCACTTCATCGGATGCATTTAGTAGAATGATGTGAGCTGTAGCTCACGAAAGCTTATGCTCAAATAGATTTGTTAGTCTCTAAGGTGCCACAAGTCCTCCTGTTCTTTTTGCGAATACAGACTAACACGGCTGCTCATTGAAAAGAGATCTCAGAGGAGCGACCAGCCGGGCTGAACGTGAATGAAACCAGCACAAACCAGACACAGGCCCTGCCGGGTGCTCGCAGTCACACAGGGAGTGCTCTGCTCGCCTGGCACCGACCCCTCGACGGGCTGCCTGGCCGGCTCAGCAGAATGCTCCAGGCCACCTTGTTCTCGGGCAAGGGCCTGGCTTTGTGTGCGGGAGGCTACCCTCTAGTGGCGAGCCCCTTGGGATGGCGCGGGACCCACGGCCGCTTCTCTGAGCCCCTGCGGCAGAGGTCTGTCCGTGTGGAGCTGAGGGATGAGGGTCCGCCCCCCCCCCCCGCCTCGTGACGTGCTTGTGTCTGTGACGGTGACACACCCGGGCCCCGCTTCTGCTTGGCTGTGACCCACCTACCCCCACCCTGATCGGCCCAGGGTTGTTGGGCGGTGGATGAATCTGGTAGCTCCATACATGGACCTGTCACCCCTCCCCTGCGCGCAGTCCCTGGGCCCTATGGATGAGGTCTGTCCTCAGTTGCTCTGGTGTGGCCACAATCTGGGTAGCACCTGGAAGAAGATCCAGGCTTCGGAGCATGTCTCAGCTGTCTCTGCTCTATCCAGGCCTTCCCCCACCTGAGACTGTCCGCAGCCCCCAGCATCACTGCAGGATGGGGATGCTGTTCAGTGCATGAGAAAGGATGGGACCGGGCTGCTGGGGAGGAGATGCAGGGGAGTAGATGGAGCCAGGGAGGAGGTGTGGGGTGGGAAGAGGTGATGGAGCACAGGTCTGACCCCAGCTTCTGCCACACATCATTAATCTCCCGTAGAATCTGTTCCCATGTGTGCCAGGGGAAGGTAGCAGCTGACGGGGAAAATCCTCCGCTCAGCAGTTATTGTGTAAGTTGCAACACAGAGTCAGGGAAACACTGATTTATAGCAAGGTCCTAGAGAGGCAGAAGCAGACAGGCCCGGAGGACGGAGCTACATGGCAGTGAGGCTCACGGGCCCACCCCTTGTTGTCCATCTCCTTCACACAGGGCCTGATGTACAGGAACAGATCATTAATCAGTGAAGCTCCAGCCCCATGGACTGTATCTGGCCCAGAAGCTGCAAGTGAAGAAAAATCCCTTCCTGACCCCTGCAGTGAGCAACCAGCAAATTGGAGCATGAGGGTGGAGCTCACTATTGCTAGCAGTGCACAGCAACTACAGCACTGCATCCCACAGTGATGGGTCTGGGATGACAGACAGCAGTGGGGGTGGGAAGTACAGCCCCATGCTTTGAACACAGGGAGCCAGGAACACCAGAGTTCTGATACCAATGCACTGGGAAACCTTGCACAAGTTGCTCCCCTGCTGTGTGCCTCAGTTCCCCTCCCCCCATCCCCATGGAGTAGAGTTAATGATCCCGAAGCCCAGTGTGTTGTGGGGATCAGTCACTGAGTGTTTGCAACGTGTAATTAATGCACGAAATATTATAGCCAATCCTCGTCCTCTTCCTCCTGCCTCATTGTGGCTTCTCCTCTGAGCCTTGCTGGGTTGGGCAAGGAAGGTCCAAGCAGTACAGGCCAAAGCAGGCTCCCTAGCATGTGCCACGCTGGGCCGTTTTACTGCCTTTTACTGCCAGTCGCTTTAGAGGATCCAACGTGTACAACTGTCAAGCGCTGTCCTGCCGCGGGGCTGCTAACCCAGCTGTCTGGGGCCACATGAAACCGAACATCTCCACCCAGCAGGGATCACACCAACACACACACAAACACACCTCACCACCATCCACACATAGCCCATGATTTATACACCCCCACCATACACACACACACCACAATGCACCATGCTCCTCATACACACACACACACATATATACACCCCATGATACATATGACCCACCCACACACCACAATACACCATGGTCCTCCTCATACACAGCCATGATACAGACACACATACATACACTCCATGATGCATATGATCCATGCACACATCCCCTTGCTACATACTATTTGTACACTGCGGGAGAAGGAGGTGCACTTCGTGGGGCTACACAATTTTACAGCTCTGAGCCCAGAACCACCACATTACTCATCAGTCTGTTTTTAGTGTGTGTGTGTGTGTGTGTGTTTCCCCCCTCCATCTCAAGTACATTAGCTACTATGGAAACAATGATGTCATCGCTATGGGCAGAGCTTAGCGACATCCACAAATGCAGTATATAAAGTCCTGTGGCCACATTCAGATCTCAGTTCACCCGGCTTCAGTCTGCAGCGACTGCGTTGCAGGCAATGGAGTGACTCTGGATTGACTCTGGAGCAGAGTTTGGCGCCTGGTTTGCAGTGCTGGCCAGGGCTTGTGGTTGGCTGGAGGGCCAGGGATGATCCGATTATCCCATATGTGGTATAAATAGAGAGTATGGTGTGGATCTACTGAACATATGGAATAGATCTCATATGTCTGTCCGGGGTGGCCGGGTTATTCGTCACCAGCAGGAGATGAGGGCTCCCCAGTTGGTGAGCAGATAAATGGCTGGTCCACAGTGCACTTGATCACTCCTGGCTATTTAGACTGTGTTTGAAAGTGTCCTGGGAGTCGAAACCCAGAGGCTGCTGCTGTCTGGTCAGTGATTTATCTGCAACAGTCAGAGGAGGGTGGAAGTTGCACAAAGGGCTCAAAGCTGTAGCCGCAGCCAAGGGCATCTGGTGAAAGGCTAAGCAAATATTGGGCCAGATCCACGGTGCATGTAGCAACACCCATCTGCTACTCCAAGGGTGAATTTTGGCCAGAAAATCAAACCCCGGAGAAAGAGGCAATGTTCATTCCCAGGAGTTATTAAACCTGTAGGGCCAGAGTATCCAATGCTAAGTATCCACAATAGGGGCTGGATTCCCCTGGGCTCAGCACCCACAATCGGAGCTGGGTTCTCCAGGGCTCAGCACCCGCACTTGGCACCAGGTTCCCCGGGGCTCAGCACCCGCAATCGGGGCTGGATTCCCCAGGGCTCAGCTCCCGCAATGAGGGGCCAGATTTTCAAACAATATCAGCACCCTGGGGAGGCCCCTGAATAAGTTCTGACTTTTCGAAGTGCTCAGCCCCCGGAAGCTCGCACCGTGACCCCTCTAGCCAGCTTTTCGGATGGGCGCAGCACCCAAAATGTTGAGATCTCTGGAAAATCTGGCCCCCGATAGTGAGTGCTGAGCCCCTTGGAAGAGCTGGCTCTAAGAAGCAGTGAACAGGGAAGGCACATTGGGACGAGGGAGAGAGGTAAGTTCACAGCCTACAGAGGAGGCTGGTCTGGACTAGGAATAAAATGTGTGTTGCTAGCATGTGTTAGCTGACACATTTTAATGCTATTGTAGACAAGGCAGTGTGTTTACATGTGTTAGTTAGCTTATGTGGGCCAATGTGGGCTAAGAGCACAATTTAAATCCCAACCTAGGCAAGGCCTCAGTCAGTGATTGCAACCTCCAGGCCTTTGTGGAGCAGGCTTGAGTGGGAGAAGAGAGAAAAAAAGATCTGGAAAGAAGAGAAGTGATACGTGGAAGTGAACAGGGGTCATGGAAGAGTTGCTAGCTGCACTGCGCTTCCATAGTTCTAGGGGCTCAGACAACCAAAAACAATGTCACTGTAGCTAGAGCGATTCACACAGGAGCTGCCTCACCGTAAAGTCAAACTTTGGAACTCACTGCTGCAAGAGGTCTCAAAAACAGATTTTCTGGAGCGATTTTGAAATGGGGATGGATGGTCTGACTTCTAATAACATTTTCAGCCATATGTGTTAAAAGGATGGTCTCTCTTGTTTATATAGTGTCTTGCATTTCTCTAGTGCTTGTCCTCTTGAAAGATCCTAGTTTTTACTATGCTGCATGATGGGGCCAGTGAGAAGTTGATAGAGGCAGCTGGATTATAATTCGGATATTCCTCTCCAAAAATCACAGGTCCCATCCACTTGAGCTAAAGGAGAATCTCCATTAATAGTTAGCAGTATGGGACCCATGACACACAGTTGAGCAGTTCTGATTCTCTCCGATAGAGGGCATTGGTGCACATACATAGTGGCCAGTTCATTACGCTCTATACAGAGGTCACTTCATCAGTGAGATGCAGCCACCTCTGAAATGTGAAATGTGGCAGCTGTCAAACAGTACAGAGCAAGCTACATAACAGCTTAGCACATGGGTATAAAAAAACAACCCCTCACCACTTCAGGCGTTTATACGGATCACCTGTGGGGCTGAGGAAGGAATCCTGCTTTCTCCCCTAACCCTACCCTACTACATATAGTATGGGGCAATGGGCCCGGTGCATTATGGGTTTCCCCCCCAACCTTCGTCTGTATCATCGGGTACTAGCAACTTCCAGAGGCAGGATGCAGGACTAGGTGAATCAGTAGTTTGTTCTAGTGCGGCAAAGCCTTTTAAGAACTGATCGGTTGATGCTTATTTACAGGGAGAAGGGGGGTTCTGCTCACTGATCTTACAGCCAGAAGGGACTGTTACGACAATCTGTTCTGGCTTCCTGCGTAACACAGGCCAGAGGACCTCAGCCAGTGATCCCTGCCTCCAGCCCAACTCCTTGTGGTTGAGCACGAGTGTGTCTTTTAGAAAGAGGCGTCCAATCTTGATTTAAAGTCACCAAGTGATGGAAGAAACCACCATGTCCCTCACTAGGTTTTTCCAATGCTTAGTTTCCCTCCAAGCACCAGAGAAGCTCCCACACCCCATGGTAACTTGTCCCAATGGTTAGTTCCCCTTGCTGTTAAAAATGTGAGTCTTATTTGCTGCCAGCCACTGGATGTTAGTCGGCTTTTGTCTGCTAGGTTAGAGAGCAGAGCGGGGATGCCAATGTGCACAGCTGATTGTCTGGGGAAATGATCAGTACCACGGTATCTTACAGAGATGCTAAAAACTGGGCGGGCAGTTAACTGATGGGGTTACCTACCTAGGGCTCCTCAGCACTGGAGGGCTGCAAAAATGAACCTGGTTCCACCACAGATCGTAGCCGTAAGAAGCAAATTATTACTCGAGTGCCTCGTTTCACTGAGGGATTCGAAGGGACTGCACCACTGTTCACCAGAGCCAGATACCGGATAAACTCCCTACCCGCTCAGCTTTCAGTTGGATCCTTCCCTTTGCAAGGTGAGATTAAGGATTATTAATGAATTACTTGTTGTTATTTTTGTATCTGTATTACACCCTGGAATTTTAGACCCAGATCCAAAGCCTACCACAGTCAATACAAGTCTTTCCAGTGACTCTTGGGCTTTGGATCAGGCTTGGTTGTACAGTTCTTTGTATTTCATTATTATTGTGTGTTAGCCGGAGGGTTCCCACCATATTTATTTTCCTGTTCTTGGGTGGGTGAGAATCAAACTATTTTTATTTCCAATAAAGCCTGAACTTGCTCTCCATTCTCTCCCCCCTGCCCCCCCCCCGGGTGCATTAACCCAAGAGGGCCCTGTCGAGATGGTGGCTGGCCAATAAGCGAGCAGAGGTGGCAGCAGAGCTTTAGGACACCGTCTGCAGCCTCAGTGAGACTTGCTGCAGGGTGGTGAAACTGCCCCCTGTGCAAAGGCCTGTGCACCAGTTATGTCCCAACAGGGCCATGCCTGTAAGTCTACACTGTGGAGTAATGGAGCATAAGCCTTGAGTCAGACCTTTGCACTAGAGTCAGTTTCATCCCGGAGGATTCATGACCCTGAGAGTTCACCATGGTTTGACTGAGCTTAATTTCACTGCAAATTGTGTCAGCGACAAGGTGTTAAGCTCTGTATTCGGGGTCCCCATCACTCCCTCGTGCTCTCTGTTGTTACTGTTCCATCTCTGCTCATTGCATGCACTTGCCTACATTCCCCCTGCCCTTTTGCTGCTTGTGGAATTCTCCCCTGCTGCGTATGGGTGCTGGGTTCTGGTAAATAGCCACTGTGCTCCACCCCAGAGGTAGCTGCAATTCAGTGATTCTCTATGCACCCATAACCTGCTTCCTGGGGATGTCACAGGGGTTACTTAGATAATGAGAGTGGAATGCACTATAGCAGCACACAGTACAGAGATTGTGACCTCATGAGGGAGCCCACCTAGATACTAGCAGAGTGGGAGGCACCTCTCGGCTTTGGCCTCCTGCAGGTGCCCCAGAAGCCGGGCTGAGGAATGAAGGACCAGTCATGCACTCAGATTAGCAACTGCTGCACTAGCTCCTGTATGGGATGGGGGGAAAGAGCCAGACCCAGCCCCCACCTCTCGACCCCCAACAACAGGGAGCAGCCCAGCAGCCAATAAACTTGCCTCCCTGCAGCTGTGCAAGTCCCATCTCTGTCATGCATTCAGACATTGCGCTGCTTTCCCTGAGCCCTGGACTGTGCCGTCCAGATGCCTGGGGAAACTGGCAGCCCCAGCTAAGATGTACCAGCATCACAGTAGAGTGTGAAATGGAGACAGGGAATATTTCTTCTGGGAATGCTTGTTTCGGGCACGTATTATTAGGGAGTAGATATTTATTGAACTCTTTAACATATCAGGATTAATCTCCTGAAGCTGATCTAGGCTATGATGATCCCTTCAACAGCATCTCTTACAACTCTAATTAATAGAGCTTTTGGGAAAGAATTTATTGGAAAACCGAAAAGCTACAAATCCACTAGCCTGGGTGCTTTGCACCCTGCAGGGCTGGGGCCCCAATCCAGTAAGGCATATCAACACGTGCTTATCGTCAACCATGAGAACAGTCCCATTGACTTCCATGGAGCTACTCACATTAAAGTCGAGCACATGACATGCTTAAGTGCTTTGCTGGGGCAGGGACTATGGGAATTAACTTGTGAAAGTGACAGTCATTTCTGAAAAATCATGCGTGATTGCATGGCGGGAAGAGATCAAAGGGAAGCAAATGTGGTACCAGCTTTCAAACAAGCCAAGCAAAGTGATCCTGGTAATTACTGTCATATAAATCTAAATTCTGACCCTGATAAATAATGGAGCAAATACCATGAGAGAAAAATTGCCAGACATCTAGAGAATAATAGAAACATGCAATGAATGGCTAGGGGTTTACAAATCTGGTGAGATGGTTATTTTTTGGTTTGCTTTTTTTGTATAGAATTTTTAAAATATGAGAGGGTAGTATATTTGGAGCCTAGTAAAAAATTTGATACAGTATTTCATACAACCTTACTCTGACAATTAATTCAGATCAGCTTGGGTATAAATACTGGGGCATGGATGGAACACTGGCTCAAAGGATGTAAATTCAAGGTAGTAATAAACAGCAAAGCACTGAGTTGTGGAGGGAAGGGTTTGGTGTCACAGGGATTGGTGTTAAGTCAGGGCAGCTTGTTTATTACTCTCTTAAATGAAAAAATGACAAAGTGAACTAGCTTGGAAAAGCACAGCTAATATATTCAGCATCCTTACAACCTTGCTATTTACCAATATAACCGCTTAAATGTTGTTTGTGATGGTTCTCTATTCTGTGTACCAAACTGCACCATAGGGTCTCTATGGAAAGAAATTCCATGCTTGAATAATAGGAGTATAGTGGTAGGAATATGCTACTGACCACCTGACCAGGACGGTGACAGTGACTGTGAAATACTCAGGCTGATTAGAGAGGATACAAAACTGAAACACTACCTCCCTATTGACTGGGTACATGTCACCTCAGGATGGGACGCAGAGATAAAATTTCTAGACACCATTAAATGACTGCTTCTTGGAGCAGTTAGTCCTGGAACCCACAAGGGGAGAGGCAATTCTTGATTTAGTCCTAGGTGACCCACAGGATCTGGTCCAAGAATGAAACGCTTAGTAAAAGCAACCATAATGTAACTAAATTTAACATCGTTGTAGGGGGAAAATACCAAAGAAACCCACCACAGTAGCATTTAACTTCAAAAAGGAAACTACACAAAAATGAGGAGGCAAGTTAAACGGAAATTAAAAGAAACAGTCATAAGAGTGAAATGCCTGCAAGTTGCATGGAAATTCTTTTTAAAACACCATAATAGAGGCTCAATTTAAATGTATACCCCAAATAACAATAAGCAGTAAGAGGACCAAAATATGCCACTATGGCTAAACAATGAAATAAAAGAGCAGTTAGAGACAAAAAGACATCCTTTACAAATTGGAAGTCAAATCCTATTGAGGAAAATAGAAAGGAGCATAAACTCTGGCAAATCAAATGTAAAAGTATAATTAGGCTGCCCAAAAAAAAATGTGAAGAGGAACTAGCAAAAGATACAAAAACTAACAGCAAAAAGTTTGTTATGTACATCAGAAGCAGGAAGCCTGCCAAACAAACAGTGGGGTTACTGGACGATTGAGGTACTAAATCAAGTCAAGGAAGACAAGGCCTTTATGGAGAAGCTAAATGAATTCTTTGCATCAGTTATCACTGCAGAGGATGTGAGGGAGATTCCCACACCTGAGTCATTCTTTTTAGGTGACACATCTGAGAAACTGCCCCAGACTGAGATGTCAGTAGAGGAGATTTTGGAACAAACTGATAAATTAAACAGTAATAAGTCCCCAGGCCCAGATAGCATTCACCCAAGAATTCTGAAGGAACTCAAATATGAAATTGCAAAGCTACTAACTCTGGTATATAACCTACTGCTTAAATGAACTTCTGTACCAGGTGACTGGAGGGTAGATAATGTAACGCTCATTTTTTAAAAAAAGGCTCCAGAGGTGATCCTGGCAATTACCCGCCAATAAGCAAAACTTCAGTACCAGGCAAATTGATTAGAACTATAGTAAAGAACAGAATTATCAGACACATAGATGAACATGATATATTGGGGAAGAGTCAACACAGCTTTTGTAAAGGTAAATCAGGCCTCACTACTCTATTAGAATTCTTTGAGGGGGTCAACAAATGTGGACAATGCGGATCTAGTGGATTTAGTGGATTTAGATTTTCAGAAAGCCTTTGACAAGGTCCCTCATCAAAGGCTCTTAAGAAAAGTAGGCAGTCATGGGATAAAAGGGAAGGTCCTCTCATGGATTAAAGTTAAAAGATAGGAAACAAAGGGTAAGACTACATAGTTTTCACAATGGAGAGAGGTAGATAGTAGGGTTCCCCAGGGATCTGTACTGGGAC
Organism: Dermochelys coriacea; assembly: GCF_009764565.3. Taxonomy (NCBI): domain Eukaryota; kingdom Metazoa; phylum Chordata; order Testudines; family Dermochelyidae; genus Dermochelys; species Dermochelys coriacea. The sequence continues at coordinate 6,925,494 of NC_050076.1, forward strand.
CAGTGCTATTCAACGTATTCATAAGAAAGGGGTAAAGAGTGAGGTGGCAAAATTTCCAGACAATACAAAATCACTCAAAATAGTTAAGTCCTAAACTGACTGCAGAGAATTACAAAGGGATCTTACAAAACTGGGTGACTGGGCAACAACATGGCAGATGAAATTCAGTGTTGATAAATGCAAAGTAATGTACATGGGAAAACATAATCCCAACTGTACATACAAAATGATAGGGTTTAAATTAGCTGTTACCACTCAAGAAAGAGATCTTGGAGTCACTGTGGATAGTTCTCTGAAAATATCTGCTCAATGCACAGCACCAGGCAAAAATGCTAACAGAATGTTAGGAACCATTTGGAAAGGAATGATAAGCTAGAAAACATCATGGTGCCACTGGATAAATTAATGGTACACCCACACCTTGAATATTGCATGCAGTTCTTGTCACCCCATCTCAAACAAGATAAATTAGAACTGGAAACAGTACAGAGAAGGGTAAGAAAGATGATTATGGGTCTGGAACAGCTTCCATACAAGGAGAGATTAAAAAGACTGGAACTCTTTACCTTAGGAAAGAGACGACTAATGGGGGATATGATAGAGGTCTGTGAAATCATGAACGATGTGGAGAAAGTGAATAGAGAAGAGTTATTTACCCCCTTCATATAACACAAGAACTAGGAGTCATCCAATGAAATGAAGAAGCCGCAAGTTTAAAACAAACATAGGGAACTACTTTGTCACACAATGCACCGTCAGCCTGTGGAACTTATTGCCAGGGGATGTTGTGAAGGCCAAAAGCATAACTAGATCCAAAAAATAAATAGATAGGTTCCTGGAGGACAGGTCCATCGACATCTATTAGTCAAGATGATCAAGAACACAGCTCCATAGTCTGGGTGTCCTTAAGCCTCTGACTGCCAGAAGCTGGAACTGGATAGCAGGGGATGGATCACTCAATAAATTGCCCTGTTCTATTCATTCTCTCTGAAGCATCTGGCACGGGCCATTGTCGGAAGACAAAAAGAAAAGGAGTACTTGTGGCACCTTAGAGACTAACAAATTTATTAGAGCATAAGCTTTCGTGAGCTACAGCTCACTTCACGAAAGCTTATGCTCTAATAAATTTGTTAGTCTCTAAGGTGCCACAAGTACTCCTTTTCTTTTTGCGAATACAGACTAACACGGCTGCTACTCTGAAACCTGTCGGAAGACAGGATACTGAGCTAGATGGACCATTGGTCTAACCCCGTCTGGCCGTTCTTATGTGGACAGGAATTATGGTAAGTGCCAGAAATAACCGTCAAAGTGATAAATGGCAGGTCTGCAACTTCACCAGTAATCATCTGAAATGTGGTGGGCTGAAGGATCCTGGAAAGCAGCAATGGCTGAAAGGGACCCATGGGTGACCATGGACAGCAAATGCAACATGCGTCTGCAGTGGGAGGAGGCCGCTGCACTGAAGCACCATGTCATGGAACAGGCAGGTGATGGAGTACTCTCTCGGCTGAACACTGTTGTCAGTCGGATTGCACCTAGCACACTGAATGCAGCCTGGAGAAAAGCTGGGGCAAACTGCAGCCAGAGAAGCCATTTGCACAAGTTTTATGGTGTTACAACCCCAGGATCTATGCTGCATGTTCTTCAGCGCCATCTACTGGCACTTTATCTACTACCTACCTATCTCCAGAAAGGGGGGGGAGCACTCCGGGACCAGGGGCCTCCTTAGCAGAAGGGATATTGACAAACCAGAGGGGCTTATTAAGAGAAGAATGACAGTAAGGAACAAGGAGCTGGGGAGACTGAATTATGAGATGAGACTAAGGATTTTCAAATAAGTCTAAAGGAGCTAGGATCCCAGCTTCTGCTGAATTTCAAACGCCCTCCGTTGAAGCCCCAATCCTCCAAAGGCTTATGCACATTCTTAATTTTAAGCATGCAGGTAAATATTTGCAGGACCAGGGCCTAACAGAGCTTGGCCAAGTGACCAGCTCATGACAAGGTGAGGACATGATAATACTCTGAAAGTATTCAAAGCATGTTAACAGCAAGGAAGGGGATGAATTGTTTCGGGTGTAAAGTGTAACTACAAGTGGTGGGAAGAAATCAAGAAAGGGAAAAGTTTAGGCTGATTATTGGCTGCGGGCAGAGGTGACGCGAGGGGGCGGGTGTCATGCGGGGTCACCCCCCCCCACCAGATTTCTGACAGGGTTTATATGCCCTGCCCTGAACCCTGCTGCATACCACAAGAACCTTTAAATTGTGCCTCCCCATTATCAACAATCAGGCATTATCCCTGGCTGTGGGGAGAGAAGGGACAGCTTCTTAGAAGATTTGAAGCAGTGAAATGATATAAGCCATATTAGTTAAAAACACACTGGGCCAAACAGTGGGGGAAAATTGTGCCGGATTCGAGAACAATCCTGCCCCCAGAGACTGGACTAGGAGCTGGAGTCCCTTCTTATGTCTCTGCAAATCCGGAATATCTCCACTGAAAGCCTTGCCAGCATAAAATAGGTGAGAGTAGAAAGAGAACCCAACCTGCTTGTTTCTGTTCATCTCTCACATCTGTGGTAATTACTGGAGCTGGCCAAACAGAACCAACAAACTGCCACAAATCTGAGTTTGCATTTGGTATTCGCTGTGGTCACTGCTGGGCTCCTTTTGCCTCTGCTTTGCACAGGCGTTTGTGAGGTTGAGTTTCACTGGCAGCAGCATCTGCAGGGAGTGTGTTGCAAGATCACCAATGGAAGTGTTGTGTTTGCACAAAATGAATCTTACATGGGAGGGCCCAAGCATGTGCCAGTTCTTCCAATGAAGGGAAGCTGTCCAACCTGCATATTATAGCTGTGCAAAATCCCATGTTTGGTGAGGAAAGCAGGCAAGAGTTCTCTGTTTGCTTGAAGTTACGGGGAGGTTTGGAATGCTAGAAATAGGGCCAGCAGAGACGAATTGATGGGCAGAGTGCAGGTGAGGCAGTCAAAGGTGCATGCTAAACTATTAATCATCATTCTTTGTATTGCTTTCTCGACACTGGCCCCAAACACGATGATACAATCCCTGGCCTGAACAGCTTGTGCAGTTTATTAGCTGGATATCAACACCACGTGAGTGTCTGGTGTGTATTATTTATTATTCGTTATTATTATTATTACTGTATGTTCTCCATCTGTCTATTAACAAGCACTGTGTTGTGTTGATCACTAAACATGGACCCAGGGTGAGAAATCTTCCAAATTATATTTTCATGACCTCCGTCGCTGGAAAGGCTTTTCTCTCCAGCCTCAAACACTTTCAAATGTTTCATCTGGAGCAGATTGGGGGGAAATGAAAAAACTAGTTTTCTGAAAAATGTTAATTTTTTTTTTTTTTTGTCATTTCAGAGGCTCCAAACTGAGCCAGTTTTTTGCAGTTTTTTAAAATAAATGTTGTGGAACTATTGATGTTTATCGAAATTACTCGTTTGTTGGAATTGCAGGTTTTGGTAGATTAAAAATGTCAATAATACAAATAAACATTGATAAACATCAGCCTTTATTTGCAGACAGCAAGAATTGTTGACAAAATCAACAATTTTTCATTCTTTTTTAAAGTGTATTTTTCATCGCTGAAAACTTTTTCTTAAAAAAAAAAAAAAGTCAACCAGCTGTAGTTTAATCCAATTGAAGTGGAATAAAATATTTACTCTATTTTAGGCAACAATATAAAAAGCAGATTAAATACTGAAAAGAAAAACATGTCTAATGCGGGAAGACACGCTATAGTGCAGCCTTAAAAAGTGATTGGACTGGAATATCTCTTCCTCAACACTGTCTTTCTCTCACTGGCTTCCTCCCTCCACCAATCATGTCTCCTAGTGGCCCTGCCTCCTGGTAGATGTCCTTCATGCACCATGTTCTTAATGTCCCACATGGAGCTCTGAAGACCATTCTCTTCCCCCTTAATGCTCTGTGCAGGCCCCTAGGAAGTCCCATGTCACAGCCCCAGCCATGAAAGAGTGGGTGGGACTCATAGCTGCACTGCTCCTTTAACTTGGATGTGGATCACTTGGTGAGGTCCAGTTCGCTTTCAAGGTCTACTGCTGGCATTTAAAAATTTGCATGGGCCTCAGTGTGTCACACTTGGGGTAACTTATCACTGTATATGCCTTCTGCTGGATGGCTGTATGGTACAGGAGTCCTCCAGTATGTCACAGAAGCCAGACCACACCCGGTAGAATACCTGTGCTAGGATGATGCCAAGTGTGTTCGGTTATTCAGGGGAGAGGGGAGACGTGCTGGTAGCACATCAGAAAAATGTGTTTATTTGTGCATTTGGGGTTCTCGAGTGGTCCTCGTGGCAATTCTGTAGGACTTTGGGGCCCTCAATTACTGAACTGCCTACAGCCACATGGCGTTCAGTCCTGAGTGCTATCCTTGCATATGACCTTCTGCTCCAAACGTGTGGTCCCTTACTACTGGAGCTAACAGGCATGTGTAGATAAATTTTAGGACATCTATCTTCTATTGACTGCAGCCACTAGAAGGTGACATAAAATACACATTTGAACACATGTGGCACTCCAGTAGTTGGCAGTGCTCCTGCTCACACACTGCCTACATTCATTGCAACCTCCATCACCGAGAGATACCCAGCGTAAGGTGGTGTAATGCTGATGGCTTTGGGATGACAGCATTGAACCGAGATAGGTGGCTTCTATTTCTATCTCTGCAATACACTTCCTGTGTGACTGTGGGCAAGTTGTTTAACCCCCTTTGTGCCTCAGTTTCCCCATCTGCGAAATGGAGCCAACTGCTTCAGAGGGGCGTGAGGAGGATGATTTCATCAGTCTGTGAGGTGCCCAAACACCATGGTGATGGGAGCCACAGAAAAATCAGATATGGCATTAAACAGGTACCTTGTAGAGAGGGAGCTCCCAGCTACACTAGGTGTTCCTGTGCACATTGAATGTATATCAAATGATCATTGTTAAAATTAACAAAGGTTATTTGGGCCCTTTTCTTACCTCTTGTGCCCAGCCTTGCCACCCTCTGCACTTCCTAGCTAAAGCCATGAGGCACGATGGGACACGCGCTATGTTGTAATAATGACACGCTGTAGCAAGTTGTGAAGCAGGAGGCTGGAGCGTTGCGGGTGAGTCATTGCTACACAATAAACAACACATGGCCTAGAGCATCCCATTGTAATTATATGGGGCCCTGGTTGTGTGCAAAGGAAAAAGGAAAGGAAAACTTCTTTCAAATGAGGTGCCGTTTCGCAGGAAAATAGTTCAGGGAAGAACGGATCCATATCTTTCCAATGACAGTGTTTGAACTGCTGCCCCAGGCCTGGAATTCCCACAAGTTTTAAAAGACTGTCAAGTGTGAATATAATTAAATAATTAAATGTCTTAGTTAATTAGTCAGATTCGTTTTCCCTCTCGTGGGCGTATTGATACGGCATGCGGAGACATAGGTGCTGACTCCGTGGGTGCTCTGGGACTGGAACACCTATGGGGAAAATAGTGAGTGCTCAGCACCCACCAGCAGGCCCCACCAATCAGCTTCTCCCTCTCCCCCCGCCCCCCCCGCCAGCATCTCTCGCCCACCGTGGATCAGCTGTTCAGTGGCATGCAGGAGGCACTGGGGGAAGGAGGCGGAGCGAGGGTGGGCACACTCGGGGGAGGGGGCAGAACGTGGCAGGAAGGGGCAGGCGGGGGCAGGAAGAGGCAGGGCAGGAGTGGGGCCTTGGGAGAAGGGGTGGAGTGGGGGCAGGGCCTGGGGCGGATCAGGGGTCGAGAACTTCCGGGGAAATGGGAAAGCCGGTGCTTGTGTGCGGAGATGTGATTAAAGAGTTCCAAGCCCTGGCCCTATCCCCCAATAAGAACACTGCTCATAACGTTCATCAGCCCATCAGCTAGGTCAAATGGAAACAGCTTGAGACCTAAGGCTCAGGAGACCTGGGCCTGATTCCCAGCACTGCCATTTACTTGCTGTGTGACCTTCTGTACATCACTGCCCTTTCATGTGCCTCAGTTTCCCCATCGCTCACATTGGAATGCAGAAGCTACGGGCTGATCACCTTCTTGTCCACGTCAGGGGAGGTGTTTGTGCATGTTCTGCTGGCACGTTTGGAGCCCCTGCTGCATCGGAAGAGTTGCCCACAACAGTTGGGCTTTATGAGGAACAGGTCCACGTTAGATGCCATTTTGGCTCTCCGCTCGTTTTCGGAGATACACCGCGAGTTCAAGAAGCCCCTGCACGTGGCATATGTCAATCTCAAGGCTGCATTTGATTCCGTTGACCGAGTCGCGCTATGAAAGGCCTTAAAAGGATGTAGGTGTCCCAGCCACTCTGCTGGACTTGATTATCGAGCTGCGTAATGGAACCACTGCCCATATCCCCTCTTGGGAATCAGATGTTGGCACCTTTTAAATCAGTATCTGGTGTCAGGAAGGGCTGGGGCTGGACCCCGGCGCTCTTGTGTCAGGCAGTGGATTTCATAATGCAGCATCCCGTCAGGTCCATGGGCATTAAGACCAGTGATCTCTCGCTCTCAGACCTTGACTATGCTGATGACGTTGTTCTCGTACAGAGCCCTGACAGGTTTCCCAAGGCATTCTAGCAAATGGAAGAGGAGTTGGCCAAGGTCAACCTCCATATTTGGTGGTCAAAGACAAAGCTGCAAAACCTAGAACCAGGCCCCCCGCCATAGGCACCAACTTGTGCTACCGCCGGTGGGTGCTCGACCTCCCCCTGCCCCTGTCCCCGTCCCGACTTCACCCCTGCCCCGCCCCATCCTGCCCCTGCCTCGCCCCCATTCCAAACCCTTCCCCAAAGTCCCCGTCCCTGCCCCTAGGCCAGCAAATTTGCAGGGGTGGCAAATTTATAATAGTAGCCAGAGGCTGCTTCCCCCGGTGCCAGTTCGTGCCCTCCGCCCTCGCCTCAACTCCACCCCTTCTCTGCCCCCATTCTCCGCCCCCTTCCTGCCCCTATTGGTCCCCTTCCCCATATCCCCACCCTGGCCACGCCTCCTCTCCTGAGCGCACCGCATTCCCCCCTTTTCCCGCCTCCTTCGCGAAGCTGTTTCACGCACAAGCACTGGCAGGGAGCGGGGAGAAGCAGGACCTGGCGGCACCTTCGGGGAGGAGGCGGAGCAGAGGTGAGCTGGGGCAGAGGGGGGTGGGTGGCAATTATTTCAGGGCCTAGGGGCAGCAAAATCTTTAATCCGCCACTGCCCTATTGGATTCCTTCCCCAAATCCCGGCCCTGGCCCCGCCTCTTCCCCACCTCCTCCCCTGAGTGTGCCACATTCCCGCTTCTCCCACCTCCCTCCTGGAGCTTGTTACACCACAAAACAGCTGTTTTGTGGCGGCAAGTGCTGGGAGGTAGGCAGAGGAGCGGGGATGCGGTGCATGTAGGAGAGGAGGCGGAGGTGGGGTGAGGCAGGGGGCGGGGAGGGGAGCTTGGCTGCCAGTGGGTGCAGAGCTCCCACAAATTTTTCCTCGTGGGTGCTCCAGCCCCAGAGCACCCACGGAGTCGGCGCCTATGCCACCCTCAACTCCAATCTCCTTGGATAATGAAACTGCTGAAGCAGTCTCCAGCTTGTGCTATTTGGGTTCTATACTCGCCAGTCCCTCCAGCTCTCACACGGGGGTTCATCACCAGATTGGCATCGCAGCCATGGGTCATTTACAACGAATATGGAATCAACCTCTCCTCGGCACGACAACCCAGTTCAGGATCTGTACGGTTGTGAAACATGGACACTCAAACGGGGCAAAGCTGGAGGCTTTCCATACAAAATGCCAATGTTGAATAATGGGACATAAAATGGAACAACTTCAATCGTAATGCAGACATTTATGGTCGCTCTGACCTACTGGCTCCTGGGGTCACTGTCCGCAGAGGGCATCTTATGCTTTTTGGACATGTTACCAGAATGCCGCAAGACGGGTGGCTTGTAAAATCTGCGAGGGTGTTGTGATGGCTGATGTGTGAGAGCCTGGGAGGAGAGAGACTGTAACCTCCCATCCTTTAATATTTTTGTTGAGTGTGTGTGTCATTTTAGTCCTGGTGAAAGGTACTGGAACAACAGCCCTGGGAAATAAAACCACCTCTCCAGCCGTAGAACAGGCATAGCAGAGGGAATAATGGCTCTTCAAATGTAATCCACTGGCCGCTGTGTATTACACCCTCCCACCCCATGCAGATCCACAGGGGATGTGACTCTGTTACAGCTCTTGCGCTGTAGAGATTCATGCCTGTCGCTCTGGAGGTCCTCGGTTCAATGCCTGGTGTGTCAGTCAAGATGGTGACCAGTGTACAAACATCCCCCTTCCAGCTGTTCCTAGAGGGCAGCTCAGACTCTATGGCATCTCTGCTAAGACTGCCATCCAGGAGGCCAGTTCTGAGCAGTGGCTTTCCAGATGCCGACTTCTGTCCACTGAAGGTAAATGCTTTAGAGGCCCTGACCCAGTGACTGAGCCAAGCATATAGTTTTCTCTGGATAAAGTTCTTCTCACAGTGCTTCTGTTTTGAGAGCTCTCAGGCAGTTGAGATTGGGGATCATTAGTAGAAGAGGGCCATGTGCTGGTTTGGGCATCACAGGGCTTTCTGCAAAGCAGGAGGCTAGCAGCATGTCTGTGACGTCGCCGGGAAGAGGAGAGCATCTCTGGTATCTGCACACTGACACAAGTATTAATTTTAATACCGACAAGCTGGATTTCCACTGGGCTGAGATGTTTCAGGGATTCATAATGACGGCTTTGTAACCCGGCGGATAGTAGTTCTACCTAGAGCAGTGGTTTTCAAACTGCAGGTCGCAACCCAGAACCGGGTCGCAGAAGGTAAGGCACTGTGTCACGGCGGCTCTGGTCAACACCACCGACGGGCCGTTAAAAGTCCCGTCGGTGGTGTGCCTGGCTAAGGCAGGCTAGTCCCTAGCTCATCTGACTGCGCACTGTGCCCCAGATGTGGCCAGCAGCAGGTCCGGCTCCTAGGCAGGGGGGCCATGGCGCTCTGCATGCTGCCCCTGCCCCGAGCACCAGCTCCACACTCCCATTGCCTGGTTCCCGACCAATGGGAGCGTGGGGGGGCGGTGCCTGCGGGCAAGAGCCACGTGGAGCCGCTTGCACACCTCCACCTAGGAGCCAGACCTGCTGCTGGCCGCTTCCAGGGTGCAGCGCAGTCTGTGGTGCCAGGACAGCCAGGAAGCCTGCCTCTGCACCCCAGCTGCACCGCTGCCTGGGAGCTGCCCGAGGTAAGCCCGCACCCCAACCCTGTACCCCAATCCCCTGCCCCAGCCCTGAGTCCCACCCAAACCTGGAGCCCCTTCCTGCACGTCAAACCCCTTATTCCCAGCCCCACCCGAGAGCCTGCACCCCCAGCCCAGGCTCTGACCCCCTCCCACACCCCAACTCCCTGCCCTAGCCCAGAGCCCCCTCCTACACCCTGAACCCCTCATTCCCAGCCCCATCCCACAGCCCTCATCCCCACACCTCAACCCTCTGCCTCAGCCCTGAGCCCCTCTCACACCCCAAACCCCTAATCCCCAGCTCTGTCAGATCGCAGGCATCAATAATTTTCTTCAACTGGGTCCCCAGAAAAAATGTTTGAAAACCACTGACCTAGAGTGCGTGTAGGAACACAGCTGGTGACTGGAGAATGCAGGGCCCCTTCTTGGGGCTTGCAGTACTGATAGGGAATTGACAGTTGCCTGCCCATCAACTTGGTTTCTGTTTACACTGTGAGTGCTGGTGGAAGGAGCCGGACCGAGACTGCAGGATGGGGAGCAGGCCACCAGCATATCTCAGAGTTGCCCTGGAGGGGACACCGCGCAGGGCCAGAAACAGGGGCCAGGGTGGATAAAAATCAATGATTTATAAAATAAAATTTAAAAAAAAATTGGATTTTTTGATAAAATGCTTTTTGAGGGAAAAAACCTATCTAAAGATAGTTTTAATTAAGATACATTATAGCTCAAAGATATTTTATCATGGAATAGGGATTATAAATTCTAATTCTATAGTATGAGACAATATATTCATGTAATAAGAAAAGTTTTATAAATGAGTTCCAATAGTTCACGGATTAGGCACCCAATCTTGTGGAGTTCCAGGGGCTTCTGTATAAATTATTTAGGTTAATCTTTCTATCTACCCAGTGGGACCCAGTGCTCAATCTAGAAGATGAGGTCCAATAGTTCATGTATTAGGACCTAATCTTATGAGGTTCCAGGGGCTTCTACACAGATTATTTAGGTTAATCTTTCTATCTACTCAGTGCTAAATCTAGAAGATACCATCAGAGATGCTAAGTTTTGCAGTTCTCAAACTGTGGATTTGTGTCTCCAGAGATAACATGCTTGTTAACAGAAATAAATAAATCAATAAATAAATAGATAGAGGTGAGAAATAACAGACCTCAACCCTATGTCCCTCTGCAAAGTTGTGTACACGGAGTCAATCCCTTACTTCTCTCTAAAAGTGCAAAGTTTCAAAAAGTTCAGTGGATAGATTGTTGGGGGCGGAATAGATCTGGACAAGAAGAAGTCTGGAGATAGACATGAGAAGGGAGGGACAGGCAGTAGAAACAAAAGTGAAACTGTTTGAGCAGCATATTCCAAAAGTCTTGAGGTCTTTCTGAGTGTAGCCTTCATTGATCTGAGATCTACCATACCATTCTCTCACTAGAAGGGAAAATCTATAATGGCAGCAGGCCGTAAAAGAGACCCAGTTTGGGTTGTGAAGCATATGTATTCATATGTACTCTTTGAGTTGTGAAGAATATGTATTAAGGTTATAACAACCAACAAGAATGCACTTTTATGTAGAAATCCATGATTAAATCGAGTCTTCCTGACTAGTGATTTAAATCATGATTTAAATCAATTTGATTTAAATCAAATCCACCCTGACAGGGGCCCACCGTTCCTTCACCTCTCTGCTGAGGCTGCGCCATGTAGCAGTGGGAAGTGGACACCAGACTGGAAGCCATCCATTTGTTTCAGAGGTCACCCTTACTGGGTGTGAGAGATGGCCCCTCCTAACCTAGCCTGGATGCGAACTGGTGATCTAGAGGTGAAAGGCTCCATCCCTGATTGCCAGCCAGTCATTCCCCACCACCCCCGCCATCATCAGACTAGTCGCTCTAGAGCCGCTAGCCATTCAAGAATCGAAACAAAGAATGTGGGTGCATTACTCCATAGCTCCGTTACCTTCGCTAGGCTATTTTTAAACACCTGGGTTTGCTTCCCCCCCTCCCTATCACCATGGAAATAATTCCATTGTTTTACATGTTCCGTTCAGCACATTCAAGGCAATGGAATCAGTTCAATGCGTGTTCCAGATTGATTTTTGCATTGAACCTCCCACTCATAACCCCCCCCCCCCAGGCTCCCTTTTACAACCCAGGCCAACACTCTGAAGAGAAGCAAAGCAGAGACCGGACACCCATAGGACGCCCCTCCCGCATGGCCGGAATGGCACCTCTGCTGGCTTCAAGTCCCACCCCACGGTGCTGACCTAGAAACGGTAACGGGAGCCCAGGGATGCTCAAGGCTCATCCCTCTGTTTTCCAGAGCTGCTGAGTGACAGTCGCCCCGCCCCGGCCGCTCCAAAGAGCATAATGAGAATTTCCTACTAGAAGCAGCTCATTGCCATGGAATAAATCGCTCTAGCAGCAGGATCTTTGCAGAGGATTAGAGATATGCCAACTTGCTGAGCTAGTGAAACGCTCCCCCCCGCACACACACACACCACCCTTTGCTGAAGAGGAGGTGAAACTCCTACTGCCTCTTTTGCCAACTTAATTAATTTGCCAAATTTATCACCTACCATGGAAGAGCAGCCCAGCCGTCGCTCGTCGCTTGGCAGTTCCAAGCAAAGTTCAGCCCTATAAACTTCAGTTTTGAAGCTCCCCCTCCTTTGCACACACTCCTACCCCCTCTCACCAGCATCCTCATTCCTCTCTGTTACTCGCCTCTCCTGGCGCAGGCTAGATAGAGGGGTGGGGAAGCAGTAAAAGAGCAGCTTCCTTTTACAGGCAACAGTTTTGTTGTTGTTGTTCCTCTTTGGACTGCTGAGGCATAAAATGTCAAGCTCCGTCTGTTTCTCTCTGACACACATGGGTCAGGTCATCCCACTGAGTTGGACGATTGTAACTAACCGACGTGAAACACAGGTGGGTTTCTCGCTTGGCTTGTTCTAAGGCGGCCTTCGTTTTAGTCATCAGTCCCACGCGGGGTTATTTTAAAAGTGTCCTGGTGGGAATGTCATTTGCAATTTCATATTTTTCTTTCCCAAATATTCAGAGTTTCAATTGTAATCTCTCTCTCTCTCTCTATCTCTCTCTCTCTCAAAGTGTTCTTCAGACATAGATGTCTCACCCTGAAAGAGCCTCCCCTGCCTGAGAAGGAGACACGCATGAAATGTTAACGTGAAGTTCAGCAAAGGAGCTTTATTTTCCTCAGAGTATTTGGAGAATCACCAGAGGCAATCTCTGGGCTTTGCTACTGCAGAAGGCGCTCAAAATTCCAGCTGCACTGACAACCCGCTACAACCCCAAAACCACAGTTTACTACCATGATCGGAACCGACCACTCCTCTTGGAACGTAAGACGGGCAGCCTGCGGAGACCACAGATCCTTGTATGTGCTGCTCCATCTAAATCCAACATGTAGAGATAACTACACCTGCTCTGCAGTGCTCCCGATCTGAGTGGTCACACTTTGCACCATCCTCTGCTCAGATCAATATGGAGCATCACATTCCGGGATCTGTTTTCTGAGCAGGCTACTCATAATTAACTGTTTGTATGACAGTCATCCCTTGAGGCTGAGAGCACGGTGCCATTGTGTGAGACACCGTACATACACACAGCGACAGAGTCCCTGCCTCAGAGCGCACAACCTAAATAGACAAGGTGCGAGTGGGGAAACTGAGCAGAGGCACAGAGAGGTGACATATACACTAGGTAAGGGGTTCTCAACCTTTTTCTTTCGGAGACCCCTTCAACATGCTATAAAAACTCCATGGCCCACCTGTGCCACAACAACTGTTTTTCTGCATATAAAAGTCAAAACTGGAATTAGGGGGTAATAAGCAGGGCAATTGCCCATGGTCCCATACCACAGCGGGCCCCCACAAAGCTGAGTTGCTCAGGCTTCGACTTCAGGCCCGGGTGGCAGGGCTCAGGGCCCCAGTCTTCAGCCCCATGTGGTGGGGCTTTGGCTTTCTGCCCTGGGTCCCATTAAATCTAATGCCAGCCCTGTTTGGCAGCCCCCCTGAAACCTGATTGCGGCCCCCCCCAAGGGGCCTCAGACCCCTGGTTGAGAACCACTGCACTAGGTCACACAACAGTAACGGATCTTAAAAGAGAATCCAGGTCTCCTGACCCCTAGTCCAGCGCCCTGCCCACTAGACCATGCTGCCTTCTCTAAGGCCACCTCCTTATTCAAGGTGAGACAACCATGGTGTTGTGGGCTGAACACCACAGGGGGTCATTTTAACAGTTTGTCACACCTAACCCCAACGTTGAACATTCAAGTCCCACGGGCACAATAAGGCAAAGTGGAGATGAGCACAACATTTCCAGCTAGAGGAGAAGAAGACGCTAGGAATCGGGGGCACTTTTACATCTTGTTGTGAACCTGCAGTCAGGGCTCAGGTCACCAATAGAGCTACTGCGTTTTGGGGAATGTTCCCCTGAAACAGAAGCTCTTTTCCATCCCAAAATTCAAAGTGAGTTGTTGAAATATTTAAACTTAAAACATAGTTTTGAAGTTGGCTGTTGTGTAGGATGGGTCTATCAGAAAGCCTAAAATCCACGTTAAAATAGCTTCTTTGGCAAATTTAACAGAGACAAGGAAACTGGGGGAGCAAAAAAAATGCCGGACATAAAAAGTGCTAAAAAATTCCATGCCATTCTTTTTCTTTTTAAACAGCTTTGCTGAAGTTCGGGCAGAGATGAGTGTGAGGGTCTAATCGCAGCAAATCAGAATGAATAACCATCCAAAAATAAACACAGCAGGAATCATAGAAATGCAGGGCCGGATGGGACCTCGAGAAGTCAGCAAGCCCGGCCCCCTGCGCTGAACGATTCATCCTTTGTAACGGGCTAGCCGCAAAAACTCCATTAACAGGGCTGCCTGGTTCCTTTTCCCTCTTCTCGTACAGCCCAGTGGCCGCTGAGTCCATTCCACACTGCTACGGCGATCTTGTATCCGGGTTTTCGCAACCACTCTATCGAAGACGGACAGCAGCGTCGCTCAATAAGAGGCCGCAAAGCGTCAACACAGCGTTCGCTCGGGGCTGCTAGCCAATCCGCGTCGCCTGGGTCCTATATCCCGCCTTCCGAGGACAGACACTGCCCCGGCCCAACGGCCATGTTGAGTGTGGCAGAAGCGCTGCTCCGCCCGGGGCTGCTCCTCCGCCTGCTCCCATCGCCCCATTCCTGCGACGGGCACCGGGAATTGCTTTATGAAGGTGCTGCGGTGGCGGCTCGGCCAGATCCGGCCTTCTAGAGCCCCTGGCTGGGAGGCAAAGCCGAATGGTTGCCCCATGAAGGGCTCCGGGCGCCATCTTGAGTGTGGCACGTTCCTCTCTCCCCCCCCCATTTCCCTGCCCAGCTGCCTCCATTGAGCTCAATTGCAGCTTGAAACTGGACTTTCTGCCGGTCCGACTGCACCCGGCCCAGTTGGGATGGGGCCGGGGCCGGTGACACAGTCGCAGCTTCGTGCAAAACGTGGGGAATTGCGCAAAAAAAAGAAAAAAAAAAAAGGGGGGAGGGATTTTCAAACAAAAATTGCAATGTGGCTTTAAAAAAAATGCAAAAAAAAATCTATTTCCCCTATTTTGATTTATTCCATTGTATGATATTAAGGCGGGGGGGGGGGTCTGTCCCTCTCTCTCCACCCCATTTGCAAAGTTATGGGGGGGGAGTGGTAGGGCTCTAGCAAAAGTGGGAAAAATCCTCGATGCAGGTGGGTTTATTTGTTATTCTTCACCGATTAATTTGTGTAAATTTCTTGCTTTCGGGGAAAATGAGTTTTGGGTTTAAAATGAGATTTAAAAGGATAATGCGGGATGAGAGCGTTGATACCCAGGTAGGAAAGATGCTGGATCCTCCCCTCCCCACGAAGTGTGAAATTGGGGGGAAATCGGATCTGCTTTTTTAAACTGTAATTTCCTAGGGTTTTTTTAGGAAGGGGGGAGCTTTTGTGAATGGTATGGCTGGATCGTAAAAGGTTCAATCACCACTAAGATAAAGGGAGTGTGTGGAGTGGGGAGGGATCGCTTATTCGATCGTGGATTGAAACCCCGACCTCCTCTCCCGTGAGTTGGAAAGTCCCAGCCCCGTGTGAGGTTTTTCATAGGGACTAACGCTGCTCTTGGGTTTTAATCAGCGAAAGGCGGAATACCTCCCCCCCCCGCTGCTTGCACGGGTGTAAAACGCGCAGCTGCTCTTTGCAAAGGGGGGGGGGCGCTTAATGTAGAAGCGGATTTCTTTTGCATCAACTTTTTAAATCCCCCCTCCCCTTACAGAGTGTGGGTTGCTGCTCTAATGGCAGCGGAGAGTCGGTGAAGTCGGCGGCGGCACCGCGGCTGCAGGAGAGAGACGCAGGCAGGGAGGGGGGGGGGGCGTCGGTTTCTCCTCCTGCTTAGTTCCTCTGTTCCCTTCCAGCCTCTGGGCTCAGCGCTAACAATGCAACCCAGGGCTCTGCGTTTTGCACGCGGCATGCGGAGCGACTTCCCTGCGGAGGGAGGGAGGGAAAGGAGCAGCCATGCCGTTGCCGCGCTTTGCAGCCTCTCGCGGCACTCCGCATGCTGAGGCCTGGCGCAAACTCATTGCATCCATGGGGGGGCTCTGCCGCTTTAAGCAGCCTTGCCCATTGTTTGCCCCCCGACCAATGACCGGGCCCATCTCCCCTCCGCCGGGCCAATGGGGATTGCGCAGGGGAGTGAGCGCGCCGCCCACTAATCTATATTAAAGCTAGTGGCGCCGCGTGAGTTCTCCACTGGCTCTGTCCAAAGCCATCTTTGCATTGTTCCTGCCCCGCTCCGCTCCTCCGGCAGCCGGACCTGCACTTTGCTTATTTTTATAGCAGATCTATTTTCTATACCCCGCTCCCCACGCACCATGTCAGACACAGCCGTGGACACCAGTTCTGAGATCTCCACCAAGGTGAGGCTCCAGACCCAGCTTTCCTCCGCGCCCCCCCCTCGTTTTTTCCGCTTTATTTATTTATTTTTTTACTTTGTGTGCCCCCCCCCCCGTACCGTTTTGTCTTGTGGGGAGCGGGGACCTGCTGTGGTTTGTTTGTTTTTTTTTTTCCTCTACAAGGGGTGGGGGAAGGGAGCGTGATTTGTCTCTTAAATGTTGCAAACCTAGAGTGTTTTTTTGAGGGGGGGGGCAGTTTTGTAAAGTCTTACGCTGGAGAGGTTTTGCTGTGTGTGTGTTTCGACGAGGCATTGGGTTGATGTTGCCTGTCTGGGAATCTCTCTCCATTCAAATCGCCTCGCAGCTTGACAGCCCCCCGCCCCCAATCAAACTTGGATCCCACTTTAGTCCCCCTGCCCTAGAGAGGGGAAATAACCTGCTTGGAAAGTGGTGGGAACGGATCTGGCCTGAAACTCCCACTTTTTAAGGGGGATTGATCGCAGCCCCCTTTCTTTTGAAATGAAGCGTTTGTTGGTGGGATCGGCTGGGCTGGGCATTTAAAAAAAAAAAAACAACCCATCACCCAAACAAACAAACAACCCGATCGCTTTAATTGCACGGAAATAACTTTACAACTTGGCGGAGGCGAATAATCGGAAGCGATTTCGTTGGATGGCCGGGGGTGGGAGGCGAGCCCTGACTTTGATGGGAAACGCTTGGATTTGACTGCGAATGTTTGTGGTGATCTGCGCGGGTTCTTTGTTTAATGATGCCAGGAAGCGAGCACGCCGGGCCGGCGAAATAGCGTGGCTTTCCCTCTCGGGGATCGTAGCCCCAGCTACCTGCCCGGACACCCCTCCTCCCCCAAGCCCCGCCACTTTCAGTGTCCGCCTGGCTTCCCCAGCTGAGGACGGAGCCCGGTTTCTTCCCCCCCCTTTTTTTTTTCTTTTTAAGCGGGTTAAGATCCCCATCAGGCTGCAGGGCTTTTAACTCCAGTTAAAGACCGATTAACCTTGTGGGGCAAAAGGAGGGAGGCGAAGGGAGGGACCCCGCACTGTTTTAATCGGAAGCTTAACATCGCTTGCGCTTTGTCCCCCTTTTCCCCCTTGGCGTTTGCCCTCTGAGCTGGGCTCCCCCGCGGGGGGGGGGGGGAGCTGGCGAGCAGCGGGTGTCCCATCCGCTGCCCCCTGCACGGAGGTGAAGCCTCAGGACAGAACATGGCTCGAGCGAGGGGAGATTGTCAGGGAGCCCACGCGTGCGAGTGGGGGGGAGTCCCGGGAGGGGTAGGGGTGAAACTTCCAGCCACAGCTGCGGGGGGGGGGGAGCCTCTGGCAGCGTCCGAAGTGGCCGGGCTTGGATACAGCGTAGCGAGCGGTGGATACAATGTAGCGAGGGTCACCCCACGCGGTGCCAGCCCCGCTTTCCGCTCCGGGCCGATCACTGCGGGAGGGGGGGGGGTTGCGGCCATGGTTGGATCCTCCAGCCCTATCGGGCGGGGGGGGGCGGGGGTGTCTCTGCCCCCAGGCAGGGAAGTGTGGGGAGGACGCCGCTCTGCTCTGGGCATTGGTCTGGGTTTCAAGGTGTTCCGCCCGCCGCCCTACCCCGCTTGGGCTGGGGAAAAGGTCAGCGCCCCCCGCCCCCGACAAGCGCTACAGCGGGTTACGGGCTGCGGGGCTCAGCGCGGAGCCGCCACCGGAGTCAGCAGCCCACAATCCTGCTTGCAAATTTCGTTTTCACTTCTGTTTTCCCGCTTCTGCGATTCGAGAGTCCCCGGACCCCAGCCCGCGGGGCTCTTCCCGCCCCCCGTTTCCCTTCTGCCCCCTCCCCCCCTTGCTGAACTTTGGCTCGCTCGGGTCCCAGCCGCGGTCCAGGGGGTCCCGCCCAGCGGATGCACGGGGGGTGGCTTTGCTCCCTCGCTCGCCCTCCCCCTCCAGCAGCTTGTTTCGGAGGGATCTGGGGGCGGGGGGGTGAGAATCTAGTTAACCTTCCCCTGCCCTTTGGGGGCGGGGGAAATTTCCCCCCTGCACCCCCCTCTCCCCCGGATTTGTGTAGCAGTCCCCTACGCTTCCCTCGCAGGGGTGCACTTGGGCGCGGGGGGATAGACCGGTGTCGCCCCCGCTGTGCGAGCTGCCCCTACTGCCCGGCGGAGGAAGGCTCGGGCGATGCACCCCCAAACCTTGCAGGGAGCCGGTTCTGGAGGGGGGTGGCAGCGCTTTGCACCTTCCCCAGTCCGGGTGGGGCGTTGAGTCCACTTCCCTCCCTCCCGCCCCCGTTGTGACTGCGGCCCTGGCCAGCAGGACCCCCCATCCCCGTGGGGGTCTGGCGGGGCAGCACACCAAGGGCGCGGGTCCCGCCCGCTTCACGGCGGGACACTGAAATAAACAAGACACTGAAGATTTATTCCGCCGGGTGGGGGGAGGGGTCCCAGAGCTGCCGCCTCGGCTCCCGGGCGGTGGCTCCTGCGCTGCTCGGCACCGCCCAGCATCGCAACAGCTCGCTCATCACCACGTGCTGCCGCCTCTGCGCGCCCTCGCCCGCGCGGGGCCCCATGGGACTTGGAGTTCTCTCCCCGCGGGCGGCCTTGCGCCCGAGGGCCCCGCGGAGACTACAGTTCCCGGCAAGACGCGAAGGGTGGGGCCGGCGCGCCGGCGCTGGGCCAATCAGGAGGCGCGGAGAGTGGCGCGCGGTTTGAAATGGGGCAGGGCGCGTGGTGCTGAGGAGCCGGCGCCCCCTGCTGGCGGGAGGGTTGCTGCAGCCCACAGCCCGGCCCTTTGAAGCTGGAGTAAGCCCCATTGAGTGACTCGGAGCATTGGGGGGGGTTGCAGGTGGGATTTGGGGGTCGCAGCAGACTGGCAATAAACAAATAAAATAAATGCAGCTTCCAGTTCCCTGAGAGTCCTGGGAGCGTTCAACTTTCTTTTGCAAACTGCTGATTTTACCAAAAATTGCAGCCCCTTAAAATGCATCGCACCTTGGAGTCCATGCAAACTGAGTGACTGAATGGTGTGGCTAGAACTAAGGGGGCAGGGGATTCCCCTGCAGGAGGGCAATAAATAACATAAACAAATATTCCAGAAGTACCTGGGACTGGACCAATCCACGCAGTTTGTGGAGCATATTTTTTAGCCCACTTCTAAATGATCAGTCCTGATTGTTTTATTTGATCTGTCTGTACTGGGGTCTAGCTATGACATGGCTTATGAATGCAGTTGGTTTTGATGGTTTCTAGTATCTGTTACTACTATGTTAAATGGAATATTCAAGTTCACTTTTTGGGAGTAGGAGAAGGTGGAAGCTAGGGCTTCCCTTTTACTAAACATCACTGCTATTTTATGGACAAACAGTCTTGCTACACCTATAATTGAAGGCTCCATCAAAGCATTAAAACTAAAGTAATACTGCTACATTGACTCCTCATCTGAAGTCTGGTATAAATTTGTCTATTTGCATTGGATTCGTTCTTTGGAATGTAAAAAGTTATAGTATTTCTAGCAGAGCACTGTCACCATGCAAATAAGCATGGCTTGGTAAGTCGATTATAATTGAACTGAAAGTATCTTAAATGGAACACTGATGGCTAGTGTGTCTGATTTATTAAACTAAAATTAGTCATAACATTACTGCTCCTCCTTAGCCATGAGAACCACTTGTGTTTTACGCATAACTTCTCAAAAAGGATTATGAACATAATAACTGGTGGCTTGGAAATTTTAACTATTTCATTTCTGTGTTAAACTTGGGGTATCTTAGAATTTCCTTGTAAGTCAGTTTAAAATTGTGTGCTGGCTCTTAGTAGTTATGGCATGGCAGCTTAAATGCTAGCATCTCACTCATCCAGTAATGAGTCGGAGATAGTGTAAAAACTGATGGAGTGGGTCAGTTCAGAGAAACTGCAATTTGCATGGGATTCAAATGTTAGTGGAAGGAGGAAGTAGATCTGCACTTCTGTGAGCCATGAACAGAATATTTACTTGACTAGGTGATGTCTCAGCAACAGGTGTACTAAACCCCCATGCTTCCAAGCCGTACAGGGCTAGGTCGTAGGCTTGGTGCCTTGGGATAATGCAGTCAGACTTTATTAATCCTTGCTTGATTTATCCAGATGCCTGGGTATCTGAAAGGCTTAAGTAGTCCACTGTTGTAATACATCTGTGCTCTTGACCGAATAATCCAAAGGTTATTTTAATCCAAATAAAAAGAGAGTGATGGCCCTATTAATCAGGGCTGGCCATGCTGTGACAATGACATAGGTTGACATGAGGAAGTGACACCGACTCTGAGAGTGAAAGTGACACGCTTCCTTCCAGGCTGGGGGGCTTGCGGAGACACCACCAAAAAAAAAAAAAACCAGGTTTGCTGCTGCAGCAGAGGTAGGAAGCTGCCAAAAAGTTTCCAACACCTCATGGTCTTTGTTCAAGGCAGACTGCATGGCTGCCCTGCAACTCTGGTGAAAGGCCTCTTAACTTTCCTTGGCAGGGGTAATAACTTCTCTCGTGGCGAGCAGGATCTAGCTGCAGCTGATGCAGTCACATAAGGGGAGGATGATGCAGACTCGGGTGGCAGAGCGTTGTGCAGGAACAAAAAAGTTGGATCCATTCAGCCTGTTTGCCTAGTGACTTGGCATGACATCTTGACAGTGATCAATAGCAAAAACATATGGGCGCTTGCTCTCTCCTGCCTGTGCTTGCGGTTCGGATTTGAACTGATCTAGCAGTGTTAAACCTAACAGCGCCATGTTCCTTGGAGTAATGTGGAAAAAATCGCTGTCTTCCTGCTGTTTGACTAAGAGTCTTGAGATTTATCCTGGAGTTTCCACTCTGTGACTACAAGTAAGAGCAAGCCGGTTGTGGGAGACACCACAGGCTCTGCTAGTAACAATTTGGGCTCAGTTCTCTACCCTTCCTTGTTGTGAAGACAGCAAGTGGCTGTGCGAGTTTGCAGACCCTGGGTGACTGATTCTGTAATTCAGCGCACGCCAAAGGGCTATCAGTGGGAATGCAGCCATTTCCCCTGAACACGATAAGGTGGGAAACGAGCCAATGCTTTGGCTGCAAAGCAGACGTAGGAGACCAGCTCTTTATGTTTGTAAGATCCTGGGAGTTCCTAAGTTAAATGTAGCCACCTTTTGCTTTAATAAAGTGTAGTAATACAGACTTAAAATCTCTCTCTCTCCCCCTAGTTCCAACCCCTGCAACAACTGCCCAGAACAAGTTGCTTGTGCAAGGGATGTGAAGGGGAATTGTCTCCCAGGCCTTTCTTCCCCCCCCCCCCCCCCCGCCCCTTTTAACTTTCCTACCATGAGCATTGTAGGCTGGAATCCTGGTGACTCATTGGTTATTTTTGTTCCTTTAAGGATCTAAAAGAGAAGAAGGAAGTTGTGGAAGAGACAGAAAATGGCAGAGATGCACCAGCCAATGGCAATGCTGTAAGTATCGCTAGACCAGCCTTGGGAGATGGCCCTTTGCTTGCTGATGTTCCTGTGGACTCATTCTCTGGCATCCTCTGGGAGGAGGAAACGTTCCATGCAGCAGCACACTGCTGTGTAACCCCGTTGTGAAAGCAACATGCTGGTACAGTTTCAGAGTCAGTGAAAGCCTCCAGCCCATGGGCTATTTCTAGGTGTTCAGGGGTGGGAGGAGAGGTGTGGTGGGAGCTTTTGGGCTGACTCTTACATCCCTCAGAGAAATGTGTGTCTTCAGTGCCGCCTCCTTCTAGAAGCCATCGTTTGGTTTGAAAATGTGGCAAACAGATGGGTGGGAAAAGCCTGGTACACAAGGAAATCTGGGGTTTGCTTGTTTGTTTTTGTTTTGTTTTTTCTAAAACCTGCCAGAGCGAAACTGACAATGCTGCCTATTAATCTGACACGATGTCACAATAGACTTTAGATTCCTGTTTGAGGCTCAAGATGCAGCCGCCACATTACTGTAAAATTTAAGTCCTTCATCTTTGTTTCTGCGTGAAGCGTAGACAGACTGGGGAACAGCCTTGAAGTGAAAACACACGTAGCTTGCATGTCAGCCAGTGGGCACCTGCTACAAAAGCTGAGGGAGGGAGCCAGGCAGGGGCCTGTCTCCTCAACTTGCAGTTGCTGGATGGGTTCCTAGATCGCTTGATCTCGGGCTGTGGCTCTGTACGTCTTTGGGGGGGGGGGGGAGTGGGAATGGAATGGGGAGGCGAGCCATTTCCCTCCATGCATTTTTTTTTTTTAAGTGAGTGTCTTGTCTTGACAAGGAGAACGAGGAAAACGGAGAGCAGGAGGCTGACAACGAAGTAGACGAAGAGGAAGAAGAAGGTGGCGAAGAAGAGGACGAGGAGGAAGAGGGTGATGGTAACTTTTCACCCTGCTTTCTCACCTTAGAGTAGCCAAATCCGGCCCTTATAGGGAACCCTTTGGCAAGAGGCTTGAGTTACTGCACGTGGCCCAGGAGTGCCAGGAGCAGCATCTCCCCCTTGTGGCTGCTGTGGGGCAGTTCTCCGCCTGCTGCAACTGAGGGTTTAGCCGGCCTTGTATTGTCCCTCCCCTGCCTCCTAGCGGCCCCGCTCTGCCAGCCCGGGTTTGGATTTGTTTCCAGTGAAATCTGCCCCGGAGTTGGTTCGAACAGGCTGAGTACCGATCGCTCCCCATTCTGGCCGTGCTGTGTCGCGCAGAGGCCCTGAGTAAACACTTTCGCTCGTAGTGCGTAGTTGAAAAACCTGCCCTCGATCCCAGGAGCTGTGCAGGTACCAGCGAAACGGCAAACCGATGTCAGCTGCGCGTGGCGGGCGAAGGCACAGTCTGACTGGCCTGACCTGGCTGGGGAATGAGCCAGGCGGGCGAAGAGCAGAGCGCAAAGGAGGTCGATGCCACTCTCGTGCTGTCCGCACAATCATACTCACTTCCCAGGCGAATGATTCATGCTAAGCAATTGGTTCCACTTAAGCAGATGCATGAACCTTTAGCTTTTTCCTGCAGTGCATCTTATCTGCAGCTAGAACAGGAGCAAATGGCTCACTTAAACTTTTTCAGAATGTCTCCCCTTGCAGCTCCCAGCTCCCTCTGGTTTCCTAGCGTAACCCAGCCTTCAGGCAGGCGTCAGTGGACCACCAGTCACTTCCCTACCTGCTTCCCTTTTCAGCCTCCCCGCTCCTTTTCCAAGACTCACTTGGCTGAATAACACCATCTATTTTTATACCCCATTAAGGCTGGGAGGAGGTTGCGAACCATTATTAGCAAACCATGCCCCTTGAGCTCAACCTGAAACAAGTCTTTTGATTAGCTATTCCTGGTTAATCCCCTGCAATCTTGGGCGGCAGCACTTGGGTTGTGCTGGGCGTGAGGTTTGAGGCCAGGAATTGAAGGCCTTTAAGCAAGCCCCTGTTTGAATAAAGGAAAGTCTGGGCTCCTGGCAGCAGCCCTGGGAGGATAAGGGGGACACGGCGCTCTCAGTATAGCAACTGGTTCTTGGATAGCTCACTGGAGATACACGGGCAGCCTCGGCCTTGCAGGATGGAGGTTTAACCCTTGGAGTTGAATTTCACCCCAGCCTTGTGGAAGCCTGGGCCATCTGCCTTTTCCAAGAAACCCATGAAGGGCTGCCTGCTACTTCTGGGTGGTTTGCAGAACTGGGCTTCGCTGCGGGTGTGGGGCATTGCTTAGGTACCGTAGTGGTGAGCATGATGCAGCCCCCTCTGCTGTCACCCCCACCCCTCAAAAAAGAGCATGGATACAATGCGGAGCATTGAGCCATCTGCGCCCTGCTCCATGGTTAACGCCTGACATGGGGAGGGGGGAAGAGGGAGGCGCTCTTCGAGGGGGGGGTTAAGTCATGTCTTTCCAGCCTAACCCCCGGTAATCTCTGCGTGAAGGAGGTTCCTAAGGGGCTGATCCGAGCAGTCTAGGCATTGCATAGGAGAGAGAAAAGCCAGTAAGGGCGGCCAATGACTCTCTTGCCTCCTGTTGGTTTGAAACATTGGGAACTAAACCTCAGCCCAAAGTCATCAAATCTCTATTTAAAGATCCCCTGCGCCCCCACCCCCCCGCCCAGCCCATCATTTGCTTTGCTTAAAGAAGCTCAGGCAGCTAAATATGCCCCCAATCAGCTTGACTGCAGTCACATGATCCACCCAAGTAACCCAGTGCGTGAGCTCGCTGGCGAAGTGTTGAGCCATCACTTGCAGCTAATCTGGCAGCTCCAGAAGCTCGGGCGATGCTGGGTCTGAGCGTATGCTGGCAGGGGGCAGGCGGGTGGGCGTGCCGGGCAGATGACCCTAATCCCCAGCTGTCTATACGTGCAGCTCGTGGTGACATTTAAAGCCAGCTTACTGGCCTGAACGCTGTCAGTTTAGCTGGGCCTCCCATTATGCAAAGGACTTAGGTTGGTCTGCAACCAGGCTTTCCTCTCCCAAATCTCACGCCCCTCCCGGTTGGACTCGGGCGCCGTAGACAACATTGTTCTGATCCACTGGCCAATTTGAGCTCAAAGTGGGTCACGTCTGACTCTCTCCCTGGAAGGCTGTGGCCTGTCAGCAGAATTTGTTGGCCGCTCTGATAATTAGAATGTGTTCTGACTCAGAACTAATGCGTTCTGGCGCTCTTAACTCATTAAAGATGGACTAATAGCTGCAAAGAGAAGCAGAAGTAATCTGGAGCAGTTAGAACAACCGCTAGGAAAGGCTTTTTATATATATATATATATATATATATATATATATATATATATATATATATAATAAAAAGCGAATTCAGTGCTAGTCGCTCTATCCACATAAGGAGTGGGGGGAGAGGTGGCCAAGCCTGGGGCTCCCGGCCCTGCCAATGCGCCCCACTCCAGATGTGGAGGGGACCATCTCTAGTATCCAGGTGGCCCACTCAACTCTTGGCCCCTCTGCTGAGACCCCCCCTACCCCCAGAAAAGGGCCATGCGATGAGGATTTTGCAGCCCAGGCACCTGCAGCGATCGGCATCGGGACCCCAAGCAGCTGTCAGGCGGTAACTGCTCAGCTAGGATGCAGCTGATTTTGAACTAGTCGTATAGCGGCCTTGTCTCCTATTCCCAGCTGCCATCTTTTGTAATCATCCCCACCCTTCTCGTCCCACCCCTGCACGGCGGACATGTTGATCTGGTGTCTGGCTGCACAAGCCAGAGCCCGAGGGTGTCTGATGCCAGCCGAGGGCAGCGTGTGTCAGACCTTGCAGCGCGGGCAGGAGGGCTGTTCTGGGCGTTGCAGAGGAGCTGTGCCACGAGCTGCTGGCTGTCGGAGGGGGGCCCCGCGCAGCCTGGCACTGGGCAACGTGTACGAAGAGCTGGTGCTGCCCTTGAACGTCCGAGGAGCAGAAGGACAAGCCCTGAGCTTGTCCCCGTAAGGGTCAGGTTCCCATTCCAGCGGGTCTCTGCCTAGTCTGGCACTTTCCTTGACTGCCTGCCAGCCCCTGTGTCCTTTCCACGTCAGGCTGGACCAGTGTGAAGCTGCCACCAAAGGCTCATGTTCCCTGTTCTCCCTGCCCCCCACTCCAGGTGAGGAAGAGGACGGCGATGAAGATGAGGAAGGCGACGCACCCACAGGCAAACGGGCAGCTGAGGATGACGAGGTAGGTGGGGTGCATCAGGCTGTGAACCAAGGAGAACAGCCAGCACTACAGCACCTGGACTCTCTAGCTAGCCGGGAGCCCTCAAAGCTACTCAGATGGCTGGGAGAGGAGGGGGATTGGCAACAGTGGCGCTGGGTGCTCTGGGAAACCCTGGGGTGGATTACAGAGGGCTGGGCAGCCAGCTCCCAGCATTGTCCTCGATTTGTCAAGTCCTGATGAGTGTGGGAGCTGTAGCGCTCTGCTAGAGAGGAGGGGTGTGTGTGTGTGTGTGTGTGTCCCGCGTGTGCGCTTGGTTCTGCACACAGCCAGGCTGCACATGGGGGAGGCGGGCGCTTGCCTGAACTTTGGGTGCCTTTCCACGCTGCACCTGCTCTCCTCGTGCTTGGCTCTGGTGTCTGCTCTGACTATTCGGCGCGCACTTGGTTTCCAGCCAGACACCAAAAGGAAGAAAATGCTGGGAGCCTCTGGGGGTTGGGGGTGAATAGGTGCTTCCTGGCGAGGGGGGGTGTCTCACTTGGTATCCAGGGGTATGTCTACACCGCACGTTAAGTCTGGGTTCTGATTCAGATTTGAGCCTAAGCCCCTCTTCTGTTACACACAAGTCAGTTCGAGTCTCAGCAAGCAGCCAGGTCCTAGCACCCTGTTGTGGGGTGGGGAGGGGGTGGGTGGGTCAGAGCCTGATTTCCACTCGCTGGGGGCCAAGCCCTGTCATTTTGCAGTGTGGATGCAGCTCGAGCTGCAGACCCGAGTCAGGAGGTCCGCAGGGGGCAGGCTGTGTTTCAAAGGGACCTGGTCACTGGTGGGGGAGGTGGGATGGAGAGGCACAGGCAGGCAAGGAAGATAATTGGGCTATTAACTCCTTATCCCTGGAGGGAGAGGAGACCTAAACCCCTGCCACTATGAGCAAATGTCAAATCCCTTATTGCTGGCCCTGGCTCCACGGGGCATGTACAGAGGAGTTTAGCTTCCAAGCTGAGAAGCCCTGATTCACTACACAAACGTCGCCCATGCTGGGCAGATGCAGCCAGCGATGTGCTGGTGGCCCTGCAGGTCTCAAGCTCCCTAGCAGTACCAGCAGGAGGTGCTGGGTGAAAGAGAAGCCAGGCTGGCAGGGATGAGCCCCCTGCCTGAAACAAGGCTACGCTGCAAATCGTGGCTTTGCCTGTCTACCCATGCAACTGCAGGGCTGACCCCAAGTATAGCCAAGCCCGAAGGGATGAGCGCTCCACCCGCCTTACGCGCTTAAAGGGGCTCTGGCAGAATTTCCCCGGACAGCTCCCGGCATCCCGTGAAATCCGCACTTCCCCTGTGCCACCTGGCAAGGCTTGTCGCTGGCGCCCACCCAGCCCCCTAACACCTCTGCTCTTCCCCAGGACGAGGACGTCGATCCCAAGAAGCAGAAAACCGACGAAGATGACTAGGCAGCACATATATATATATTTTTTTTTTAAATAAGGAGAAAAACAAAACAAACAAAAGGCCAGCGCGACCTGTTCACTTTCAACTTCCAGTCGCAACACCCCCCCCCCCCCCCCCCCGCCATGGTCACCCTCCCCAAGTAGAGCGAACCTGCCTGCGATGCCGACGCCACTCGGAACGAATGCCCGAAAAGATTCCCCCCCACCTCCCATCAGTGGGGCGAGAACCCCTCTTTCCCCAGCACCGAAACTTTGAGGCCCTGCTTTCTTTCTTAAAAATACTTTAAAGGAGAATTTGTTTGTATTTTTTATTTACATTTTATATTTTTGTACATATTGTTAGGAGGTCAGCCATTTTTAAGTGATCTCGGATTGACCAAATGGGGGGCTTTGAAGTGTGTCTCTCTCTCTCTCGTTACCCATCTCTGACTTTACTTGTGGTGTGACCGCGTCCCAACAAACCATTCTCCTGAAGGAGAAAAAACGACCTTGTAAAAAAACAAAAATGCAAAAAAAAAAAAAAAATTTACAATCTTATTCTGAGCATTCCAGTAACTTTTTTTGTGTATGTCCTTTAGCTGTACTATAAGTCGTGGGTTTGTATGAGATGGCAAGGCCAAAGATAAAAGGGTTTTTTTTTCTGTCTATGAAGTTGCTGTTTGTTTTTTATTTTATTTTATTTTATTTTTTTTTTTGGCCTGTTTGATGTATGTGTGAAACAATGTTGTCCAACAATAAACAGGAATTTTATTTTGCTGAGTTGTTCTAACGAAGCTGGCTCCCAATCGCTGGTTTGTTTTTTGGTTTTATTTTTTTAAGTTGATTTGATTTGTCTGATCAGAAGCTGGGCCGGGCCGGAGAGGGAATTTGATGGCGGGATTTTGCTGGGCGCTCCAGGCCTTCCCTGTATTCAGTTAGCTTCCTAGATTCCAAGACCAGATGATGGTCTAGTCTGAGCTGTATAACGCAGGTCCATAGAACTTCCCAAATTCCTAGAGCAGATCTTCTAGCGAAACATCCAATCTTAAATTAAAAATGGCCAGTGAGGAGAATCCTCACCTTGGAAAATCGTTCCAGTGGTTAGTTATCCTCCTTGTTAAACATTTGTGCCTTATTTCCTGTCTGAGTTTGTCTGGCTTCAACCTCCAGCCTTTAGATCATGTTAAGAGACCCTACCCTGCTAGCATGAAGAGCCCATTATGAAATACTTATTCCCCAGGTAGGTACTTACAGGCTGATCAAGTCACCCCTTAAACATCTCTATAAGAGAGCCCTTCCCTTCTGTGAGTGTCTCCCGGCTGAGGATCCTAGCATCTAAACGCTAGCCACTCCCTGGGAGGGAGAAACCCTGGCATGGTTGTGGAGGTTAAATGCCCTCTTGATGGGAAAGAGACATGATTTCAGAGGTACTCCTCTCCGGACTTAGGCCTAGCTCCTCAAAGCTATTTAACTCCCAGGGGAATTGGATCCCGAAGTACCTTTCAGGAAGTGCTCCTCAGCTGCCCCAAAGGATGAACTAATATATTCACTGCAAGGGCTCTGGTCTTTCAGCCGAGCAGCCTGCTTGCTTAAGCATTTTCTAGCTGGTTTCTGGGTTAGTAGGACAGGAGTCATCAGGGGACTCACCAGAAGCAGTGCTAGAAGAACATCTGGGTGAGTGTTTAGAGCAGGGGGTCTCCCTGCAGAAGCTGTTCAGCAATTCCCAGTCACGGGAGGTGGTAGCTTCGAGAGCGGGAAGGCTCCGCAGGCTGGCCATTACGGACATGTGAATCCCAGTAAAGCTGCCAGCTTCTCCAGGGTAGTTTCTTTGGCAATTGCAAGAGGCCTGGCACTGGGCAAGAGCATATTTAAAGGTATGGACACCATCCATCCACCTAACCCTGCCTGTAGTTTGCACTCGGTTTAATCTGCCTGTCACTGCGGAGTGTTGGACTCCCCAGCGGCCTCTGGCTAGGGTTGTTTCTCCTTTAAGGTCCTGGTGTTTCTATAGGGTGCAGGGGTTGGGCGTGGGAATAGCACTCAGCCCATCCTGGGAGAGGCACAGAGCTGGCTGTGGTAGGGGAGAAGCAGCTGGAGTGCAATGGGGTTGCAGAGTCAGCCACAATAGGACTGTGAGCACTTTCATGGGATCACGTCCTAGAGTGGCTTTCTGAATGACTTTGTAGGACAAGGAAGGAGTTTTAAAAAACCCCAGCAATCTCTAACCTGCAGCCTATCTCTGCTGCTTTGCTCTAACTTCCCTCCTCCCGGGTTTTACAGCCAGGAATCGCTCAGCCTCCATCACCAGCTGAGCTTAACCAGGTGGGCCGAGCGTTCGTGAGAACTCTCCCCGGTGGGGAAACATGTTCTCTGTCTGAACTGGGCCAAGCCAAAACTAGGAGATGTCCCCCCTGCTATGTAATCTTAGTTCCTGGCTTTGTATTGCATCCTCAAGAGTCAGTGAAAAAGACCATGGAGCATGCTGCAGCAGTTTTAGCTGGTTGCAAGGGTTACTACCTCCTGTTAGTTTTAAGGAATCCAGCTGACCAACGTTCTGCACCTGAGTTGCTCTACACTTACACTGATGTTACTGAGCTAAAAGTCTGGACCATTGTCCTGAATCACTTGCCTAATTGCACCAGCAGCTGGTATGCAGCATTGTGGCAGTGTCTATCCCAAGATCTGAGACAAGGTGGGAAAGGACTGACTTTATTGGACTGACTTCTGGGGTGAGAGGCAAGCTTTCGAGCTTACACAAAGCTGGTCTTCAGGCCTGTCTTTCTCACTCAGCGGGATTTGCAATAGCTGGTTTTCATACCAGCTTTGCAGGCTTTTTCCTCTCAGGCTGGGCTGGCTATGTCCAGCCACCTTAGTCTCTAAGGTGTCACAAGGACTCTGCTTTTTTTTTTTACTTACTACCCTGGCTCTTTGAAGGATGATTAGCAGGAATGAAGGGTGATTGATTGGTGGGTTTTCCACTCTCCACCTGAATGGCTGCTTTGACCTGATATGGCTTGCATTGGCAATGGGGGCAGGGGCCAAAACTATGCACCAAAATGGAACTGGCAAACAAGGAGTGTAGGGACCCCAGCTTTGTCCCTTGAAGTAGCTGGGAGCTTACTGCAAAGACTTGGGCTGGGGAAGCTGGGTTGGAGGTGGAAGCGCTAAACCGCTACAGGAATAATAGATGTTTGAAGTGAGCAACAGACAGCACATCCTGTGCACAGCGGAGGGGCCCTACAACACAATCAGCCAGCCCATGGCTCCTCCTGATGCCCTGTTGAAGGCTCTGACTTTTGGTGGATGACCAGTGTAACCCGGATCTTCTCTTTCCCGGTAGAGCCGGGGAGAGACTTACCATCTTAACCCTTTGGAGACTGCAGACAGAGGGAGCAGCTGGTGGAGACCTGGCTCAAGGCTGGGCTAGCTCTCGCCTTGGCTGTCAGTGCCTTGGCTGTCCTGCCTCTGACAAAAAGCGGGTCGTCCCTTTGAGGGCCATGGCTGTGTGCACATCAGGAATAAAAGATGGAGGCAGAGCTCTGGAACCCAGCCCTGACGCGAGGCTGGCAGCAGCGGGCCCCAGACAAGGTTAAGGCAAAGTGTGAGCTGTCCAAAGGATCTTACCCGTCTCTGGGCCTTTAAACGCTGCAGTGAAAGAGAAGGCAAAGTCAGACCATGGGGCAGCTTTCAGGCAATGACCCTGGTTTCTAATGCTTCAGCCCCCTCAAGCTCAGGGGCTGCTGGGGCTTCCATCACTCCACCCAAGCTGCAATGGGTTTAGCCTCACCGCACCCTGGTGAAGGGCCTTATCTCCATTTTACCAATGGGGGAACTAAGGCCCAGATCTTCAAAGGGGCTTAACTTCTGCTGACCTCAGGGACTAGCCAAGGGTTGGCCAGGGTGCCTGTGGCCATGCTGGGAACTGAACAGAGGTCTCCCATGTCCATGGCTGGTGCTCTAATCACTGAACCGTCCTCCCCCTGCCATTTGCACAAGGATCTCTCTTTACAAATGTGGGTGAGTTTAACCCCCAGAAGTACATCGGTACCATCCACCCCAAGAACAGAGGCAGAGTGAGGAGCTCAAGGCCACACGGTGACAGAGGCGGGAATGGAACCCAGGAGACCTGC
Source organism: Dermochelys coriacea (assembly GCF_009764565.3). Lineage (NCBI taxonomy): Eukaryota > Metazoa > Chordata > Testudines > Dermochelyidae > Dermochelys > Dermochelys coriacea. The sequence continues at coordinate 6,956,727 of NC_050076.1, forward strand.
TCCCCAGTCCTGTGCTTTTAGGGACCGTGCTTCTCGAGCTGGGGATTTTCGCTAGGGCTGCATGGACGGAGTTTACAGGGATGCCAGTCCTGGCCCCGCAGGAGGTTTGAACTCATGGCTCTGCGCACGGAGCAGGCACAGCCTGTGTTTATGGCTGTGCAAGGTAAAATATGCCCATAAGCTTCCGGCTCTATAGAGCGTGGGTGGAGTGAAGCGCTGGCGCGCCACAGAGCCCCTGTGGTCCTGCCACTTCCCTGCACTCTGAGCTGCTTGCTTCATATTAACAAGGGGTTAAATGGGGGCTGGGAACCTGAGCTGGCACAGAGCCAGTGCCTGGCCAGGTTACTGTCCAAGGTCGCCCTTGCGAAAGGGAGGCTTTGTCTGCATGGTGAATTTGCCCAGATCCTATCGATCCATGACCAGCCCCCAGTGCAGCTGCCCTCCTGTAAACCTGCACTGTGGAGAAAGGAAGTGATATTTACCCCAGGGGAGCGCTGCAGGCATAAATCCTGGCTTGGCTGGCCTGCAAAGGGGTTTGCCCCAGTGCAGCTACCCCAAGGGCTGGAATCAGGGCAAATCCCCCGTGCAGGCAAGGCACAAGACATGGTCATAAGGCGTCGACAACTGGGGAGGGAGGGGAACCGGTTGTGGGGGGAGGAATGAGAGACAGTAGCGGCTGCGACGAAACCGCTGAGTTTATGAACCTCCACGAGAAGGGGGGAGTGAAACAATCCTATGGGAGTGAGATCGCGAACGTCTGCTCGAGCCCAGCCTGAAGGCCAGCTGCCCCTGGTCCACCACTTTCGCCCAGCCTGCCCACTGTCCCCAGCTCACCGCCCTGCCAGCCAGCTGCCCTCGGCCCACCACCCTCGCCCTGCCGGCCCACCATCCTCATCCAGCCAACCAGCTGCCCACCACCCTTGCCCTGCCCCCCCCCCAGTCCCCACTGCCCTCCCCTCCCAGCCTCACAGTCAGGCTCTTCCGGCCAAAGCTGCCTTGTATGCGAGGGGCTAACGGCCCCCGGGGGTGCGTACTGCGGGGCAGACTTGGCGTTGCTAATTGCCATGAGGGGGGAGCTCTCCTCCCTCAACCATTCCCCTCAGTCCTGCCCCCCCAGCCAGGACCAACAGGAGGTAATCTGGGGGGAACCTCTTGACACCCCCAAACGAAGCCCACTGGCAGTACCTCCAAGGCAGCTGGGCCAAGCTGTAACCGTAACAGCCTGTGCCTCTTTCCCAGCCAAGCGCAATGGCTGGGCAGCTTGGGAAGGCTCCTCCCCCCACATGTGTGTCCCTCCTGGGGTGTCCGGGAACACATGCAGACCAGCCCTTTGCACACCACGGGCAGAGAGAAGCCCTGAGATGAAAGGGCCCAGAGGAAGCCTCCGTTAAATTGGTGGCAGGGGACTCTCCTCCCGCTCTGCCTCTCCTGCCACGGATCTCCAGGTGCGTCACTGAGCCTCATGGCCCCATGGGAGGGAAGCAAGTGTTTTAATTGCCATCCTACTGGTGGGGAAACTGAGGCACACCACAGCGAGGTGACTCGCCCAAGCTCACAAAAGAAAACAGTGGCAGAGTCGGGAATAGAACCCAGGCGTCCTGACTGCCCCTCCCCCACCCCATTTCAATCACAGGGGCCTGCCCAGCTGGCCATGGGCAGTGGCCCTTGCCACAATCCTGGGCTTTTGCAATGAGGCTGGGTGCCACAAGGGGGCCTGACAAGGCTCTGAGTCTAACCTCTCGAGGGGGGGTGAGGAGGGCACCGTGCCCCTGCCAGGTTAGCAGAACATTACGTAGTCACAGCTTCTGTAGGCAGAGCTCAGTGCACGCACAGCAAGCTCCCAGCATCCCTCCAGTCCCCCCTCCGGGCCACCCTCCCATCCCCCTCTCTTTCAGGGACTCCTTGCAACCCCCTGCGCCCACCCCAACCCTCATACCAGGGGCTCTGTGTGTCCCCCATGCCCCCTCCCCCAGTGCCATTCACCCCTCTCCCCCCAGAGCAGAGTGTCCCATTGTCCCCTTCACCCCAGGGCCCTGTGTGCCCCCCTCATGCCCTTTACCCATCTTCATTCCAGCCCGCCTCCCAGGTCCCTGTTTTCCCCTCCCTATCTACCCTGCCTCCCCAGGGCCCTGCATCCCCACCCACCCCCCAAGTCCCCCCAACCCAGTCCCTGTTCCCTTATCACCATGACTCCCCATCACCCCAGTTCCTTGTGGGTTCCTGCTTTCCCCACCACCCCATTGGATCCCGGCAGGCTGTCGAGTTGAGTTCGGACTTCTTTTTGTTCGGCCAATAAATCTTCCGTGGAGGGTTTCCACCCCAAATACTCAGGAGAGCCAGGGGAATGGATAGAGTTCCTGGAGGATAAAGGGTGAGACCTGCAGACCCAGCATAGACAATCTGGCTTTCCCCACTGGCGTGTCAGTGAGCAATATTTATAAAGCACCTTCCATCCAAAGTATCCAACCAATTGATTGCAAACTCTAGACATAGAATGAGGTGAGTTAACCCACCCCTGAAGTGCAGCCACCTCTGGGGTGGAATACAACAGCTGTTTAACAACCACACGGCGATGCTCCACAGCAGAATTTAGTGCACTGCATCCAATGAGAGCTGCAGGGGAGAAATTGGTCAGCAGAATAGAACCGCCTTCCTCTCCGTTCCCATCCCATCTGGCCTCCTTGCCAGTTTCATTCCCACCTGTTCTGTTTTTTCCACTTGCCTGGGGGCCGTGTTCCCGATGGATCTCCTGGAGTTTGTCATCTGTCTCAGAGCCGCAGACAATCTAGACAACCCCGGTGCTGGGCTGGGAGGAGTGGCTAATTTTACTGACATGGGTTAGCATCCCTTTGCCATAGCCTCTTTTTCCGTCATGGCTGTGGCTCGAATTCTCTGTGCCCCATTTGCCCCCGTCTGTGTAACAGAGCTACCAGTGACTTACCTGGGAGGGACGCGGCAATGCTCAGCCACTACGAGGCACTTAATGTCGTACACAGCTGTGACGCTGTTGCAAATGCATCTACAGAATAGGAAGGTGTTGGCACTGACCCCGGGAAGCAGCGTCTCTTTGCTCCACCCCGCCGGTCCCTGACTGTAGCAGCCACGGCCCCAGGTGGTGCTGGCGAGCCAGGGGCTCGCTGGTGGGGCTGTAGCAGGCTCCTTCAGTTGTGTGGTGATTGGCACAGCAGGGCCGTCACACCTTCCCAGGGAGACATGGTCGCCTCTTCGGCTGCACTGTCAGGGGCCTGGGGCAGGGGCACCTGTCCCTACTCTGAGGTGCTCCGGGGAAGAGCAAGGCCGAGCTCCTGGGCATGTCCAGAGAGGATTTCTAGGCGAGGGAGGTGCCACTCTGTTTCAGGGCCCATCAGCACCATTCTTGCCACAAACCAAAGGGCTGTATCAAGTGGAAAACCTCCTCACCATTGGCACACATCAGAGGTACCCTCCCAGTCCGTACAAGGGTGCAGGCCACAGAGACTAGCATGCAATGCTCCTCGAGCCAAGCCACCTGGCCACCTTGCATTCCAAGACCTGTTGCTTCCATGGGCCAGACCTCTGTATTAAGGTGTGGGCCTCCGCCGGATCCAAGGGAGGCCTCCACAGGACAGGACAGGCTCCACTCTGTGCAGGAGCAGTGGGGGATAGATTCTGTTCCTGTGCCAGCCCACACATAGGGGACACTGCCTTCCTTGAAAACCCTGGCATCGGGGGCAGCGATGGAAACATCTCAGGTGAGCCGGTAGCAGGGGCATAAAACCGCCTTTGCCCGCATTGCCCTGGGCTGTGCTTCCAGGACTGGCAGCAGAGAATCACACCTTTGCTGTACATTGGGGTTGCTCGTTACTTGGCCGGAGTCCCTTTGTGAAGGGCCCTGCAATCAGAGACACTTACAAGTACAAATAAGGCTTTGCAGCAGCGCTTCACCCGACAAGCCCAGAGACAGGGACCTGGTCTAGCGAGCTGCCCATGGCCGGGGGGGGGGGGTGTCTGCTCATCCGCTGAGGAAAGGCAGCAGTTTTCCCCCTTTGGAGTGGAAAGAGAGCACACACTCCTGAGACCCGCCGATGCCCAGCATGGATCAACCGGCGGCCTGGGTATGTTACGCAGAGGCCCCAGATGTCGGAGAACAACAAAGAGCAAGGAGACCACCCAGCCTGAGAATCAAGCCTTCCTAGTCACGTTAGCCCATAGAATAAAGCGATACAAGTGCTTGCAATTAAACACCCTGGGCCGGAGCCCCCGCAGGCGCTGCTTGCCATGGGGTGGGTGGAGCTGGGCTGGTTTACATCAGCAGAGGGCCTGGCCCTAAGAAAGTAGCAAAAGGAAGAAGTTGGGTTGGAGTGAAGAGTGGAAGCGGGGTGATAGCCTGGCTCCAAAACATGGGAACCTGGGCCACCATGGCTCCGCCTGGAGATGGTGTAAAGGTGGCTCCTGTGCTGGAGAGGGACCCAGCTGCTTTCACCAGTACTGTCCTCTTCAGAGAGGCTGATCCTGGGCAACGTTGGTGGGGCCGTGATCTGTGCTCCAGGAGCTCCAGCTGGGTTCTAATCCTGCCGCAGGCCCCGATTCCCTCTGCAGACCTTGGGCGAGTCACTTATCCACTGTACCATTCAGTTTCCTGCTCTAGGAAACGGGGGACAATGACAGTTAATTACCCCCCTCCGGGGAGGATTTGGGAGGTGCTCTGAAGACAGAGTGAGGAGGCTGCAATAAAGAGGAGCGGGGAAAATAGAGGGGAAAGCCAGGAGGCTACCGGGCACCGTGATTGCATCGGAGGAAATGCACATGACAGCACTGATAGCCCCAGCCCCTGCAGCGCAATTCGTGGAAAGCTGAAGTATAATAGCTGGCTCAAGGTAGTCCTTCACTCCTTCTCCCCTTTACCGGGGGAGAAACAGGCCCCAAGCCTCCTTCTCCCTGAGTTGCCAGCCCCTCCACCCTGGAGCCTCTGGCTTCAAGTCCTGTTAGTTCCCCAGCCTGTCGGGCCCAGTAGCAGTGAGATCAGAACCAGGCCCCCGGGCTTGTCTAGGTGGGGCTCATCAGCTGCAAGGCGGCACATGCTTTATCCGTGCCGAGCGGGTGCCCCTCACACCTCATTCACAGGATCGTGGAGCCCATCTGCTCAGTGCTGGCTGGGTTAGCGCCATAATTGGGGGATTGGGAAAGCGCCCTCTGTGTTTATAGAGCCCCGGTGGGATGGGCTGTGGGGCCAGTGCGTGGCTTTGCTAGCTGTGAGCCAGCAGGCAGTGCCACACTGGTGGGCGATGCTCTGAGGCCTCTCCCTCTCGGACCGCAGACCCCCCTGTCCCGCCAGGGCAATAAGCGATGTGAGCAGGTGGGATCCAAACTTGCCCACAGTCATGGACTGGGACCCCACTGCGCTATGTACCGTACAAACCCAGAACACCACCACGGTCCCTGCCCCAAGGAGCTTCCCATCTATGTACAAGACAAGAGACAACAGATGGATACAGGCAGACCAACAGGGCAGTACCAGGAAGCAGTGAGACACTATTGGTGAGCGGCTGTGGTCACAGCACAGACACAGCTTCCCTGGTGTCCATTTGTTTGGCAGCTTTCCCGACAAAGGACAGTTCTGAAGAGTGATTTGAAGGTGGCTAACAAGGTGGCTTTGCAGATGTTTATGGGGAGCTCCTTCTCAGCATGAGGGGCTGCCCTGGAGAAAGCGTAAAGGGGGTTGTTTGAACATTTAACAAAGGGGCAGTAGTGGCTGAGATCTTGGGCCGACCGGAGCCGGGAGCCCACATCTTGATAGTGAAGGAGAGATGACGGATCAGATGGGAATTCGCCTGGACAGCAAAGACAAGCAGCTTCGGTTGGATGCGAGAGAGGAGAGATGAAACGAGAGGGGTGACGGGCAAGGAGAAATGACGAGTGATCCTGGGGACCTTAGACACAAGGAAGGGCCCTGACTTTTAGAAGATGGGTGCTTAGCACTTTCTGAAAACCAGGTCCCTTTAAGGCACCTCATGCCGGGAAGCCAAACATTGAGGCCGGGGCCAGGTCACTGGTCACTACTGAAAATGTAGGTCTTAGTGACAGTGTAATGCCTGTAATGTGGGGCTGGATATCCTGCTGGCTGGTCCCCAGAGGAGATAAGAGCCTACACACCATGTCCAGGCTGTTCTGCTGACCTCCACGGATCAGTGTGTTGCCCTAGGACAGCGCTTTACCAAGACACCTGAAACGCAGTCCCGGAGCAGGGCGAGCTGGATTTCTGAAGAAAGTGAGATCTCTGGTGGAAAGCAGGAGAATTGCAAGAGGACTGCAAAACGGCAGATTTTCTAACGCCGCCTCGGCCAGCCCAGGGAGCACAGGCAGGGAAGCGGCTGGCAGGGAGCTGCCCTTCTCCTGTGTGCCCTCAGATGAGGCAGTCTGAAGGAGGAAGGTTGCCAGTGGACACCAGATCCCCTTGCCTTGCGGAGACACAGATGTGAGCATGTAATGTACAAGCCCCAAACAGCTTGTAGCTTCCTCCCAAAGATTGGTTTGCTACCAGACAAGCTGCCCTAAAGGGATGTGGGGGCACCAGATGCTCGGGACTAAGGCTGTATTTGACACAAGCAGGAGAGAAATGGGACCGGAGGCTGGAGTTGGCTCCCGCAGGCAAGCTCATCTGGAGACCTCTGGCCATTGATCTCTGTGATGTGTGAGTCTGTGTTAGGCCCACAGCGTCCTACTGCAGGGGACAGACCTGACCTTCAGCTCATTTTCATTGTTCTTCTGAGATTCCAGTGTGAGGATCCTTCCTCCGTAGGTCTGCCAGTGCCCCTCAGTGCCAGCCCGCAGCCCCCTGGTACCAGTCCCGGGCTCCCCACACCCAGCTCTGCCAGTGCCCCTCAGTGCCAGCCCGCAGCCCCCTGGTACCAGTCCCGGGCTCCCCACACCCAGCTCTGCCAGTGCCCCTCAGTGCCAGCCCGCAGCCCCCTGGTACCAGTCCCGGGCTCCCCACACCCAGCTCTGCCAGTGCCCCTCAATCCCGACCCGCAGCCCCCTGGTATCAGCCCCGGGCTCCCTACACCCAGCTCTGCCAGCGCCCCTCAGTGCCAGCCCGCAGCCCCCTGGTACCAGCCCCGGGCTCCCCACACCCAGCTCTGCCAGCGCCCCTCAGTGCCAGCCCACAGCCCCCTGGTACCAGCCCCTGGCTCCCCACACCCAGCTCTGCCAGTGCCCCTCAATCCCGACCCGCAGCCCCCTGGTACCAGCCCCGGGCTCTCCACACCCAGCTCTGCCAGTGCCCCTCAGTGCCAGCCCGCAGCCCCCTGGTACCAGCCCCGGGCTCCCCACACCCAGCTCTGCCAGTGCCCCTCAATCCCGACTCGCAGCCCCCTGGTACCAGCCCCGGGCTCTCCACACCCAGCTCTGCCAGTGCCCCTCAGTGCCAGCCCGCAGCCCCCTGGTACCATCCCCTCCCCACACCCAGCTCTGCCAGTGCCCCTCAATCCCGACCCGCAGCCCCTGGTACCAGCCCGGGCTCTCCACACCCAGCTCTGCCAGCGCCCCTCAGTGCCAGCCTGCAGCCCCCTGGTATCAGCCCCGGGCTCCCCACACCCAGCTCTGCCAGTGCCCTCAATCCCGACCCGCAGCCCCCTGGTACCAGCCCCGGGCTCCCCACACCCAGCTCTGCCAGTGCCCCTCAATCCCAACCCGCAGCCCCTTGGTACCAGCCCCGGGCTTCCTACACCCAGCTCTGCCAGCGCCCCTCAGTGCCAGCCCGCAGCCCCCTGCTGTTCCATCACAGCCCTCTTCCAGTGGCATGTCATCGTTGTATGCCCCCCCAGGGCCGGCTCTGCCAATGGGACGATTCCATCCGGCCCCCCGAATGCACAAACAAAATGGTGTCGGATGCATAGCGTGACCTCACACACACCCCTCCAGGCCAGGTCACACTGCCTGGAGGACGCCCGTTTGTAGAAGACATTGGTGTCTTCCACATGGGGCGACCTCGGACAGTCAGTGTGCGTGAGGCCATGCTGGGCGGGGGACACCCTTGTGCATGAAGGGGTACAGCTGTGAGCACACCCCTGCCATCTTCTAAGCAGCCCTTGCCTGTTGTGTTGTGCTAGATGGTCCAAAGGTTTAAGGCATGCCCCTCTCGGCTGTGCTGGGAGAGGCCTTCCCAAATGTATGCCCCTCTGGCTGGAGGCCAACTACCTTCCTTCCCTGGAAGGAGAAACGTATAAAGAGCTGCAACTGGGTGGGATGTCAGGCCTCCCTCCCCATCCAGCGGGGCCTTGGGGTTCAATCACGGGACGGGCGTGGGGGTCAGGAGCAGGGTTAGCGTCTCTTCCTGCCTCTGCCATGGAGTCACTGCATGGCTGTGGGCCACCATGTCCCCTCCCAGTGCCTCAGTTGTGCCTATGAAGTGAGGATGATGGTACTTCAGGGGCTTGATCTGCTGTTTATTCGGTGCGTTGAGAAGGTTCTGCAGGGATGGACCTGGGGAAATACAGGCTTGTTGATAACAGGCGACCGGGCTTTCTGCCCAGTTCCACAGCCCTGGGTTGGATCAGCCAAACAGCACCGAATCAACAGAGTGCAATGTAATGGCTCCTGGCACACACAGGCCAGGCGGCCTTAGCCTGTGGCTCTGTCCGAGGGCGCGCAGGGTGCTGCCCACCACGAGGGACAGCCCAAGCTGAATCAAGGCCAATATCCACTCTGAGCCCAGGAGACTGAGGCTATCTGAAGAGCCAGGGGCCCAGTCCACCGATCTGGGACAGCCCACCAGCAGCTGATAAGGGGAACAGGGGGGAGTGCGGCTGGGGAGCCCAGCCTGCAGCACACACAAGGACACAGTGCAGAGCAGAAGGCGGATCCCCAAGACCAAGACGGAAAGTGGTGGGGAGAGGCCGGTGGGGCCGTCGCTGCGGGGGATGAGGATGGGTTGACTTGTTAGTGCGTGTGATGTAGCCAGGGGCAGGTGGCTTTCCCCTGCTGATCCACAGCGCTGAGCTCCTCTGGGAGGCAAGGGATGGAACTGGGCTGGCAGCTCTCTGGGCCGCTTGCTGGTGAAAGGCACTGACTCAGACAGGGAGCATTTGTGAAAGGATGTCAGACAATGGCATGCAAACCAAGCCCTCCATCCCCCCCCCCAGCTCAGTCACTGCTCCCGGGGGGGGGGTACGCAAAGAGCCATGTGTGACTGGCCCTGGGGCCAGCGCCGAGAAGAGCCAGCTAGCGCCCTTAGCTCAGTACACCCTGCTCCTTTTGTCCAGAAGATTCAGGAGTTGCATTTCAGCCAGGATCTGCCATTGGGTTTATTGGCCTTTCACCCCGGCCACTGCTCCCACTGCCAGTCTCATGCTGAGGGGCAAGGACGCATGGCTGGCAGCTGGAGCCGAAGATTTACAAGCTGGCCAGCAAGCTGAGGGCATTCAGCTGGGAATCCCAGCCGGGCCTGGCAACTTGAGTCTTCACTAGATTTCTGAGCGAGGAAGAGGAGCCCGGAGTTCTCTCCTCCATCTCCTGGTTTGACTTTTTTGGCCAAAGATTTCTGGAGCTGATTAGAACCCTGGGGCCCGCTCCAGCCCTGCTGTCACAGCACGGCCAGGCGTTCGTACCAAGATCTGTGAACCGTCCGAGGTGTCCGCCTGCCTCTAAATACTCCAAACGAATCTCACTGTCTAGTCGGGAGGTGGCTCTGCTTGGCAGCTTATCAGCTGCATTTCCTGGCTGGTTGACCCACTGGGCGAAGGATCATGTCCTCTCCGGGAAGGAACGAGCCCGTTTCTGTCTCCCGGATGGTTTGGGTACGGAGCTCTCTCTTGCAGCTGTTGGTAGCTGGGCAGGCGGCTGATTCTTTGCTCTGTGCGCTCGCAGGATCCCACGGGGTTTGCTCATCCTCAGGCCTCCCACATGGGGACTTGCAGGGGCGTGAGACTGAAAGCTGGTATCTCAGCCTCCCTTCAGTCCCGCTCTGGAATGGGCTCCCAAGGGGTTGGAAGCATTGTTGTGGTACAGTGCCATCTGGTGCCCCCGCAGGAGAAGTGGCAAAGCTAAGGATGAAAAGCCAGCCCTAAAATTACTGTAATAAATCGGAGGCCACCCACAATTCCACAGCTGTGCTGGGTGCACACTAGGACAGCAGCGGGGAAAGACTCCCAGCCTCCTGCTCCATCAACACAGGCTGTGCGAGGCTGTGTCGCCCGGTAGAAAGAGCACTGCCCGGAGACTCAGGAGGGGGCCGTGGTGTGCACACACCCGTATGACAATGTTCTGGCCATGGCATCTAACTGCAAATTTACAAAGAGTAAATCACTAAAAAAAGAAAAAAAAAAAGGGGGTGTCTTAGAATAAAGATGAATGCAAAATAAAACAGGGAGCTTCCATTTTGACTGAGTGGGGCATAGAAAGCTGATCCAGTTAATATGGGAAGAAGCTGGGGGTCTCAGCTCCCTTTTCAGGCCCATAGCCTGGGGCTCTTATACTCTGGGAGTGTACAGACAGTTCTTTTTGGGTGACCATGGGCCAGCAGGGACTGTTACACCCATTCCTGTTGCTCCTGGATCTGTCATGTTCCCCTGCTGATGCAATGTCAATTTGTCCTGATTTTTTAAAAGATCATCGCACTTTAGCAGGACTGGAAAGTTCCCACTCTCTTGTGCATTCCCATGGATGCTCCAGGCTTCATGCCCCTACCCTTCATTACCCATCCGGGCCGCTATCTCTGACAGACGCATCATCATGGCTCGCAGCTGTGGGGACAGGGAAGCAGGCGCTTGTGTTAGAATAACTCCTGGCTGGAGAGTGCCACCTGGGAATTCTGCTCTTGGCTTTGGGTCACGCTTCCTCCTGCTTTCCATGAGATCACAGAGCCTGAATGAGGGAAATATCCTGGACAGGATGAAAGGGAGGTGCTGGGAGTGTAATCCCAGCCAGCTCCTGCACTCCTCGGCCACACCAGAGTCCCCTGAAGAGGGAGACGGACTGTAAAAGGCTGAGCCCTGGTGCTGGTTTATGGGTCATCACCTCCAGCTGGAGAGCCAAAATGAGCTCAGTGGTGAAGCTAAAGTCTCCCGCTAGAGTGAAAAATATTCAGGGTTTGAGGCTTTTTAGAGAGGAGGGATGTTAGTAGGAGAAGGCAGCCGGCTGGGATTCTGGAGACTGGGGTTCAGGTCCTACCTCTTTGTAAAGCAGGGCTGGGGAATCATTTTTCTCTCACGGGCCACTGACCCACAGAAAAAATCAATTGCGGGCCACTCATCCGCCCAGGGGGGCATGGGGACTCGGGGCTTCCCCCGCAGCGGGGAGAGTCGATGCTTACCAGCTCCAGCCCCGCATGGGGTGGGGTGGGGGGGCGCCACGAGCCAGATGAAATTAACCAATGGCCTGATCTGGTCTGCGGGCTGTAGGTTCCCCAACCCTGGTGTAAAGGGATTCACCCACTGCAGGAGCACTGCCTTGTGGCCAGGCATGGCATAGCAGCTCTCGCCCCATATGGCACCCCCTACGGTTACACCATGACTGCGCTGGTCTGTTTTCTCATAACTTGACCCTCAGGCCAGGTCACACTTTAGTCCACCCCTTCCAGGGTACCAGAGCGTCCGACACAGCTGTGGTCCAATGACCTACAGCAGGTCTTGCCACGGTCTTTGGGCTGCATGGTCCTCACAACTCTTACCTCCGTGGGATACATACCACCGTCCTCGGTGGCTGGAAGAGGAACCCAGCCTCCCTCTGCTCTAGGCTCCCGCCCAGGGACCCTGTGGCTGGCAGCCAAGTCTGCTCCCTCAGACTGCTTGCTGCCTCCCTGGACAGCGTCCTCCCTCTTCTATCACCCAGAGAGTGGCTACCCTGTCTCTTGCTGCAGCTGCTTTCTGCTACAAACTCCCTGGCTTTCTAATTACCATCCAGCCCCTCCCCAGCTGAGCTTCATTATCAGTGCAGCCTGGCTTCTTTTTCTTCGGCAGATGCTGCCAGGTATCTCAGGCCCACATTCACCCTTCCAGGGCCTGTGTGGGGTACACACCCTGTCACCCCTCTGCCTTGCACTCACTTAGGCAAGTCACTTAACCTCTCAGTGACTCAGCCCCACAATCTGTAAAGCGGGGACGATCCTTCCTTTGACTTGTCTATTTGGATGGTAAGCTCTGTGAGGCAGGGGCTTTCTCTTGCTTTGTGTCTGGGCAGCGCTCAGCAAATGGAGCCCCTGGTCCCAAATTTGGCTTGGAGCCGGAGACACTAAGTAAAATTAGTGATAAGGAGTAATAGAGACATCACTCAGAGATCTCCGCTCTTTGTGGATTGGCTTTTGGACACCCCGCTCTTTAGCCCTTTGTCATGACTAGAGCTGGTCGGAAACTTGCCAATGAAACTTTTTGTGGTGGAAAATGCGGAGTCATTGAACCCGAACCCGTTCAGGGGAAAGGGTTGGGGTTAAGGCCTTTGTTTTTTTTAACTGCTTGAAAAAGTTTTGAGAACAGTAGCTGTGAAATGTTTTGTCTTGACCTTATTGGAACAAAAAAATTCCACTTTGCTGATTCCAAAGGGGTTTTGGGTTATAAAATTAAGATAATTATAGTAAAAAAAAAAAGTCAAAAAATTAATCAGTGGCCAGACTGAAAATAAAACATTGTGTTTGAACTGAACTGATGGATGATGATGATGATTGTTGTTGTTTTGCAAAAAAAAAATTGAGATTTCAACTTTTTGTTCCAATTTGGGATGGGAAATTTTTTAGGTATCTCAAAACCCATTGTGGGATGGGAAACCTGTTTCCCACCTTGCTCTAATCCTGAGTCCAAACAATTCGACTGCCCTCCCTGGACTTGCTCCAGCTTGTCTCACAAACAAGCTCGTTGCTCTTTCCCCTAGTTTATCTAGCCCCACCTCTTTGAGCCCATTCCCATTCACTGCAGCAGGGCAAAACTCCATCTCCGCCCTGCCTCCTGGTCCCTGGCATTCATAGATTCGTAATATTTAAGGCCAGAAGGGGCCATTAGATCATTTAGTCTGACTTTCTGTATAACACCAACCACTACATTGCACTTAGGTAGCCCTGTATTGAGCCCAATAACTTATGTTTGGCTAAAACGTCTTCCAGAAAGAGGTAGAGACTCCACCACTTCCCTTGGTAGCTTGTTCCAAATGTTAATCACCCTCACTGGTAAAAATTGGTGCCTTATTTCTAATTTGAATTTCTCTGGCTTCAGCTTCCAGCCATTGCTTCTTGTTGTGCCTTTCTCCGCTAGCTTAAAGAGCCCTCAGCTTCCTGGAGGTCTTCGTGCCTTGACCATCATTGGTAAGAACGCTGTGGCTTGACTTGACTGGGTGGCACATGCCAAATAAATAAATAGTATCCAGTGTTTTCTCCCTGTGTACACACTTCTATACTGTGATCAAGCCACCTCTCAATCTTCTTTCTGTAGACTAAATGGATTGAGTTGTCTATGTCTCTCATTGCGTGGCATTTTCTCCGATGTTGGAATAATTTTGGGGGCTCTTTCCTGCACCCTCTAGTCACCATGTGGACAGCAGAACCGGAGGCAGTATTCCAGTATCGGTCTTACTCATGCCCTATACAGAGGTAAACTCACTACCCTGCTCACTACTCCCCTGCTTATACATCCCAGGGTCACAGCTCCCCTTTTTTGCTGCAGTGTCACACTGGTGCAAGAGAGCCTTCTGTGCAGCTGCTGGCATCTGGACCCGCCAGCCTCTGTTCCTGGCCTCATGGACTCTCCATCTCATCTCAGAGCATGGTCCCTCAGCTGGGTGTTAGAGATTTCCCCTTTCCCTCTCCTGTGATTGGATACGAAGCTCCAATCAAAAGTGATTGGATAGAGAGTTTGGAGGATGGAAGATGCTGTTCACATGACACTGGGGGACATCACTCTTCACTCATTTCCAGGGTTATTTTTCTACGAACACCCATAAAAATAAAAATTCCTGATCCCCAGCTGGCCTCTGTGTTTGTTCTGCTTCTGCCGGTAGCCAGCGAGTCTCCAGCAGGAGGCCAAGATCGGCCAGGCACCACCTGTGGGAGTAGCTCAATATGGCTTGCTCTCCAAACCATCCTCTCCCAGCACCGCCTCTCCCTACCAGGCCAAGATTAGGGTTGCGGTGGCAAGGTGGAGGGGGTTGCCATGGGCGGTCAGTGCCCCGTTGGTGGGCAAGGAGCAGGAGGCAGCAGTGGCAGAGGAGCAGGACACTGGCCTATGATTCCTCCCCCCCCCCGAGAAATTTGCCTTAGTAAAAGTTTGGAAACTATAATCATGTGGCATTGATACATTGTTGCAATTCATGTTCTAGTCTGCAGCTGCTGTCAGGCATGGACATGAATGGCTTAGGTTTAGGGCTTCTGATTTTTTGTTTTAACCAATAAAACTCCCATAGAACACCCCACAACAGAGCCTTTTTAAAAAAAGCCATTTATCCAATAAACAGCAGAAACAGTTGCTTGGATCTAAGGGCTTGTCTGCATGTGCTCCATGGGCAGACCAAGGGGGTATGATTTCTAAAGCGCACTAACATGTTGCACATAAATTGGTCCATGTAGACCCTGCTTGTGTGCACTAATGGTTCCCTAGTGCACTTCAGCACAGCATGGTTTGAAACAGTTTTACATTAAAAACATATGAGGGGAAGTTACCAAGAGATGACTCATTCCGGTATATACTACTGCAATGAATAACAGACATAAATCACAGTAATACATACAAAGAGAAAGCCCCGAAGGACCCTGACTTTTGGACAACTACATAAAACTCAAAAATTGCTAAAAATAAACTCCAAAACCTGAAACAAAGAAACCCTGAAAAGCCAAAGCCCTAATTATGTTCCAGCTTTACAAAGATCAGGTTCTCTGTTGGGCAGACATCTTACCTGGGGATCTCCAGACCCACAGGCTATTTTGTAAATGGGGAAGGAGAGGTTTAGGGGTTCCCATGGAAAAAGGCTAGTAACAATGGGGTTATGCCTGTGGCTGCCTTCACAGATGCTTAAACCCCCTTACGCTCCATGGCAGGCTTCCCTCTGTCTAATCTCCAGCTTCCACTTCCTGTGTCCACCTAATACAACCCTCTTCTTCATTTCACTTTTGGTGCAAGAGTCTTCCTCTTTTGCAGGTCTGGAAATAACTTCTATCATTCGCCCACGTTGACGTCTCCAGCTTGTTTCAAATCTCAGTGGAAAATAGCACAGGAAATATACAGAGAGCTCAGAAGACAGTTACATTTTCCATAACTGGTGTTCTTTGAGATGTGTTGCTCATGTCCATTCCATATTAGGTGTCTGTGCTTGCCACATGTACCGGTGCTGGAAGTTTTTTCCTCAGCAATATCTGTAGGGGACCAGCTCTGGCGCCCTCTGGAGTGATGCCCGTATGGCGCGGTATAAGGGACACCGCCGGCTCCCCCCACCCTCAGTCCCTTCATGCCGGAAACTCCAACCTTGGGGAAGGAGGGTGGGTCATGGAATGTATATGAGCAACACATCTTGAAGAACACCAGTTACGGAACAGGAAACTGTCTCTTCTTCGAGTGCTTGCTTATGTCCATTCCAGATTAGGTGACTCCCAAGCAGAACCATGGTAAATGTGTGGACAGAATCCTCGCCAAACCGTAACAGGTCCTTATGCACGAGGTGATCCAACTGGAAATCCTCTGCGAGGACACCGGAAGTCCCTTCATCCCATCTGCTGTAGTGATGAAGAGCTGAGTTGATTTAATGAAAGGCTTGGTATGTTCTAAGTAGAAAGCCAAGGCCTTCTGGATGTCCAGCATGTGGAGACACCTCTCTTCAGTGGTCTTGTGCGGTTTGGGACAGAACACCAGGAGGAAGATGTCCTGGTTCATATGGAAGGTGGAGACCATCTTTGGAAGGAAGGCCGGGTAGGGCCGCAGCTAAACCTTGTCTTTGTAGAAGACGGTGTATGGTGGTTCTGAGGTCAAGGCTTTAAGTTCAGAGACCTGTCTCGCCGATGTCACTGCCACCAGGAATACGACCTTCCATGACAGGTGGGAAAAGGAGCAGGAACCAGCGGCTCAAAGGGTGGGCCGGTGAGCCTAGAGAGGACCAAGTTAAAATCCCACTGCAGGACAGGAGCCCACTGTGGGAAGAGTCTCTCAAGCCCTCTCAAGAATCCGACTGTCATGTCATGGGAAAACACCGTCTGTCCTTGGATCGGCGGGTGAAAAGGGAGATGGCTGTGAGATGCACTCTAATGGAAGAGTGTGCCAGGCCATGGTTCCTCAAATGGAGCAGATAGTCCAGGACAGCCTGTATAGAGGAACGGGAGGGAGAGATGCCCAGTCTGAGCAATTCAGATGCCTCCTGACTGGCTTCCTGGCACTACATTATTTCTGGCCACCCAGCGAGTATGAATGATACATCCCCCTCCATCCCCCAGCTCCAATCGCTGCAATGGCATTGCCTCCCTCCAGATCAGGTGGTCCCAGGGGGAGCTGGGCCTTTGAGGGGTTCAGGTGCCATTTCCCCTGCCATGACAGAGCAGGTGACGGAGAGCCAGGCTGCTGGGGATACATGAGGCTACAGGATGTGCAGGAACTAGCCAAGAGCCAGAGCAGAGGTGACCAAAGGCCCTGGGGAGCCAGAGGAGATGCCTGCCCAGCAGCAGGCACCGTAGGGGGTGGCCTAATGGAGCAGGGTGGGCTTGGGGCTAGGGCAGGGCTGCTGCCCAGGTTGTGGAGCACCGGGGCTGGGGTTCACCGCAGAGAGAGGGCAGAGGTCCCTCCTGTGATGCCATCTGCAGAGGGGAGCTGTGATGAGCATCTGTGATGAGCATTTGTTGGACTCTCCTTTTACTCCGGATTGGGGGGCAAATCCTCTGTCCAGCCAGAGGAGAAATGGAGGCAGCAGGTGTACCCTGCTACCAGCCCAGGTACACTGCTATTCTGTGCTCTTGGTGGGCCAGGCATTTCCCCAGGGCTGCATTTCACCCCAGCTTCAGCCTCCTCTCAGTGCCAGTGCAGCGTGAGCAACTGGAGGGGAGGCAAGAGTTGCAACGCAGGCACTGAATGTAATGTGCCCTCAGGCCACCTGTGCACCTTTTGTTTGCCTGAGTCAGATAATTAACTTCATTAAGAGGGCTCAATTGAACCAGCTGAGCATTAGCAGGCAGAACAGATCCAGGGCACCCGGCCAGGAGGAAGGCTGATTTCGCTTTTCAGGGAGTTGAATGAGCTCCTGACTTTCCCAGTGGTCAGGGATAGAAGGTCCGGCCAGAAACATGGCCAGCCATGCGAGATACAGCGTGAGTGGCATGCTCGCAGTGCCTGGCTGGCTGGATAGACAGTGCAGGAGAGGGGAGGGAGAGCTGGGGTGGATCTAGCTATTCTCTGCTTTGCTAGTGCCAGGGGACTGGTTTGACTTCCTTCCCCTCCAAGCCAGCTGGACCCCTCCTCCCCCATTCATCAGTATGGGAAGGACAAGGTGACCGTGATGGCTGATGACTCTCAAACCATCACCTCTCCCCCCAGTTGAAAACTTCTGGCCTAAAGGACCTGGGAGCCGGAGCTCTGCACAGCCCCAGGCTCTGTGTCTCGACTCCAATCCGAGGGTGGCTTAATCTTTATCTCCATTCAGCCCCCAGCAACTGGGCTAGATTCCCCACCAGTGGTGCCTCTTCCTGCTTATGGCTTTGACGTTAGGAATGCCTGTCTTTCCTGGAAAACTCCCCTGGGGATCCAACGGGTCTCTTGCATCACAAGCACCAAGCAAAGGATTCTTAGCCCAGCTGCTTAAGAAAACGGTGTTAGCCCTTAGGTAACTCGAAGGCCCAATGTACTGTTGGGAGAAAAGGCCTTTCTGTTAAAGACCCGACCATCTGTCTTTGATTGCTCCCAATGCCTACTTCAAGGAGGCTTCAGGAAATAGATAGGGAGGATGAGGCATGATATGTATAAACAAACACACAAACCCTCTCATTTAGGAGGGGGAAAAGAAAGCTTTTAGGCCTCATCTTTAAGAGAAAAGAAGCACAGAGATTTGCAAGTAGGGTTGCCAGGCATCCAGTTTTCGGATGGAACGTCCAGTAGAAAAGGGACCCTGGTGGCTCCAGTCAGGTCTGCTGACCAGGCCATTAAACGTGCAGTCAGCAGCACAGTGGGGGCCTGGGGCTAAAGCAGGTTACCTACCTGCCCTAGCTCGCACAGCTCCCGGAAGCAGCCACCAGATCCTTGCAGACCCTAGGCTCATGGGCAGCCAGGGAGGCTCCATGCCCTGCCCCTGCCCCTAGTGCTGGCTCCGCAGCTCCCACTGGCCGGGAACTGTGACCAATGGGAGCTGCAGGGGCGGTATCTGTGGACGCAAGGGCAAAGCGCTTAGCCTCCCTGGCTGCCCATGCGTCTAGGGGCTGCAGGGACCTGGCAGCCACTTCCTGGGAGCCATGGTAAGCACCACTGGGACCCTGCACCCGAAACCCCCTCCTGCACCTCAGCCCCCGCCCAGAGGTGAAAGTAAGCTGGTACGCCCCGGTACGGCATACTGGTAAGAGCCGGTGCATCGTACCAGGACCGGCTTTCCCAGACAACAATTTAAAGTCCTGGGGTAGTGGTGGCCGGGCTGCGGTGGGGATTTAAAGGGCCCCGTAGCTCCAGCCTCTGCTACCATCCCTGCCCTTTAAATCTCCACATGAGCCCTGCTGCCGGAGCCCTGGGGTAGCGGTAGTGGCAAGGCTCTGGCGGGGATTTAAAGCTCCAGCCCCTACTACCGCCGCGGCCCTTTAAATCCCCACCGCTGCTACCCCAGGGCTCCGGCAGCAGGGCTCAGGCGGGGATTTAAAGGTCCCCAGAGCTCCATCTGCCGCTACTGCCCTGGGCCTTTAAATCCCTGCCTGAGCCCTGCTGCCCGAGCCCTGGTGTAGGGGTAGGGAGGCTCTGGCGGGGATTTAAAGGGCCCCAGAGCTCCAGCCACCGCTACCGCCCCGGGCCTTTAAATCCCCGCCGACGCCCTGCTGCCGAAGCCCTGGGTAGCAGCGGCCCGGGGCTCTGGAGTAGATTTAAAAGGCCGGGGCGATAGCGGCAGCTGGAGCCCCGGGGCCCTTTAAATCCCTGATGGAGCCCAGTCGCCACTACCCCAGGGCTTTAAGGCCCTGCCTCTTCCGGTTGAGGCCACGCCCCCTGCTCAGGACACACCCGCTCTCAGCATCTCCAGATCAGCCCATTACCTGGAGAGTAACATTTGCTGACTGTGGGGAACAGGCCATGTGGGACAGACAGGTCCCAGTGGGATGGAGGCATGGCCGGGGCGCAGGCGGGGGGAGCTCCGACCCACACATTAGCCAGCCTCTCTGAATCAGGGCTGGCCCTTCCCTTCTGGGAAGCAAAGCCTTCAGCCCTGGCCTTTGGTGCTAGGCTCCTTCCCGTGGCCACGGTCACCCCAGCAGGAGCTGGTGCCCAAAGCAGGGTGCCTAGGTCTGGCTGGGGAGCACAGACTGTGACCCACCCCCGGCTCCATTGTTGGGCTTTGGTCCTGCACCAACATGTCCATTAGAGGCGCTATCTGAGCTGGAGCTAGAGCAGGAAGCTGCTTCGCTCCACCAAACGCAGGGGGATCTTGGTGTTCTCTGGGGCTCAGTCTTGCGCAATGCGCTCACCCTTCCCCATTGGTCCATAAGTCCCTGCCCTGCACCCCTCCCCATGGGCTGGTCCGCTCTTGTTCATGCAGGTCCATGCCTGCTGGCCCATCACACAAGCCACCTGCTATATATGTCTGTATCTGGTGACCCCTGGCAGCAACAGCAACCTACCAGCGGTGGGGCTTCCTTCCCCTAACCAGTAGCCAGGCCTGCTCTCTGCATGGTGTTCCCCTCTGTCCATGAATCCACAGACTCGGCGGATGGGTTTCCTCTCCCATGTGGCTGGGTCAGATCTGGGTTCCCTGGCCTGCGGAAGGGTGCTCCTCCATCTGTGACTGGGCAGAAACTTGCAACAGGTCCTCAAGGAGAGGTCTACATCTTGCTGAACCACCTCAGCCCTGTGTCTTCTTCTAAAACTCACCACGGGAGTTCATCAGACCCCAGCACAGGAACGTACCCAGCACATAGCTCAGAACTCTGAAGCCAGTTGCCAGCGGAGGGTTATAAAAACCCTACATGGGCAAGGCAGCAGGGCTTCGCAGAGCATATAAATCTGCTCGGGGGCAGGTGTGGCAATCAAGGCCAGCCACAGGCAGGAGAGGGAACGCTTATTCATGGTGAGATGGCCTCACCTGGCTTGTGCAGGAAATCCAGCAGCAGAATCACTTGGGCAGCAAGATGGTAGAAAGTGCTTGTGGGTGGCCTTCACAAATCATTGGGAGTTAGATGCCTAAATGCCTTTGTCAATTGCACTGTGTCTGTCTATAGCACCTTCCACCCAAGGATCTCCAAAGCACTTCACAAACGTCTCTCTAATATGCTGCCCGAGTGTTGTTCTCACTGTGCAGGGACCTGCTCCGAGTGCTTCCGTGAAGCCCATCAACAAAGCAAGGGATTTCTTTCTCTTCTTTGCAGCCACGAAGAAATGTCTGTAACCATGTGTCATCCTCAATGTCTCCTGCCAACCGGTACAGGAGAACCTCAGAGTTACCAACACCTCGGGAATGGAGGTTGTGTGTAACTCTGAACAAGACATGGTGGCTGTTCTTTCAAAAGGTTACAGCTCAACATTGACTGAACACAGTTTTGAAACTTTACTATGCAGAAGAAAAATGCTGCTCTCCCTTGATTTTTAGTAGTTTGTTTAACACAGCACTGTACTGTAAAAAGAACAGGAGGACTTGTGGCACCTTAGAGACTAACAAATTTATTAGAGCATAAGCTTTCGGTCTCTGCTGCTTCCTGATTGTGTACTTGTGGTTCCAAATGAGGTGTATGGTTGACTGGTCAGTTTGTAACTCTGGTGTTTGTAACTCTGAGATTCTACTGTATTTGAATTTAGCCGTATAGCACAGCGAGGTCTCAGTCCCTCCAGGAAAGGAGAGATCCAAACACCCTGGATGAAATCCTGGCCCTCTTGAAGTCACCAGCAAAGCTCCCACTTTAGTGGGGCCAAGAGTTCCCTCTGTCAGTGGTTGGTGTGCAGGCTGGCTCCTGGTTCCCATCAGCCCTTTGCTACGTTCTCACAGCCAATGACGCAAGCTGGCAGCAGGCAGAGGATCACCCAATTCAACAGCAAGAGACCAGATTGTGCAAATGGTGGGGGAGGGAACTTATTTGGCCTGGCTTCACCTTTGTCGTACAGGAGACTGGTAACCAGAGAACTACAAATCTCTCTCTTGAGCCATCATTGTCTTGTGAGCAGGAGCTGAACAGCCCTGTTCAGGACAAGACAGGTTCCGTGGGAACTGACCAGGACATGCATGAACACAGTTATGTCTTCCGCAGGACTGGATACACCAAGGCTTGTTACTACAAACGGAGCTCACAGCAGTTAATCCAAGATGCACCCACAGCCCTGACCTTGCTAGTCAAGACCTCTCCCTTTCCTCTAGCAGCTCTGCCAATCCACCTTGATCCTGAGCTTCTGCACTCTCTTCTATTCCAGTCGTGGGCCGCCCACACAGACAGCCACTCAGCGCTGACCTGCACCCCGGAAGAGAAGGGGAGGGCTTCAGTTCTACAGCTGAGTCCTGGTCGGAAGCACCAGCTGCTATTCTAGTCTTGAGGGCTTGCCGGGCAGCTCTGCTATGTTGGTTGGGGCGGGGTGAAGATGACCACCCCAGGAAAGTCCATCCCCAACCCTTCCATCTCTGTCCTCAGACCGTGTTTGAATCCAGTTGTCCAGAAACTAAAGGCCAAGGGAATTCCCATTACACAGCAGTTAGCTCCAATCTCTGGCCCGCTGAGTCGCTGCCCAGCTCTGCAGAGCTTTTCTTAAAGGCTTTCAGTCGGGTCTCCCCCCTGTACTGTTTGCATGCTGAAGGGGAAGCCTATAGCAGCATGCTTTGATCAAGGTGTGGCTCATTGTGGGTCCCTCCGATAGTATAAATAGACACTGTGGTGACAGGTGCTTCAGAAATGCAGCTAGAAGGCGAGATTACAATCAAAGTGTGACACCGGGGAAGAGAGCAACGCTGGCAAATGGCCTGAAGGGCCAGACCGGTCAGCGCTAGCCTGTTGGTCCATGCACTGGGGGCTGTTCTACACTCCATCAGTCTTGCTCCACTTCAGGGTCAAAGACACTTAAGAGCTGCAATGGGGCTGGTGACGCACCTGCCATCAGGGCCTTGCAGATCTCGGCTGCTAGCCTCCCATGGGCATAAACTATTCCTGGTCTTGCAGCCCCAGCTCCTTTGGCAGAAAGCGAAGGCTGACACACTCAGAGGCCCCACTCAGGAGGCCTTTGGTCATGGTCAGCGTGGGGTAGCATTGAGCCAGCTTTTTGCAGCCATTGGTGCCCGTCGGGAGATCTAGGACCCCACCAAGCAACTTAAAACAATGCAGCAGCATCCGTCTAATTGGAGGGTGTGTGACAGATCAGTTATCAAAGCACCTCACTCGCAGTCCTTGGTAAAGAACCAGCAGGCGTCTCTCTCTGGTGGCTTGTCCCACCCATGTCAAATGCATTCTGACTAGGGCTGTCAAGCAATTAAAAAAATTAATCGTGATTAATCGCACGGTTAAACAATAATAGCATATCATTTATTTAAATAATTGTGGATGTTTTCTACATTTTCAAAGATATTGATTTCAATTACAACACAGAATACGCAGTGTACCATGCTCACTTTCTATTTATTTTTATTACAAATATTTGCACTGTAAAAACAAAAGAAATCGTATATTTCAATTCACCTCATACAAGTACTATAGGGCAATCTCTTTATCATGAAAGTTGAACTTACAAATGTAGAGTTATGTACAAAAAATAACTGCATTCAAAAATAAAACAATGTAAAACTTTAGAACCTACAAGACCACTCAGTCCTACTTCAGCCAATCGCTCAGACAAACAAGTTTGGTTACAATTTGTAGGAGATAATGCTGCCCTCTTCTTATTTACAATGTCACCTGAAAGTGAGAACAGGTGTTCACATGGCACTGTTGTAGTCCGTGTAGCAAGATATTTATGTGCCAGATGCGCTAAAGATTCATATGTCCCTTCATGCTTCAACCACCATTCCAGAATATATGCATCCATGCTGATGACGGGTTCTGCTCGATAACAATCGAAAGCAGTGCAGACAGACGCATGTTCATTTTCATCATCTGAGTCAGATGCCACCAGCAGAATGTTGATTTTCTTTGTTGGTGGTTTGGGTTCTGTAGTTTCTGCATTGGAGTGTTGCTTTTTGAAGACATCTGAAAGCCTGCTCCATACCTCGTCCCATCAGATTTTGGACAGCACTTCAGATTCTTAAACCTTGGGTCGAGTGCTGTAGATATCCTTAGAAATCTCACATTGGTACCTTCTTTGCGTTTTGTCAAATCTGCCGTGAAAGTGTTCTTAAAACGAACGTGCTGGGTCATCACCCAAAACTGTTATAACATGAAATATATGCAAAATGCAGGTAAAACAGAGCAGGAGACATACAATTCTCCCCCAAGGAGTTCAATCACAAATTTAATGATTGCATTATTTTTTTAATGAGCATCATCAGCATGGAAGCATGTCCTCTGGAATGCTGGCCGAAGCATGAAGGGGCATATGAAAGTTTAGCACATCTGGCACGTAAATACCATGCAATGCTGGCTACAAAAGTGCCATGTGAATGCCTGTTCTCACTTTCAGGTGACGTAAATAAGAAGCTCACAGCATTATCTCCTGTAAATGTAAACAAACTTGTTTGTCTTAGCGATTGGCTGAATAAGAAATAGGACTGAGTGGACTTGTGGGTGCTAAGGTTTTACATTGTTTTGTTTTTGAGTGCAGTTATGTAACCAAAAAAATCTACATTTGTAAGTTACACTCTCACGATAAAGCAATTGCACTACAGTACTTGTATGAGGTGAATTGAAATATACTATTTCTTTTGTTTATCATTTTTACAGCGCAAATATTTGTAATAAAAATAATATAAAATGATCACTGTGCACTTTGTATTCTGTATTGTAATTGAAATAAATATATTTGAAAATGTAGAAAAACATCCAAAAATATTTACTAAATTTCAATTGGTATTCTAGTGTTTAACAGTGCGATTAATCGTGATTCATTTTTTTAATCACAGTTAATTTTTTTGAGCTAATCACGTGAATTAACTGCAGTTAATCAACAGCCCTAATTCTGACCCAAGCCCACGTGGGTTGGAAGCAGGATGTGGTATTGTTGATTTCATCTATATTCTTGCCATCTCCAGAAAGACTTGTGAGCACCGCCCTCCAGGATGTGTCACTTACTGGCCTAACAAGAATCTTTGATGATAATCCTCAGTTGAGAGGACTTCCTGGCAGCTGGTCCACTGGCTGGAGAACCAGAGTTAGGAAAGGGGCAACCACCCCAGACTGAACGAGACTAGTCTGGGTGGGGGAAGCATAGGACTGAATGTCATGATCTTTGCTCTCCACCAATCACCACCACAGAAGTGCCATGTGATCAATTTCTCTTGCTGGAAAATGGGCCCATGCGTGCGGATGGGTTGTGAGGCTCTGTCAGTTAACATTTCTCTAAACTCCTGCCAGCTGTTCCCGCCCCAGAGTGCCTGCCCTACTGCTACAATTGCTTGGATTCAGACCAAGGTGAGGCACATCTGCAACAGCAGAGCCTGCCAGAGGCAAGAAGGGGGACAAGCCCAGCCGATCTACTTGGATCTGGGCCAGCGTTCCACCCCGAAGTTCTGAAAGTGCCTGGCACATTTGTACCCATGCCCTGAGCAGCTAAGATCTTGAGGGGAGACACTGGTATACAAAGGTGCCTAAAGATGCAGCTAGGGACCTAGTGGGGTTTACGAAAGCACCTAAACAGGTTAGGCACATAGGTATTTAGGTGCCCAATGTCCATTGATTTCAAGGCACCTGAGGATCTGGATCGTAACTCCTGTTGAGACTGTCTGGCTACAGTTCTCCGGGCTGGCCCGGTCTCAGCGCCTGATTGGATAAGGGATGTGCTCATCTGCAGCTACTCCCAAACCGGACTCAAACATCAGGGGATGCCAGATACAGCTGCTGGTGATCATTCCAGCACCGTGCATGTCATGCTGTGCTCTAGAGACCATGTGGCCTTTTCTTGATGGATTACAGCATACTCGTATTTGACACACCAAACCCTGTCTGCTCTGAGGCTTGCAGAGGCTCGCCACCTCCTTCCTCCCCCCTCCCCCCCACCATTGAGCTCAAGTGTGAGCCTCATGCCTAGGTCTGTATGGCTCAGGAAAGGGCCATTGAATCCTACTTGCTGCCAGACCTCGCGTTGGACGTACTGAAAGGCTCGGCTCTTGGCTTGGGTTTTTGCAGCTGGGTGAGAGGAGGAGTTTGGTTGGACACTTTTTTTTTTTTATTGGTCACTGAAAAATATTTGTTAAAAAAACCCAACACCTTGCTGCAAGTGCCCCCAGAAGGATCACTAGTGGGCACTGTTTCCAGCAGAATACACAAATGAGGGTTTACCCTCACTGATCACTGTAGTACAGAGTACCAGGAAAGAAAGTGCTGTTGTGAGCTATTTTCCATGGTACCACAAGAGGGCAGCAGTAACACACACAACACAAAAAGAGCTGGCTTTCAGTCCTTGCAAGTTTCAGAGTAGCAGCCGTGTTAGTCTGTATTCGCAAAAAGAAAAGGAGTACTTGTGGCACCTTAGAGACTAACAAATTTATTAGAGCATAAGCTTTCGTGAGCTACAGCTCACTTCATCGGATGCATTTGGTGGAAAACAGAGGAGAGATTTATATACACACACACAGAGAACATGAAACAATGGGTTTATCATACACACTGTAAGGAGAGTGATCACTTAAGATAAGCCATCACCAACAGCAGGGGGGGGAAGGAGGAAAACCTTTCATGGTGACAAGCAGGTAGGCTAATTCCAGCAGTTAACAAGAATATCAGAGGAACAGTGGGGGGTGGGGTGGGAGGGAGAAATACCATGGGGAAATAGTTTTACTTTGTGTAATGACTCATCCATTCCCAGTCTCTATTCAAGCCTAAGTTAATTGTATCCAGTTTGCAAATTAATTCCAATTCAGCAGTCTCTCGTTGGAGTCTGTTTTTGAAGCTTTTTTGTTGAAGTATAGCCACTCTTAGGTCTGTGATCGAGTGACCAGAGAGATTGAAGTGTTCTCCAACTGGTTTTTGAATGTTATAATTCTTGACGTCTGATTTGTGTCCATTCATTCTTTTACGTAGAGACTGTCCAGTTTGGCCAATGTACATGGCAGAGGGGCATTGCTGGCACATGATGGCATATATCACATTGGTAGATGCGCAGGTGAACGAGCCTCTGATAGTGTGGCTGATGTGATTAGGCCCTATGATGGTATCCCCTGAATAGATATGTGGACAGAGTTGGCAACGGGCTTTGTTGCAAGGATAGGTTCCTGGGTTAGTGGTTCTGTTGTGTGGTGTGTGGTTGCTGGTGAGTATTTGCTTCAGATTGGGGGGCTGTCTGTAAGCAAGGACTGGTCTGTCTCCCAAGATCTGAGAGAGCGATGGCTCGTCCTTCAGGATAGGTTGTAGATCCTTGATGATGCGTTGGAGGGGTTTTAGTTGGGGGCTGAAGGTGATGGCTAGTGGCGTTCTGTTGTTTTCTTTGTTGGGCCTGTCCTGTAGTAGGTGACTTCTGGGTACTCTTCTGGCTCTGTCAATCTGTTTCTTCACTTCAGCAGGTGGGTACTGTAGTTGTAGGAATGCATGATAGAGATCTTGTAGGTGTTTGTCTCTGTCTTGCAAGGACACTGTTAATTGTCATTTTAACGCCAAGGCCAGACTGAAGGCAGAAGCAGCATGGGGTGTGCAATTCAACGAGAATGCATCAGAACACGGGGCCTGCCAACACATGCACTTTCCTGAGAAGCCTGGCTCGCAGCAGGCAGGACGCCGCTGACCTTGCTGCAGGTGTGGGTGCAGGCATGCCACATTTGACTGGAAAGGGGTGAAGAAGATTCCAGGCTGAAGCCTTTTTGAGCTCAGAAAGGGGGGCCCTGATAATGTGATAGAATCTCCCCCCAGCCTGGCATGACATCCGACTCTCTGACTAGGAGGAGTTTAAGACCAGGCTCATGCTTAGTGGCCATTTTACTGATGGACAGCCCTCCCCATCACATCAACCCTGCAGCACAACCGGCCTGCTTGTGAGCAGTCATGGACAGCTGTGATTCCAAAGCTGAAGATCCCCGTAAGGCAGGGATCTAGCTTCCGCCCAAAGCTAGCAAATGACCCAGCACCAAAATTCCTAATGACGCCAGTGGGACCTTTCCCTTTAACTAGAATGCTCCCAGCCTAAACCAGCCAGACAGTTTTGCAGTATGAGTTGAAGGTCAAACTCAGCCTTTAGTAGAGAGGGAGTAGGCCATCTTCTTCTCCAAGAAGTGCTGCCCCTGGAACACGGGTAGCTTGAGGTAGTGTGGTATGCAGCAGGCTTGGACCACCACCGCCTGTTGGTAGCTAAAGCAGAGGTTTCGATCGTGCGGCTCACAACCGTCCCCTTCCCATATTGCTAAGTAGGAGGGGTCCTGGCTGGATGGACAAGGGGAAGAGGATGAGAACCCCTGTGCTAGAAGCTTGTCTCCAGGGCTGTCAATGAAGCATCATTCACCAGCATTACATTCACCTAGAAACCATGCCATGCACACTGCTGGTGCAATTACATTACTCTGGTACCCTGAGTCCCCAGCTGAGATTGGGGCCCCATTGTGTTAGGTGCCATCTATCTGCCCCAAAGAGCTTCACCAGGATGGGTGGGAAAACGGGGGCACGGCCCGATACAGTGGCGTAATCACTGTCTCCGGCAGGCGACAGAACGTCACCTTGGTTAAGATGGATAAGCTGAAGGCCTTTTGGAATACATCCTGGGCAAACTCCTCCTAGGCGACTGCACCGCACAGTGCAGGCGTAGAGGGCGCCAGGCTTGCTGTGCCCTGTGCTGCTGGAGCCTAGTCTAATCAGCCTCTATTTCACACCTAACGAAACACACCTCAGTTACAGAGAAACAAAGTCAAAACATCAGGCCTCCCTCCCCACCCCCCTTGTCTTGCTGCATTTCCAGCATGGGCGTCACAGAACCCTCGACCCCAGGGACAGATCACATTCAAGAGCATGCTAGCACCTGATGCCAATGGGACGCTATTTAAAACCTGCCATCATAGCAACATATTGGAACGGGTGCAATTCTCCAAGGAGGTAATCACATACGAAGACTGTTTCAACAGGACCAAGCATAGGCTCAAGTGTGTGAAAATTAATATCCCAGGTATTACAGGCCCCCACAAACCGAGAGGCTTTTTTAAAAATCATGTGCATTCCTCTTTTATTATTCTGAAAAACGCTCCCTGCTACTAGGTTGTAGCTTTTCTTGTTGACAAGAAGCCGCCTCTGCAGCGTGTCACTGGCTAACTCTGCCTGAACTGCCAGTTGGAGGCATAGTGGTAAGCATCCGAATATAGCTCCATGTAAACACTGAAATGGGCTAAAACTGTTTACCAGGACAGTTGAGAGCTGTAATTTTACCTGGTGTACATAGGTTATTTTGGGTTTGAAAAGCAGTTTGAAAATGTGAGGCCATGCTATAAACCTGGGTAATTTACATGCAACTTACCTAGCGCATTCGGACTGTGCTGGCTTTGGGGCATGTGTGCCTGAACTTTGACCCGGCCCCAGGCTGCGAGCCTGCTTGGCACAGGGTTTACATTTCATTGGTTAAAGTGACTCTCCTTCCAATTTGCCAACTGCTTCCAAATGGAGATTCTCACCCCCAACCACACACATATCCCCACCTCTCCTCTCCCAGTCACTCACTGAATGATTCTCGGGACTTGTCTACCCGGTGATTTAGTGTACAGCAAGCCAAAGTGTGAATCTACAGTGCAGTAGCATGTGGGCCATGTGGACCCAACTACGCACATTGGAAGTTTCATAGTGTGCTTTGACATACTAGTGTTTCAAACAGTCCTGGTCCCCTCCTAAGAGATGGCCTAGTTGGGGCATGATGCTGGGAATAATGCACTTTCTTCTCCCAGATTAACAATCCAGCATCAATTCAGGTGCTGAAATGATGCATTTCCCTTATCCCCTATCATTTTCTTTTGAATCAGTCCCCATTCACAGGATGGTTTGATCTCACAATCCTCCTAGTTACGCTCATCAATGTCCACTAATCATAGAACTGCCAGTGATGTCTGAGAGCAAAAACTGAAGGCACGGTCTGTGCAAGATTTAAGTTTACTAAGGGAATGAAGATTGCTAATGATAAGAAACGTAACAGGAGCTGTGAACGAGTGTGTGTGTGTGTGTGTGTGTTTGGAAAAGCCCTTTGCAGCAGAAGCGCCCTGTGGGGCAGTCAATAGTCCCACACTGGGGAAGAAGGCCCCAGACAGGAACGGTGTGTGGGGCTAGCCCTGCCCCTATCGATCATGTATGGTAGAGAGGAGGCCATTAAAAAGAAGGAAATGGCTGCAGTCAGCTGTGGGGAAGATCATCCTGGGTAGGAAATGGGTGGAGTGATTCCTTAAGCCACAGGTGGAGCTCCCAGCCAGAAGATCTCCACCCAGATTCTACAGGGAGTGCAGCAGACTCCCAGGGTAAGCCCCACAGAGAAAGCCCCATTCAGCCACCCAGCCAGAAGGACTCCTTGAAAACTGCTACACAGACAGCCCTGAAATATGAAAGTACTGTTGGCCTCTTTCCCTTTCATTTGGCTCTGGGAAATTATTCTTGGGTGTGCTGGGACATTTAACTTCCTTTGGATCCCCATCAGAAAAGACTTACGAAGGCCCACAAGGGCAGGGCCCCCCTTGCAAGAAATAAGAAAGTGAGCCTGTGTATAAGCCACCTAGTGGAAATAACTGGCTGTCACCAGGGTCTCCTGTGGCCTGGGAGAAAAGCTTAAGGCCACTCTCTTACACTTGATGTTAGCCACTGTAGCCCAAACAGAGCCCCCAGTACAGCATTTTAGTCTCGAGTAAACTCAAGAAAGAGGCATCTTTAGTGATCATAGCTAATGCCGCTCTTCCTGGAGTTTGTGAATACGGTGGACTATGTTAAGTGCTAGTCTATTCAATATAACTCCCATTTTCCAGAGGGTTTTGGACATACCCAGTAGAGTCTGGATAAACTAACGTCTGTGCATTGCTACACAGGGAAATGAGTAAGCGTAGGTTAACAACTGGTTGAATGAACAGAGACAATCCTAGTGTGGAGGGGGGAATCTGAAGGAAAACCTGGTCATCAGCTATAGTTTTCACCTTATTTGGAGGAAGCCTTGAGGAGCAAAGAGTCCAGAAAGAACTTAGTATGGCAGTACTGACAAAACCTTTGTTCTGCTGCCGTTGGCTTGCTGGCAATGGGCTTTTACGCTGCAGTCTGTCACTTGCTCACATTTTTAAAATAAGAGGGGAAAAACACAGCTGAAAGCGTTTCCATTCTTTGGACGGTACGAATGTTTTAATTCAGAAATTTGCTTTAATTACATTATGTAATATCAGACTATTTTACAAGTTTAGGGTATGAGAATGAATAGACCACTACACAGAAATCCAGAGAAAGCATAAAAACTAAACATGGGAAAGGAAAAAGTTAACTTAATCCAAAACAAAGTGCTGAGAGAAGGTGCAAGTGGAAATGAGTGATTATGTATCAAGATCCAGAAAAGTACAAAGGATGAAACTAACATAATTTACAGTATTGGTTCTGCACAACCATTTTTTGCCCATTTTTACAGAGTCTTTATTTCCCCCCATCACTGAGCTGATGGTTGCGTCTCTCAGGGTTGGGTTTGGTCGTAGGGGAAAACCAAATAACTGATGGGCAAACGTCACAACCCCCGGTGAGCTGGTCCCCAGGCTCACCCCTACAGGAAGTGTCTTCCACTGGATAGGCAAGGGGTTCTGCACCAAGAACTGTACAGAGGAAAACTAAAAACAGCTCCCAAAAGCCCCCTTATCTCAAACGTAGAAAAGTCTCACTCTGGAAGTGCTTACAAGGAGGTCATCATCGAAGAACTTGGTTTCTATAATAACGTTACCACTGTGGAGGGAAATTAAAAGGAAAGCAAGGAGATATTAGACAAAAGCAATTACAGAATACTACAGCTAAAAGTGCTCTTGCTGGCTTGAGCTAACTCCCTGTCCCCACAATACCTGCTGCCTTTTATTTAAGAATATTTATTGTAAGCATTGAATAATGCAAACAGTAGCAGCACTGTAACCCGATGCCATCAGCAACAGATTAGAACGGAGGGCTGTTCTTTACAAAGTGCTATCAGCCTTATTTTCCACAGACAATGAGAGACTTGCCCATTGCATTCCTATAGGGAGCTGCTCCCCCATGTAAAGATGAACTATTTCTGTTCATTGGATTGAATGGCACACTGGCTGTGTCACAGGGCAGAGCAGGGAGGGGATGTATATGATACCCATGAATGGTTAACTTCTGCACAATGTTTTTGAAGCCATGGGTAAAGTTGTAGCATGGGTGGTCACCTTGTGTTACTCATTCTCTACTGGGAGACATGAAAAGCAGCACCACACTTCCTACGCTGTTATTCCTCTCCAGGTCCCCATATGCCCTCTAGCATGGAGGGACCTACCTCAACCAAGGATGTGATTCTCCCAAGAAATGCTTAAAAGCAAGTGTCTTGTCTGAACCGCAGTGGAAAGCTCTAGTGTCCCACATGGAATATAGATTTTGGGTATGACTGCACACTTTGCTGGTCCAAGTTGGCTTTGTGTGTTCGTATACTAAAGCAGAAGCATAGCATACTAATGCTGGGTGTGCTGCAGAGCGAGAGATGCTGCTACTCATCAGCGTAACCAATGCAGCGAGGCGGTGGTGGTCGGCAAGAGCTGGGATGCAGCTGCTCTGCCAGCCCCACTGGCAGGAGGAGGTGATAGTCTACTCACCCCACCCCAGAGAGGGTTGGGTTGTTTTCAGACCTGTCCTGAACCGACACCTGAAGTTGGGTCCAGCTGGGTTTGGCTCTAATTTTAGGAGGCCTTTGGACAGTGGAATGGAGAACTGAGAGGCCTAGTAAGATTGGTGAATCTGGAACCTACAGAGAACTGGGGGGTGGAAAACGCTCGCGTACCCTTGCCACCCTCAATAGGGCTCAGTCCTGAAAACTTTCTGCTTCCTGGGGTGGGGAGAATTGTGTCTAATCCAGTGAGCTTTTGTCTTTATTCTGGATTTTGCAGTCTGGTTTCCTTGGTGCTCACTGGAAGCTGGGTTTGCTTGCAGTGCCCACAAAAAGGGCTCCCAGGTAGCACTGCTCTAATCGCTTCACTTATTGTTCTCTCTTCATAGTCTTTCCTCTTTTTGAAAAGCACTGTCAAAGACTTTTGTGACATCAAAGATGGCGGCTGCAACCACAGCTCCCTCTCTGTATGTCTAGTTTCCATCAGGGCAGGGAGAGAGCAAGGGGAAGTTTGACAAGAAGGATCTTCTAGGAGCACACCAATCTTGGTATGACCAGCTTCCTGCTATCTGCCTAAACTCCTCCCGTCTCTGTTGGCAACAGACAGAGAGAAATGTTTTGCCAGCACATATCTAGCCTGGGGACAGCTCCTATAGGGATGATGGCCTTTTTCAGGGATTACTGCTTGCCAAGGGTCTGCCTCTAGGCTTCTCTTCCATCAAACCTCCCATTCAAAGTGACGCCCTGGTACTCACTAGCCTGATCTAAGTCCATGAATTGCTGATTTCCTCTGACATCAACATGTAAGGAGTCAATTAGAGGGCTTTTATTTTGTTCACATGCTATTTTGCATAACTACACTATTTTATATCCAAAAGAGGGTAACATATTTGAAGCATGGCAAAAGTGTAGAGTGTTAAACAAGCACTAGAAGCCAACTTCAGGTCACAGAGGTCCTCTGCGTGACACCACCTGAATAAAGTCTGCAGGGATCTCAGAGCAAGAGCCAGTCAGTAACAGCTGGCTTTATGGGAATGCACTGAGTAGCTGCTTAGCCTGGATGTTGAGGGCATTAGAACAGAATTTTGAAAACTCCTTCATAGTCACCTTTCAAGGCAGCTTCAGTATTTAACATAGAATCAATTCCAGTTTCTCAAAAGTCTTAGCAGCTCTATTAAAGCAAATTAGACCTATGGGAAAGAGGGAAATGGGGAAGTCCCTCAAGAGCTGGCAGTATAGAACGTGACAAAGTCAATATCAACTCCCCTCCTCTTTCACATTTTGAACAATCGTCCAATTTTACTCTTCTGCACCCATGGAAATGCCAAGACCTGCTTCCCCTTTCCCTGTCATCCCCCCTGCCCCAAGTGCTCAGATTCTCTAACCCCAAGCAACTCACGTTAAAACATTAGCTGGCATCATCTGTGATTCTGGTGCTGCCTCTATCAAGGACTGCCAAGTGTTTGTGGAGTTAGGGATCACAAAGCCAAATTCAAAGAACCATTCTGTGAAGTAAAAAAGAGATCCAAAAGCTTTTTAAGAAAACCACATTGGTCCTATTGCTCTTTACCTGACTGCACACCCAACTCCTAAAGCAGCCAGTAACTGACACACCTCATGCTCTGTCAGCAGTTTGTATGTAAACTCAGAAGAAGGGAAATGCTATGTAAAACCTAGGATTGTACAACTCAACCTGCACTAAACACCCTCCCCTGCCTCCACTATGCGCTTGAGGAGCAGATCGGAAGAGCAATGGCAAAGTCATGCCACTTTTCTTGTGATTAACTCAGCAGAAATTGGGCCAAGTTAGATTTCATTGTTTCTAACCAATCTTTAGTGTTCTAAATCCTCTCCATTTTCAAAAACTTCCCCATGTAAGGACAGCTCAAGGTAGGGGCCTAATGAATAAAACAAGGCAGCGAGGTTCGATACTCTTATACACCCTAGATTAAGTGTAATATTACAACAAGGCATACTAGATCATGCTGTCTCATGCACAAGTTGTGCTTGCATAAGTGTTAATACGCTTCTGAAATGGTCTCTTTAATGCTCTGGCCCATTAGGTCTGACTAACACTCCTCCTCCACCTTACTCTTAAAAATTAAAAAAAATGGTCAGCCCATCTCATTACCCTCAATCCCAGCATTTTACAAAGTTTCAGTTCACCACATTCTAGTACAGACTGTGTCCAGAGAATGAAGCGATACCTTCTAGACACTGCCCTTTGAAATAAACTTTCTGTTCCAGTCGGAATTTTTCCATTTGTTCTGCTGAGGAGAAGTTTAGTTCCCGAGACACAGCTTTGCATTTCAGGATTTTCTTAGGAACTCGAGCTGTGGAAGTAAATCAGACAACCATTATCTGACGAATAATAAAACAAACCCTGCGCTATTCTGGCACACTCTGAAATGCTAACCCAATGCAGAGGCTCTGAGCACAGTTCAGGCCAAAAAAGCAACTAAAAGTGTGAGTCCCATTTTACAGAAGTGGACACTAAGGCACAGATAGCTTTAACCTAATCCCTTGCCTGGAATCTCACAGCAAGACTGTGGCAGAGCCAGAAAAATACCCAGGTCTTTTGACTCCTCATTCCTGATAATGTACTACTGAAGCCACGTTACCTCAGGCTAAAATGTGACCTGCAACATTACAAATTACTTTAGAAAGTGTGCTAAACATGGCAAACAGGTAGAGGGATATTCTGC
The DNA here is from genome assembly GCF_009764565.3 of Dermochelys coriacea. Taxonomy (NCBI): domain Eukaryota; kingdom Metazoa; phylum Chordata; order Testudines; family Dermochelyidae; genus Dermochelys; species Dermochelys coriacea. The sequence goes on from NC_050076.1 coordinate 6,991,402, forward strand.
ACATTAAATCTTTCCTCCTTCGGGCTCCCCTTGTCAGGCTTTGTATCCTGATCAAACCCCAAACTGCCATTTCCCAACCCAGCAAGTGCAATTAGGGTGATTTCACATGGACCCTAGGAGCCATTCTGTAAATGCACAGGAAGTATCTGGTTCCCAAAATACCTACCCCAATAAGGGCAATACAACTGTACATTTTAGAGACAAAATGGATTTGGCATGCCCATGTGGCTGGGCTCCCATGGTGGGTATGACACCACCACCAAATGGCAAACTGTAGCTGATTTTGTAAGATCTTTAGGGGAAGAGGAGGTGAGGAGGAAGTCTGGGAGCATCAGTTATTGTGCTGAAATGTCCCAGTAACAAGGACAAAAGGGCATATTCAGTACACTAACACGCTACCAAGCCCTTCACTCTTAAGTGGTGTGATTATATATCCTACAGTGTACTAGAAAGTGTTTTCATGTAAATTTCTATTTTATGAGCAGATCTGCTCCTAAACAGAAAGCCTATCAAAATGTCCATGAGCAGACAGCAAGCTGCTGTTTAATAACAGGAAAAGCCCATCAAACCCCAGGCAAATCCATCTAATGTACAATAGTTTAATGGACTGGGACTTTGATATGATGCTGATCTAGAGAGCTACAGGGGACCATGATGTAAGCTACCACTTTGTCCCAGGGAGGAGCACCGATCCCATGATTTAAAAAACAGAATCACAATGGAACTGCTTGAAGTTTTACCCCCCTAATCCACTAATAGTTTTAAGCTATTTTCACTGCATAACACCAACATCCACCTCTGTTCCTTCCAAGTAGTACATACTGCAGCCTATTGTGAATATGGCCTGCCCATTTAATGATATAGTACCTCATTAAATCATTGTGCACTGTATTTATTTGGGCCTTAAAACATATGGTGTTTTTCTGTTAATGACTGTAAATGTCTTAAAATTACTCAATAGTCTGTATTTTGCACAACTGACCTTTGGAATCTTTTGCTATATATCTGACTCTATGTTCATCATGACCAGACTGTGACTTGCTGTGAATTTCCAAGACAAAATAATAGCTGTAATGGTATTAGTACTATACACTTCTGACACAGGATAGTCTGAAAGACATCGGAGACTCTGTTTTAATTAAGTCCCAGTTTACCTATGAAGTAGGCAAATATTATTGCCGTTTTATACAATGGGGAAATCTAAGGTGCAGAGAGGCGATAGGACTTGCCCAAGTGACAGAGCTGGGAATAGAACTCATGAGTCCCAATCTTCTCTTCTATCCACAAGAAAAAAAAAAAAAAAAAACACTCCACCCTGTATCTATAGAAGGTACACAGAGCCAGGAAAATGTAACAGTCTATCTATATACAGTGAAGGAAGAAGACTCAAAAGCTACCAGTGCCTCTAGGGAGAAGTTGTAAGAGGAAGTCAGAGAACAAATGCCTCAGGATTTACATTTTCTGCTTCCTGCAGCCCAGTGTCTTACTTCTCCCTGGGCCGCTATTAGCTACTCTCCTCTCTTTCGTGCTCCTTTCTTGCCTTCACACCCAATATTACATAGTGGCTAAAAAGAGGGCAAAGCAGCACTACCTCTTAGTTTAAGCAACAAAGCACCAGGCTGCAGAATTACCTTATTTTATTTAAAGCTGTGTTTCAATTATTTTACTACAGTTGTATTTAAAATTGCTGAAACTTTCCCTTCACAGCAGACATCTGAATAAACCCTGTTCTACAGAGTTCTGATGTATTGTTAAATATTTCCTTGGTTTCAGAACCAGACCCGTATGTTCAGTTGTGTTTGTAATGATGGCATTTCCAGTTTTTTCCTAGGTGTGCAATACTAGCAGAGTATGTCAGTAGGTGTGTTAACAGGACTGCAGCTATTTGCTGCTAAAAAGCACTGGAGTGAGACCAGGAGAGACTTGTCAGGCCCAAGTAGATGAGCTCAGAAGAGGCCAGATTAATGTTTTAACACAGTGCTTCTCTTATCTAACTCTGCATTTCAATTCAGACTCTCAACATTCCCATTATAGCATCAGGCCTCTCTTGAGCAGAGACTGTCATGCCCAACTGTGCACTGTTTGTGTGAAGTGGAAGAGTGTCCATGGGGGACCTGATTAGGAGTAGCAAGTCCATTTCATTTGTGACCCAAACTAGCTTTGAAACCAAATCTCTGTAGCTGAAAGACAAGAATTAATCCTGTGTCCTCCCCAGCCCTGTACTGTATTAAACAGCTCCAATTCTCCATCCCCTCTATCCTGACAGCATTACTACTTAAAAAAAACAAAAGAACAAAAAAACCCCCACTTTACAAAGGAATAACGCAAGAATTGGATCCTGCTGCCACTCTCTGGTGCCACGTGCCTGCTGCCCTTGCATGGTAGGAGATTTTATAATTCACAGAAAGATGAATGCCCTAGTATCCCCAAGCAGGATTCGGCCCTTGTCGTTTAAGCAAAAATTCATAAGTAACACTGAAGTAAATGGATGACCAAGGTCACGCCACTCTTCATAGACCATTTGCATAGTGCTCACATTATCAGAAAAGCCTTTTGAGTGAATTCGCTGAGGCCATGCTGCTCTATGCATAGCCAGTGTGACAAACAGTCTATATTGCGGTAAGCTTGCTTTCAATTACTATCCCTTTCCGACATGTTTCCACACTAGCATGGGATATTAGATATCAAAGCACAGTAATGGACAATGGAATACTTTGCTAGGCCTCTAGGAACAGATACCAAAGGCAGAAAGGGAAGAGAAGCCACAGACAGAAGTGGAGAGCACAGAAAGGTCCCATTTACCATTTCAGCACTAAATTCTCCTAATGCTTTGGAGAAAGTAATAGGACTGGTCAAGCTGGCAGAGGGCCAACAGTGTGCACGTTTCCCCATATAGCTCTCCCACTGTGCTTCAGCTGTGACCAATACAACTACAAGCCCGGTCCTAGTCACACTATGTGGTAGGGCTTTTTTCTCAACGGATTAAGAGGAAAAGTCTGACGAGGTGTGCAGAAGTAAATTAACCCACTGAGCTCCTTGTATTCAGTCTTAACATCTCTCCTTTGCCTGCAGATGACCCACCAGCTCCTTGTGCTGTAGAATCAAAGTCCAAGCAAACCGTCTATCCTTTGAAAGCAGTGCCATGCTGACTGCAGTCATGCCCTGTAAATACCGTATTACCCAACCCAACAGTGAGGTCACACCTTACCTTCATGCTCCACTCCAGGTACAGACAGATCTTCTGTTCCTTGCCAGAGGATTTTCCCCGTCTCTGCATCCCGAAGGTTCATCCAATTTCTGATTGGAGGTGATTAAGGAAAACGAACTGTGCTTTTAGACGCTGTGCCCATCAATCTTTGCCTAGCACTGAAATAGGCTACTCAGAATTAAGCAGGAGTTGTACTAAAACCTTACTTTGACATGCCATGTATTTGGACCTACAGCACCAACGAGGGGAGATGTCTCTCTCATGGTTTAAAAACAAACCAACATTAGACCAGAATCAACGCAACAAGCGAAGGCCCATCCACTCATTAAGTTTTTCCTTAAAACTGACGCTCTTGGGCCTTGTGGACTATATGCTACTGGATCAGGCAGACATCACCGTACTGCAGGGAAGCAAGCAGCAGCATTAGCTTCTAGATCAGATAATTCTATAATATGATTCCTCATCACCATTCCCCCAGCTCTCAAGAGGAATGGGAAAAGGAGAAACATAAGAGAAACACACCCTGCATGTCACTAGAGAAAGAATGTTGGATCAATTTTCCTGATCTGCAGAGTGTGGTAAAGAACTTTGTTCTGACATTTTTGGCACATGTAACTCTCATATTAACTGGAATTCTCTAAGCACAGCATAGCCCTGGTGGAGTTTCCCCGAGGAACAAGAGCTAAACACACCAGTAAGAGGGAGTAGGGAGTAAGTTTGTAAGTGTTATGTACCAGACTTCTAATGGTATGAATTGATGTAATACTCATGAAAGTTATATAGGAGTATGGAGTACAGACACTTTCAAAGGCACAAATTAGCCTAAGTGTTATTTGTGCTGTTGAAAAGCTTTCCCATTGTCTATGCTGTGCGCACACCCATACTCTGGAATTGGGAATCTGCAAAGCCATTTTGGATCGTCGATATTGTATATCCTGATGAATAGAGTTATAGCCTTCAAAAAGGCTGAAGCAGACTTGCCATATTCCCAAAACCACACTCCCTGCTTCCACAGCTGATCATAGGAGCACTCATGAAGTCATCAGCATTTACATGCTGAAGTATTGGAGCATAGCAGGACCTCTGCCCTTAGAAGATAGCTGCAGTGTGAACCTATGGACAAACAGCAGAAAATGCCATTAAGACTTTTGCAGCATCCTCTCTATGTACTGGTTCGTTTGTCAGTGTCCACTATGTGCTTGGCACTTTCCAGGCATTCAAGAAGGGACATCCCCTGCCATGCAAAGCTTGCATTCTAAGACAGCAGTTTGGGGGAAGAATAATTATTAATCAAGTTATTTATACAAGTCAAAGCTATTCACTGTAGCAGCACAGCAGAGGTGGGTCTTTAGGAGAGAGTCAGAGGGGCCTTGTGGATGAACTCAGAGGTTATGCTATGTACAAAGGGCTGCCTGGAAGAAGGCGATTGTGCAAGAAGCTGACAAACAGGCAGATGAGGGTGGGAAAAATTGGAGGACAGCTGGGCTGGGGGGCAACATGAAGTTTGACAAGGGAGGATAAGCAGAGTTATATGAATGTATTTATTTTAGTTTCTAATGTACTTAATCTCTGGGCAGACTCACAAAACTCTTAATCTCTGTATTGCTCAGTGACAGTACTGGAAATACTCAAGGTGTTTCTGGTGCCCGGGGAGAAAACACATGCTTTAGCAGCTTTTATTTTACTTAGTGATGTATATTTGTTTGAAAATTGTGTATGTGGAGGAGGGAGGAAATTGAGTTAAGATTTCTAACAATTTTTAAATATAAAATTTCCAACAGACAACCATAAACAGGGCTAGAGAAGAGATATTTGCTTAGATAGTTGTGTGCAATCCAGATACCTATAAACAAGAGGATCACAATGAATGACACCATACTCCTCTATTTTAAGGTACTTCTATGACCCAATTACCACAATATCTGAGCATCTCAAAAGCTTTAACATAGTTATCTTTACAACGCACTAGTGTGGTAGGGAGGTGCAGATTTTAAAAGGTATTTAGCCGTTGCTCCACTCAGCATTGCAAAGCCTACGTGACTTAAGAGCCTAATTTTATTTTCAAAACAGAGTTACGTACTTGTAAGAAAATTCTGAGTGGAACAACTATAGCCTCATAACTCGATTACTAGCATGAACATAACAGATGGATGAATGTGACATTATTACTTTAAGCACAGGGTTATGGGGCTCTACTGACCTTCTATTTCTGGTCAGTAAAAATACAGTGTAGGCATAAAGGACAGAGATTGACAGTCTAAAAAAGATTTCTCGCTAGTTGAAATCCAAAGTAACTGGTCATTTAAATTATGCCTGCATATTGGACACTGCAATCTATTTTGACATTAAAGGTGTTAGACTTCCAGGCAGTGTCCTTGTTAAATTTCATTCTATATTGATGTTCCAGTGTAATGATAAAGCCATGTGTGATCGTCTCCTCTGTGCTTTATATTCCGTCATCCTAAAAATTAATTAGAAGTAAAAAGCTTAAAACACTAGATCCCGGCTGTCCTGAGTTTGTAGGTCAGCAATTCATGCAATAATTCCTGGCAGATACCTTATATTTTCAACAATCTAGGCTTAAATTGCAGTACCAAATGAATGTGGCTAAAGAACTCCTAGCCATGATGGATTTATGTGTAAACTCAGCACAAGTTCTTGTACACTTCTATGAATGAAACAATAAATTTAAAAATCAACCTGGCCACAGTTACAAATGCAAAACAGGGTTTAAAAAAAAAACCCCATAAACAAACGAATGGCACCAACTACCCTTTGTACACTCAAGCATATTTTAACAGACCATAATACACTAGCCATTTTAGAAAGTTTTCCCCCCCAAGAAGCTAAGCATTATGAAAAAGAAAAAATAATCTATCCCCACATACATACAAAAGATCATCTTGAACTGGACAAAGTCCCTCAAATTCAGATTTTTAATTAAAATTTTGTATTTTTCTTGAACAATCACCAGAGAAATGGGAAAACTATTTCCTAACTCAAAATTTTAGTTCATTTACAGAGATTACTATATTGGACTAAAAAGGCACTGGTTAGGGAATACCTAGCAAAGCAGCAGCTACACTGCTGACCTAGTTAGGAGCTTATTGTACTATTTCTGTCATCTTGCATGGAAAGCTTGATAGAAGGACATGCCCCATAGTGAAGAAAATGGAGGCCTTGAACCAAACCCACATGTGCTGTTATCTCCTAATGTGTTTAATTGGTTTAAGATTCTTTCATCCCAGCAGGAGAGATGTTGTTACTAAAAATAAAAACCCTCCATCTTCTGAACAGCAGTGGGGACCAGCAGGCAGGATCAGGAGGGCATTTGAAGTATCATTAAGCAGAAAAAGCACATTAATATGGATTTAACACAATCATTCTTCTTGAAGAAAGCCTGTCTCAGAAGTTTGAGAAGGAAACTTGAAGGTGCAAGTTAAAGAGAAGATACAGCCCAATGAATTATGGCCTCATGAAGTTTAGACAACAAGGAGTAATAATAGTGCATCTGTAATCTGGCTTCTATATGCAACATCAAAAAGTATAAGATCCCTTACCAACACGGAGTTTTCATGCTTCTGTTATTTCCTATGGGATTTAAGACCCAATATGTCAAATCACCTTCAATCCTGGAGGCAGGGAACAATTAGGCAGAACAGCAGAAGGGAGAACTGTTGATCTATTTATATTCCACCACCTGACCAGGTCAGCAAAGTCTTATATAAAAGCTGGAATTTAACTTGCTTTATAGACACTTGACAAATTTGCTTCCTCACAGGAATACTTTGCTCAGCCTGATAAAGAGAAATAAGATGTGCATTTCCAAATGCAAGTTACATTGTCTTGAACATCTCTGATCTATGTAGAGGAATGTTTCTTTTTATTTTTGTATCTGTCAAAGAATTTTTTTCCCACAAAGTCAGGATGTACTGATTCCTATTTAGACTTGGCATGACAAAAGGCTGCTAATTACGGATGGCATTGAAGGAGGAGGCATTCAAGAGGAATGATTCATTTATAGTAGGATATGGCGAAAGAAACTATGCCTATCTACCTTGCTATTGTTTGTACTATGATATTTTCCTCCAGTGCACCTCTAACTCTATTTTGACTACCCCAAAGGCTGTGGCAACCAAACTGCTGTCATGTCTTCCATGAATGCCTAGATCTTTTAGTTTCAGCCTATGCTATCTTGACTGTCCTTCACCCTCTAGGAATTTTTGTCTTTCATAATGAAAGAACCTAGTTTTTGTAACCACTTTTTGCATATAGTCTCTCATCCTCTTCCCCAGCTTCTCATTATCAATACAATATAGCATTGAAAAGCTGTGCACAACACATCAGGTGTGATCAGGGTGTCAACAAGTACGCAGGAATAAGGAGTATCCTAGAGAATAATTGATGAAATAGAGCGTGAAGCCAAAAAGCTTCTACATTAGACTTGTGTAAGCAACCCCTTCCCCAAAGACAAGCTTGTGTTCTAAACCACCCGACTTGATTTTATCATGCTGCCTACAGTGGGAAAGTATAAACAACCAGGTATTCATGGCATGGATCAGCATATTAGTTTAGAGGACAACCATTCAGAGGAGTAGTAAATAGGAATGTTTTGTAGCCTATTTATATCAGATATAGATTTACCAGGTAGAACATTTTTATACTAGATTTTTCCTTTACAGCATTTGATTTTTAAGTAGATAGCCCTTTGAGGCTTAGAAACACAGGAGATGGTCAGAAGGCTATTGGATTAAAGATTAGTGCACCCAAATGGCCTGTGGCTCCCCCCTCTATTCCAGTCACTCACCCTGTAACCTCTCCAGTGCACCTGCTGTTACAGCCCCTAGGCCGCAGTTCAGCAAAGTACTTAAGGTACGTTCTACACTGCAACAGGAGATGTGACTGCAGCATGATATACCCAAGGTATTTTTGATCTAACTAGCCTGAACAACAATAGCAGTGAAGCCACAGCAGCATGGGTGCACAAGCCCATCCAGGACCCTGGTTATGTGCTCTAGTGGCCAGACCACGCTGGTGCCTGTGCTTCCATGGCTTTGCTGTTATTGCTGTTTGAGCTAGCTAATTTAAAGCCAATTCGGGCATCTCCACACGTGCTGTGGTCACACCTCCAACTGCACTGCAGACATACCCTTAAGCTGTATCACGGCCATAAAGTCCACTCTGCTTGTACATAAAAGAACACTAATGTCTTGAAGGTTTTATAAGCAGTAGATATAGGCTCTGGCAGTGTGAATATGGAACATGACCTTCTTCATAGTTAAAGACTAAAATTCAGTGTAAAACCATATTTGAAGGAACTGGAAGAATGTGAATTCTTTTGTCCATATGGTTTGTCCAGGAATAAGTGCTGCAATAGATACACAAACTGATAGCTATTGCTCACGTGTTATCATAACCTTTGGGTATTTTAAGGAATCCACAGACCACTGTCACCTCCACCTACTACCAGGCAACATCATGGGATGTTTGTATATACATTACAAGCATACATAGCATTTTAAACTCCACTGTTATAAGGTCAGTTTTTGTAGGGGGTGAAAGACAGGCAGTAAGTCCTTAAGACAACAATCACTGCACACATCTAAGAATGACTCAAGATACTACGAACCATAGAGGTAATCTATTAAATCCCTAAATGGGAAGAAACCAATTAGGCCTTCACAGCACCTCTGACATACTCTGGTACTAGCTGTGAAGGAAGCTGCTCTTAAGCTTCCTGTACAGAACAAATCAACTGTGCAACTGCAGTCAGAGAGATCCAAATATTAAACAAAAAGAAAAGGAGTACTTGTGGCACCTTAGAGACTAACAAATTTATCAGAGCATAAGCTTTCGTGAGCTACAGCTCACTTCAAAAGTGAGCTGTAGCTCACGAAAGCTTATGCTCTAATAAATTTGTTAGTCTCTAAGGTGCCACAAGTACTCCTTTTCTTTTTGCGAATACAGACTAACACGGCTGCTACTCTGAAACCAAATATTAACATGAACCATAGGATAGGATACAGCAGAAATCCTCCCCCAACCCACAGTAACTAGGTAATCAGGGGAGCTCACAGCAATGACACAAAATTCTAGAGTGCTTGTTACATTTTAACCAATAGCAACTGCTTAGTATCCTTCCTACTATTTTTCTTGTCTTTGTTTTTACATTTGCCCTTATATCATTACCAATAGTTGCTGACTATATGATCCCATGTTCGCCACAACATGCTTTCATCTTACGTCATACAATCCTCAATTCAGCTGGAGAGTTCTTGGATTGCACTTGGTAAAACATCAACTGATATTACTGAAACAACAAGTCACCACTACACGGGTTCATTTTAATAGAATACTGTGTTAACAGTAACCACTTAAAAGTAATATAGAAGTTAATATAGCTGCTTTATCTCTACTGTAATGCAAAATCCAGGTCTGATTTTACCATCTGTACTATGCAGGAAGTCTGGTCTTGTGGTTAAAGCACAGGACTAGGACACAGGTGCTGTAAATTATATTCATGGCTCTGCTGCATATTTCCTGTGTGACCTCAGACAGATAAGTCACTTACACCTTGTGTCAGATCACCATCTGCAGAGCCTCGATGAGCTACTTCCCTACCAAGGGAATGTTGCAAGGATAAATCCATCAACATTTTTGTGGTGCTTGAGTATTATGGAGACAATAGAAAACTATAATACCTAGAAGCCAGCACAAGGTAACTTGTAATCAGTTTAGTTGCAAAGTGCTGCTAACCACACAAGCTGTAAAAAAATACAGAAGCCATCTATTTGGCATATTTTGTTAATGCAGTAAAATCATGTCTAGCTTCTGCCAGTAAGGAATTAGAGTGCAAGGGCTTCGCTGGTGTAACAGCTGTGTCCAACATACAACCTAGGATTCCAGCAAAGGAGTCCAACTATAATTCACCATTTTTACAGCTAAAATGACAGAATCAGCAATCCTGTTGATGTCAACTAATGGAATTTGGGCATGGAGCCTACTCTTAGTTAGTTTCCCCTAATTTTCCTTCTAGTCAGTTCTAATGTCTGAAAATATTCATAGTTAAATCTTCCCAAGTTACAGGGAAACAGTAAATATTTAATATTTGGTCAGAATTTGGGACAGTATCCTTAACAATACCATATTTATACTGCAGACCAAGAACTCTTAAGCCATAAAAAGGGGATGGGCATTTAAAGGTTGGGGGGGAGATCACTTATAAACCACTTCCAGTTATATTGTAAAATAGGCCAAGCTTTAGTTTCACTAGATTTTTCTCTTCTCCACAAGCTGAATGGGGAACAATTGGAAGAATTGGGCTTTTGAGACAAGAGTTACATACCTAATGAGGAGAAGCTAAAGGTCATCAAGTTATTGTGTTCTATGGGGCACTAAGCAAAGAGAATAAATTCGGTGGCTCAGTATCACAGCTTGAAAAACTTAGGTAAAGGAGAAACAAGTTGACATTGTTTTAATATATTTATTTACCTGTCTAAATAAAAGTAAGTTGGCATTTCAGACGCTAACCCTCTTGCATTTTTATTATTTTGTGGAAAGTTTTAAACAAATTCCAGGCCTCAGCAATTTTAGTCCCTCCTAAGCAGTAGAAAATAATCTTGGCATCTGCAGCTTTTGATTTCTTCAGACAAAAGCAACGATTTGTGACATCCCCCGGCAGTTCTTCTCTGCAGCCGATGAGAAGGCTTTCTTGTTATCAGTATGTACCAGCAAAAGTCCAGCCAACTAACAGTCCCAACAGAGCAAGAGGTGCTGTGCACTTCTGCCGTAAACACTTCTAAGCCCAATCTAAAAAGACTCCAAAGCTGCAAAGTTGAGCATTTGAGTTGAAAAAATGAAAAATATAATACACTCATGGTTTATGGATATAACTACTGTTTAAAGGGAGAATAAATTATCATACCAAACTCCCACAAAAATCTTTAGCTTACAGCAGGTGCTAGTGACAGATGGAGCCAGTTGCCTTTTACAGCAGCTCTGAAGAAATGGTTTGTTCGCTACTATTAGGAATTTGTTTTGTTCCCATGAGAAACAGACATAGTAAAAGTGGTTCATGGAACCAGACTACAGTGCCAGGGAATAAAAACAAGATGAAACAATACAGTGCTTTTGTGTTGGCTTTCCGGTGCCTATGTTTGTTAGGTTTCTTTCTTTGGCTCTTGTGAACTGATGTGCCAGAATTTTTTTCTGCCAGTCCTCCAGCAGGAAAAGTTGCAAGTGATCACATCTGGACATCACTGTACTCTAGCCAGTAAAACAATTATTAGTTTAGAAAAACCCAATATTGTTTACAGGACCATTACAGAAGCATAAATTGCATGAAAAAAAATGACTCTCTCTTTTTAATTTGACAACATGCAATTCCTGCCCATCCTGCCTACATTTAAATTGATCTTTATAATTAGCATGTCAGAAAAGCTTCATCTCATGCTAAGAAACCTTTGAATATTACCATAATTCATGTAGTTAATAATGCTCTGAAGTTTGTAGAAACAGCAGGGGACTCAATGGGAGTGATGTGTGCATCCAAGGGAAGAACTTGGCCTTTAAAATCCAGAGGATTTATCAGAACATAATTGTAAGGTATAGGAACAACTATAGGAACAGAAATGAATGCTGTTACAGAGCAAACTAATGGACAATAAGTATACACGAGTAATTGAAAAGCCTACTGAAGCACAAAACACTGGGATTGCCTCAGAATAAAAAGACAAATGGAAGATCTTCCTTCACATGAAAAAGATTCCGGAGACCCTCCCCATAGATTTAGTGGATGAACCCTATCTATATGTGCCAGAGTATTTTGAGAGATCATTCACATTCCAACAGATATCAGGGTGAAGGGCTTGATGTAAGAACCTCATTAAAAAAGAGACACCCCTGGCAAGTCCAATCATGTTCAGATGGAAAATTATTTTAAATAGATGTTTAAAAGTTCCAAGAAGTTCTGAGTCAAATTGTGTGTTAGATTCTGCATCTCTGTTCCTTCATGTAAGTACACCTATCTGTCTCCTGAAATCTAGCACAGTTATTCCATGCAACGCACAATAAAATTATTCTGAGAAGTTGTGATCAATCCGGTTTTGTATTTTCCTTGGTTACCAGATCAACTGCCACATACATTCAATGATGGCCTATCAATCCAAAATCCTGTTTGATATTTACACGAGCGACCTTCCCAAATATCACAAAAATTTGTCTATGCTGATGACATTGCTCTGACTACACAGGTGTGGATTTACCGGTCATAGAACAAATCCTAACAAAGGACCTTAAAAAGATTATCTCTTATATTAGCAGCTAAAACCAAACCCCACCAAGATTGCAATGTCAACATTCCATCTAAACAATCTAAAAAGCTAGGACAGAACTGCACGGGTCTTCTGTGGCCAGCAGATAAGAAATCATCCTACTCAGAGATATCTTGGTATGACATTAGACCAAACCCTCACAAATGACCAACACCTAAAAATATCCACAAAAAAATTAAGATGCATTTAAGTCTCATCCAGAAACAGGCAGGAATGACCTAGGGAGCTGATGCAAAAATTATACCGATCTCTTCACTGGTCCTTGTATACTTTACTGACAAATAATGCTCACCCGTCTGGGCACATAACTCCCACACATACCTTGTGGGTTCTCAACACCCCTATGCAAATCATTACAGGCATAGTAAAATCAATACCACAACTATGGCTTCACACACTGGCAAACATCCACCTAGCCTATGTTTGCTGCAACATAAGAATTCTTCAGAAGTCCCATCGTATTTGCGGGAACAAGGATCTTCCAATATATGAAGACCTAAGCAACATACTGAAATTCCAACTCAACTCCAGAAAACCTTTTTTGGCTTGCAGTGCAAGAGCTCAGAGGCTCGTGGTATCCCCCCCGAAGATCAATGGCAAGCAAGGTGGAAGGATGTCAATATCCTGAACAAATACCTCATTAAGGATCCAACCGAAGAACCCAGTGTCTTTTCACTCCTGCGGAAAATTATGTTCCACTTTGAACTGTATCTGCGTATCACCTGCCTACCTTCTCAATAAATGGGGACTGAGACACAGAGTTCAAACTATGAACTACCTCGTTAACCAGTATCCCAAATGTTTGTGCCCTGGCGGTAACTCTGCTATCCACTCTATCACCTGAAGCAATTAACTTAGACTGGAACATTTAACATTGATATTTTTAAGCCATACAAAAGAATTAGTAGTACACCAACCCATTTTTCTCTTTGCAAGTCAGCTTTAAAAATGATTCAGCAACTTCACTCAGTCCCAACTCCTTTAGAACTTTAATTTCCAACATAGCAGAACTATAATATTTCAAGACTCTCAGCAATAGGTGAGCGATAGGAAGTTGTGCTGAAATAATCAATCAAGGGTTCTGGTGAATAATTTCATTTTCATAGAGTCAGGTTGTTACCAAAAGCCCTCAAGGGAATCTGCCCCCCAACCCCTTAAATTCATTATGGCCTATTGTTCTTTGAACAGATCAAATGTGGGACATTATGATATTCATGCAAAGAAATTTAGCCTAACCGGAACGAGGTATTTTGAAGCCTGACGTACTCTTGGTTTTACAATTCATGTTATTTTCGTTTGCTTACAAAGGAAGACTTGGTTTGATTTCATTTTGGTTTTTGAAATAAATAGTAGGGGAAACTGGTTTCGCTAACATATCTAAAGTGATTCCTCACACTTCTACTAGCAGAGGATAGACTTGGGGGGGATAAACTATTCTTAACAGAATATCTGAACAAGGTAAACATGGCTGCTTTAGCTGGTGTTTTTACATAGTCTCACTTAAGTGACCAGCACCCTTGTGTGAAATGAGAAAACAATTAAAAAGCTTTTAAAAGAGCATTGTTTCTCATAGCACTGTTTGTAGCCAGATCATTTCTTTGTTCCTTGAAGCCCTCAAATACTTCACTTGATAGAAAAATTGATACTTATTGAAAATGGCATAGCTGAACAACAGCAGGTTTCCACTGAACTCCACGCAACATCTCAGTCAGAATGTGTTCCTCTGGTAAAATAAACACCTGGCAGCAAGAAAACTCCAGATGCCTTCCAAATGCCAATATTTATGGTGTGACTACATGCTTTTTGTTCCATTCATCTTTCATTTCTTTCTTATCTCAGTAACCATTCCCTCTCTTTAACTAGTCTTTATTCAGGAGAGAGCACATGTAGCATGCTAATCCACTGGGTTCCACTACTTTTGATAGTCCACAGATTTATCAGAGGATTTTTTTTTAAAAAGAATGTATAATTTACAGCATTTCTTTATACATCTAATTCAAAAATCAGAACAGATAGACAGTCTAGAACCTTATGAAGAGATGGATTCTAGCACAAACTCAGTATGATGTATGCTACCAACTTGTACAATTCCAAACCCAAATTGCAATCTACCTCTCAGCTAAGGCAGGCAGGAGAGAAATTCTCTCTTCACCATTTTACTTTGCCAGAAGGGGTAGTGGCAGTCAGCCTATGCTAGACAAGCAATTTATACGCTAGCTACGTCACCTAATACTTAGCACTTATGCTGTGCTTTACAAACATTAAATCAGGGGAGGCTAACCTGTGGCTCTGGAGCCACATGTGGCTCTTTAGAAGTTAATATGCAGCTCCTTGTATAGGCACCGACCCTGGGGCTGGAGCTACAGGCGCCAACTTTCCAGTGTGCCAGGGATGCTCACTGCTCAACCCCTGGCTCTGTCAAGGGCCCTGCCCCCACTCCACCCGTTCCCCTGAACCTGCCATGCTCTCGCTCCTCCTGCCTCCCCTCCCCAGAGCCGCCTGCATGCCACGAAACAGCTGATCGGGAGGTGCGGGAAGGGAGGGGGAGGCGCTGATCGGCGGGGCTGCCATTGGGTGGGAGGTGCTGGAAGCGGGATGGAGGGGAGCTGATGTATTACTATGGCTCTTTGGCAACGTACATTGGTAAATTCTGGCTCCTTCTCAGGCTCAGGTTGGCCACCCCTGCTTTAAATAATCGTCAACACAACCTTATGAGACAGGCAATTATTATTACCATTTTACAGACTGAGAAATAAGAGACTTGCCCACTGCCACTGAGTGAATCAAAGACAACAGGAATTAGAATTCAGGAAGCTCTTAGCCCCTAGTCTCATGTTTCACTGGACAATGCAGCCTCTCCCCCTAGACACCCAGTAATTGTGGTCCCTGGGCTAATGGAAACCTCTAACTTTAACTAGAAAGTCTGGTGCAATAGCACAGATTGCTGTTATCACACTACAGAGCTGGTGCCAGTGGCTTTCTTCACATCATATTTCTCTTGCTTTTGGTGGTTTCCATTCACTAATTTTTTTTTTTTTAAAAGGGGGATGGTGGATTTTTGATTCATTGCCAAGCATCACTAGTGAAAGAGTGGAGAGCACAAAGGGAAAGAAATAGGATGACTGGTTTCCAGAATGTGACATTATCAGATTAAAATATGACTACACAAATCATTGTTGCTACCACTGTTATATAATTGCAACAAATATTATACAAAATGGTCAAGTAAGGGGTCAATAGAAAGGGTTAAGCAGCTTGCAGACTAAATGACTCAGATTCAACCTTTAGGGACATATTGATAGATAATGCATCCGATGAAGTGAGCTGTAGCTCACGAAAGCTTATGCTCTAATAAATTTGTTAGTCTCTAAGGTGCCACAAGTACTCCTTTTCTTTTTGCGAATAGAGACTAACACGGCTGCTACTCTGAAACCATTGATAGATAATGTTTGTGGTTTTGTGTGTTTATATACATATTGTTAGAGGTTAACAATGTAATCTAGCAGTCCCTGTCTATGCTGTATTCTGTTAATTCAGAGATCAAAAGGAAATATTTAAACAAACTGTAAACAGTGATATCACTGTATTCATCTCTCTTTGAAATGTATAGCAAATCACCTTTGAATGGTGGAAAACAGGCAATTACCTTATGTTAATCACTGTAGCTAATTACCCGTGATGCTTAGGAAACAGATCTACTTCAAAGTCTCCATGATTGCCTATTGTTCGCCTAAGGACTCCGAGCTATCAAAAGAAGGCCCGGAACTGCATAAAAACCCTTGGGTCCTGATCCTTTTTATCTCAGATCTGCTTGATGCTTCATGCAGGGGAAACTTAAGTCCTAAGAGTGAGATTTCCAGCCCTATCTGGATCACCCTGAATATGAACATTGGACTATAACCTATGGACTAATTCTGAAAGAATTCTTTGCAGCTACAAACTCACCATCTCTACTATGAATCTGATCGCAGAACTGTATTCATGTCTGTATGTATATTGATCTTTTAACCAAATACTCTCTCTTTTCTTTTTTAATAGATTTTAGTTTAGTTAATAAGAATTGGCTGTAAATGTGTATTTGGGTAAGATCTGGAATATTGATTAGCCCGGGAGGTAATGTGTCCAATCCTTTGGGATTGGTAGAACTTTCTTATATGATGAATAAGATTTTCAGTAATTCTCATCATATTTGACTTGGGTGTCTGGGTGGAGGCCTAAGCTTGGATTGCTTTAAGGGAACTGTGTTGTTGGTTTCTGGGTAACGAGTGAAGTATTATAGAAGCTGTTTTGTGCTGGTTTGGTAAATCTAAATATGGGAATATCCACCATGAGGATTGTTTGCCCCATTCTTTGCAGTTTACCCTAATTGAGTAACTACAGCATGGGTCCCTGGGACCCCAGTGACATAGAATAAGAATTGTTTTTCACTTGGTCTAAAGTGGCACATAAGCAGAACAAAATGTGACTTGTCAGCACCAACAGCAGCAAAATGTTTCTAACTAGAAAAGTGAGCAAACCCTACCAAGCACATCCATAACCTAGTATTCTTGTAGTCACACAGCCCTTACGTAAAAAGTCATACAAAAACATGACATTGTTTGTTCCTCAACTCAGTTTGTTAATCAAAATGGATCTGTTCTACTAAAGTGTTTAGTTTCTCCTTTAAAGTTTGTGACATACACACATTTTTCTAAACCCAGATTTAGTCAGACTCTTCAATAAAATCTATAAATTGGCCATGGTTCACATCTTTTTTAGGGGTTTTTGTTTATTTGCAACAAGTGTCCGCAGGCAAATGGAAATAAGATTCCCCCCAAAAGGAGATGCCCTTGCAGCTCAGCTATCAATATACAAATTTTAAAAACACACAATAGCTCCCTTCCATGTAAGGCATACATCGTAAGTGGTAAAAGGGAATGCATTCTGAATGAGTGAGGTCACAACACCTTTCCAAATATACTCCTTAGACTAGCTGCCCTCAACACCCTAAGCTCCAGGAACAGTAGTACTTGCTTTGCAAAATGTGGTTAGTTGTTAGCCTTTCTCCTTCTAAATTTAGGATAGATAACTATGACATATCACTTTCTGAATGATCATTCGGGGCCTCTTGCAGAGACCCACCTAGAGTCCATTCAGTACAGAATAACTGAAGCCTTTTTCAGAGATTAAACTTCTAAAAAGAACTCATAAGAGCTGAACATAAATATCATCCATATAAATATGTCCAAATAGTCTCATATTATCTTCACTTCCTCAGCACTTGCAAACACATGAATCTTTCAGCTCTGGGGATCAAGATTTATACCACCATCTTGACACTAAACACCAGTGCTCCAGCACTATTAGTCTATGGTAGTATAAGTGAATATGCCAACTCCTGAACACATTTGGTTAAAATACTAAAAATAGTTTGTTTCTTCTAACCATGATGATGCCTCCAAGATGAATGCCGAATGACCAAAACAGGGACTACATAAATGGAGCTGTAACCCAGAGACATTCCATTACAAAATTAACACTTCAGGAGTAGGTGCTTCCACATCAAGTTGATTCGGGAAATCCTGAGTTCTGGGGTCAGAGTGTTAATAGACAGAGCAAGAAGAACTTGGAGAGAAACCAGGCTCCATTTCCTCTTTACTGCTGTCATCCAAGTTTATGTCTTGCCCCTTATTTCATTGATCTGTACTTTACAGACAGAACCTATTGATATCAGTCTAGAACAGACAAATGCTCTGATTTAGCACCGCTTTGGGACACGGTGTGTCCATTGCTGGAGAAAAAGGAAGCAGTCCCTCTAGCAAACCGTTTCTGTGAGGGGGTTACATCTGCTAAGAATTACTGAATGTATAGTTGTAGGAAGTTACAAAGGTTTAGAAGAAAATGCAAAGTGACTTACAGAAACATCACAGCATCTAACTCTAGACACCCTTGCAGTAAAAACCTGCCGTTCCTTTTTCCTGCCGTTCCTGCAGAACAAACAAAATGGATCAAGAAAAGCTAGTTTATATCCAGAGCATTTTAGTTTAACCAGTGTAGACCTCTTGGCTTCCGCCAATAAATTTGTTCTATTTAGTTTTCCAGTTTTATAGTCTCAATGGGACCTCTTTAATGAAGAAACCAGGTCTTCTGACCCCAGCGTTCTCTAACTGGCCAGGAAGAATACACAACACACACACACACACACACACACACACACACACACACAAAAGCAAGTGTCTTTAAAGTCTAATTCTAAATCCAAGTCTGATGGCAGAAGAATTCCAATGATGTGCAATTAAGACCTCTATTCTAATAAGAAATTTAAGTGAATTAATCATGTAAACCCTCCCTTGATATTACTCTTGTAATACCTACACATAAAAGAATAAATGAACAAACTGTTTCCTTGCTTAAAAACAAACAAACCAAAACACAAAAACCTTGATTTCCTTAGGATATTTTATGTTAGACCATGCACAGAAGCATGTGCACCACAGAAGTGTTCTTTGCCTTAGTGAACAGTTTTTATAGATTTCAATAAATATTGCCCTCTGGCAGGATGATGAAATTGACACATAAGTAATCCACAGTTTGGTCTATTTTTAAACATACTGTTACCAGATTTGATGGTATCGCTGTAAAAAATACATTGATAAAGTCTGAGACATAGGATGACAAGAATACATTTAATGTCAGTAACCCCTCACTTTCATATTTGTGGGGGTTTAAAAAACATTTGAGAAGTATAGTCCTGCCATGAGTGCAGGGGACTGGACTAGATGACCTCTTGAGGTCCCTTCCAGTCCTAGATTCTATAGTGGGGACAAAGGATGTAAGGGATTGCGGAAGACTTTGTTACAGCCTAGCCAGAGAACTTCCACTTTCTCGAGCTGAGAGGTTACTGTGGGATATAGATAGCTGCTTCGTTATTGTGGGATAGAGATAGTTTTTAAAGGACACAGCTGCTTTGTTATTGTAGGAGATAGTTCTTGAAGGACACAGCTGCTTTGCATGGCCCTTCGCCAGATAGTAGAAAGCCCCTCTTTAAGAAGCACCTAACTTTATATTCATGAGCTGTTTTTGTGTAATGCTTATTAATGCCGATTGTCTGCCCCTCCGTCGGACTCCGTCCCAGGCAAAGCTCCGGTGTGCTGGGTTCCCCACCTCCGTGACTGCAACACTTTGAGTCCCCGTTGTGGGTGGATCGCTAACCTTCAATAAAGCCAATAACTCACAGCTGTGTGTAAGCCTCATTTTTCCTCAGAGTACTCTGGCCAGGCCTGTGGTGCTTCGAGCACCTTGCCCAGAACAAAGGGGAAAGCTTACTTCTGTCCAACAATCTTGCAAGCTCAATTTCCACACTGCAGAGCAACTTTATGAAGCAGTTATAAACCAATTTTTTTAAATAGAAAAAACACCACTCAATTAGAATTGTATTACTGAAATGCTGTGACAGATTCCAGATAGAACCAGAACAACCCTATGTTTATTACTATGCTTTAATTGTTTATTTTCGATCAATTCCCACTATAGGACAAACAAGGACATCACGGGGGATGCAACTCCCCTGATAATGCCATCAGAACATGACCATGCAATGACAACAATACTTTGAATAATGGCTTCCTTATGTTTGATTTATAAATCCAAATGAGCCATAATCTCCACAAGTACTATTTTAGTATGCTGCCATACTCGTAGCAAGAATTCTTCTGGATTCAGTGCATTTGTAATCAAAACTTCTAAGCAATTACCATACCTTTAGAGGAAGGCTAGTAATTCTACTCCCAGGAGAACAAACAAACAAACAAAAAAAAAACCAACAGCAATATGGTGCATCTCAGAATGCCTTTTGGTTCTTCATACTACCCTTTCTTTTGATTGTCCCCCATGCCAAAGATCAGCTCAAAGTAGATCACATACATCAGATACAAGTACTATACAGACGTCCATGTTTATGAAGCACCATGTAGATTTATGGTGGTTTATAAATAATTAACATTAAAGAGGTTATTAGAGTAGACAACAGTCCAACCACCCAGGTTACCACTTTCAACTGGATATTGAATGTTTAATAATTTTACTGTACCCTCATCAGTTAGCAAAAGACTACACATTCTAATCCTCAGCACAGAGACACATATTCCTTCTTTCAGAAGTGCTACAAAGTGGTCTTTTTATTATCTATCTGGCAAAATATCATAGCAACAGCTGATGCAGTTGCAAAAAAGGCTAATATTGTCTGAGGTGTTTTAACTGGAATGTTATGTGTTAGACACAGGAGGTAACTGTCTTGCTCTGCTCTGAAGTACTGTGTTCAATTCTGGGCACCACACTTGAGGAAAGATGTGGACAAACAGGAGAGTCCAGAGGACAGCAACAGACACTGTTAATAAAAGGTTTAGAAAGCCTGACCTATGAGGAAAGGTTAAGCAAACTGGGCATGGTTCATCTTGAGAAAAGAAGTGGGGAACCTGGTAAGTTGTCAAACAGGTTAAGGGCTATTATAAGGAGGATGGGAATCAACTGTTCTCCCTATTCACTGAAGGCAGGACAAGACATAATGGGACTAATCTGAGATCTAGATTAGATATAAGGAAAAACAAACTCTAAGGGGAGTTAGGCTCTGCAACAGATTTCCAGGGGAGGTTGTAGAATCCCCATCATTGGAGGTTTTTAAGAGCAGGTTGGACAAACACCTGTCATGGATGGTCTAGGTTTACTTGGTCCTGCCTTAGTACAGGGGCTGGATTTGATGACCTCTCAACCTGATGACCCTTCCAACCTGACATTTCTATTATTCTATGACCTACAAGCACCTAAAAAGCAAGAAGAAGGAACATACAAGTAGTCTTTCTAGAAGACTGCATTGTAAGCCCTTTAAATATCCCTCAGAGAGACACTGTTAAGAAAGCTTCCCTCCATGACAATGCTCCCATAGCAATGTGTATACTGAGGGAATAGAGAAGAGGAAGGGAAACGGTTGCTCACTATAGTAACAGTCTCTTTTTCCCTTGAAGAAAATTCCCCCATAGCGACACGTAATACATAGAGGAAGATATTACTGTGTCAGTGAGACAGTGGAATCCAGGCAGGAAGATCAGTAAGTAGTTTTCTGCAGATGCTTGACCCCAATATTGTTCACAACTGAACAAAACAAATTTCTTGGCCATCCAGATTCTAAACCTTTAAATGTCAGCTTCAAAACCTAATCTCTTTGAAATCCTGCTTTAGTAAAATGACAAAATCAGGTTTCAAGTGTGACAAATGAGATGTAATAATTCATGCTCCTCACTCCACTTTTTGCTTTTACTTACACACTGAACATGTTCTAGGGGGGCTGATCTTGAAATTAGAACATTATTTCTTTTTTACCCTAGCTGATCTTAATATTACTAAGATTAATTTCGTCTTAATTTCCAGGGTTCTTGTCATCCTATGTTACCTATAGGTTTTTGATGGAGAATTTTATACCCAACCTTTATCTAAGAAATCAGTCTGATAGACAAACTCCAGAAGGGGAAATTAATATGGTAATGTGATTCATCTACTTAAACAGGTAAATGATTCTACATGTGAGGCATTGATCAAAGTGCTAAAGCCTTAACACATAGCAGTGCTTCCATCAGAGGAATTTTTGATGATTATTATTATTATTATTATTATTATACTAAAAAAGTCTAAAAGTTTTCCTCTGGGTTGCAAACGGCAAGTTCTCCATAGTTCCTTAACACAGAAACAGATGATGGAATGTTCAATAGTTTGTATGGAAAGCTTGTTCATTACAGTGGTTGGACCTGGACTACAATGAAAGCACCTGCACTGATCTACAAGAAATGTTAGCTTGTATGTGCCTATGTACGAACTCATATTCTTGGTTTTATTTTCTGCAGTAAGCCAACCTCTATAGCTTAGTTTGCGAACTAATGTTTGTTCAGCTGATGTAAAGAACCATACACAAGCTATTACTAATTCATTGGGAAAACAATCTCAATCACTGTTGCTGAACATTAATTTCTCTATTCGTAGTAAGCAGCTCATCCACAACTTGCCTTCTACCTTCATGCTATGTATAGAACTCCATTAAAAAGAGAGGTTACTTGTTCAAGAGTCACCTCTTTGTGTATCACAAGTGTGAAGATGGCATCCCTGGCTGAGCAGCACAACTGCTTTGAAAAGTCACGTCTGTTGGGTTGTGCATGAGAAATCTTGTGCAAAGGTGACATAATTGTGCAACGGAATCCACCCTGCCCCCAACCACCTCAGCTCCTTCTCCCTAAGGAAAGTCCTGATGTTACACAGAACTCCGAAGAAGAGGGGAAGGTGGATGGGCGAATGTAACTGCACAGAAGCAACTCCTGAAGAACAACAATTACAGGAAAGTAACCTCTCCTTCGAGGGCCTATCAGGAGGATGGTGGGTGCACATTTCTTAGCTAAATCTGGATTGTCACATGGCTCTCTCAAACTGGGCAACAGAGCATGATGTTAAATCTGGAGAGTAGTGACTGGTGAAAGTGTGCACCAAACTCCAAGATGCTGCTTTGCATGGCTACACCAGGGGAACCTGCCTAAAGCATGCCACTGATGCTGTGGTGGCTGTTGTGGAATGGGCCTTTAAAACTAGAAAATACTAGTTTCCCAGACAAGATGTACAAATGTTCCATATATATCTCATAAGCCAGTGAGACTTCATTTGGTAATGGATTTACCTTAGCATCTCTCCCCATATACTACAAATAACCTATTGTTTTTTCTACAGGGCTTGATCTTTTCCAGGTAAAACACACTCTCTTTACAGACAGGGTATGGAGAAGAGTTTTCCCTAGGTGGGAATGGTGTCTGGGGAAGAACACAAGGAGGGAAGTTCAATGAGACAAGTAAAAATCTGAGACCACTTTAGGCATGAAGCTGGAATGATGGCTCAT
The DNA here is from genome assembly GCF_009764565.3 of Dermochelys coriacea. Lineage (NCBI taxonomy): Eukaryota > Metazoa > Chordata > Testudines > Dermochelyidae > Dermochelys > Dermochelys coriacea. The sequence goes on from NC_050076.1 coordinate 7,014,848, forward strand.
GGTGACCTTCTCCTTATGGACCACAATATAGGGTGGAATGGCCATCAACAACTTAAGCAAAAAGTTGTTTTGATCAATAAAGTCATGAGAGGCTTGTGCCAGAAGCTCATATGGATAAGATTTAGGTCCCTAAGGCTCCCTTCGGGGGCAGAGGAACATATTTCCCAGGCCTTTAAGGAATATGGAGACTGTAGGTTGAGAGAAGATGGGTTTGCCCTTAATGTAATTGTGATGAGCAGATATTGCAGCTATGTGGACCTTTAAGGAGGTTAAGACTTAAGCCCCAAGACCTAAGGTGTAGAAAGTATTCTAGGATTGCAAATACCCCCCAAGCTCAAAATGGAGTTAGTCCTTTATCAGTAGCCCACACAGTAAACAATTTCCATTTTTGTTTATAACATTTAGGGGTGGATCCCTTCCTGGAGTGTAAGAGGATGACCTGAGTCCTCTGAGAACAGAACAGTCTACTTTAGTCAGCGAGTTATCTTCCACTATGTAAGGTGGAATGTCTGTGCACAGGGATGCAGAATTCTCCCTTGCTGTTGAGACAGGAGGTCTGAGAATAAAGGCAATGAATACAGTGGCTACCTGGCCAGTTGCAGGAGTTCTGGTACCATTGCTGACAAGAGCACACTGGGGCTACTGGAATGTTTGTTCTGTACAACCTGATCTTCCTCACAGCTATCAGGGAATGGGAGTAAAGACAGTTGTTCCAGTCCAGAGGAACTGTATCAGAGAGAGTTTTTGTCTTTGTGTGATCTTGTGCAACAATATGCTTGGCACTTAGTTTCGTTTGGCTGTGAAGAGATCTACTACTGTATGGCCCCATCTATGAAACAGCATGCTGGCTATGCTGATTTCAAGGACCACCTGTGCGATGATCCTGAGCCCTTCTGCTACGAGAATCTGCCCCAGCAAGGTAATGAGCTACTGGGCGGATTTGTTTTCAGATGCATCACACACAGTTTTCTTGCCTCCACTGATAAGAACTGGGAACGTGCTTCTCCCAGCTTGTTGATATAGTTCATGGCCGTGGTATGGTCATAAGCTCCTGTACTCCATGAGGCTGCAAGGATGGGTGAAAGGTCTTGAGGGCTCACTGCACTGCCCTAAGATCCAGCATGCTGATATGGTGTCTGGACTCCCAGGTATTCCACAGGCCATGTACTTGGAGGTCTAGACAATGCACATCCTGGGCCTAGACTGATGGAACAGGTGGCAACTGTGATGGGAAGGGAGAGCACAGGGTACCGCCTGGAGGACATTGTCTCAAATCCTCCCACTAGCAAAACTAGTGGAGCACTCGAGGAGGGATGGTCCATCTCCTCCAAAGGTTGTGTACATTAAAAAGCAAGATGATCTATGCAACCTCTAAAGATGACATTAAAAAGAAAGGTTTCAGAGTAGCAGCCGTGTTAGTCTGTATTCGCAAAAAGAAAAGGAGTACCCGTGGCACCTTAGAGACTAACAAATTTATTAGAGCATAAGCTTTCGTGAGCTACAGCTCACTTCATCGGATGCATTTGGTGGAAAAAGCAGAGGAGAGATTTATATACACACACAGAGAACATGAAACAATGGGTTTATCATACACACTGTAAGGAGAGTGATCACTTAAGATAAGCCATCACCAGCAGCGGGGGGGGGAAAGGAGGAAAACCTTTCATGGTGACAAGCAAGGTAGGCTAATTCCAGCAGTTAACAAGAATATCAGAGGAACAGTGTGGGGGTGGGGGGTGGGAGGGAGAAATACCATGGGGAATAGTTTTACTTTGTGTAATGACTCATCCATTCCCAGTCTCTATTCAAGCCTAAGTTAATTGTATCCAGTTTGCAAATTAATTCCAATTCAGCAGTCTCTCGTTGGAGTCTGTTTTTGAAGCTTTTTTGTTGAAGTATAGCCACTCTTAGGTCTGTGATCGAGTGACCAGAGAGATTGAAGTGTTCTCCAACTGGTTTTTGAATGTTATAATTCTTGACGTCTGATTTGTGTCCATTCATTCTTTTACGTAGAGACTGTCCAGTTTGGCCAATGTACATGGCAGAGGGGCATTGCTGGCACATGATGGCATATATCACATAGGTAGATGCGCAGGTGAACGAGCCTCTGATAGTGTGGCTGATGTGATTAGGCCCTATGATGGTATCCCCTGAATAGATATGTGGACAGAGTTGGCAACGGGCTTTGTTGCAAGGATAGGTTCCTGGGTTAGTGGTTCTGTTGTGTGGTGTGTGGTTGCTGGTGAGTATTTGCTTCAGATTGGGGGCTGTCTGTAAGCAAGGACTGGTCTGTCTCCCAAGATCTGAGAGAGCGGTGGCTCGTCCTTCAGGATAGGTTGTAGATCCTTGATGATGCGTTGGAGAGGTTTTAGTTGGGGGCTGAAGGGGATGGCTAGTGGCGTTCTGTTGTTTTCTTTGTTGGGCCTGTCCTGTAGTAGGTGACTTCTGGGTACTCTTCTGGCTCTGCCAATCTGTTTCTTCACTTCAGCAGGTGGGTATTGTAGTTGTAGGAATGCATGATAGAGATCTTGTAGGTGTTTGTCTCTGTCTGAGGGGTTGGAGCAAATGCGGTTATATTGTAGCGCTTGGCTGTAGACAATGGATCGAGTGGTATGATCTGGATGAAAGCTAGAGGCATGTAGGTAGGAACAGCGGTCGTAGGTTTCCGATATAGGGTGGTGTTTATGTGACCATCGCTTATTAGCACCGTAGTGTCCAGGAAGGATCTCTGTGTGGACTGGTCCAGGCTGAGGTGATGGTGGGAGGAAATTGTTGAAATCATGGTGGAATTCCTCAAGAGTTTTTCCATGGGTCCAGATGATGAAGATGTCATCAATGTAGCGCAAATAGAGTAGGGGCATTAGGGGACGAGAGCTGAGGAAGCGTTGTTCTAAGTCAGCCATAAAAATGTTGGCATACTGTGGGGCCATGCGGGTACCCATCGCAGTGCCGCTGATTTGAAGGTATACATTGTCACCAAATGTGAAATAGTTATGGGTCAGGACAAAGTCACAAGTTCAGCCACCAGGTTA